>NC_133409.1:9458409-10091590 GCF_049350105.2 Macaca mulatta
GATTACACTGACTTGTGCAGATGACAGGTGTGGACATGATAGGAGCATATTGACATTTACTAGGATTTGACTTCAAAGCTTTAGAGATGAAAAGCATACTGACAAAGTCGACTAGAACTTTATTCACATAATTATCGTGGTGCTAAATTTTGTTTAGCACCACAGTATAAACACGAATGTAAATCTGACATAGAACATCCAGACAAGGACAATGCCTATTGTACTAAAACGTTTACAATTTTAAAAAGTCAGCATGAAACCTGCTTTGGAATTATTTTGGAAAACTCTTAACTGTTGAATATGTGATCCAGATGAATAACTTTAAAACGTGTATTCTTTCATGAAATTATATTCAAATCAAATCAAACAGTTCCTTATCAGTTACTGATTCTTAAGTATGAAATGTTAAAATTTAATTTGATTTTTATACAATTTTCAAGTATGTTAATTGTTGTTAGGTTAGTCACAGGTGACTGAATTCTTCCAGGATTGTGATGTCTCTTTGGGAGTGACACAATTTAATTTTGAGTAACCTCAAGAGTCGCTACGGTTCAAGGTGTCTCTGCCCATTTGCCTCTAGGAGCACCTGTGCAAATGGACAGATTTCCTAAGGGCTGCCATAAAGACACATACTGTGTGTGCTACTCCTCATATTTAGCTCTGCTTCTGAAGGCCTCACATTCTGCTGGATTGCCATGGTTATCACTGTTATCTCTGCCATGTGGAATGAGAGAAGCAATAGAGATTAAGCTACTGATTGTAGCTATTGACAGAAATGCCTACCAGCACTCCATATTTCCTCTTCTAAATTTTTTTTTTTTTTTTTTTTGAGACAGAGTATCGCCGTCGCCCAGGCTGGAGTGCAGTGGCACGATCTCGGCTCACTGCAAGCTCTGCCTTCCAGATTCACACCATTCTCCTGCCTCAGCCTCCCAAGTAGCTGGGACTACAGGCACCCACCACCATGCCCAGCTAATTTTTTATATTTTTAGTAAAGATGGAGTTTCACCGTGTTAGCCAGGATGGTCTCAATCTCCTGACCTCGAGATCTGCCCGCCTTGACCTCCCAAAGTGTTGGGATTACCGGCGTGAGCCACCATTCCCGGTCTCTTCTACATTTTAAATACCAAATTCCTCCAGTATTTATTCCTGGAGCTGCACAAGGTCAATAGGCACAGAGATATTTATAGTATGTTTTATAACATGTGTGTATCATGTTAAATATTCATGTGCAAGTTGAATTAGCTCCTGTTTACCTCGTGTTTGAATGATTATTTTAGTCACTTTGTACCTCTTCAAGGGACTCTTTAAAAGAGGCTGCAATTAAACTTTTATTATGCACAAAAATTGTCTGAGATTCAAGATGGAGAATTTGAATATTTTGAGGGATCTTTATGCCCATGACCCAAGTTTCTTGAAAGCAAAAAAAGATAGCTGTTGGTGTCTCATAAAGAATGAAATTTAATGGCTGGGTAATTCTCCTTTTCCCATTTGAGTTTCTTTAATGCATTTAGAGAAGGGGCCATCAGAGATGGTGATTGTATTCAATGCTGTCCCCGCCCTCATCTGTTAGGGACAACTCTTAAGTATAGCTTGCTCACTGCTCACTGTCAGCCCAAAACCACGTAAAGAGGAAAACCTGAGAAAAACCTTTCCTTTATTGCCAGAAGCAGAACTGACAACATGCTTCTTTGATTCTTACACCTTTCTAATGAATGTTTGGGTAGATCATGACCTCATCTCTACTGAGGATGCAGCATTAGTGGCCAATGTCGTGAGGTGATAGATAGGACAAGATAGGTTAGAAAGAAAGGCAGGATGGCTACTTCAGGCAGGACCTTGCCAGGCACATAAATCTTACACAGTTGAATTTGTGAGGCACCTTCATCTCTTACCTGGAGGATAGTCATTGGCAACAAGTTTGAAAATAATCCAGTTTTCAGTTGGTCAGTCTCTTTTATTTAATGTTTATTACTATAATTGACCTAAATATCAAAAGTTGCTTTTTAAATTCTACAGCAAATTATATGGGCTTATTTTTTCTGTGCATTTATTTGTGCTGAAATCTGGAGGCTAATTAACCTTAAGAGATTCGATGGATATTAGGTGTCTGAACAGAGACTGGTCATGACAAAGGAGTCAGATAATAAGGCTGGTTGAATCCTAGATACCTATGGGAAGAATTGAGTTTGTCCCCTGGGTTCAGTGATTTGCTGAAAGGACTCATAGAAATCATAAAATCTATTATAAAAAGCTATTATGCTCACAGTTATGGCTTAATATAGCAAAATGATACAAATTCAAATCAACAAAGGCAAAAGGGACATAGAACAGAGTCAGGGAGAGACCAGGAATGAGTTTCCGGTTGTCCTGTCCCGGTGGATTTGTGTGGACAGTTCCTAATTCTCTCAGCAATGAAGTGATAGCACACATGGAGTATTGTCAACCTGGAGGGTCACTGAGGCTTGGTGGTCAAGGATTTTGTTAGGGGGTCTGTCTTATAGGTGTGGAACACCTACATGGGTAACTTCAGTTACTCAGTCTCCAGCCCCTCCAGAAGTCAAACTTCTGATACAGTGTGACCTGGGGCCCCCCGGGTGAACTAGAACATGTGTTTGCCGTAAATTACATCGTTAGCCTAAAACTGTCTGGTGTGGCCCAAGGCCCCAAATAGAAAAGCAAACTCTTTTTTTTTTTTTTTTTTTTTTGAGACGGAGTCTCGCTCTGTCACCCAGGCTGGAGTGCAGTGGCCGGATCTCAGCTCACTGCAAGCTCTGCCTCCCGGGTTCCCGCCATTCTCCTGCCTCAGCCTCCCGAGTATTAGGCAGAATACTCCAGGCACTTAGAGGTTATGTTCCAGGAGCTTGTGAAGAGCCAGTCTTTTCTTTTCTTTACAATATGCGTGGTTTGAGTACATCAAGACTGCTAAGTTAACCCTTCACTGCGCAAGTCTCTTGATACACAGGGAAATGAAATCCCGGTTCAACTGTCTGGACAACCATGAATTTTTTTTTTTTTTTTTTAATGTGTACATATGGACACACGGCCTTTCTGAAAAATTTTACTACCTATTTACATAAGAACCTGATAAAAGGAAGATCTAACAAGAGTAACATTGAAATAGCCCAAAGTATTTGCATAACAGATTTACCCCAGGCTGCTACTGCTGTTTCAGTAAGAGAGAGATGCCTTCCTTTCTCTTTCTAACCAGTGAGTCATGTTGACTCTAGTGATTTAGGTTGAATTTATTTCTCACTGGTTATTGGATGGAACTTTTTTCTAAATATTTGTTTTTGAAAGTATTAGAATCATACTTGAGTATGGTTGAGTATGAAAAGTACTTCATTAACTGGAAAACAATATATTTCACCAAAAGTTAATTTTTTCAGAGCAAGACTTCTCAGAGCCTTTCATAAAATAAACTACATTTTGATCCTTTAAGGGTTATTCAAACTTCTTGAACTGTAGATCCTTTCTTTTCCTTTGGATATCCAATGAGATAATTGGTGGCACACAGAATGGGAGGTGCGCATAAATATTGACTATTATTATTTTGAAATCTTGAGGGTAAATGGGGTTTTTTTTGGAATATATTCTTGAAATTATGCAGAAAGTTGGCATTTCTGACACTAATCCGTTGTGTAGCGTGTTACGTAGCTGTCTCTACTATGAGATAGTGTCATATATTTTTAACGATTTAAAACAAATTAGTTGAAATATTTTGTGCTAAAACATTTTACGTTTTAAGTGCATAAATTGAAAAAATGTGTTTACTTTTATAATTATCTAATTGAAATGATTTTGCTTTACATTTCCAACTATATATTTCGATATAGTAGGGGCATTTGTTGAAAGAAATTTTTATGTATTTGTGAAAAAAATTCCTTATCATCATCTGATGCTTAGCACATATGGAGAATAAACAATATGTTAACTTTAATTCTGGTGAAATTCTATTTTGAAAATGATGAATGGGAAACACCTCAGATAAAAAATTACAGTATTACTACTGAAGATTCCATTTTTAAGGACAGCATATCCTTCATGACCAAAGCTATTTACTGTCGCATGAAGGCATAACATTCAGTGCCAAGAGTGAGGTCACTGTAATTATAGAATCAGTAGCATTTAAAATTTGAAATTCTCAGTAAAAAGCCCAAGGGATTTTCAAAGATCCTTTATTTCTGTATTTATTCTGTCTCAGGGCATTTCATTAGTAAAAGAAAAAATGAGGAATATCTGATTTGACCTAGTTAGTATCTTAAAGGAAGCAAAGACTCGGAAGATGTCCATTTCAAGTGAGGGAGGAAAACGGTGTGTTGTTACAGAATCATCTTTTCCTCCTTTTGACCTCCTAACTCTTTCTCAGCCTAGTGATATTTATTATCTGCTGTTATCAGGAACTGTACTCATTGTCTCTAAGCCTTTTGTTTCTTGGTTCTTGAAACTCCTCTGCTTTGTAGCTAAGGTAGGAGATACAATTTATGTAGTGATTTTGGTGGTGGGTTTCTATTTATTTTGTATGGGATACATAAAATTGACTTCAGTCAGCTGACTTCAGTCTTGCTAATGAGTGAAAACTACCCCTTTCCCTTGATGCTTTCATGTGGAGTAAATGAGCTGTGCTCTTCACTAAGAGGGAGCCAGCAGTAAGCAAGGAAACAGAGACTCTGAAAGCAGATTGCTTGGGTTTAAACAGCAGCCTCATGAGCTGTGTGTTTGTGGGTAGATTGCTTTCTCGTTCTGTGCCTGCTTGATTTCTCCATAGAATTGGTGTGAGAACAACAAATCTGTTTATACATGCAGAGTACTTAGAATAGTACCTGGCACCTAGTAAATGCTCAGGAAATTTTATGTTACTGTTCTTAGCTAAAGTGAGGTTACTCTTTACTGATATTCAGAAAGTTCAACCTTTGCTTGAAACTTAATTTGGATTAGAGTACATTCTAAATAACGGAGTGCATTCTAATAATAATATATCTTCAAGAAAATAAATCAATGCTCTGAGTTAATCAACATGAATATCTTTTATTTAGAGGACATAATACATCCTATTCTGAGTCCTCATATACTCAGAATAATGACTTCTGATTTATGCTCTGGATCTGAGATTGGTCACCCACATAGGCATTTTTGGCCTAGCAGTATTTGGTTTTGGTTTTGGTTTGTTTTTGAAGTTTCTTTAAGCAGGGCATGCACTCACAGGCTGCAGAATCTGCTGTGCTCTACTGTCTTACACTTTTGCCTGATTCACCCCTTTAGAAGCTTCTGAGCCTGTTGCCCCTGTTATTTAAAATTTTTGGAATACCTGTGTTAAATGTCACCCAGAGGGTCTACGTGTATTGAGGAGGACTGTAAAGGGTGGTGTTCCTTTTCCTGGAGACTTGTTTTCGAATCTAAAGACATTAGGATGCTTCATGTATTTCCTTGATAAATAAATACTGTTGGAACCCAAACGTAGGCATCATATTCCTGCCAAAAAGATTAGTTTGGAGAAACTAATTCAATAAACACAGCATAATCATACCCAATAGTATAACCTATGTTAACACACAAAAGAGTTGAATGATTTTCAAGGAATTTCTGTGTTAATACAACTGATATAATTCTAAAGATGGCTGGATTTAGCCTAACAGGCACTGTAAGCCTAGTTAAAGAATGCCTAGCCGTTTTTTCTTTTTTCTTTTTTTTTTTTTTTTTTTGCTATAGTAGTTGGAGCTCTTTAACAGAGCTTCAGTGTTCACAAATTCATAAGAGGCTTCGTCTTGTTTGACTTGTGCATTGTTTATCTGCCCATCGCTGTTAACTTCTTTCAGTAAGAATGATGCCCTCTGAGTAATGCCCCTGTTGTGAACTAAGAAAGACCCATGAATTATTAATAACCCGCAGGGTTGCAGAGCCCTTGTAGGAATGAGAGCAGTGTGCTCTGTACGACAATTCTGTTCACCTGATCTTGACAAATTAGGAGCATCTAAAACATACTCCTGCTTGTTAATACAAGAAGTGGGGGAAAAGGTGACTTGGAAATGCATCAATATTTAGCCCTTTTGTAGAATCTCAGAAGGATAATAGGGAACAGTGTTTCTTCATAAATAACTGTCTCTCCTATCTTGGTGGTTTAGTGTGGTAGGCTAATGCCTTTCTGTCAAGCTAAGCTTTATGGTTCAATTTCTGCTGTATTCCTTGAGAAACAACTGGGGAGAAAAAGTAAAAACACAATTATAAAGATGCCTACTCCATAATCATTTAGTCCTGTTTATAGAACTTGATCCTTTTCAAGTATATTCTCCTATGTATTAAGCTGATAGGCAATGAGAGAGCAAATAAAACTCTTTACTAGAGAAGGAATTGTTTTGTCAATAGCCCGGCTCATGTGGGATTCTTGACAGGGGGATTAGGAGTTGTAGCCACATTGAAATGTAAAATATGTAATGCTGTTCTACACAAGGAGATGGGCTCCAAAACCTGCATGTGTGCACTCTTGGTACTCACTAAAGTAACAGCTAAATTTTGTTTTAGGAAATATAAAGACTGTTGTATATTTATTATCTAGTACTATTGATCTATTTTTCAATTGTGTTAGTTATCTAATACAATTGACCTATTTTTAAATTTTTAGTGCAGTATACCACACAAATATTGAACTGTACAAGTCTTATATGTAGAGGTTAAATACTTTTTCCGTATATATACACCCATGTTCTCACCATCTAGATGAATATGTAGAATATTTCTAAGTCATGAAGACTCCCTCAGGCACCCTCCCATCAATATCCTCACCGAAAGTCACCACCATCTGACATCTATCACTGTAGATTATTTTTGTCTGTTCTTGAACCTTATATAGATGGAATCATGTTTTATGTCTGTTTTTTTCAGCCAATATTGTATCTATGAAATTTATCCATATATAAAGCAGTACCATTTGTAATTGAGACATTTACCTTATGACTTGGTTTCAAATTCAGGCTGCTTATTTAAGTAAAATATTTCCCCATTGTGAGCAGGATAATTCTAATAAATACCCTGATATTCAGGTATGTATGTGCTTCAACAATTGTCAGAATCATTACCATAAATTTTTTTCTCCAAATCCAGCAACAGGGACCCTCAAAATGTTCCTTTTTTGTTCTAAGAGCAGTGAGCTCTCCATTGTGTAAATTAAGAAGGTCTTAATATTCCTAGTTACTTGTTGCTGGAGGTTGTAAATTGCCAGTCTTGCTGTCATGCTGAGAATCAAATTGCATTTGTGGGCTGGCAACACCCTTGTTAAGCCATCCTCATGGTATGATAATTAGAGATTCCTGCTAGGTTTGGCTTGTATAAAAAAGTAACACAGGTGGGAAAATTTACATACACATCTTCAATAACAAATTGTTATAATTTTTCAGAAGGAGAATTTTTGTATTTCATGTAGATTGCTCATAAGTAGCAGTGTGATTGCTTTTCTCCCATTTTTAGATGTATAGCCTCTGCAGTAAGGGGACCATGTTAAGAAGAAGCACGGCCATTTATGAACAGTAAATTGAATTTATCTGGCTTTATTGCATTCTCTATTTCTCCAGGAAAGACTCTTTTAACTCTCCTCAGAGATAGGAAGAATTAATATTGTTAAAATGACCATCCTGCCAAAAGCAGTGTACAGATTCAATGCAACTCCTACCAAAATACCAATATCATTTTTCACAGAATTAGAAAAAACAATCCTAAAATTCATATGGAACCAAAAAAGAAAACAAAGAAAAGCCTAAGCAAAACAAAACAACAACAACAACAACAAAAAACGACAAAGCTGCAGGCATCATATTTCCTGACTTCAAATTATACTGTAAGACTGCAGTAACTAAAGCAACAGGGTACTGGTATAAAAATAGATACATAGATCAATGAAACAGAATAGAGAACCCAGAAATAAAGCCATATATCTACAGAGTGCCAACTGATCTTTGACAAAGTTAACAAAACATGCTCTGCCTATTCTGAGGTGTTCTCAAGAATATATGTTAGTCCTTCTGCACATACCTGTTTTCCAGGTTGGTCTTGAACTCCTGGGTGCGAGCGATCGACCCAGCTTGGCTTCCCAAAGTGGTAGGATTACAGGCATGAGCCATTGTGCCTAGCTAGGCTACCTTTTTAATATATATCATGGCCAATATTTGTTTATTCTGATTATTAGTTCATTTTTGATGTCTGGAAGGGTTTATTTTCTAGCCAGAAAGACTCTTATATCAAATATCAAATTTCCAGCCCCCCAAATGGCTTTTTCTACCTTATCTCAAGCCAAAGCAAAACAACCACCCATATACAAACAAAAGAAAACAAAACAAAAACTTCCCCTCCAAAATCAGCCGTTAAACCACCCACCTCTGTCATAGGCATGACTTCGTTGTTCTTCCTCAGGAGTTATCATTTCATTAAGTGTCCAGTGTTTCCAGTGCACTGGATCATTCTTAGAATGTCCAGCCAGCTGGGCACCATAGGGTCACCTGAAAGAATCTGACCCTTTCAGTTTTCAGCTGTGGCTGAGTCATGATATTTATGGTGAAATATTACTTAAAAGATAGTTTTTCATTTGATTGATCACTTCCTATATTTTAGAGAAAAATTGTGTCACCATTTTGTATTATGTTTAGTATTTTAAAATTAACTTTTTTTTAGGTTGCTGTAGCCACCACATCCCTAACACAGACAGTGCTTAAAAAGGCTTGAAAAGAGTCCTGTCTATTTAATAATTTGTACGTTCTCCCTTCAGAATGGACACTCGTCATAAACAGGCTTGCTCACCCTCTATTGCACACAAAGCAGAAGTTCCTGCATTTATAATATTGAATGCACACGTTAGTAATGGGTGAAGAGAGACACACCCAGACTGACCTGTGCACTTGATGTCCACTGAGAGGGAAAAGCAAGGCAGGCAAATTATGGCAGGTGAGAGTCTGCTGGCCAAAAAGACTCCACTCTGTTTGAGAAATGTTGAGTTTGATTCTTGGAAGTTGTCCATAATTCTGGATCTCAGGAAAGAACATAGCTAGAAATATAGATTTTGGTAGTGGTGAGCATAAGAAAGATAATTTTAGTCTCTGAATTTAACTTTTAGTGAGTGGATTTCCGTGACTTTTCTTCTTTCTGGCTAAATTGTTTACCATTTATTACCTGCTTATACCAGAGGAAAAGGGAACTGATTTTTCACTTTTTAATGTCAACAGTAAAGGTGTAGAGGAATACTTCTAGTTTTCATCTGTCTTAATTTTTCCCTTTTGTACTACCACATTTTCCAGGAATTTGAGTGCTTTTCATATTTCTAATGTGAAATTTATATATATATATATATATATATTTACTTTTATGTGAAAAAATATATGCTTTTCTGAATATTGAAGAAGCACAGTTCTTCTCCATGGTTACATTTATTAAAACTGGAAGTTTTAAAACACAGTATATCTCTAGTCAAAAATGTACTCGGGAGAGTCTTCATGACCAGCTGTGCTGTGAAGATGACTGCAAACATACACTGATTTATTGCAGTACACATCTGTGCAACATGCTTCGTGGCATAATTTAGTCATCACAGCAGCACTATGAAGTAGGTTTCATCATCAGCATCTCACAGATGAGAGCATTAATGCTCAGAGGTGTAAAGTAATTTGCCCAAGGTCCATAGCTGGTAAGTACTGTGACTGATTTGTACATGGTTAGGAACATGTCCAGTCCTGCTGCTGACTTAATACAGTAGATGCAATATATATAAATTGCAAATTTTCTTTTTTACACCGTAAACATGTTTATGAAAAACACTATGCTTAAATTACATTTTTAAGTTACATTTTAAAATTCTGAAGTTCTATTTAACAACACCTTTTGGTTAAATGAATACTTATTCCCATATTTATATATTTTACAGTTCTGTTTGGTCATATTATTAAATATATTTAAAGGGAGGCTAGCCTGCTGGAATTTGTTTTTTAATCATAATCATCTTTTTCTGGTTTTGTTTTGAATAATTTACCTCATTAACCGTGAACAGATTTAAAATAAGTAACCTGCTCCTTGTATTCTAACTTGTACCATCAAGGCAACAGTAACCCCATGTATTATGCATTCTCAGTATCTCCATTTTATAGATAAGGAAACAGAAGCTTCGAGAATCAACAACATTGACAATCAGCCTAAGACTTCTGACTCCAAATACTCAGCTTGTTTTCCTGAGTTTCCCGGCCTATCTAAATAGATATATTGTAAAGGTTGTCATTCAACTTATGCTCCATTAGGGTTTTCCACTGATATTAATTGCTATGGTGATAAAATTCCCACCTCTAAGGAACATTTAGTAATCTTGAAAATTAGACATAGTTTTTGAACTGTATGGAAAGCTATAGGGCATTAAAACACTTTTAAGTGCAACTTACATCCTAATAGTTACACTTTATGCTTCCTTGATTTTCCTGGCTGAAGAGTTCAGTTTTAAATCTCAAGGGTAGAAAACAGAAAAAAAATCAGAGGATCTTGGCATACTTCAACAAAGATAAACAGCTTTTTGTAGTGTTCACATTATGTCAGTAATATCCAGCCTGCATATTTGAAATGAAGACAGCCTATTAATTTAAAATTGATTGGAACATCTTCATACAATGATGAGGGTAAATCAAGAAAATTAAATAAACATTCTAATGGGAAATGTGTTATATGTAATGTACTACCAGCTGCACAAAATACTCTAGTAGATAAACCCTTCATTAATGATGGCTTGGTGAATTGCATTCTTATTTCTTCATACTATTCTACTTTCTCAAATAAAGAAAGGTGTACGTTTTTTTCACTCTTAAACATTTAGTCACCTAAGTGATTTTGGTACTACTTTTGAGGAACTAGTTTTTCAAATGAATTTCTTTCTTCTTTCTTGCCTTTTTTTCCTAGAAATTTTTAAAAGAAAAAAGTTTTTAAAAGTATTATTTCCAAAGTTCTCTTTTTGTTTCCTCTGTTCCTGCTTCCTCAAGACAACCCATTATTACAAGACAAAGACAAATTTGTTTACTCTATAGGAAGGCTGCATGTTGGAGGAATTGTTCCATCTTAGAGTAATTCTAATTTTTTTACATTCATAAACTTCCAACAGACATGATTTTTATATGAATTTATCAGATATCAAAATAACATCCCCAGGAAACTAACCAAAAACCTGATGATTTATAGTTACTTTGCTAATAATCTGTGAGTCACTCATTTATGTAGCATACTTCATCTTGTAGAACAGGCTTTCTTAAGAGACTAAGGTTGCTGGTTTAGTGTAGACTAACTACAGAGACTTGTGTCTTATAAATTATCCTTTCCCTGTAGGTTATCTTCTACGAGCCCATGCCAATTATCTAGAACAGCTCGTTCACAGTAGAATTTTCTGTTGATGAACATATTCTCTCTGCTGTCTGATACTATGGCTATTGACCTCTTGAAATGCAGTTAGTCTGACTGAGGAACTAAAGTTTGAATTTTAATTAGTTTAAATAGCCATCTGTGGCTAGTGATTACTCTTTTGGACAGCATAGGCCTAGAATAAGATAAACTCCTCCCTGCTTCACTGTTGAAGAAACATGAACATATTTGTATTTCTTGGCTCTCTTATTAAAAATAGCAGCTGTTTTTCATTCATAATCATGTTCATTAAATAACATTTGCAAAATACAAGAAAGTAAAAATAACAATTATTGTAATGTCATTGCTCCAATAAAACTACTGTTTGAATTTTTAGTGATACTGAATTTTCTCATAGTCATTTTAATTCTATGAATCATTTTTAATATAGCTGTATGCCTTATTTGTACAGTTCTGTATCTGAAAATTTCATTTTGGGATTCTTCTGTTTGTAAAAGTACCCTTAATACCTACATAATCGTCTACCAAATGAATAGAATCTACCATATGTTCTTTTTGTTTTTCCTTTTTTTATTTTTAAAACTTTTATTTTAGGTTCAGGGTGTACCCATGCCAGTTTGTTACATGGGTAAATTGCATGTTGGTTTGATGCACTCAAGATTTCCTGTTGATTTGATATACAAATAATTTCATCACCCAGGTAGTAGGCATAGTACCTAATAAGTAGTTTTTCAGTCCTTACCATCCTCCCACTCTCCACCCTCAGGTAGGTCCCAGTACCCATTGTTCCCCTCTTTGTGTCTACATGTATTCAATGTTTAGCTTCCTCTTATAAGTGAAAACATGTGGTATTTGGTTTTCTGTTCCTGCACTAATTTACTTAAGATAATGGCTTCCAGCTGCATGCATCTCACTTCAAAGGACATGATTTCATTCTTTTTTATGGCTGCATAATATTCAATAGTCTATATGTACCACATTTTCTTTATCCAGGCTACCATTGATGGGCATCTAGGTTGATTCCATGTCTTTGCTATTGTGAAAGGTAGTATGATGAACCTATGAGTGCCTGTGTCTTTATGGTAGGACAATTTATAGTCCTTTGGGTGTATACCCAATAACACCATATCTTCTTAACCAGTTCTCTGTGGTTGCATAACTGGAATGTTTTCACTGCTGCGATGCCACACAGCACTACTATATGCACCTGTATGGCTGAAAGGCTTCCAAATTTAGGATTATCTTTGAAAATCTCTGGTAGATTCAGGTAAATAAAATTTACTGAGTCAAAGGGTATGAATATTTTAAGGCTATGTATATGTATATGAATACATATAGCCACATTATTTTTCTAAAATACCGTTGCATATAAAAATACTCATTTTGTTATCGGTGGCGAGTGTCCAGATTCTTGGCATTTTGAGCAAAGAATTGGACAAAAGGCACAAACAAAGCAAGGAAAGAATGAAGTAACGAAAGCAGAGATTTACTGAAAACAAAATTACACTCCACAGGGTGGCAGCGGGTGGAGCAGCTGCTCAAGGACCCAAATACAGAATCTTCTTAGGTCCAAATACACCCTAGAGGTTTCCTATTGGCCACTTGGTGTTCACCTCAGAAAGTGACCAGAGGCTGAAGTGAAGTTACAAATGTCACACACCTATTCTGACATCTGATTGATTGCAGAAAGCAGTCAATCAGAGGCTAAAGTTTCAAAATTGTATTTCTATGCAAATGAAGGCTTGGCCCACGATCATTTTGATTGGCTGTAGACAGTAATCAGAGGCTGAAGCGAAAAGTTACAAAGGTCACACTCCTGTGCAACTTTCAGTTTCCCATCTACCATGCAGAAAAGCTGGGGGTGTCTCTGGTCCTTTTGTTACTTAGGTGTGGAAAGTTACTGTTTTCCTTTCAATTTAGTTTTGGAAGTCAGTGTGAAACAGCCTTAGGTTCCCTGCCTCCGGACTCTATTCTCCTGCCTCAGTTTCATCACCCAATACCAACTTCAGGCATCCAACACACCTTTAAGTTGTCTTTAATTTCTATCATGTTTTATTTCATGATAAATTTTTCCTGAGTTTTATCTATTTTAATAACTTATAGAGTTAGAAGTCCCACAAGAGAATTTCTCTTTGGTGCATTGCTGCATTTTTTGCTGACAAACTATGTGTTTCTTCCACATTCTTACGGTTTTTCATGAAAAAAGGAAACAGGAGAGTGCATGTGCTATTGTGTGCTGTTGAGCACAGAGGAGGCTTCCTGGAATCTTTTTCAAAAACACACGTGAAAGTGAGAGGCCGAACGAGAGATTTTCTATATTTTGCCAACTTTTTCCAATAACTTTGTTTTATTTGTCTCTTATGTTTGAAAATATTATCTACTTGAAAGTGAGGCTTGAATATAATGGTGCCTTTTCCAATGTTGATCACATTATGGCTGCTGTGAAAACAATAATAAAGACAATTTGGAAAACAGCTTATATTAAATATCTCCTGTTGTACAGTGTTAAAAAATTATTTTGGACACAGTGGTCAGAAAATGATTCACTGAAGATTGCTTTAAAGAAAGCCTACAGATGTAAACCTGAATTTATGAGAAGGAGTGATTATTTACTCTATAAAAGTGTTTCAATAGAGTTATTACCTAAATAGTGAGCTCCAGTAGTGAATTTATGTGTTAGTTTTTAAAAAAATTGATTTACAAGCCTTTATGATATCATTTTTTGCATTAAGTGAGTTTATTGAAATAAGCATTCTACTGAAATACCTTAGGACTAGAAACAGATCTGGTACCTCTAAAAGATAAGCTACTTATTGCTCTCTCATGACTTTATCAGGGCTCATCTGTGGAGTTAAAATTGTGTTGGGGATGAAATTTTGCGTTTTCTAGCTAGGTTTGGATTCTATGACAATAATCTTGATCTCATGACATGTATGTGTATATGTATTATATATATATTTTAATTTCTTCCTCAAATATTAAGTGTATATATATACACATATATACATGTAAATAGTACATATAAATATATCTGTATTCCTCAAATATTAAGTATATATGCTTAATTAAGTATATATTAAGTATATATGTATCTATATATACACACATACATGTACATATAAGCATATATATTTCTTTTTTCTCAAATATTATTTAGTATATATATGCTTAATTAAGTATATATTAAGCCTATATGCATCTGTACTTAATATTTGAGGAAGAAAAGAAAATATATGTATTTAATAATTTGGGGAAAACAGAAAATAACATTTTAATTAAAGGAAATAGGATCAGAAACGAAAAAGAACAAACAAGATGGCATTGATATTTTAACATTAACATTGAATAGGAAATATACCCAAACAATGAGCAAGGGAGTTGCAGTAGGAGAGAATTTAAAATGAGGATCCTCACTGCTGACCCTAAGGCTTTGACCTGTGACTCTGATCTCACTGGCCTGTTCTTCCTCATAACCTTCATTTTTAAGGTTTCATGGGTCAGAGGCAAAATAGAGCGGGCACCCAGGGAGCAGAATTCTCACACCACAGTTTTTCCTTGCTTAGTATTGATACTGGGTAAAGTGTTTGCCCTTTTGCGAAGGGGTTATTATCAAGTTAATATCAGGGAATGTTTGGCCTATATTGTCTCCCAGAATAGTTGAGACACTGATGCTGCAACTTCATTAACAGGTGTGGTTGCTTACTTCTGCCAGTAATATGTCAGTTAAGACATATTTTGAAAAAATATCCTTTTTTAAACAATAGACTTAAATGTTAAAACTATAAGACTTCCAAATGACAATCTTCATGACCTTGAAATAGTCAAAGATTTCTTAGATATAATACCAAGAGCAGAATTCATAAAGTAAAAAAATTTATAAACTGGATTTCATCAACACTAAGAAATTCAGCTCTTCAAAACACCTTTCTGGGGTACGGTGGCTCACATCTGTGATCCCAGTGTTTGGGAGGCCGAGGTGGGCGGATCACTTGAGGTCAGGAGTCCGAGACCAGCCTAGCAAATATGGTGAAACCCCATCTCTACTAAAAGTACAGAAAAAAATTATCCAGGTACAGTGGAGGGTGCCTGTAATCACAGCTGCTTGGGAGGCTGAGGCAGGAGAATCACTTGAACCTGGGAGGCGGAGGTTGCTGTGAGGCGAGATTGCGCCATTGTACTCCAGCCTGGGCAACAGGGCAAAACTGTCTCGTAAGTAAATAAATAAATAAATAAATAAATGCCAGGCACAGTGGCTCACGTCTGTGCACTCCAGCCTGGGCAACAAGGCAAAACTGTCTCGTAAGTAAATACCTAAATAAATAAATAAATAAATGCCAGGCACAGTGGCTCACGTCTGTGCACTCCAGCCTGGGCAACAGGGCAAAACTGTCTCGTAAATAAATAAATGAATAAATGCCAGGCACAGTGGCTCACGTCTGTAATCCCAGCACTTTGGGAGGCCAAAGCAGGCAGGTCACCTGAGGTCAGGAGTTCAAGACCAGCCTGGCCAACATGGTGAAACCCTGTCTCTACTAAAAATACAAAAATTTAGCTGAGCTTGGTGCCGGGCACCTGTAATCCCAGCTACTCAGGAGGCTGAGGCAGGAGAATTGCTTGAATTTTGGAGGCAGAGGTTGCAGTGAACCAAGATAGCACCACTGCATTCCAGCTTGGGTGACAGAGACTCCATCTCAAAAATCAAACGAACAAAAATCACATTGTTAAGAGAATGAAAAGACAAGTCAGGACTGGGAGAAACATATTTGCAAGTTACATATCTGATAAAAGGGGTTATATTTAGACTATTTAAAGAACTCTCAAAACTCAATAAATACTAAAACAACCCAATAAAACTATAGGCAACAGATCTGAACAGATACTTCGCCAATAATAGTATACAGATGACAAGTAAACACATGCGAAGATACCCCCAACATTATTAGTCATTGGGGAAATGTAAGTTGAAGCCACAATGAAACACCATTATACACTTATTAGAATTCTAAAATTTGAAAGATGCCAAGTACTAGTGAGGATGCAGAGTAACTGGAAATCTCATACATGACAGATGGGAATGGAAAATGGGGAAACCACTTTGGAAAAAAGTGTGGCAGTGTCTTATACAGTCAAATATACAGCTGCCTTATGACATAGCCATTCTACTTTTAGACGTTTACCCCAAAGAAATGAAAGCATATGTTCATGCAAAGACTCACGTACAAGTATCCATAGCAGCTTTATTTGTAATAGACAAAGATAGAAAATAATTTCAATAACCATCAACAGGTGAATGGTTATACAAATTGGTGTATATCTATACAATGGAATACCACTTAACAATAAAAAGGAATTATTGATACATGCAACAGCATGAAATGATTTTCAAAATCATTGTGTGGAATGAAAGAAATCAGACAAGAGAATATAAACTATGTGATTTGACTTGTATAAATTCCAGAAAATGCAAACTAATCTATAATTCAAATGGGTGAGTGGAGGGCTGGAGAATGTCAGGGAGAGGCAAGAGAAAGAGATTACAAATTGGCAGGAAGAATCTACTGGGTGTGATGTGCTCATTATCTTGATTGTTGTAATGGTTTCATGGGTATATACATATGTCCAAATATGTCAAATTATACACATTAAATATGTGTGATTTATTGTGTGTCAGACCTCAATAGAGCTTTTAAAAAATACGTTGTCCTTTGTGTCTGTTTGCCTAGGTAAGTTCTTTTTTTTTTTTTTTTTTTGAGACGGAGTCTTGCTCTGTCGCCCGGGCTGGAGTGCGGTGGCGAGATCTCGGCTCACTGCAAGCTCCGCCTCCCGGGTTCACACCATTCTCCTGCCTCAGCCTCCCGAGTAGCTGGGACTACAGGCGCCCACAACCACGCCCAGCTAATTTTTTGTATTTTTAGTAGAGACGGGGTTTCACCGTGGTCTCGATCTCCTGACCTTGTGATCCGCCCGCCTCGGCCTCCCAAAGTGCTGGGATTACAGGCGTGAGCCACCGCGCCCGACCCGGTAAGTTCTTTTTCAAAGAAGATTTGCAAGCTAGCCAACACCTCCTGAGTTGATGCAGGTATTATACAAACGTGGGTCAGCTTGACAATTGCATTACATACTAGCAGTCGACAGACTAGCTTTCTAGTGTAAATCAGTCATATGGGTCTGAGTATATTCACCTCTGACAGAGTTCCAGGGCAATATGATTGAGAGAACAAAATCTGAAATTCAGAAATAAGTAATAGTTGGAAAACATTTTCCCTTTTTTTCCCTATTAAAGATGTCAAGAGTCTGCAAGTTCGCTATTTTAAAAAAGTTGATTTTTATGATAGTTTCAGGTGCAAAGAGTGTTTTTTTTTTTTTCCTCTCTCTCTCCACAGTGCTTTCACAGTGGGGACTAATGGATGTAGAGGCAGGGAGGCCAGAATAACCAAGTACCTGGAAGTGAATCTTTGTGGAGATAATGAAATAATTTTATTCGAAAGGTGCAAAAGGAAGTCTTCCATCACTAGCTCAGCTGTTACGGTCCTTGAACTGCCCTTTCCCGTCTGTCTTTGTATTAATCTTTTCTTACCTCTCGTCGTTGGCTGAGCCAGGCTTTCTTTTGGTGATGCTGCTTACCTTGATGCCTTCATGTGGCTGCTACTCATTCTGCTTTATCACCTGTGCCCTGTGATCAGATTTAGGGGTTGTCTTTAAGTTCTCCAGTATTTTTTTCCAGCATTTCCTACTGCATGCATTGATTCTTAGGTCTTTTTTTTTTTTTTTTTAAACTGAGATGTCTTTTCCCTCTGTTGGCCAGGCTGGGGTGCAGTGGCACCATCTGGGCTCACTGCTACGTCTGCCTCCCATGTTCAAGTGATTCTCCTGCCTCAGCCTCCCGAGTAGCTGGGACACTAGGTGTGCACCACCACGCCCAGCTAATTTTTGCATTTTTAGTAGAGATGGGGTTTCACCATGTTGCCCAGGCTGGTCACGAACTCCTGACCTCAAGTGATCTACCAGCCTCAGCCTCCCAAAGTGCTGGGATTACAGGTGCGAGCCTCCGCGCCCAGCCATTCTTAGGTAATCTTTTACAATATGTGTGTGTACTGTGTGTTAGGCACTGTGGAGAGAAAAATAAAAGCATATCTCTGCCTCACAGTCTGTTGTCAGTAACTTTTTACCTTAGTTGAAGCTCAAAATATTTAGTTAAATCTCTTTCTTTCTTTTCTCTTCCTCTGTTTACCACAGGCCATGCCTCCACAGTAATGGAGGAAGTTATCATTCAATACCTTGTCCCTCACTGCCTTAATTCTTGGACACTTCTTTTGGCAACTTCAGAATCTATGTTATTGACCTGCCCAAATCCTGGCCAGACGTTTCTGCTGCTGTAGTCTGATTTATTATGCCATTTCTCTGAACTGACAACTCAGAAATCTTAAATTTGGCAAGTCCAGTCTCTGACAATAAAGTTGTATTTTTTTCACCTCTGATTTTTTTTTGTATTTCCACTAGGTTGGGTATGGAAACTCATCAAAACATCTTAAAAGCTGGTTCTATCATTGTAGTCAAGGAATTCTTCTTGGCACTTTCTTTTCTGAAGACATCATTTCATTATGGTTGGTGGTTTTTTTCTATGATTCCCTCCAGTAGTGAACATTCACCAGAATCCACAAATCCCTTACTTCCATAACTTTATAATAACTGAACACTCTCTTTTGTATTTCTGTTACTAATGTCTTCCTCTCGGAGTATGAAAAGCTTAGACTTCATCCATCATCCTCAACACAACTCAGAAGAAAAACCTTTCTTATTATGTTGCTTCTTTAAAAGATTAATCTTTTTTCTTGCTGCTTTGAAATTGCAGGTTTTTATGCTTTGAATAATTACACATACTTTTGTCTATTTCTGGACTTTGTACCTAGTAATCGTTCTGTGTATAAGTCAGTATTACATTATTGAATATTTACAATATGTTTTAATATCTGAGTTATTCTCAGATACTCTTTCCAGATGACTTTAGAATAATTTCATTAAGCTTCACAAAAGTATATTACAGTTTTTTATTAGAATTATATTAAATCTACAGATTAATTAGAGAATTGATGACTACCTAAATTATTGTTCCCATCCAGACACATAATATCTCTAAATTTATAAAAGTGTTTCTATCTTTTAGTGTAGCTTGTAGTTGTTGTAAGTCCTGCATACTGGTTATTTTAGATATCACACTTTTTAGTGATAGAATAGGTGTCATTACTTTGGTTTCCTTCTGACTTCAAATGCTGTCCCCTTGAAATTTTACCTGGTGTTGTAAATTTTCCTGTTGTCTGTTATGCAGATGAGTTCTCAAGCCACGTTCTGAGCTTCTGTGTCTTAGTTCCATCTTTCTGTGGAATATTATCACCTCCTTGTTTTCCAGAGCTACTTCAAATTCAATCTGTTTAAAAATGAGCTGGGTGCGGTGGTTCATTCCTGTAATCCCAGCACTTTGGGAGGCTGAGGCGGGCGGATCACGAGGTCAAGAGATCGAGACCATTCTGGCCAACATGGTGAAACCCAGTCTCTACTAAAAGTACAAAAATTAGCCAGGTGTGTGGTGGTGCATGCCTGTAATCCCAGCTACTCGGGAGGCTGAGGCAGGAGAAGTGCTTGAACCTGGGAGGCGGAGGTTGCAGTGAGTCAAGATCGTGCCACGGCACTTCAGTGTGGCAACAGAGCAAGACTCTGTTTCTTTCATCCATCCATCCATCAATAAATAAATAAATAAATAAATAAATAAATAAAGTCTTCTTTCTCTGCTGCCCCAAATTGTGCTTCCTCTGTGTTACCATCCTTAATTAATTTTGTCACTGCCCTAGCCATATAAGGTCAAAACCATGAAATCGTTTTTGACTTTCCTGTGTGCTAATTCTTCTGACTGTGCCTCAGCAATATTGCTGGCATCTGTTTCCTTCTTTCCAACTCCACTGTCTTGTCTTGTTTCCAGTCTGTATTATTTATTACCTAGCATTGGTTGTTGCCTGGAGTATTAATGCTTTAGCCTCTATTGTTTCTTCCCACTCTAACTCCAATCTGTCTTCCATGATAATCCTAGTATCTAAAACACTGATGTCATTATCAGCCTAAACTGGCTCTCTTTTGCTTGCTTGTTAAAGTCCAAATTGCACAATAGGGCCTTCAAAAATTGACCCCAACAGAATGTTGCCATTTTGTTTTCTGTCACAGTTCCACTAGCATCCTATCCCACGTCGTTCAACCACCATTAGCTTCTCATGTCCTCCCATGTCTCACTTTCCTTAGTTATGTTGTCCAATCTGCCTGGAATGACTTTCCAATACCATGTTCCTTACTTTGGTGCACTCTGACCCCTCTTTCATGTCCTAGTTCCTACATCACTTTTAATGTGATATTGCCCCACAGCCCTACCCCTCAGTAATCCATCATTTCCTCCTCTTCAGGGAACATTGAGTACACCTCTATTCTATGCATGTCACCTGAGTCACTGTTATATGTTGATATTTCTGTTTCTTCTATTTCCATGTTAGGCTTTTGAAGACATTGGTGGGGCTTCATCCAACCAAGTTTTAAAATAAATATTTAATCTCAATAAATATTGAATCTATGAAATAAATGCAGCTTGGAAGAACTGAATGGTATTTTTTGCGTACAGTCAAAGCTGTAATGATGAATATAACAGATTTGGCATACATTGAGCTCTTATTGTGTTCTGACACCATGCAACTAGCCCTGTGCACGGATTGGCTGGTGTCAATCTCAGAACCCTATGGTGATACTCTCACAAGAGCTCCATTCTGCATGGGAGGAAAAGGAGGCCTAGAAAAAGTCATTGATTTCTCTTGAGTCCTACAGTGCTAACAACTGGTAAAATCAGGATTTGAGTCTTGCTGGCTTGATTGGAAGATTTATATTTTAAACACTGCTGCCTTCTGCTGCACTTGCAGTCCTGCTATAGCCTTGCTTGACAGGAAGTTTGAACGTATGATTGAGTGTTGGCATGAGCTCAGGTTCCTGTTTCTGTTATTTTCCATCTTCCTCTTTATGGTTTGGATGTTTTGGTTTGTTCCCTTACTTTGATTTACATTTTTAAAAAATCTAGGCTGGGCATATTGGCTCATGCCTGTAATACCAGCACTTTAGGAGGCCGAGGTGGGTGGATTGCTTGAACTCAGGAGTTGGAGATCAGCCTGGGCAACATGGTGAAACTCTGTCTCTACAAAAAAACACAAAAATTAGCCAGGCATGGTGGCGTGCGCCTGGAGTTCCAACTACTTGGGAGGCTGAAGTGGGAGCATGGCGTGAACCCAGGAAGTGGAGGTTGCAGTGAGCAAGATCCTGCCATTGCAAGCCAGATCCTGTTTTAAAAAAGAAAAAAAATCTACATTTTATCATACTTTGTTGTAAACTGCTTCCGATGGTTTTTTTTTCTCTTTTCTTTTTTTTTTTTTTTATTATACTTTAAGTTCTAGGGTACATGTGCACAACGTGCAGGTTTGTTACATATGTATGCATGTGCCATGTTGGTGTGCTGCACCCATCAACTCGTCAGCACCCATCAACTCGTCATTTACATCAATTATAACTCCCAATGCCATCCCTCCCCTCTCCCCCCTCCCCATAATAGGCCCTGGTGTCTGATGTTCCCCTTCCCATGTCCAAGTGATCTCATTGTTCAATTACCACCTATGAGTGAGAACATGCGGTGTTTGGTTTTCTGTTCTTGCAAAAGTTTGCTGAGAATGATGGTTTCCAGTTGCACTCATGTCCCTACAAAGGACACGATCTCATCCTTTTTTATGGCTGCATAGTATTCCATGGTGTATATGTGCCACATTTTCTTAATCCAGTCTGTCACTGATGGACATTTGGGTTGATTCCAAGTCTTTGCTATTGTGAATAGTGCCGCAGTAAACATACGTGTGCATGCGTCTTTATAGCAAAATGATTTATAATCCTTTGAGTATATACCCAGTAATGCGATGGCTGGGTCATATGGTATTTCTAGTTCTAGATCCTTGAGGAATCGCCATACTGTTTTCCACAATGGTTGTACTAGTTTACAGTCCCACCGATAGTGTAAAAGTGTTCCTATTTCTCCACATCCTCTCCAGCACCTATTGTTTCCTGACTTTTTAATGATCACCATTCTAACTGGTGTGAGATGGTATCTCATTGTGGTTTTGATTTGCATTCTGATGGTTTTAAAAGTGAGTGGGTGTAAGTTACAAATCGTTAGTTAACTTTTCCTTTTCACTCCATTAAGTACTTGTTGACCGTGTCATCTATGCCAGGTGCTATTCTGGGCACTGTTCTGGGCACCAGGCACACACCGTTTCTGCCTCGAAGCACTTCATGTGAGCTTCAGGGCAGGCGCTATCATTCAGTGTTTACAGGTTAATTTGCAAATATTCTGGGAACTCTTCTTCAAAATTAGGAAAATAGGAGAAATAAATAGATGGGCAGTGACTATATTTAATATGTATAAAAATGATGACAAAGTATGAATATGTTTATAACTTACATATTGAATGCTTTGCTCTTGGCTGTTAAACTTGTTTCCCATTTTCATCTTTCCAACAATATTTCATTGAACATTCCTGTTGCCAGACAACTGTCCATATCCACAATTTTTTTCTGTAAGATATATTCTTATAATTGCAGTTACTGTGTTACCTTGACAAAGTCATTTCAGGACATTTGATATTTATTGACAGTGATAAGCAAAATATTTACATCTCTGCTGTAGATTGTTTTAAAATCAGAAAGAGGCTTGTAACAAATATTAGAGTAGACCTCTGGCAGATAAGTTTTCACGTGATTATTCGTGTGTGTCTGTGTATCTGTACACATGCATATATACATATACACACACACACACACACTTTTCTCCCAAAACTTTCTATAATGAATGCATAAAATAAAGAGAAAAGAATTTTGGTTTACTACAGAGTTTGCAAACTTTCTAAAATTTGAAAACACATAAATGGATATTTGTTTTTAAATATAATATTTAATCAGTTTTAATGATTAACCTTAGATGCCTCATAGTTTTACAGAAGATAAGTATATCAACTTGATTGTATCTTCTTTAAAGTACAAAAGTTAAACATGATTTCTCAAAATTCCCAATCCTAGTGTTCATTTGTTTTTTTTGGCCAAAGTGCTTAATGTTACATAATAAAAATGAAGGATTCAGAGATTTGTGTTCTCCCTTAGCATAGTGATATTAATTTTAACAGAAAACCATAAGTTTTGAGTGAATTTTTTTCACAATGGTATGTTTTTTGTTATTTAAATGAAATTTCCAGGAAACACCTTTTTGGTTCAAAAAGTTGTTACATTTTTAAGTCATATTTTTCTGACCAATAAGACAACATCTTTAATGTATATTTTGTTTTTTTGAGCTAGGAGTGAGCCAAATAACAATAGGAGTGATGTTGCCAAGATAAAATGCTTAATTCTATGTTATTTGCGGTCTCTACCACATTAAGTTCAAGTCCTTCTGCCTGATTTCTGGGGCTTCCTGTGTCTGGCCCCACTCTGTGTCTTCACTTTACTTCATGGGCACCACTGCTCTGCCAGGCCCATCCTCCCCCTAGCACCTCCTAGCATTCAGGGTCAGCACCCCTGGCGTCTGCCTCCATCAACTGCCTTCCTCTCTCTCCCTCATCCAACCTGCCTCCCCTCTCTCCTCCTCTGAGCACCTGCCTGATTTCCATTTATTCTTTGACCATACAATTTGACATCTGATTATTTTTAATATTTTAATATTTCTTAAACATGTATGTATATTTTTCATATTCCCTACTAGCAGATATTCAATAAATACTTCTAGTATGATTGACTGGTAAACTCTTCTATGATTTGAGAATTTTTGATTACTGCACAAATGTTTCAAAGTACTTGCTTTTTCTCTTGAGGAGTAACTTGTAGCCCTAAGGGATGATGGCTTATTCTCATCAAAATGACTTTGACTCTTTTTTTTTTTTTTTTTGAGACAGAATCTCGCTCTGTTGCCAGCCTGGAATGCAGTGGCGTAATCATGGCTCACTGCAATCTCCGCCTCCCAGGTTCAAGCCATTCTTCTGTCTCAGCCTCATGAGTAGCTGGGATTACAGTTGCGTGCCACCACACCCAGATAATTTTTGTATTTTCAGTAGAGACGGGTTTTCACCATGTTGGCCAGGATGGTCTCGATCTCCTGACCTTGTGATGCACCCGCCTTGGCCTCCCAAAGTGCTGGGATTACAGGCGTGAGCCACCGCGCCTGGCCTGACTCTTCTTTAGTATGCCTATAAGTAATTTTTCATCAATAAGCAGTATAGTGAAAAGAATGTCAGAGTCCTACTTCTTCCATTAACTGTTTTTGTGGTGTTACATATAGCGCTTGATTTCCTTTTTTTCTGTAAATAGATAAGATTATACTTGGGTTATTCCTAATATTCCTTCTATTGCTTCAAAATGCCATTTTATACATTCCAGAGTGTATGTAATGTCTTCAACAATCAGATGGTGTTGATATCACCTACTTGGTTAAACATTATCAAAATGAACTTTGTTAAGTCGTCGTTTGCTTATAGATTGATACTGTTATCAGATAGTATAAAAATTGCCTACCTATAGATTTTAGCTGCAAAATATTATCAACCAATTGCTTCTGTGATCTAGTGATTTTCTTAAATTTTATAGGAAAAAATTGTAAATATGGTATATTTAATCATATTTTCCCCTTAGTTTTAATAATCTTGGAAAATAAATATCTTGTTTTTCTTCCCTAAAACCCACATGGTTGAAGCAGGAAGCTTAGGTGGTGTCAAGTCTTTTTAATTCAGGTCCCAGCATTATTTCTGGCTAAGGTACAAGAGCTTGACCTCTTTGTGTGGCTTTGCTGAAGTATTTGTCCCCTATGAAAGCCAATACAATCAGTAGCGCCAGCATAGATAAAGAGCTGCGTAAGGTTGTATTTTAGTGGCAAGGCTGTTTTGTGACCATGTTCTGCAGGCAGACTGGAGGTGACAGTATTACTTACTTTTGTTGCTTGGGGTCCAAAGAGAGAATAAATTGCTATTGATTTTTGAGACATTCCAGTGAAGGGTCTGAATGCCTTCAGAGGAGCTGGGTGGCAGGACAGCCAGTGAGGGCACAGGGACTGCCTTTTCAAATGAAAATTCATTTTCTTGTTATTGTCATAAAGATTTTTTTCGTTCTTAGAGCTAGTTACAAAAAGATGTGACTGCAGGGCTGTTGCTATTATAAATGTTTTCTATCTCCCTGAAAGAATGGAATTCAGCACTTTTCACAGCAGTTTGAAATTGATAAATAGAGTTTGGAGTGTGTACTTGCATTATGTAATCATTTGAACCTAAAGGGGTTATTTAATTCTGTTAATATATTAGCCACTTTACCGAGGATACTTTTAGGTTTGTCAAATGTTTAGCAGCACAAAGGAAGGAAATTTGGTTTCTGTCAGTTTCCTTTAACTTAAAAATTGCAAATGGGCTTCTACAGTGATATATTTGCTTTCCTTGGTGATTTATTAATTTATTGTCCAGATGTAATATTTAAGTGGACACTTTTTCAATTTGGAAAATATTTGAGACATTTGAAGTACATTGATGCCAAATATGCCATCCCTCAATCCTATAATCTCTTACAAGATTGGAAATTTGTAAGAGATTATGGAATTCCAGTCCTTGTAATATTTAGGATTCTAACTTTGTAGTGCCAACTGAAGGACAAATACCAAAGGAATAACTGCAAATTAGCTCATGTCAGTTATTCTTAAATCGATAGTGCACTCCTAATTTAATAGTCTGGGATGACTCATGTTCTCAAGTTATCTGTTTTGGGGAAGTACAAATTATTGGCATCCAGAAAGTCACTGGTATACATAAAAGTGAAAGCTGCATATGAGGCTTGTCATGGCATAGTCTGGGAGATTGCAAATGGGGTAACGTCCTTGAATTAGGAAGAGTTTTTAATAAATATATATATATATATATGTAATAAAGGGTTAAATCTGAATTCCTTAATTCTAAAGTTTAGCCTACCATCCAGATCTCTAAATAAACAGTCCTCTTTAAAACTTAGTTGTTTTTAATGGGGGCAATCATGACTCAAGAAGATATAACACTAATGTCTTCAACTATGTTGTGTCTGTATAATCATTTTACTTCTAATTTGTAACTATTAATCTATTCAGATGTGAAGAGCATAAGAACATGTTTCCTTGGGAAAAAAAAAAAAAAAGATGTCCGCATGCTTTTTAGTTTCACAAGTAGGAGTTTCAGGCTTTTAGGTCAATGATATGGTGCCTTTTCCTGTGGTGAGGTATACTGGGAAATAGTAGATGGTATAATAAAAAAAAAATGTGGATTTTAGAGATTTAGAGACTGATTTCAAAACTCAATTTTTCCTGTTACTTATTGTGCCATTTAGGCAAATTGTTTAACCTCTCTAGGCCTTGGTACTTCAGATTCTCAAATGAGAATCGTTGTGTCTATCTAAAAATGGGAAGGAAACCATCATTGTAAGTCAAGATACATTGTTACCACCACCACCAGGGCCATCACCATCATCATTGTCATCCACTCTCAGAATGAAGCAAATGCCTAGAAAGCAGGTGCCATTGAATAGAGGAAAGAAGTACAGCTGAAATGTCTGTCTTTCCTGTTCCTACTTTATGTCCCTGGGCCTACCTATTAGATACTTCTCATGACCAGGTGCCACGCCCACTCATCGAGGCCACAGGATGCTACAGTGGGAGCCTGAATGAATGCTTTTCATCACATGCTTTTGTGTCAACCCTTGAGTTCTCTAGGGACTTCTTGAGTGGCTGTTTGTCACTGTGTTGGTCTGACTGTGGATGGTTCTGCTGCGCCCCAATACACAGCCACATATGGTGCGCCCTCCCCTCTCCTCCCACCGCTGGCCCAGCACCTCTGTCCTCATCATCTCATCTCTTACCTTCTCACGTTTTCGCTTTCTCTGTCATTCTCTTCAAACCATAGCCCAGGTCCTCTGTCGACAGCCTTTCTTGCCATTGCGGGCCTTTGGCACTTGGCCAGCAATAAGTCCTTAGGTGACATGGTTGTGTTTATTCCACTGGCAGAGTAACAAGGACAAGGTAAAGTAGATGTTGGACTATTACTAGATGTGATACTGCACTTTTCTCATCTAAACTTCTCTGCTTATCTTTTAAAATCTGTGCCCTTTTTACAATAAAGTTTCATATTTTAATCTTACAATTATGGGCTTTTCATTTTCTAAATATAACTGTGAAAATCTTGATGAAATACTCTGATGAGTTTACTGAGGATATATCTGCTTCCTTACTTTTACCTTGACACCAGGAGAAAATTACTCGAATGGTTCAAATAATATTTTTATTATTGTTTTAATCAAAATAATTATAAGCTAAATTGAGAAATGTATGACACTTCTCTGAAAGAAAAATGAATTTCTTTCCTCCCTTGTCTAGGAGTTATCTATTTGAAAATAAGTAATTTTGCTTATTAATGTTATGTAAATACTAACATTCATTGAGTATTTACTATGTGCCAGGTTCTGTTCCAACTGCTTTATGTGTATCATTTAATTTAGTCTTCACAACAACCCTAAGAGATAAGTACTAATATTAACCCCATCTTATAGATGAAGAAACTGAGGCTCTAAGCAGTTAAATAATTTGCCTGTTTTCACTCAGCTCTAAGTGGTGAATCGAGATTCCAATCCAGATATTCAAGCTCCAGTATCCATATTCTTTACTATGCTCTGTGTATGCTATATTTTTCTGTTAGAAAAGTGAGAAGGTGGGAACTCAAAAGATCTATGTTTGTGATAGATATTTTAAATATATATATATATAGGACACCAATATACTTACCATAATGGAGTCACTCCACGTGAAACTTCTTGAAGGTTCTATAGTTTTTTCTGTAAAATGAAATAATAACTCACAAGGTACTTCATATGACTTAAATTTTGACAGACTTTCAAAGTGACAGAAAAAAAATTTGCCGTCTTTTTATCATTTTTGTCATAATTTACATACCTTAACATGCATTTATTAAATGTGGTTGAAAGCTTAACTAAAAGATTTTAAACAGCATTCAGATTGTATGTACTGTACATATGGATTATATACTTGGTGATTAACCCATTTAACATTTTAAAAAACTTCTAGCTGGCTTTGCATTCTGATCTAGCAAGGAAGCAAGACTTCTTTTTGTTTTTTTTGTTTTTTTTTTTTTTTTTGAGACGGAGTCTTGCTCTGTCACCCAGGCTGGAGTGTAGTGGCCGGATCTCAGCTCACTGCAAGCTCCTCCTCCCGAGTTCCCGCCATTCTCCTGCCTCAGCCTCCCGAGTAGCTGAGACTACAGGCGCCCACCACCTCGCCCGGCTAGTTTTTTGTATTTTACGGGGTTTCACCGTGTTAGCCAGGATAGTCTCTATCTCCTGACCTCGTGATCCGCCCGTCTTGGCCTCCCAAAGTGCTGGGATTACAGGCTTGAGCCACCGCGCCCGGCGCAAGACTTGTTTTTAATATTAAACTAAGAAAAACAAATTGCTAAGGTAAATTTGTCATGCACAGAAATATAATCTGTGCCAATAGAAAGAACTGTTAAATTATCCACTGTTTAGGATTAGCCAGTTTTCTGAATTAGCATGGATAATTGAAGCTTGACAGTTCTTAGTAGTATTATCAAGAGTGTCTTTCAAATGATAATTTTCTTTATTGTACTTGATTAATTTGTAAGTAATTAAATAGAGTTTAGCAGTAACCTGATGTGTTCACTCTTCTTATTAATGTAGGTTTATATTCATAATCTTAAGTACTTTTTAAACTCATTTGAATATGTCATCTGTATTCCACCTTGTAAATTCAGTGTTTGTTTATAATGGAAACAAGAATTAGTCAATTTGCTTGTCCTGAAACTCTGATTGTTATAAGTGCTTACTTGTGAAATTTTAATATGCAGGTTATAGATACCAAGGTAGCTCATAGTACCAAGAAACCTCATCGTATTAATTTTTTTCCTGAGGTACTGTAGTGCTTTAATATAATTACCAACATAGACTAAAAACGAGTGTTCTATTTTTAAAGCTTGACATAATTTTAAAATGGGAGTTTGTAAAACATTTTTGTGGGGAAATGATTAATCTCAAATTTATTTTTGACATAAAAGCATTATAAAATGTTACTCCATGTGAACAACCTTAATTCACCTCCTGAATTTATGTTCTTATTTTCTCTGCTTTTCTTGGCTTCCAGGACATTTTGCTCTCCTAGGACTAATATCTTAGCGCTCTGTGGAAATAGGAAATTTGAGTGCTGTAACTTGTTTCTTAAAAGTAATTGCAGAGCATTTGTATATACCAATGCCATTTAAGAAAAATATTTTAGTTCACATCTGTTTTCCAAGGAATTATAGCTTCTTTGCAGATTTAATTATTTTCCCCAGATCAGTGGAAAATCCAGGATATTTATTCACTAGTGTCATTGTTATTTATATGTCATTATAATGATCCTCAGACTTTTAAAGCATACCTCATTCTAACCACAGTGTATCTCACATGATAGAAACAAAAACTACTCCCTCCTCTTTTTTTATAGACATCTTAAAACTGGATTGGGAATAAACTGAGAATAATCAAAAGTCTTTGCCCATGCCTATGTCCTGAATGGTATTGCCTAGGTTTTCTCCTAGGGTTTTTATGGTTTGGGGTTTTAAATTTAAGTAAGTCTTTAATCCATCTTGAGTTAATTTATGTATAAGATGTGTGAGAAAGGGATCCAGTTTCAGTTTTTTGCATATATCAAGCCAGTTTTCCAGCACCACTTACTGAATAGGAGATCCTTTCCCCATTGCTTGTTTTTGTCAGGTTTGTCGAAGATCAGATGGTTATAGATGTGTGGTGTTATTTCCGAGGTCTCTGTTCTATTCCATTGGTCTATATGTCTGTTTTGGTACCAGTACCATGCTGTTTTGGTTACTGTAACCTTGTAGTATAGTTTGAAGTCAGGTAGTATGATATCTCCAACTTTGTTCCTTTTGCTTAGGATTGTCTAGGCTATACAGGGTCTTCTCTGATTCCATAATTTAAAATCGTTTTTTCTAATTCTGTGAAGAATGTCAATGATGGTTTTATGGGAATAGCGTTGAATCTATAAATTACTTTGGGAAGTATGGCCATTTTCATGATATTGATTCTTCCTATCCATGAAGGTGGAATGTTTTTCCATTTGTTTGTGTCCTATCTTATTTCCTTGAGCAGTGATTTGTAGTTCTTCTTGAAGAGGTCCTTCACATCCCTTGTTAGCTATATTCCTAGGTATTTTATTCTGTTTGTAGCAGTTGTGAATGAGAGTTCATTCATGATTCGTCTCTCTGCTTGCCTGTGGTCAGTATAAAGGAATTTTTGTGATTTTTGCACGTTGATTTTGTATCCTGAGACTTTGCTGAAGTTGCTTATCAGTTCAAGAAGTTTTTGGGCTGAGAGGGTGGCATGTCGTCTGCAAACAGAGACGACTTGACTTCCTCTCTTTCCATTTGAATATCCTTTATTTCTTTCTCTTGCCTGATTGCCCTGGCCAAAACTTCCCATACTATGTTGAATAGGAGTGGTGAGAGAGGGCATCCTTGTCTTGTACTGGTTTTCAAAGGGAATGTTTCCAGCTTTTGCATATTCAATATGATACTGGCTGTGGGTTTGTCATAAATAGCTCTTACAATTTAAGATATGTTCCATCAACACCTAGTTTATTGAGAGTTTTTAACATGAAGCGATGTTGAATTTTATCAAAGGCCTTTTCTGCATCTATTGAGATAATCATGTGGTTTTAGCAATTGCAGCAAAAGCCAAAATTGACAAATGGGATCTAATTAAACTAAAGAGCTTCTGCACAGCAAAAGAAACTCTCATCCGAGTGAACAGGCAACCTAGAGAATGGGAGAAAATGTTTGCAATATATCCATCTGACAAAGTCTAATATACAGAATTTACAAGGAACTTAAATATATTTACAAGAAAAAAAACAGCAGCATCAAAAAGTGGGCAAAGGATATGAACTGACACTTCTCAAAAGTTTACACAGCCAACAAACATATGAAAAAAACCTCAACATCACTGATCACCTGAGAAATGCAAATCAAAACCACAATGAGATACCATGCCACGCCAGTCAGAATGGCAATTATTCAAAGGTCAGGAAACAATAGATGCTGGCCAGGCCATGGAGATATAGGAGTGCTTTTTACACTGGTGTTGGGAACGTAAATTAGTTCGACCATTGTGGAAGACAGTATGGCAATTCCTCAAGGACCTAGAACCATAAATACTATTTAACCCAGCAATCCCATTACTGGGTATATACCCAAAGGAATATAAATCATTCTGCTATAAAGACACATGCACACATATGTTTATTGTGACACTATTCACAATAGCAAAGACATGGAACCAACCCAAATGCCTATCACTGATAGACTGGATAAAGAAAATGTGGTACCTATACATCATAGAATACTATGCAGCCATAAAAAAGAACGAGATCATGTCCTTTGCAGGGACATGGGTGAAGCTGGAAGCCATCATACTCAGTAAACTAACACAGGAACAGAAAAGCAAACACTGCATGTTCTCACTCATAAGTGAGTTGAACATTGAGAACACCTGGACACAGAGAGGATAACAACACACACCAGGGCCTGTTGCGGGGTGGAGGGTGAGGGGAAGGAACTTCGAGGACAGGTCAATAGGTGCAGCAGACCACCATGGCACATGTATACCTACGTACCAGAACATGTATACCTGCACGTTCTGCACACATATCCTTTTTTTTTTTTTTAGAGGAAATAAAAATAATTCAAAAATTCAGAAATGAAAAAAAAAGTATTGTGGGGCTTCACCAGTATAGCACATAACCGAATTCAGCTACATTCTCCCCATCCAAAGTCGGGGCTGGTCTTTTTAGTTTCGTGTAACTTGGGAGTTGGGGGGGTAGGTTTCAGATAGAGGTTGTTTTTGGTTTTCTTTCAATTCTATCTTCTCTTTTTTATAAGTGAGGAAACTGAGACCCGCTTAATCCCCAATTTAACTTGTTGCTTTACTCCTCTTACCTTCTCTTTTCCTGGGCATACACACTTATTTTCTGTCTACTAGGAGCCAGTGCAAGTTCTAATCTAATCATAGTAATTCTTAACACCTGTGTTAAAAAAATTAAAACAATATTTAAAATGCTCTTCGTTTTGTAATTATTTCCTCTGGACAGGCAGCAGTTTCAAGAACGCTTTTACTACACAGAGAAACAGTGATGTCTGCAACTGACCCAACTCATAGGGAAATTCCCTTTTTTTTTTTTTTTCCTGTTCAGTTTCTTCCTGGGTAGCACAAAATCTCCCCTTTATGTGCTCATCCCCACATACAGTGGTCAGGTTTTCACCTCCTTGTTTAGAAGAGTGTCAGTATCTATGGCCTTGATATTAACTCTTCCCTGCCACACTTTTCTCTTCTGTGAAATGAGATAGTAATGGTGCCTACCTCACAGGGTTATTGTGAGCATTGGAAGAATTAACCCATGTGAAATGTTTTTGAGCAATCCCTGATATACAAAAGGCTTTCTACTAAGAATTAGCTGATAAGGAATGTAGGACCATCGGCTGGTACGTTGTGCACAGGCAATGGGTTGATGATTTGTAGGGTGGGGGCATATTTGGGAGCAGCTAGATGCAGGGTTCTACTCTGCTCCCTTGTTCTCCCAGTGCAAGATGCTTCCACTTGCCTTCATCTTGTCAAGGCTCTTGGTTCCTTCACACCTTTCCCTTCAGCTTCAGTCACTCTTCTGCCTCCCTTTCCCCCAACCCAAGCCTTTGGAACAGAAAATCTCTACAGTGTGCAAGAGAATCATTCCTGCCTCATATCACATTACCTGACTTTCAGTTATACTACAAGGCTATAGTTACTAAAACAGCATGATACTGGTATAAAAATAGACACATAGATCAATGGAACAGGATAGAGAAACCAGAAATAAAGCCACATACCTATAAGCAATGGATCTTTGACAGAGGTGACAAAGATACACATTGGAGAAAGGACACCCTATTCAATAAATGGTTCTGGGAAAATTGGATAGCTATATGCCAAAGGATGAAACTGGACCCACGCCTTTCACCATATGCAAAAATTAACTCAGGGTTGATTGAAGATTTCAATGTAAGGCCTGAAACTATTAAAATCCTATAAGAAAAACTGAGAAAAACTCTTTTGGACATGAGTCTAGGCAAATAATTTATGACCATGTCTTCAAAATGAAATGCAACATAAACAAAAATAGATAAATGGAACTTAATTAAACTAAAAAGCTTCTTCTCAGGAAAAGAAACAATCAACAGTGTAAATGGACAACTTACAGAATGGAAAAAAACATTTGCAAACTATGCATCCAACAAAGGGCTAATATCCAGAGTCTGCAAGGAACTCAAACAACTCAACAAGAAAAAAACAAAAAGTAACCTCATTAAAAAAATATCCATACTGTTTTCCAAACAGGTTGCCCTGTTTCAGGTTTTGGATTGTCCTGTTTGGAAAACAGTATGGAGATTTCTCAAAGAACTAAAAATAGAACTATCATTTGATCCAGCAATCCCACAATCCCACTACTGGGTATGTACCCAAAGGGAAAGAAATTATTTAAAAAAAAAAAAAAAGATACCTCCATTCATATGTTTATTGCATATATATATGTAAGCTTGCATGTTCTCACACAGGTGGGAGCTAAACATGTATACACATGGACATAGTGGAATAACAGATATTGGGGAATTCGAAAGGTGGGAGGGGGTGAGGGTTGAAAAACCTACTGGGTGCAATAGTCACTGTTCAAGTGATGGATACACCAAAAGCCCAGACTTCAGCACCACACGGTATACACATTAAGAAACCTGCACTTGTGTCACCTCAATATATTTTAATAAACAATTTAATTTTAAAAGAAAAAATTATTTCTGCCTCACATTTAACTGTTTCTCTGTGCCTTTTTTTTTTTGCTTCAAAAAAAGTGTGAGGGACTAAAGACTATATTAAATACATAGATATGCATAGATTATTACTTCAGCCATAACCCTGCCATATTTAACAAAGCAACAAACTGAATTTGGTGAATAAAGATTTCCAGGACACAGGAACCTTCAAGTGTTAGAGAGCAGAGTTTAGAATCCGTATGGTTGCTTCTAGTAAAGAAACCACTGTGCTCAGGGCTCCCCACCCTGCCTAGATAAGGCCACTGCCAGGTCTCCTGAACCAGCCCCTACTGATCTCATTGTCTGTGGGAACTGTATGTCTTTGCACCTTGTATATCCTCATTACTACTTTATAGTTTTGCTTTAACCTGATTGTAATCTCTGTATCTTCCTGCTGCATTTTAGGCATTAGAATTTTTACAGAAATTACATTAGAAACTTGTTCTTTAAGTTCCTAACTCAACTTGAGATACTGAAGTCAGTGGTGGCCAATTGCTCCCTGACCCCTTGTTCTTTCTTTTTCCTTGCTTGCTTTCTTTTCTTTCTTTCTTTTTCTTTTTCTTTTTCTTTTTTTTTTTTTTTTTGAGATGGAGTCTCACTCTGTCGCCCAAGCTGGAATGCAGTGGCACCCGGCCTTCCCTTGTTCTTTCTTAGTTGAATGTTGTTGTTCAGCACCCAGAATTCTTAGAGTCATAAATTTCATCTCTTTAATTTGAAAATCAAACGTCTTGAGAACCCAGCCCAGGAACAGGAACACTCCTACACAAATTGAATACAGCAAAAAGATTAGATAGGCATTTCTAAATAATTGGCAAGTCCCTACTTTGGGGCTGACGGTTTTAAGATCAATGAACAGGCCGGGTGTGGTGGCTCACTCCTGTAGTCCCAGCACTTGGGGAGGCAGAAGCGGGTGAATCACGAGGTCAGGAGATCGAGACCGTCCTGGCTAACATGGTGAAACCCCATCTCTACTAAAAAATACAAAAAACTAGCCGGGCATGGTGGTGGGCCCCTGTAGTCCCAGCTACTCGGGAGGCTGAGGCAGGAGAATGGCGTGAACCTGGGAGGTGGAGCTTGCAGTGAGCTGAGATCACACCACCACACTCCAACCTGGGTGACAGAGCGAGACTCCGTCTAAAAAAAAAGGATCAATGAACAGAGCATGTGGACAGCAATCATTCATCCCATCTTTTTACTTAACTTCGTTGAATGTCTTAGGTACTGAATCTTAAGAGGTACTAGTGATACAAGGATGAATGAGTTCTACCTCCAGGAGCCTCCTACTCTTGTAGGAAGGACAAACAAGTAGATAAATAATTAGAATGCAAATTGAACGCTGTCTCAGAGGTCTGCATAAATAGCTTTGGAATCATAGGGAAGGAAGCAATTATCCAAGGGGGTCATAGAAAGCTCTACAAGAAAATAGTGTGTGTTTTTTACTTTGGAGGATCAGTTCATATTTTCTACATGGAAAAGGGAGAAGATGCAGAGGAAATTGCATACAAAGACTCGGTGTGATGGTGAAACAGAGAGACCTTTGGTGGGCAGAACTAGAGAACACTGTAGAAGGAAAGGTGAGAAGTGAGCCTCTTGCATGCCTTCATAAGGAACTGAACTGAATCATTTAGGAAGAACCAGCTAATTGTGATTGAAACAAGGAATAAAATACTTAGGCTTATTTCTGAGAAAGTAGTACAGTAGAGGATATGTTTGAAGCTTAAATGAAGGTGACTTCTTTATAATAAAATGATTATACTACACATTTAAAATAATTTTTGAATTTTTATTTTTGTTGAAGGAAGCAATTTTGTATTGTGTGTGGGAGAAATCTGTGTTCTTTGAACATTCTAGTAGTGAGAACAGGAAAATAATGGATGAAATGGCTAGAATAGGAGGATTATCATAAAATGGAGTGTATTTTGTGTGCCTTGCATAAGTTTCACAGGGTTTTTAATACTGTTTTTGATGTTTCATAATGATAAGACAAATTAATTTTGTTTAGATGAAAATGTTTTCTTTGCTGATAAAATATACTCTGTCCAAGCAGTAGCAATGCATTTGGGTGTTCTCACTTTTATCTAATAAAACTTTCATGGTTCTATCATTTTATGAAAGTATATTACTTTTCATTTTCCATGATGAAAATATAATAATGTAATTTTTCATGAAATGTACCTGTGGGAAATGTATAATAGAACAGAGTTTGGTTTCATTTCTTATTTTTCTGATGTAGAACTTCAGAGACAGAAAAATTTTCTTTTTGGCACCTAATGGGTTAATGACTCATGGTACAAAAGCACATTTTATGTTAAAGTAAAATTGCTTTGAAAAATATGCTTTAATTGGAATCCTATTTAAGGGTAAAATTATGTTATTGATTATGATCAAAATGTCCCAGACAGTGATGAATTCATCAATTCTTATTTCAGTGGTGGTATAAATCTTTTAGTAAGAGCTAGAGAACGTGAACAAGATGAATATTTTCAAATTATAGTGGTACATTACTTATTATGTATAACTTTCTTAATCTGTATACTGTGTAGGAATGGAAATAGCTTTTCAGAGGCAATATAGAAAAGTAGCTTACAATGTTATCTATGTCACAAATCAAATTGGAATGAAACTTGTTCCAATATAAACTTTAAAAATCCAAAGCTGGAAGTTGACCGAACAGTATATTTAAGTTAAAGGAAAAAAGGCATAAAGTATAAAATTAGGCATAGCCAGAAATGAATTGTATTTAGAATTATAGAATAACAGCCCCTTGAATTCACGTAACTAAGACAGGTATTGTAACATTTAACATTCATACTATATGATCAAAGTCTGAAAGATTGCAAATGATTAATCCATAAAAAGTTATACTTTGAAAGCCCTAAAGGCAGTATCACCTATGAAAATTGAAGAGTTTTCAGTGTTTTACAGCTTGATTCTTTCCAAAGGTATGTATTGATAGAATGTATTATTTCTTCTTTTTACTACTAAATAATTGGTAAGACCGGGACTTGTTTTAAATGTCATAACATTTTAAAATACATGTACCCATTTAAAAATCCTTCTTAAAGATCTTTAAAATATAGTTTGTCTTGAGTTGTACTTGCGATCCAAATGACTTATGTGATACTGGCATTGTAAGTACTTAGTTAGTGCTTAGAATGGGATGTGTAGATGATTTAAGTTCAGATCTTCAGGCTATTTCTTTTTCTTTTCTTTTCTTTTTTTTTTTTTTTAAGACAGAGTCTCACTCTCTTGCCCAGGCTATAGTACAGTTTCAGCATCTTGGCTTACTGCAACATCTGCCTCCTGGGTTCAAGCGATTCTTCTGCCTTAGCCTCCCTAGTAGCTGAGATTACAGGCACCCGCCATCATGCCCGGCTAATTTTTTTATATTTGTAGAGGGGGGGTTTCACCATGTTGGCCAGGCTGCTCTTGAACTCCTTACCTCAGATGATCCGCCCGCCTCAGCCTCCCAAAGTGTTGGTGTGAGCCACTGCACCTGGCCAACACACTGTTTCTTATATCATAGGTTACTATGGCTTTGAGTGCAGAATATTATTTGTCTTATTTTGAGTAAATATTATCTCATTGTTGTATGAAGCTTCACAAGCATTTTATTAGGTATGTCGTTGCATAAAGACTTAGACTCTACAGAAAGAAAGTTGAATAGATACAATGCTTGCTCACTACAAACTTCTTGAAGGCCTATACAATATATTGTAAGAAATGTATAGGAACAAAAAAACTGTGGCACCAATGCAATGCAGCGATTCTTAAGTGCATCTGGTTCAGTTATGGCGGAATTTGGGAATGTTGTACCATGCAGAGGTTTGATTTTGCCACAAGAGTTGGCAATCTGTTTGCATGCCTTGTCATAAATGACTCCAAAATCTCAGAATTGTTCTCGTGACATTTTATAGTATTATGTTTTTTATGAATTCTTAAATACCTACATCATCTTCTTCCTGTAATCCTGTGATGCAGAGATATCATTTTAGATTTTGAGCTGCAGAAACAAGCCTCCATTGACAGTGTTTGCCAGTAATTTGGTGCTTGTGCTGGGCCCGGAACCTTCATGTCCCTACTATGTTCTGACACCAGACCATACTGAAATGGCAGCAGTCATGAGTCATGACAGGGGTGTTCACATCTGACTACAATATGGAGGGTCTTCCACTCATTTTCATTGTGGATTTCCATGAGAAAGATTTATTATAGATATTTTCTTTCAGCCATTTGAATTTACCAAGTGTAACTTTTAAAAATTATCATTGAAAAAATGGCAAAAAATTGGCCGGGCGCGGTGGCTCAAGCCTGTAATCTCAGCACTTTGGGAGGCCGAGGTGGGCGGATCACGAGGTCAGGAGATCGAGACCATCTTGGCTAACACGGTGAAACCCCGTCTCTACTAAAAATACAAGAAAATTAGCCGGGCGAGGTGGCGGCGCCTGTAGTCCCAGCTACTCGGGAGGCTGAGGCAGGAGAATGGCGTGAACCTGAGGGGCGGAGCTTGCAGTGAGCCGAGATCGCGCCACTGCACTCCAGCCTGGGGCACAGAGCAAGACTCTGTCTCAAAAAAAAAAAAAAAAAAAAAAAAAAAAGAAAAAGAAAATATGGCAAAAACAACTTTTGGATGCCAGGGTGCTACTTTAAAAGATGAAACATTATGTATTCTTTGCCCTGGAAAATCTTAAAAGGACTTTTTGTTGCTTAGTTTCCTGTTTTTTTTTTTTTTTGAGACGGAGTCTGGCTCTGTCGCCCAGGCTGGAGTGCAGTGGCGCGATCTCGGCTCACTGCAAGCTCCGCCTTCCGGGTTCACGCCATTCTCCTGCCTCAGCCTCCCGAGTAGCTGGGACTACAGGCGGCCGCCACCTCGCCTGGCTAGTTTTTTGTATTTTTTAGTAGAGACGGGGTTTCACCGTGTTCGCCAGGATGGTCTCGATCTCCTGCCCTCGTGATGCGCCCGTCTCGGCTTCCCAAAGTGCTGGGATTACAGGCTTGAGCCACTGCGCCTGGCCTCCTGTATTTTTTTAAATTTAATAATTGTTGGAATTATTAAATGAATGTAGTAAAACACATATTGATGGAAAGTTGATATGAATTTACTCAACTTTGATTTTAAGGAACTTTGTTAATGTAGATTTGGGGATTTTGATCATACCCACATGTAATTATTACTGCAATTAATTTGTGGTTTATCTGCAATACTGAACAAATGCAATAGTATCAAATGAATAGAATAACGTGTATACAAAACTTGTCTGTTTAATTAGGAGCCAAATCTTTCGTAATACTGGCTCTGTCAAGGATATAATAATCTACTATGGATAATTGCATCAATTTATTCATTTTTTTCATTCGTTCATTCATTCTAGCTTTTAAGCAGGATTTGTTTAGCTTCTACCATTGCTAGGCCCTGTACTAGGTGGTGTTCATTTAATATGAACAAGCACACCACAAATTTCGCCCCTGTCCTCAAGGGTCAGTAAAATTAAACTTATGGCAAGTTGATATGATACGACAAGCATCTGTAAAGTAGGGTGGTGTAGGCACGAGTCCTGGGACAGTATAGCTGAGTTCTGAAAGTAGGAGTTTAACAAAGCCAAGAGAAGAGGAAAGCTCCTGACTAAGGCTTTGTGCTAGGAGAGTACCTGGAGGGTGGGTGCCTGGGATTGAGAGGAGTATGGCTGGAGTGTCAAGGGGGAAAGGGAAGGAGTATGTCTTAGGCTGGGATACATCTGGAAGGCCAGCTATTGGAAGGTCTTGTTAAGGATAAAGGCCTATGTTCAAGATCAAGAGGAATGTAAAGCTGTTTCAGGATTGGGTTGGGATGGTGGTGGCTGTAGGATTATATGTGCACTTCAAAACTAAGACTCTCATTGCAGGGAGAAGCAAGGGTTATAGGGGACAGGAAAGGATGGTAGGAGGTAATTACAGACTTGCATTCATGTGCTGTGGCAGAGACAGTGCTAATGGGATAGATTCGCTGCCTAGAAGGGCAATTCAATTGTCGGATTGAGGGTGGACTACATGTGAAAGAGAGGTTCAAGTATGACATACACCTTTTAGCTTAAATAGTGGGATGGACGGTGAGGCCATTCACTAGCATCTTGATTTCTGGGGAAACGAGATCACAGGTCATTAAATGTCAGATAACTTCCATCTTGCCTGCCAGCTCCATTCAGTTGGTAGTGGCTACATAGGGCCGCAGATTGAGAAGGATCTTAAAGCTCATTGTAGAATCTTTGATGATCAACGATTTGACTTAAAACTACTGAGAGTGGGTTGTGTTTCTCTATATCCCAAATTAGTTCTTACTCTTAAATTAATATATATTAGCTGAAAAGTTACCAGTAGAGAGAATGTTTCTGTAACTGCTCTTGCTAGTGAGTGTCACCTATGCACTTGGTACTGTTCTAAGTGTACACTTTATGCCATTTAGTCCTTGCATGTAGACTAGCATTTAGAATAATATAGGTTGTTATTGGACCCTATTCTGTTCAAGAAGAATTTATATAATTTGGGCCTAACAGGTCTTTTTATACTGGGTTGTTAATCTGAAATGAGGTGAATTCCTGGTGTATAGGGACCCTGAGGAGAACATTGTGTCATACCACCTAATATTCTAAATTACTATTAATGAATAATTAAAAGTCAGTTTACATTTCACTCAGCATAGTTATCTCTCATTTATGTGTGTTATGTGTGTTTGTAATTATTGGTTTGCAGTTCATATTTTATGTAAATAGATTGTAGCAGAAGCTCAGAGGAGGAAATGCCATATGGGATTAGAGTTAATGATGACCCAAGTCTGCCTCCCATTTTCTGTATATCTATTTCACAGTGCCAAAGACCTTCCAAGTAATTGAATCTTTCCTTTCTATGATTGAATTCCGAAGGGGATTTCTATAATTCTGTTTTATTCCCTATTAAAACTATAAAATTAAATAGTTTTGGCAGTACTGTAACTTACCAAAATTTCTTTTGGAGCAAATTATATATGAACACTCATAAGAGCTAAGGAGAAAAACATGCTTTTCTGACTTGCTAATTAGTGTTAATTTGTATATACTCTGTCTTTGTATATACGCTTAAAAAATAAAGGAGACACAACTGTTTCTGGAAGACTACATAGTTATAGTAGGCTGCTAGATAAAGTTTCTAGAGGCAAAAATCCCTGCTGTTTACTTTTGAAAATGTTGGAATACAATTACTAATCAAAAAACTACCAAGGAAATTCTTAAATACTCAGTGGTTAATCCAATTGTGATTTTCCTTTTTTATAGAATTCGTGGCAGATAGGGCTCATAGTTTTATTCAGAATGAATGTGATAAAATATTTAAAGCATAACAACTATATTGTAGATCAGAATGGCAAAATCACTAATATATTGTAATAATAATTTTTTTGTGGAATTAAAAAATGTATGAAATTTATGAAAAAGATGAATAACATTTTCTAATTATTAAAATTTAGATTGGTGTAACTATACACATAGAACTCTTAGAAAATCATATTGAGGTTTAATTAAAAAGACTAGAGTATTATTTTTGTTTGAAAGATTATGAGTTTTTTTTAAGTAAATGATATGGTTTGGCTATGTCACGAATCAAATCTCATCTTGCATTGTAGTTCCCATAATCCTTATGGTTTTATATGGGGATTTTTTCCCCCACTTCGCTCTGCACTTCTCCTTGCTGCCACCTTGTGAAGAAGGGCATGTTTGCTTCCCCTTCCGCCGTGATTGTAAGTTTCCTGAGGCCTCCATAGCCATGCGGAACTGTGAGTCACTCAAACATCTTTCCTTTATAAATTACCCAGTCTCGGGTATGTCTTCATTGGCAGCATCAGAATGGACTAATACAGTAAACCTTAAAAAATTGTTTTCTCTTAAATGAATCAGAAGATTGGAAAATAAATTTTGAAGGATAAATGTCAATTTAGAAGATGCTATTGGATGATCTTTTATCATTATGAGGAAAGGTAAATTAATCATATTCTGATGTAGTAAAATAGATTGTTGTTATCTAATGCCAGTTGAATGTGTGTGGCACAAATCATGGTTGGGAAGTCAGGCTCCTCAGGCAGGTAACATGGGTTCAAAATCTGCCACTGTTATTTACCAGCTGCATGATTTTATGCAAATTACTTAAACTATCCCTCAGTTTTCCTTTGTATGAAATAGGGATACTGGTAATGTGCATCTGATAGGATGATATAATATTTCTTAATCCATAACTTGATAACTGTTAAAAACATGTTTATGAACATGGCTTTTCACAGTGGGCCAGAAGGGGAGCTACAATAATAGCAAAGGTTGTTTGTCACAAATGTGGAAGCTCGACTGTTAGGCTTGATCCTATCACTACTTTAAACAAGTCTCTCAACTTTCAACACTTCTGTTTTCCTGTATCTGAAATAGATGTAGTAAGATCATTCTTTTCTATAGCACGTGATTTTTGATAGGCTCAAATAATGTGAAATACAAAACCACTTACTTTATGTGAAGTACCTAAAGTCCTCTCTGCCTTCAAAAAGAGTGTCAGTGAGTAGGTACTTATTGAACAAAGAAAGCAGTTTTTGTTTCTGCCTATATGTGTATAAATGGTTATTCATTGAAATTGTTTTATAAATACTAAGATTTAAAAGGGGCCATGCTCAACACTGAAGAATAATACACTGTAATTCTTAATCTGTTTTAATTACCATAAAGAATATTTAGATACCGTTAGGCAACCAGTTAGAATACTGTGGCTTTATATTTTAGAAGGTACTTTTTAGAAACGTTTCCTCTGCTATTCTCACAGTAGCACTGTGAAGTAGATATTATAACGATTTGTCTTTTATGCAAGGGAAAACTTAGGCAGAAAAAAATTTAAAAACCATATAAATAATTTAATGTGAATGTAAGGAATTGAGGATCAGACCTGGGTCATCTGGAAACAAATTCTATCACCTAAGATTCCACATACAGAAAATTTACCAAAATAATGTTTATTTACCCATTTTATCTATTGAAAAGGTAACACTAATTCCAGAGAAATTTTCTGAGTTTTTTATGAGAAGATTATTTGTAACATCCTATTAAATTTTGAGTTGATTTAAAAAAAATGTTTATGAAAAGTCCTTAACATATTTCAAAGAACATGCTTATACACACAGAGAACACACACAGACACGCACACAAACACACAGACACGCACACAGACATGCACACAAACACAAACTCCCATTCTGAATTAATCAGTCTTCATGTCTTGACATATTTGCTTTAGAAAATGCTTTCAAGAAGTTCAAGTTTATAGGTACAGTTGAAAATGCTTTGGACCTCTTTCCAGTCTCATTAAACTGTTTGTGTATCCTTCCTGAATCCAAAACACAATGCAGTAATCAATTTTTAAATCTTTTAAACTCAGTTAGAATTCTCTAGAGCAAGAAACCCAAAGACTTCTCTTAAAATTGTTTATTACAGCTAGTAATAAAATATCTTCAAATCATTGATTGACTAGATTTTTGGTTTTGTTTTTGAATTACTACATAGAGTTTCTAAAGGAAAAGATGCTAGAAGCTGTATAGTTTTCATACGTATGGATCTCTGAAGGGCCTGTTTTATATCTTTTGTATTTGAAAAAGGTGCTCAGAATACTGATGAAAAAGCAAAAGCTTTTAGTCATTTAGACGGAATTTTTAATACATCTTAACAGGGGGTTTACTTCTCAATTATTTGTGTTTATATTTTCTTCTTCTTCTTCTTCTTCTTCTTCTTCTTCTTCTTCTTCTTCTTCTTCTTCTTCGTCTTCGTCTTCGTCTTCGTCATCTTCGTCATCTTCGTCATCTTCGTCATCTTCGTCTTCTTTTTTTTTTTAAATAAAGAGGAGGTGTCATTCACCTGTTGCCCAGGCTGGTTTTGAACTCCTGAGCTCAAGCAGTCTTTCCACCTCAGCCTCCCAAAGTGCTGGGATTACAGGCATGAGCCACTGCACCTGGCTGGTCTCAATTCTAATAGAAGAGTGACATGGGTAGAAACCATAAACAATAAGTAATCTAAAATGTATTTGTTTTGATGTTACATTATGTTTTATTGCTTTTTTTAATCCTTTGACTTCAGGTATATTTAAACTAAATTTAAAATGAATTCTAAGGATGCTATAGGTCTTAAAATATAAGGAACGAATTGAACATATTTAAAGGAATTTATATATGAAATAATAGAGACATTATTTATGATACTGAGAAATTGGAAACAATTGTTAACTGGTACAACACTTATGACACAACCTGTTACTGAGGCATAGTGCAGCAGTTAAGAATACACTGACAATGTGTACATAATGAGCTGAGAAGATCGCCATGCCATATCAGTCAGCTGGAAGAGCAGGTTATAAAATTGTGTCCTTAGGATCCAATTTTGTAAAGACAAGCTAGATACCATGTATGCCCAAATATGAGGTGACCCTAAATATAAAGATGAACTTGTGGCGGTTTTGCCACCAGTGGACGTTGACAAAATTTGGGGCTGTTACATTCAGGGGTGCTACTGGCATCCAGTGAGCAGAAGTCAGGTAGGCTGCTGAGCATTCAAGTCATAGGACCACCCCAATGACAAAGAACTGTCTGACCCAAAATGTCAGTAGTACTGTGGTTGAGAAATCCCAACATAAGGTAATCCTTAAATATCTGAATATTATTTTAAAAAGTGTGTGGGCCACATTATGCATATGAAATTTTAGGGATAAAGATGCAAAAGTCAACTATCTACTTATAGCAATTAATTTATGTGTGACTGAAAATCAACTATACAAATAAGATAGTAATTTAGAAATATTATTTTTGTCATTATCATGGAATAATTTTATTCACACTTTTCACATATATCAGCACCAGCACTGCCTGAAGTTGCTTGAGTTAGAGCACTCTAAATCCACTTACGCAACCTGAGAAGCCTGCTTTTTTCATTCTTCCCATAGGCATATACTGAGGATCTGGTCAGTGTGAGCACAGTATAACTTTCTAAAAGTGATCCTTAAAAAGCTTGTTTACAAGAGTTAATATTTGTGGTTATGAGGTGTAACTATTATGAAATAATTACTAATTCTGTATGGAGGTTGTTTCAGGTTAATGTGTCTCCTCAAACTACTTTCTCATTCAAAATGTGATAATTGAGAGAGCATTTGGTAATCTGGTAAAGTGAAGACAGGAATAGATGGAGTCTCCTTTTCAGAAGGATAGATTATTTATGGTGATGGAGGGAACTTGTCTTATTTTCAGACTTACAGAGTTCCACATAAGTGTGTTAGTGTGTGCACGTGTGTGTGTGTGTGTGATCATGCAGGGGGAACATCCTTGATGGCAGTGTCATTTGAGAGATTTTCACTTTCTCTGTTTTCTGAAAAATGTACCAGGAGAATGTAGGTTTGTAATGAGCCTTACATTTATAATCAGAAGGAAACTCAATGTTTCTTTCCAGTTTAGACAAAATATATATATATATATATATATATATATATATATATATATATATATATATATATATATATATATATATATATATAGTGTGGTTGCTCTCAGTTGACTAAGCCTTGCAGGATTATGAAGTATTTCAGTCTGAACTCCTGCTCTGGCCTATCCTATCTATAAAAGGCCGTGTGTTTCTCATCTTTCCTCTCCTTAGATCTTCTCTACCTTTCATTCCCTCACATTCTCTCCACCACCAAACACAAGAACATAAATACAGTTTTGGGGCATTTGGGACTTTGCTTTCTGAAACAGTTGTCACACCCATGCTGCCCTTATGTGTGAGTAACCTCATCCTTCCTCTCACAGATGTGATAGATCATCTTCACCGCAAGTTCCCTTAATTTTGTACCTTTGTTGGGAAGACTCTGAGGGAATGGACAAAGATTATTGGACTAGAGGATAAGCCAATGGAAAAATATTAGGGGACAAAGGAAAGTTTTTCTCACTCTTGAGATCATACCTACAGATATTTATATACTTTGTAGACTGCTAAAATCTCTCTGAGGTTTCAGCCATAGGCAGAGAGTTTTCAAACCCGCTTCAAAAGCATTGTGGAGGGTGTGCAGGAGTTGCAGCTCCTGTGGTCACACTGGAGAGGAAGTGTTCTCTTCACTCTTGTCTCCTAGCAACAGTTTCCAGCAGGGCAGGAGGATTGTTGGACCTGCTTCTAAGGCAGTGTCTACTTCGGTATATATTGGTGTAAAATTCAGTTTAATGGATATGAAACTTTTTAAAGGTAAACCTAAAGTCACTTTTAGCAATCTTAACAGTGATAAATGGTCGCTTGAGAGTTACGTATGTCCATGCTCTAAATTATAGCCTTGCCATCATTTCATCATTTCTGGTGCACTTTGCTGTCTAATTCCTAGGAAGAATGTTCAGATTTCTCTCTTTTCTTCAAAAATGTTAAAACCAATGACATATATTCACATATGTTAAAAAATAAAGTAGTATAGAAAGACATATTCATGTGCAAAAGTTTTCAGTGCACCACTTAATGCCCAGCCCTGCTCAGCTTAATTACTTACTTTACATGCACTTTACTGAAGGGCTGGCAGGTTCCAGTTCTTTCTGTATATGCTGTACATATGTGTATCATTAGTTCTCACATTATATGGATTTCTAAATTGCATGATTGAGACTCATAAAAGTTTAATACTTTTTATAATGTGTAACCGAGAATTGGAACCCAAATCTCTCTTGAGTCTACAAGTCTGTTCCTCAACTTTGATTAATGACATATACCTTTGACTTTCTACAATTAGCCAGATGCATGGTCATGTCAGGGAGATGGGCTTCAGTTTCCCTAAAGGCTCAGATGATCTGTACCATCCTGGTTTGTCAAGATGGCTCTGGGTTAGACATGCTGCCCTGGCAAAATCATTACCAGTACCCTATTTCACCTTTATCTTAAAAGTGCTCTGGATTGTATGATAAATTATATTACCTTAACTAACAGTTTGCTAGTCATCTTAGTACCACTAAAATATAAGCCCTATGAAACTAGAGATTTTTGTCTGTTTTATTTATGGTTATATTACCTGCATCTAGAACAGTGTTTGGCATGTAAATGCACTCAATAAATAGTTGTTGAATATTATATTGATGGAGATTTAGTATGTATATCAGTCAAGGTTCTCCAGAGAAACAAAAGTATATATATGTGTGTGTGTGTGTAAGAAATATATATGTTAAGGAGCATATATATGTTATATAACATATATATGTTAAGGAATTGGCTCATGGTTGTGGGGGTTGGCAAGTCTGAAATTTGTAAGGCAGACTGGAAACTCAGGTGGAGTTCCTGTGGTATAGTCTTGAGGCAGAATTCCTTCTCTTCAAGAAATGTGTTTTTTGCTCATGTGACCTTCACCTGATTAGATGAGGACACCCAAATTTTTTAGGGTAAATTTATTTACTTATAGTCAACTGATTGCAGATGGTAATTATGTCTACAAAATACCTTCACAGCCATATCTAGATGAGTGTTTGACCTAACTGAGCACCAGAGCCCAGCTAAGTTAACACGTAACATATGAGGCTATATGTTTGTGTACACTCCATGAGATCAGTGCCTATTGGTAAAAGGAGCTTACTCACAAACTGTCAAGATGATATTTAAGAGTAAAAGAGAGAACACTGGCCAGTTGTGGTGGCTCACGCCTATAATCCTAGCACTTTGGGAGGTTGAGGCAGGCAGATCACTTGAGGTCAGGAGTTCGAGACCAACCTGGCCAACATGGTGAAACCCCGTCTCTACTAAAAATACAAACATTAGCCAGGTGTGGTGGTGCACGCTTGTAATCCCGGCTACTCAGGAAGCTGAGGCAGGAGAATCACTTGAACCCGGGAGCTGCAGGTTGCAGTGAGCCAAGATCGCACCACTGCACTCCAGCTTGGGAAACAGAGCAAGACTCCATCTCAAAAAAAAACAAAAAAAAAAAAAAGAGAGAGAGAGAGAGAACACCAAGGATTTAATTACCTCAAAAGAGTTGCATATAGAAAGAATGCTGCCATGCTTTAAACACATAGTGACCATTGGAATCCCATTTAGTATAATGTTAAAATCACAGTACAGAGATCTCTATTACAAAAATGTGATTATAAAATCTATTCTTCAGGCAGAGCGTTTTGAAGCTTGCTGGAGAAGGCTGTCTTTCTTTTGTCAAGTAGTTACATGTGATATTTAATATTATAGTTGAGTTATATAATGTTGCCATTTTATATAGCTAGTCTCCTTTTTACACCTTTCCTCGGATATTTGTTGATTTATAACAGAAACATTGCTACCTTTCTGTAATTAGTTGGGAATGGGTGATATGGGGGAATATTTAGGAAGTTTTCTAGTACTCAACAAATTTTGCCCCATAGAATTTTTTTTTTTTTTTTTTTTTTTGTACTGTAGACATATAGAGCTGGTTCTAGGACCTAGCACTAGGAGCCCTAACGTGATATTAAATAGCTGGAAAGAAAGTATTTCTTCATTGTTTGCAATAGAGGAGTGATAGATAAAGTGGTGACAGAGGAAAGAGGCAAGAAGAGGAATGTAAAGTAGGGAAAATTTTGAGGCTGTGATCTGACTGAACTCAGAAATAAACCTTCTACTTCCTTGGTGAGCAGCAGCTACTCAGGATGCTGAAGTGGGAGGACCCTGGAGCCCAGTGTGTCGAGGCTGCAGTGATCACACCACTGCACTCTAGCCTGGGCAGAAGAGAGAGACTCTGTCTCTAAAAAAATAAAAAAAAATCAAAAATAACAATGAGTTCTATTTTAATTTTAAAAACCTTTTATTTATTTTATATGTTTGGTTTCTTTGTATGATTTTATTGGGAAAACTAGAATCTGCTTTAGAAAATTTAGGCCAAGTGCAGTGGCTCACACCTGTAATCCCAGCACTTTGGGAGGCCGAGGCGGGCAGATCACGAGGTCAGGAGAACGAGACCATCCTGGCTAACACAGTGAAACCCCGTCCCTACTAAAAATACAAAAACTTAGCCAGGCACGGTGGCGGGCACCTGTAGTCCCAGCTACTCGGGAGCCTGAGGCAGGAGAATGACATGAACCTGGGAGGCGGAGCTTGTAGTGAGCCGAGATTGTGCCACTGCACTCCAGCCTGGGCGACAGAGTGAGACTCCATCTCAAAGAAAAAAAAAAAAAGAAAGAAAGTTTATGCACTATTCCTCTGGGTCAGAATTTGTCTCCTTTCATTCTGGAAATAACAAGAATGGGGTTTGGTGGGAGTCTTTTGAGAAGACATAGAAGTAGAGTACATGAATAGAAGCAAGGTGGGTGTAAAATAATCTCATCAGTTATATCTGATTTGTTGATTATTACTTTTATGTGAATACTTTTTCCTTGAAAGCACAATTTAGTTTTCAAAAGACAGTTTTTGAGTATGACAGAAAGCACTTTTTCCCCCCACAAATTTCTTCCTTAGCATTTCATGTAGTGGCCCATATAGCTAAACAACTATGCCAACAAAAAATGTATAGGATCAAAGAAATTATTAAGGAATCCCTGACCTTTTTTTTTCATGCAATAAAAGAGAAAACTCTGTGAAAGAAGAGCTGCAATTGACCTCTTTTATTGTAGCTCTTAGCTGTCTTCTGTAAGACAGTTAAAGGTTTGCCATAGCTCAGATGCATAACTGAGTGACTGCTTGTTGATGCACAAAAATCAGCTGGTGGCCTTGAAGATTTCATCCCTTGGATTTTTAGTTTAGATATCCTGTGTTTTTCATGAATGAGACTGTAACAGTTACCATACTTTCTTTTCCTTTTTTTTTTTTTTTTGATATTTTATGTAATTTCCTGTATAGAATCATGTTAGGAAGATAGCAAAGTTCACAGACCTTCATAAATTAGGCTGTCAGTATTCAATAGAACAGTAGTCAACAAAATTGTAAATAAGGCTGTTTTAATATGGTCAATATTGTAACATGAAAAATAAAGACATGTAATTGAATATGCAGTTTAGTAGATACTCTATTAATAAGCCACAGAAAGAAAAGTTGAATACACTAAAATGGTATTCAATAATATTAATAGCTGTTGCTCAATAAGCTATGACTATTATTACTGGGGGAAACCCTACCCCTGATATTCATTATGGGTTCTTTTCTATTTCCCTAAGCATTGGCTGGTCTGAGAAATAAAGGGAAAGAGTACAAAAGAGAGAAATTTTAAAGCTGGGTGTCCGGGGGAGACATCATATGTCGGCAGGTTCCATGGTGCTCCCTGAGCCATAAAACCAGCAAGTTTTTATTTACGATTTTCAAAAGGGGAGAGAGTGCCCGAATAGGGTGTGGGTCACAGAGATCACATGCTTCACAAGGTAATAAAATATCACAAAGCAAACGGAGGCAGGGCGGGATCACAGGACCACAGGATGGGGCGAAATTAAAATTGCTAATGAAGTTTTGGGCATGCATTGTCATTGATAACATGTTATCAGGATACAGGGTTTGAGAGCAGACAACCGGTCTGACCAAAATTTATTAGGTGGGAATTTCCTCATCCTAATAAGCCTGGGAGCACTACAGGAGACCGGGGCTTATTTCATCCCTTAGTCTTCAATCGTAAAAGACAGCCGCCCCTAAAGCGGCCATTTCAGAGACCTACCCTCAGGGGCCATTCTCTTTCTCAGGGATGTTCCTTACTGAGAAAAAGAATTCAGCGTTGTTTCTCATATTTGCTTTAGAAAGAAGAGAAATATGTTTCTCTTCTGCCCGGCTCACCGGCAGTCAGAGTTTAAGGTTATCTCCCTTGTTGTCTGAACATTGCTGTTATCCTGTTCTTTTTTCAAGGTGCCCAGATTTCATACTGTTCAAGCACACACACTCTACAAACAATTTGTGCAGTTAACACAATCATCTCAGGGTCCTGAGGCGACATATATCCTCATCGAGTTTCGAAAATGATGCGATTAAGAGATTAAAGTAAAGACAGGCATAGGAAATCAAAAGGGTATTGATTGGGGAAGTGATAAGTGTCCATGAAATCTTCACAATTTATGTTCAGAGATTGCAGTAAAGACAGGCGTAAGAAATTATAAAAGTATTAATTTGGGGAACTAATAAGTGTCCATGAAATCTTCACAATTTATGTTCTTCGGCCATGGCTTCAGCTGGTCCCTCTGTTCAGGGTCCCTGACTTTCCGCAACATATTATTATATTCCAAGAGCTATGCTAAGTTCTCTATATGCATCCTCTTATTAATCATAAAAATAACTTGACTGTTTTTTCTAAGCCTTACTTAGATGAGCTTCTGGTAGTTTTCCAATAACATACAGCTATTTAGTGTCAGTGCTGGGACTTCAACCAAATCTATAGGATTTCAAACCATATTCTTTGCAGTATACCTACTGCTTTCAGATTTTTAAATGCACACATACACAATTTAAATCTCTGAAATTTATTTTTTGTAAATGGTGTCAGGTTAGCATTGGCTAGTGGTACTTAGCTACAAGTTTACTAAGATAATTGGGGTTCTATAATTAGGACCAGCTAGGGGATAGACCACTGTATTTATGGGAATCTTGTTCTTTTTTGTGGGGAGTACCTGCCTTTCTGAAGAGATTCAATGGCTTTTTTTTTTTAATGGAAGGTTAAGGCTTTGGGAAAATGTTTCAGACTTTAGGCTGTAGATACATACTCTCCCAAGGAGAGATTAGGTCTGTGCAGGCTGGCAGTGATGATGGCTCCAATGATCACCAGCCCTATCTTTAGATACTGAGTATAAGACAGAATCCATTTCCATCCTACAAGTACGTGTTAGCCTTTGACCCTGATTGCCTCTGCCAGGTGTGGTCTGGACTGGTGGTGTGTACTTCTCCAGCTCAGAGCCTTCCATGGGAGGTGCACTCTGTTGGGAGGAGGGTGTGGAGTGTGAGGTCAGGGCTTAGTAGCCATATCTGGGTAGCAGGAGGAGGAGCACAGGCAGGCTACAGGGAACTAGAAAGATAGGCAAGCGGATGAGCCATTTATGATTCCAGGCAACTTCTGAATCTCCATTGTGCATCTCCATTGCCAAAAGATTGAATGTGCTGAAAGTGGGAGCGTTCAACCTACTTGGAGTCAGAGAGGTAGAGCTGGGCCTGGGAGAATTTCTGTCTGTGCTTGGCCCCAAAGCTGCTGTTAAGCAAGACATGAAACTGTATCTAAGAAAGATTAAATGTATGTTTTCTATATATGGTTTTACTTCTTAATAATCTGCTGCAGACAGTGTTGCTGACTACAATTTGAAAAATTATGGAAGTCCACAAGGTAATAATAGGTTGAATAATTTATTAGTACACATGAAGTAAAATGAGTGTTAACTGAACTAAATTGTTAAATTGAAAATTTAGTGTACTTCAGAAAACAAAAAGCTTCAGCAAAACACTGGATAAAACGTTTGTTTCAGAAGTGATAAAAATACATTGTATATTAATGAAAGTCACTATATTCATAGGCTAAAAATAAACATGAAATTAATGTTTTCTATAAATTCATATAGTGATTGCTTTTTTATTAGAGGTGGGTGATAAACTTATGAACACTGGATAGAGGTCTTCAGGACAGCTCACCCTTTCCCACAGCAAGAGTCCATTAGTGGAAAATGTGTATGATTTTCTGTCGTTCTGCCTCCCTGCTGAAATGGGCCTGCAAAGGTCTAATTTCTAGGTAAATTTAAAATGTGACAGCTCATTTAAAATAATTACACATAGTCAAAAATATGTTTGTTCTTTTTTTTGAGGCAGAGTATCGCTGTGTCACCTGGGCTGGAATGCAGTGGCATGATTTTGGCTCACTGCAACCTCCACCTCCTTGGTTCAGACAATTCTCCTGCCTCAGCCTCCTGAATAGCTGGGATTACAGGCACGTGCCACCATGCCTAGCTAATTTTTGTATTTTTAGTAGAGACGGAGTTTCACCATGTTGGCCAGGCTGGTGTCAAACTCATGACCTCAGGTGATCCACCCACCTCGGCCTCCCAAAGTGCTGAGATTACAGGTGCCAGCCACCATGCCTGGCCACTTGTTCCTCTTTCTTATTACCCATGGTGTCGTTTAGCTTTATATCCGTGTCAACTTTTATTTCTGATTAGTTATTGAACCAGTGCATTAATATTTAGGTCTTAGAAAATAAAATAGATTGGGATATACAAAACTTTTAAACCCATAATTTAAAATGTCACAATCCACCATATCCTATATTCCTCAATCATCCTATATCTTACAATGAATTCAGTAACTATTCATATTTAAATTATGTTCAATATAAGAAGTTTAGAAAATTCAGATTACCTCCTAATATTGTACTAGACTTAAAATATTCCTGCAGAAATCACTTAAAAAGAAACATTTTAAGACTTCACATAAGATGAATTTTTTATTAGATTGGTTTAATCATTTTTCTTAAGAAGAACGTTATATAACTTTTCTGTGATACTTCAATTATAATATACTACATTATATTCTTTATAAGATTTAAATTTTTCTCGTGAAGCAACTTAGTCTGAGTTTTTGACACTACTGTATTTATATTGGTTTGCTAACCAAGTAAGATAGTATTACTTCTAAATAATGTTTGAGATTATGAAATGTTTTCAAATATATTGAATTAGAGTTTTGACCAATGATTTTATAACAGTGATTATGTTTTATAGAATGGTAGCTTAAACATAATTTCAAGGCCCAGAGTAACTTCAAAATTTGGGTTAAAATTAAATTGAGCTAATTAATATATATTATTTTAGATCCCTCAATAATTTCTAAGATAGAATATTACAACAACTTAACATTAAGCAGATGTTAATTTTTTAATATTTTTGGTTCTTATTTTATGGATCATATCATTAAACATGTTCATTTTTTGTCACTTTAAGAATGTGCAAAAAGGACGAATGTAGCTTTAGGAAGGTGTGTGTTGTGTATTTTTGAGCTTTGCTAGTCTGCTAAAATGCTGTCTATGACAGTTCTCAGTTATTTCCCACCCAGCTTTGTCTATGAAATGGGAGTTGTAATATCTGCTAAAAATTAGGACTACTGTTATCACAAGGAGCAATAATGACAAGAAACACAACAGTATAAGTGCATTTGTCTAAGAAAACAAAAACAAATACAAAACAAGACTAGTCCCAAAGAAAAGTATTAGTGTGTTCCAGTATATGAAGAGAATAATGAGTGTGGAGAGCTAGCTATAGAGTGTTTGAGGAAGCAAATTGTATTTGCCTTGTTTTTATAATATCAGAATCTGTAAAGAAATAATGAAACATGATAATTTTTTGGTAAATTCTGTTCCATTTTGATAGAATTATTCACAAGACAGTTTAAAGAAATAAAAGGAGCTCATGAAAACTTTACTGCCAAACTTCACATTAAAACAAAACTAGAAAATGACTTCTTTCTGTTAAAATGATAAATTGGCCTTAGAGTTAACAGAGGATGAACAGATGATCATTCTTTTCCTGCAGAGTAATCTGCCTAAGTAGCAAGGATCCTGCATCTCAACTTTGTGTGGACCTTTTATCATGTCCTTGATTATTTACAAAAACAAAACAAGATAAATAAATGTAAACAAACACGAAGTTCAATGAGCCAAATTTCCTCACTAGTAAAGAACTGAAGTTTCCCGGTACTTGTGTGCCTTCTTCTGTTTGCCACGTTGATTAAATAGGTAATCAGATACTGTTTCTCATGCCCCCGTGGTTCCATCCTAATTAAGTGAGCAAACTTCCTCTGACAACACTTTGATTTTTGCCTTCTGCAATTTGATTGCAAATTTCGAAAAAAAATTTAGTGTAAAATGCCTTTTACATCTAATTCTATCTTTTTTTTCTCTCTCTTTTTTTTTTTTTTTTTTTGAGATGGAGTCTCGCTCTGTTGCCCAGGCTGGAGTGCAGTGGCGCAATCTCGGCTCACTGCAAGCTCCGCCTTCCAGGTTCACGCCATTCTCCTGCCTCAGCCTCCCGAGTAGCTGGGACTACAGGCGCCCACCACCACACCAGACTAATTTTTTGTATTTTTAGTAGAGACGGGGTTTCACCGTGTTAGCCAGAATGGTCTCGATCTCCTGACCTTGTGATCCACCCGCTTCGGCCTCCCAAAGTACTGGGATTACAGGTGTGAGCCACCACACTTGGCCCATCTAATGCTATCTTTGAGTTTCAAGGGGGCCTCATAAAGATTATTTTTTCACTTTATAAGTAAAATAATGCTGGAAATAATTGGGTTCGTTTCATGGGTTCCATACGTCTTAATTATCTCAAACTATTTTGAGAACTACATGAAGATAGTTGTCAAATCAGGAAGGATGCTTAACCTTCACTAGGTTAAATTTGTATAAACAAAATGTTACTCATTTTTATAAATATTTTATAGAGTGTACACGTTTTGAGAGGACCCTGGAAGTTGTCAGTGCCTCTGCTATCCATCATATGTCTTCTTGCTCAGGGGAAACCCTTATGAAATAGTTATGTCCTGTATCCCAAAAAAGAAATTTACTCTTGCCTGCTGTGATAATATTGTTCCTGGAATATAACCTCAGCCATGAGTCTTACCATCAAGCAGAGCTCTTTTCCCTTCTAATGTTTGCCTGGTGACTTTGCTACAAGCTTCAGGCTAGTGTTCATACCTTTAGCAAAGGGGAGTTCAGAACCTGTGGAAAGGTCTATACCAGCATTATGAACCTTTGCCCCTTCAGGGAATTGTAAAGCACAGCCTTCCAAACAGGTGTTGCTTAGACAACTTGCAGACTATATCAGGGACTAAGGATTTCCAGGACTTCTTTCAGTCCAGCAGCAGACATACTTTATGAAAGCAGTATCCATTGAAATGAAACGTAATTACTACGGACTAAATGAACTGATGAGACTAATTTAATTGTGCTTATTTGTTTAGATATGTTGCTGTTGTTTGAATGCTCTATTATTTATTGTTTCATGAGGAAGCCCTTTCTCCTTTTTCCCAAGCTGTCTTTAAGCCTCAGTTTAATAGACTGTGCTTTGGTAAACTGCAGTGAAACATTTTTAGTGGTATCTCATTCTCACTCATTCCTTAGAATTCAGAAACAGCTATGTTACTAAGATTTGTGACTTTACTTGGCAATATAGTTATTTGGGTAAGATTCAATAAGAATCTTGCTCTCTTTTTATCAGAGCATAATTGGAAAAATCAATTGTGCAAGCAGTATCACATTTGAGAATGATTCTCATTTAATCAGCTGTGAAAAGCCCACTATTAAAGAGCAAGTACTTACTTGGAAGCCTGTTCTCAAGACTGGTTTTGTATGGATTCAGTGCCTGCAACGTCTCCCAAGAACCCTGGCTTGGTGCTTGGCACTTGGCTTACAGAGCGTCAGCTTCACAGAAGGTATGATTTCTTACCACATCAGAGGCCTTAGAGAATTTGGAAGCCATCAAGAAGAGAAGAATTCACTTGGATTTATGGGTAATATATGAAATCTGCTGGAGAAAACATCTTGGGCTGGGTCTCCTACGCTCAGCATAAAAAAAGTGAGGATTAAAAAAATCAAATCTGGGCTGGGCGCGGTGGCTCAAGCCTGTAATCCCAGCACTTTGGGAGGCCGAGACGGGCGGATCACGAGGTCAGGAGATCGAGACCATCCTGGCTAATACGGTGAAACCCCGTCTCTACTAAAAATACAAAAAACTAGCCGGGCGAGGTGGCGGGCGCCTGTGGTCCCAGCTACTCGGGAGGCTGAGGCAGGAGAATGGCGGGAACCCGGGAGGCGGAGCTTGCAGTGAGCTGAGGTCCGGCCACTGCACTCCAGCCCGGGTGACAGAGCGAGACTCCGTCTTAAAAAAAAAAAAAAAAAAAAAAATCAAATCTGAAACCTCTGATGAAAAATCTACCCAGAAAATTCTTAATCTTTCATAGTTGCTCAATACTATAAGGCTCTAGATTTTCAGATCAGACTCAAGGCCTGTATGTTTAATTAGGACTCTTGTTGCCTTGCATCCATGTGAATAATTAGACCAAACCTGATGAGGCTAGACTTTTTCTTTAAAGAATAATCTTTGAGGATTATTTATACCATAAGGGGTAGAATATCAGAAGAACTTTCTGAAACAAAAATGACAGCAACTACTGAGTGCTTTTCCGTTCAGTGTAGGCTTTTGCCTTTGATTTTCTGTTTCCTTGGGTGTTGTAAAACCTTGTAGGAGAAGGGGTGAATGTACAGATTTTTGTCTAGTAGAGATACAGATAATGTTTACCTGGTGGAAAAGGTGATTTAAAAATTACAGTTTGTTGCCCTGTTGTACATTAACCCATTTTATTAATATATCTAACCAGGCGGTCTTATCATAAAATTACTTTGTAAAATTGCCTTTAAACACCTAGCTTTTCAAATTTTAATTTCAACTGGTTTTAACATCTTACTGGTTTCCTCATTAATTACTAAGTAATAAGATCTTTGACACACATTCATTTTTTATTTATATAAGAGTCATGATTTTTATTACATAAGAGTCATGATTTTGCTTTGTTGAAAGTCGTACTTTAACAGGCCTGAGCAACTGGGGAAATGGCACCATTAACTGTGGAGAATCCTAAGGAATAAGCATACTTGTTAGGAACAAGCATGCGGTGAAGGAAGCTAGTGAAATACTTTGCTTTGGAAATGTTTAATTCAATACAGAGCTTTGTTTATTTAAGAATGTTTATAGTGGTGTGAAATAGCAGGACATAGGAAGACTGGCAAACTTGACCTAGCTTGTATAGTGTCCAGAGTCACAGAAGCATAGAAATATGTATGAAAGGTAGGCCGGTGTTTTGCCTGAGGTCAGGAGTTTGAGACCAGCCTGGCCAACATAGTGAAACCCTGTCTCTACTAAAACTACAAAAAAATTAGCTGGGTGTGGTGGCGGGTGCCTGTAATCCCAGCTACTTGGAAGGCTGAGGCAGGAGAATCGCTTGAGCCCGGGAGGCAGAGGTTGCAGTGAGCCGAGATCACACCACTGCACTCCAGCCTAGGCAACAAGAGTGAAACTCTGCCTCAAAAAAAGAAAAGAGAAGAAAAAAAAAAATAAAGGGGACAGATAGCAGTCATAGAGATCCTACAGTACCAAACAGAAGTACTTGTACTTTGTTCTGAGAGTTTTGGGGCACAGTGAAAGTTTTTTATGGAAGAATGACAGGCCTAAAGTTTCCAAAAGGTTCAACCGGAATGCGTATTTTAGATGACTGGGCCAGTGGGAAACTGAAGATAGAGAAGCTAAGATGAAGACCATCGCTTTAGACTTGGGAAAAAAGTAATAGATGCATGGATGGGAGGTGGAAGGGTATAAAATGTTAGAGTATTAGAATTTAGATAATTTGGCAAATCCTTTGTGTTCTTGTCTCATAATTGTAGGCTTCTGTTACCAGGGAGACAGAGTTGGAAAGGCACAGAATGAATGGTGATAAGCTTTCAAACCGGCTCCTTTACAATGACTTGACACAGAACAAGCACATACAGGCTAGGAAAAAACTCTTCGGCTTACCGAAGCAAAATTCTGTACGTCAAGAAAACAGAAAGGAGGCATTTTGTGCTTCATAAAGTTGAGGGGGTAGTAGGGATAATATTATTGTCTTACAGTTCAGCGTGGAGAAAAAGAAATAATATGGAACTCCTTACAGAGGGGAATTACAATATCATTAGAACAAACTGCAATACTGAAAAGGAACTTCACATTTCAGCATTTCTTTTATTTTTTTAAAAAATGAAACTATGAGAGAAACTATATAAAGGAGTCTCTGAGAATATCATCTGCCTTCGTTATATTGTAGGATTGACAGTTGAGGGCTTTTAGAGATGCTTTCTTCAATCAGCTTCAGTCATTCATTGGCGTTCAATGCTTTAGGGCCATAGTTTTATGTAGAACAATTTTTGTATTTCCTGTTATTCAACCATAATTAGAAATGAATGCATGAAAATCAGTATTGACAAAGTAATTTTACGAATAAGTGATTTGAACTAGTGACTTTTAAAGAAGTTCTGAAACTAAATGGTAAAAAGCAAATTTCTCATTCATCTAATGACCCAAGTTTACAAGGATTTGGTAAAAGTATTGTTTTAATTCATATACAATTTTAATTTAATTGTATTTTATGATAGGCAGCGTTAATAGGGAAAATAGAATACAGAAGTCAAATATGAGGTCAAGGTTTTTACTTCTTCCTGATTTCAAGCTAGAAATTCTGAATGGATAGAAGGAATGTCCTTGGGACTCAAAGTGAAGGTCAAAGTTGAGCCCTGCTTCCATACTGGCTGAAGACCTGTATGTGCAGCTCTCGCTCCTGTCAGCTGTGCTCAGGGGTTTCTCACGTAAGACTTTGATCTCTCCCTACTGTTTAGAACTGTAGAATGATAGACAGTATTTGGTTGTGCTCCTTATCATTTGGAGTGTGTAGATGCACCAGTGTGTGTATTTGCAAGTTTGACCTCCTGGAATCTCAATCTGATGATGGATGTGTCTAACTTTATTTTGCTGCTGCTTTTTCCTTTCCTTAGGGTGGGGGGGCGGTAATGGAGTCTTGCACCGTCACCGGGGCTGGAGTGCCGTGTGGCATGATCTTGGCTCACTGCAAGCTCTGCCTCCCCGGTTCATGCCATTCTCCTGCCTCAGCCTCCCGAGTAGCTGGGACTACAGGTGCCTGCCACCACGCCCGGCTAATTTTTTTGTATTTTTAGTAGAGACGGGGTTTCACTATGTTGTCCAGGCTGGTCTTGAACTCCTGACCTCATGATCCACTCGCCTCAGCCTCCCAAAGTGCTGGGATTACAGGCATGAGCCACTGTGCCTGGCCACATCTTTTTTTTTTTTGAGACAGACTCTCACTCTATTGCCAGGCTGAAATGCAGTGGCATTATCATGGCTCACTGCAGCCTTGAGCTCCTGGGCTCAAGCAACCCTCGAATTTCGGCCTCCTGATTTACTACAGGTGCATGCCACCATTCCCAGGTGAGACTGAGTCTCTGTATGTTGCCCAAGCTGGTCTTGAACTCCTGGGCTCAAAGGATCCTTCTGCCTCTGCCTCCCAAAGTTCTGGGATTACAGCTGTGAGCCACCATGCCCATTTGTTTTGCTTCTTCATGGGTGTTTATTTCATTTCTGTTTCATTCCCAAAATGTCTGCATTTTGCGCCACTGTTTACACAAGTCACTGTCTCTTGGTTGTTAATGTGAAAACCCGGAGGACAGAAAAAACATTTCTCTAGCGATCTTGAGCAGGAACATGCATTTACCTGGGTTCATCTAATATATTCCATTAAGATGCCCCTAACAAGGCATGTTACCTTCAGTAGTCTCTTTAACCTGTTTGTGCCAAGTGTCTTCATTTGTAAAATGGAAAGGTTAGAAACAGAACTCGAACTTATTTATTGGTGGTTGTTTTTTCCCCCCACATTGCTCCACAGGAGGTGGAGAGGGCTCAAAAATTTCAAAGCTATTTTTAGCCAAACATTTGGTGCTATTCATTTCATGTTGGGCTTATAGCAAAAATTTATGTCACTGAGATATTTTTTTTTCCCTACTGACTTGTTACAACAGAAAAAACAAATGTGTTGTCCAATCATAAGATTAAGAGTATATGAAAATGAGAGCAATTTAACATCAACTTTTTTTTGTGGGCAAATGATATTACTATTTAAGTAATATATATCTGTTGCTGATATTTGGCAAGTGCCTTCAGAATATTTAATTTTTGTAATTTCCACTACTTTTCAGTCACAGCACGCAGGAGGACAGAACCGTTTCAATTTTTACAGAATTCCTTCACTCAAGGATGCTTCGTAAGTGGTTATTTTCTTTTGGGAGCCAGCTTTTTCTCCGAACGTGCCTCATGCCATTGTGGTTGACAGCAGTGCACACAAAATCGACCAGGCTAGCAAGCCCCCAAACCCGGAGGCTAGTCATGTGGCTGAGGCATTCACTTGTGTGAAGTCACAGATCTGCCTGTGTAAAATTATTAGTGGAATCATCAGCGGCTCTTCATCATCACGAAATTGTTTTCCTTGAAACAGTTTTTTCTATGATTACCACTAAGAATCAACAAACTCCTAAATCATAATGACAGTTGAAAGATCTAAATGTCAACCAAATTAAGAAATAATTTCTTAGAGTAATGAAAATTAATGCTATTATAATAAAATAAGAAAACTTAATAATGAGATGAAATGATGTTAACAAAGCCATGACGTAAGGTCTACTCTTGGAGAATATTTGAATTGCAGGCTACAAATGGCATCAAAAATACTAACAGTCTCATATAAAATCAAGCAAAGTCAAATTTGACGCTTTTGAATATGTAGGATCTTGCCATGTCATCACACTGATGACTTCACCCTAAAAGCCAAACATTTTATTGCACTGATTTGGTTTTAAAGACTTCTAATTTTCTGGTAAAATACCCAGAAGGAGAAAGAGGGGGAGGGAACAGAGACTGAACATAGAGGAAATTTGTTATTTTGGAAATTGAATGCCTGGCTCAGAATGCAGCTGACTACCCTTCTCAAGACCCATGTCTATGTTCATTTTCCACGTGTGAAAAATATATAAAAGGCTGTTACCCCATGAACTGTGTGTGTGAAACTTGTCTCCTGTGAGCACCCAGGACTGTCCTGCATGAAGGGAAGAAATCAAGTTAAGTAAAAAGATGCTTTGTTCTTTGGTATAGGCAGAATGAAGAATTAAACTCATTATTTAAATAGTTGAGGTAAGATACAGTATTTGAACTTCTCAAAAGTGAAATTATGGAATTTTAGAGATTAAAAGAAACATAAATATTCAATATTACAGGTGAGAAAACTGGAGTCTAGGAATGTTTAATTAAATAAAGATATGTCTCCCAACACTTTGGGAGGCCGAGGCGGGCGGATAACAAGGTCAAGAGATTGAGGCCATCCTGGCCAACATGGTGAAACCTGTCTCTACTAAAAATAGAAAAATTAGCTGGGCATGGTGGTGGGCACCTGTAGTCCCAGCTATCGGGAGGCTGAGGCAGGAGAATTGCTTGAACCTCAGAGGCGGAGACTGCAGTGAGCCGAGTGAGCCACTGCACTCCAGCCTTGGTGACAGAGAGAGACTCCGTCTCAAAGAAAAAGTATATCACTCTTCTGGTGTCGGCCATTGCACTAGTGACTAGGTGATACAATCGAAATAAGACACCAAAGCTCTGCCTGAAGAAGTGTGATTCATGCTGGAGGAGAGAGGCACGAGAGTGTATGGGACTGTGTCCTTACCATGGGAAGTGATCACAGCTGTGGTAGAAACAGCAGAACGGGAAGCTTCGTAGAGGCTGTGGTTTGAGTCCTTAGGGTGTGCCTTGGAGAAGAGAAAGCACTGGGATTACAGGTGTGAGCTACCATGCCTGGCCTGGGTTTTCCATTTTCTAAGGGTGGGGAAGGAAGAGGACGAGGAGGGAGAAACCAGCAGCATCAAGAGGCTACAAAGCCAAAATCATTTACCGTCTGGCCCTTTGCAGACAATGTTTGCTGGCCCCTGGGTTAGACAGGGAGGCCTGTAAATGTAGATGTCCACACCTGCAGATGCATTCCAACCCTGGAGAACAGCCAAAGCCCAGGTATGGAGAGGTGAATGCACAGACTATTCTGGGAACTTTGGCTTCTTTGGTTCAGGGGAGTTACTATTTTAAAGAAATGCCATCCCCACTGGAGCCCTTTTGTAAATGCTGGTTAGTTTTGTGGACACAAGACCATGTAGTATATTTTTCATGCACTTAGCATTCTCTGTAGCTGTCTTATTTCTCCATTACTGTTTTACACTTATAATTATTTAGAAGTTATTAATGATTAAACATTGTTTAAATGCCCTCACACCTAGAACATCTAGGGCAATGTTGAAAAACAGTTTTCCAGTCATTAGTCTCTTGTTTAGCTCATCTGGGCACACACCTTCCTCCCTGCCTCGCTTCATCCTGCCATCCCTCCCATCTCAAGCTCTCCTCCCTTCCTCCCCCTCCTCATGTTACTCTGCCATCCCAGGCACAGTCTGGGTCCCATGGAAGGAGACTGGGCTGGGGACACCAGTCATGGGGTGCACTGGGCCTCTACATTCAGCGAGTGGGACAAAGCCCAGGCAATTAGCAACCTCCAGGTCTGTGTGAATTCACATGATTTCTCAACTAGAAAATCAGCCAAATGTGTGAAGTTCTGGAAATCTGCTTTTATACATAATTGAATTTCTCTAGAAACTGGAATTTTAGGAGTTGTAAGTCCTCCCTTCCCAGTGACTAAATGGATACTTTTTTTGTTTTTCTTTTTTGAGACACAGTCTTGCCCTGTCACCTAGGCTGGAGTGCAGTGGTGTGATCTCAGCTCACTGCAACCTCCGCCTGCGGATTCAAGCAATTCTCGTGCCTCAGCCTCCTGAGTAGCTGGGTTTACAGGCACGCACCACCATGCCCAGCTAATTTTTTGTATTTTTAGTAGAGATGGGCCAGGCTGGTCTTGAACTCCTGACCTCAAGTGATCCGCCCACCTTGGCCTCCCAAAGTGCTGGGATTAAGGCGTGAGCCACCGCACCTGGCCTACATTTTTTTTTTTTTTTGAAAGTTTAGCCTGGTGATTTTATAGCTCATCTAGGTTGTAAGGAATAGCAATGAATCCTAAAAAACATATACTAAAAATACATTCAAAATTAATACACACATAAAGTATAAATTAAATATGACAAGTATTGAAAGTTAACACTATTTAATATTTTAAATGAAAAATTATTTTCACAAGGGATTGTACTGAACAAATCCTTTGAATTTCAGCTTTGCTTATGTTTGCCAACAGGAAAATGATTATAAAATATACTTGTAATGGAGAAGTTAGCCTGATTATTTTGTATTATATTAGAATTACCAATTATATTTGTATCTAAGTACATTTGCTATATTATTATGACAAACTGGATTTTTGTCTTGGGCAAATTTTTCTGTAAAATTTCAAGTTTTATTTTTGTCTTTTCTACCTACTTCCATTTCTTATTGCAGTTACACAAAAGTGAGTTCTTTTTATTTTTTTAATTTATATTTTTAATTTTAGGTTTTATGTTAGATACAGGAGTACATGTGCAGGTTTGTTACATGGGAATATTGGTTATGCTGAAGTTCAGGGTATGAATCCTATCACCCAGGTAGTGAGCATAATAACCAATATGTAGTTTTTCCTCCCTCCTCCTTCTCATAGTCCACAGTGTACATTGTTATGTCCAGGTGTGCTCAGTGTTTAGTTCTCACTTATAAGTGAAACATGCAGTATTTGTTTTTATATTGTTCCTGTGTTAATTCATTTAGGATTATGGACTCTAGCTTCATCCATGTTGCTGCAAAGGACGTGATTTCATTCTTTCTTATGGCTATGTAGTATTCCATAGTGTATATGTACCACATTTTCTTTATCCAGTCTACTGTTGATGGACACCTGGGTTTATTCCATGTCTTTGCTATTGTGAATAGTGTAGCGATGAACAGATGAGTACATGTGTCTTTTTCGTAGAATGATTTGTTTTCCTTTGGGTATATAACCAGTAATGGTATTGTTGGGTCAAATGATAGCTCTGTTTTAAGTTGAGAAATCTCCAGACTGCTTTCCACAGTGGCTGGACTAATTTACATTTCTACCAACAGTGTGTAAGTATATAAGTGTTTCCTTTTCTCTGCAGCTTTGCCACATCTGTTTTTTTTTTTTTTTTTGACTTTTTAATAATAGCCATTCTGACTGGTATAAGATGGTATCTCGTTGTGGTTTTGATTTGCATTTCTGTTGATTAACTGGCTAGTCATATGCAGAAAATTGAACCTGGATGCCTTTCACCCTATATAAAAAATAACTCAAAATGGACCAAAGATTCAAATGTAAAACCTCAAACTGTAATAATTCTGAAAGACAACCTAGGAAATACTCTTCTCAGCATTGGCTCTGGCAAAAATTTTTTGGCTAAGTCCCCAAAAGCAATTGCAACAAAACCAAAAATAAACAAGTGGGACTGAATTAAACTAATGAGCTTGTACAGCCAAAGAAACTATCAACAGACTAAAGAGACAACCTGCAGAATGGCAGGAGATATTTACAAACTATGCATTTGACAAAGGCCTAATATCCGGAATTTATAAGGAACCTCACAAGAAGCAAAAAACATTTTAAAATGGGCAAAGGACATGAATAGGCACTTCACAAAAGAAGACATGCAAGCTACCAACAAACCTATAAAAAAAGCTCAGCATCACTAAAAATCAATTCCTAAAGCACCCTTCTTATAAGGAATTCCAGGCAGAAAGCAGAGTTAGTATTGCAGTTTTCAGTTGGAAAAGCTGGTTAATATAACGAAAGTAATAAATAAGTCCTCTATTTGTGTTTGTTGACAGTTGCAATTTAATTTTGACATTGAATTTATAGACTACTTAATATATTTGAGTGCACATGGACTGTCGTGGAACAGTCATTCCTGAAGTGGCCTGACATCTCATTGATGTGTAATACAGGTGACTCTGCTCTAAAAGTTTTATTTTCCTCCAGAAACATTGTACATAGTAGATGACCATGTCCTTCAAATACTGTAACAGCTCCATTACTGTTGCTAGAAGATTGTGAGGTCTTATGACCTGTTGTATTTGAGTGAAACTTTGGAAAAGATGAGAATTCTACCTGAAATGCTTAATGACTAATAACTGTAATTTCCTGAGTTATACTAGTCAATTTGATCAAAATTCCTTTTGATCTGTGGGCAAATGGTTCTATAAAATTGCTTACTTTTTCTGTTTTTCAGACTCATTTTGCTTCCTGTTGATTTTTGCCTTTACAAGTTAGCAATTCTGGTTGCAAAGTGTATTATTCTGAATGCTGATCATCAATCTGGGAACCTGCTTCCAAATGCAAGTGTAAGACAGTATCGTGGGTACAATGTATTGATATCTGATTACATTTTTGGTGAAAGGGAAGATATGGACAAAGTGGCCACTTAAAATGGTGACAGAATTCAAGGCTCTTTTCTATGAGATCAACTGGGAATATTACAAATAAAGAGATCTTTGCTTCTGATTGTGAACGCTGTATGCAAGATTCATGATAGAATCTGTCACTGGAGGTAGAAATATCTCAGATCCCCATTACATGTTCTGCGCTAGACAAAAGTCATGTTCTAGAAACAGGATTTTAGATAACGATTACCTCTGGCACATCCGATGTATATTACATTGTCAACGATTGATGTTAATGTTGATGGCTGCTTGTAATCAAGCAGAATGCTCAGATTTGGGATTGTTTCAAAAGAACTTTAATTACTAAGTTCCATTAGCAGTTTGGGCAGCCTGGGAAATCAAAGTAATTGATAGCAGTTTTTCTGAAGATCTGTGCAGCATTAGTACGAAGAAAACCTGTTAGCTTGGCAGGACAGTCTAAAGCTTAGGGAAGAATTTATAGTTGGTAGTTAAAAGGGCCTTTCAGATACCAATTATTTTATATACTCAGTAATCTTTTTGGCTTTTATACACTATTACTATATGACTAAGATGGTAAATCAATGTGTGTACCATAAGAGTAAGAACTTGTTTGATTCGAAAAGTATGGATCTTTTATTTCAGCAAATACCTTTAGCACCTGCTTCTGCAGACCGTCGTGCACAGTTGATGCATGTGATGAATCAGTCATAATCCTGGCCCGGTAGGATTTTACACTGGAGCTAGGTAGTTTCTCCAATTGGATAAAGAGTAGAATGTAATGAAAGTATTCTGGGGAGGATAGAAGCAAGCATTTTATACTTCAATTTCAATTTTAATTTTCTGCCATTTTCTCTGACATGCTATTCAGTCATTATACTTTTAAAACATAATAATTATTCTAGATTCTGTGACAAAATTCACATTTAATTCTAACATTGTTTAAAGCACATGTCCCAAATTAGATATGGCTTATATGAAATACATCATTTTTTTAAAACAGCTAATTGCTTTCTATATCAGAAACTGTTATTACAACATTTTCATGCCTGACTGAAGCATTGCGTGCCCTAGACTACCAGACTTTAATGAAGAATTTTAAAATGTTGACTAAAAGAAAACTATTCAATATTTTGGTCTGCTGAAAGTTTTATCAAGTAATTAACATTAATTTACATGTAAAGCATCATTCCTTTAAATATATATCTGTTGTGTATTCAGTCTTCTGCAATCGACTCTATTAAAAACACCAACTTTTTTTTTGTCCGTGGTTAAAACAAAAATGTATGAAGAGAGTAATAAAATCTTTGGGGAAAACATGCTACAGTTAATAATATGTAGCAGCTGTAAAACCTGTGTAGTGATTTGTAGGTAATTAGCGAAAGGACTAACAGACCATATGGTCAAGCATTATGTATTAGTTATTTTTCCACATGCAAAAATAATGTTATAAAATTGGACTTTCCTTAATTAACTCAGCACTGAAACTTAGATTTATGCATTGTATTCTATAAATAGCTAACATATAATTTGTAAGTATCTCAACACTTTGGGGATATTTTAGATTGTGGTTTAATCTGTGTATGAAAGACATAGCAAACGCATTTTCTTGTATATGAATTGGGGCAGTACGGAACCCCTGAAATGTCAGATTATTCATTTTCCATTCATTATGGATCATTATCCAGATTAATGCTGAAATAATTAGTTTTAAATTAGTCATTGGTAGTGATTCCCAGCATGGAATTTTCACATAATAAAATAGTTGTAAAATAGTATGAGACATTATTTTAGTACAGTTGCCTTATAGAAATGCCTTCATTGGGTTAAGATTAAACTCTAGTGAGGATTAATGTAGGTAACATTACTTTGAACCATATTCGTGTATCTTTTGCAAAATGGAAAGCTGTTGTTCATTAAAACATTCATTAGACCTTATATATAAGAATACACTTATGGTTGAGCTATTGCTTGAAAATAATGCAATCATTCCAGGTTAACTTTTTGTTATTATACAATAATAATACCATGCACTCTTAATATTTTTTTTCTTGTCTTATCTGCCAGGAATCACTTTCTCATTCAATACGAGAGCTCTGCCATTTTCACCACTTGATTCCTAATGCTGTTGGAACATATGATTTGCCTTGTATTTCACATAGACATCTTCACTTCTCAGATATTCCAATTTTAATAAACCTTTCTACTCCATCATTTCCTGACTGTGGATTAGGGATATTGATACCCACCTATTAGTAATATTTAGCTAATTTAGGAAATGCATCTGAGAGTGTACAGCAAAACATCTGGTACACATTGAATGCTCAAAAAAGGGTGGTCTCCTTTCTTCATCTCCAAGGTTATTTCTGTCTTACTTTGCCTCACAATTATAGCTTCTCTCATTGATGTCTTAACTGTATCCATCTTCAGGTCATACAGTTATGTTTCAGTTCCCTTTACCTTAATTTTCAACTCTACCTTACCCTCAACCAGTTGTCCTTACTTCCTCTGTGTCTTCATCGAAAGTTTCAGAAAGAAGGACCTTTGTTCTCTGCCTTATTTCCCATTCCTGATTTCATGACAGTCTGGCTTCTAACCCCACCAACTCTCAAATTTTCCTCCAGTGACTTCCTTATTGCTACATCTAAAGACTTTTATAGTCCTTATATATTTTCTTCTGTTGACCTGATGACATTGTGTCCTACTCCCTGTAGCCCATGTTCATGGGCTCTTAGAGTCACTCGAGTGATACCGAGTAGTTTGATGTCTCCCTTTCCGTCTGCTCAGGTCTCTTGTTTTCCTGTTCGTTCTTTTACTGCTATATCCCATACAGTGGCATCTTAGACTCTTGACCTGGCCTCAACTACAACCTGTCCTGTGATGACTCTGAGATCTTTCCTAGTATTCAAAACTGCCCACTCATCATCTCTAGTTGCTCCTGTGTTATTGGTTAATATGCCCAAACAGTTCCATAAGTTATAAATTCTTAAAAGTTACTGCAGATTTTTGTGTCTCTCCGCCTATTTGTTTTGCCACACCATTGTGTCTAGTAATAATTTCTTCACTTGAGTTCACTCTGCCTAACTGCCTCGTTTTACCCTTCATCATCTCTCACCTCAGTCATTATAGTTGCTTATTAACTAATCTCTTGGTCACCAGTCTCCCTCGCCTCCAACTCCAGTTACCTTCCTTAAATAAAGAAAAAGAAATTGATCCTAACACTCCCCCTGTTTACAAGCCACTGATAACTTCTCATTACCTATAAAATAAACTCCAAAGTAGGCAGTATAAAGCTCTTCACAATCTGGGGAAATAATTTCTTTACAAATCATTTCCTATGACAAACCTTGAGTTGATAGTAAATATTTTTGAATAACTTCTTAAAACATCTTCCAGGTCATTGAGTGCTCTCTATTCTGGGTGAAGCCATCACAGACTGTTTCCTGAATGTGCTTTCTTTTCACCTCTGCACCATTGTGTGTGGTAGATTCTTCATAAGGAAGGACCTTGCATCCTTCAAGACAGAGCCCAAGTATCAAGTCCTCCTAGAAAGTGTCCATCATTTTCAGGGTATAGTTAGTTACTCCCTCCTTGAAGTTCAGTTTGAGATGATAGGATTATGTGGTTGCATCTCAGTCTCCAGCACTGCATTGGATTCTGTAGAACAGAGACTTTGTCTTGTTTATCCTAATGTTGGATTCCCTCCAGGACATACTACATTTAAAACATTGGTAATTATCTGCTATTTGAAGCTTCTTTAGCTTGTTCAAAATTTGAATGGTCAGTTACTTTCAAGTTTTCATTTTCAAATGAATATTTTATAGAATATAATGCAGTTAAAGACATGTGACGGGACTATATTTTAATCATCTTATGCTCAGTTAAATCTTTTTTTTTTTTTTTTTGAGACAGAGTCTCACTGTGTTGCCCAGGCTGGAGTGCAGTGGCATGATCTTGGCTCACTGCAACCTCCACCTCCCAGGTTCAAGCAATTCTCCTGCCTCAGTCTCCAAAGTAGCTGGGATTACAGGCGCCCACCACCATGCCCAGCTATTTTTTTTTTGTATTTTTAGTAGAGACATCTTCACCTTCACCTGTTAGCCAGGTGCTGGTTTTGAACTCCTGACCTTAAGTGATCCACCCTCCTTGGCCTTCCAAAGTGCTAGGAATACAGGCCTGAGCCACCACACCCAGCCAATTTTTTAAACGTCTATAAAGTATTCTGTTTCTTTCATCTGTGAAATATAAGAGTAGTAATTTATAAACGAAGGTTCTTCCTCTATGATTAGTTCCAGAGTCATTCTCAAGGGCACAGTGTCTTCCTTTGAGGGGAGAAGCTTTTTGGAAGTGCAAGTATTACGCTCTCCCTGAGAGGTCTTGTGTTTTGCAAATACAGCATAGTCAGTCTCTTTACCTTTCAAATGGAAACATTACACAAGTGCATTAGAAAATGTTTTTGTTTAAAACATCACATTTGTTTTGTCATGAAAAAACATGACAATAGTAAATTCCCCATCCAGCATGCCAAAACCAGGTTAACCCATAATCTACCAGAACTATTGTGCTAATCAATGATTGCACTGAACCTAAGTATAATTTTGTGAGGCAGGGGAATGGTTCTGATTTAGTGGCCAGTGATACCTATTGCCTTTGGCAGCGTATGTGGGGATGTTCCTAGTCTCTACCCAGTTGTAAATAAGTCATTCATTCATCAAGATACGTCAAGTCAGTGTAAGTCAAGGTCTGCCTGAACTACGATATATTTTATCTGTTAAAGCAAACAGGCTGAAGTCTTTCTTGCAAATTCATGCTAATGAAGTAACTGGAGTAACTTTCCTAGTGCTTTATTTGTCTTACTTTCTACATGGGGATGTAGACATCATAATTTTTCAGAAAGGAACTATGAGATGTATATTAATTTTCAGGTTTTTGCAACTAGATAAGTTTTATATATGTTTTATATATGTTTTTGCAAATATATACATGCCACCCACACATACATAAATACATATACACACACACATATGCAAATGGTGGTGAAGTAGTATGGAGAAAAAGACAATAAGGGAGGGAGATACAGAGTAGAAAAAAGAGGAAGGGGCTCATTTACAATTTGAAATGGATGGTTAAGTCTTAATGAGAAAGTGACATTGAGTAAACCCTGAAGATACTTTCCTTCTCATCTTAGATTTCTAAATATGAGCACTGGCTGCCATGCCATCATGTAAATTAGGACTAGACAAAACCAAGTTCAGCGTCACCCATCCCCATGTTAAAGTCACTGAGTGAAAAGGCATGTTTGGAAATGAAAACTGTTTATAAACCTACACTAGGTATGTATTCTCCCTGACATCCATCTTCACTTTAACGTCACCCTTCATCTGGTACTAAGCATTGTATCAGTGAGGATTGTCTGAGCTACAGTGATAATGGAACCAGGGGCTTCAACAACATTGATTTATTCCTCACGCAGTTACGTGCTCATCATGAGTTCGCAGTGGCACCGCTGAAGTTGCCGTCACTCCAGGACAGAAGCTGATGGAGCTGGTTCTGTCTGGAGCACGTTCAGCCTGATGACAGAGAGAAGAGACATCACAGTGATTTTATCTAACTCCATTTCATTGGCCAAAGCAAGCCCCTTGTGCAAGAGCGTTACCTGCGTGAAGAAGGGAAATAGAGCCCTCCCAGAAGGAAGTGGCGGCAGATGGTTGAAACACTAATTATATTTTCCTCACTTAGGTATTTAATTTTATTTCCCTTCAGACTCCAATATATGTTATTTTCCACTTCAGTTACACAGATGTCCTCTTGTTACCACACCTCTGCTGTGTTCTATTCTTGAAAATCTGTCCTTGCTGGGCATGGTGTCTCACACCTGTAATCCCAGCACTTTGGGAGGCTAAGGCAGGAGGAGCCCTTGAGGCCAGGAGTTCGAGAGGAGACCCGTCTCTACAAAAAATGAACAAAAATGTTTGTATTTTCTCCACCGCTGGTGTGTTGGCTGCCTTCCTCCTATAGATTGTTTGAATCCCAAGAGTCTTTTAAGATGCAGCTAAGTAACACTTTTCCTTTTCCTTTACAGTTAATGTGCTTAAATACTTCAGGCTATACTAGTCTGCTGTGGAAGTGAGCACCACATACTGTGGCTTCAGCTTCCGATGTGATTTCTATTTGAACTCCGATATTAGAAACCATGTCTGAGACCTCCCATGCAGCTCTCAAAGTGCTTTGCACTGTTGTAGTTACATGGAAATGTTCAACAAATGAGTTAATGGAATAATTTTTATTTCATTGTTTTTAATAATATTCATGAAAACTGTATCTATACTTGCAAATTTTAAATATGAGACACAGATTGTTCTCCTTTACGTAACAGAAGAGTATATTTCAGTTTTGTTTGAGAAAACGGTGCCTTTATGGTGTCTCAGGACCATGAATGAAGCTAGGCTGTGAAGTTTTTCTGCCCACACCTTCAGCCTTCTTAAGCAAAACCACTCCACTTCAGTGTTTTTAATATATGTATAGGCATGTGGGTTTCTATAAGCTTTTATTTGCTAATTAGGTTATTCTACCAAAAATTTTAACATCACTGTTTTAAAGTAAAAATAGGGCCTTACTAGATGTACATTTTATATGACAGTTCTTCTGACTACCATGACCTGGTGGACAACAGCCTTAAGATTTAAGACAAATGAACGTGTTAATATATCGAAGCTAAGCAGGAGATAGGGTGTGTTTTAAAATTAGCTTGAGCTCTAAAGCTGAGGGCTACTTTTCTTCGGCCAGTCTCTAACCTTGCTGAACTCTCCTTGGGAAAATGATTTATCTCTATTCTCATTGGAAAATAATCTTATTTTATTTTAATATACTGCTGTCCTTTTGGGCCTATGTTGCTTTCATAAGTTTGGAAATATAACCAAGAACTATTATTTAGTGTGAGAAAGCTTAAATGAACTTTAAATTCTGGAGGGTTTAATGTAGCAATATGTGCAGATAATAGCAACATTCATCTAAGTGATCACAGAAATCCTTTAAAAAGTATCATCAATTCTCTTGAAGTTAAGAAAAAAAAGCCAATTTTTAAAATAAGATCTCTATATTGGAAACTTTATTTTTCACAAATAAATTATTCCCTACACGAATCATTCTTAAGATGTATTCTCTCAAAAATAAAACCGAGTGAATTCTGTTATCAGCATGAGGCATTTATGACCTGAAGAAGTTAACAAACAAGATCCAAAAAAAGAGGTCAAGGCTGAAGCCTAATTACTGGGTTTCCAGTTTAAGTCAGTAGGTTAAACACACTAGCCTAATTCTCTTTTCTCATATGGTAGCATTACAAAATGGAAAAGGTTTTTTGTTTGTTTGTTTGTTTTTGTTTTTTGTTTTGTTTTGTTTTCCCTGAAGTGAAATCCTACATTGAACATTGGGGAAAGGTGGAAAAGGTGTTCAGAAGTGAGGTTCATAAAGCATTTCACATGTAAAATAAAACCTGTCTTATTTGGCAGTCGTGGGTGTCACCAGCCTGCCTGCCTGCTTTTCTGCTCATGAAACCCTCAGAATGTTCTGAGTGTTGACATGTCTTTCATTCCAGGAAGAAACCTTTTGGGATCATGTATTTCACAGTGCAGATGAAACAATATAAATTACCAATACAAATCAGTGTCATTTTTCACTTAGAAAAGTAATTTGGATTATCAGATCCAAAAATCATCAATCAGATATTTAGGGGAAGATTGTATTTAGATAAATGAAAAGGGCAACCAATACTGGAAGATTCAAGTACAATTCAGGGAATACCAGAAACTTTTTAAAAGGTGTCTAATTAATACCCTCAGCAGAATTTGAGAGGAAGACCAGGCACGGTGGCACACTCCTATAATCCTAGCACTTTGGGAGGCCGAGGTGGGCAGATCACCTGAGGCCAGGAGTTGGAGACCAGCCTGGCCAACATTGCAAAACCCCGTCTCTACTAAAAATGCAAAAATTTGCCTGGCATGGTGGCAGATGCCTGTAGTCCCAGCTACTTGGGAGGCTGAGACAGGAGAATCACTTGAACCTGGGAGGTGGAGGTTGCAGTGAGCCGAGATCGTGCTAGTGTGCTCCAGCCTGGGGAATAGAGGGAGACTCTGTTACTAAAAAAAAAAAAAAAAAAAGGAATTTGAAAGGAGATAATAGCTGTAAAGACTATTATGAAAAAGGAACAATCAAAACAAGAAATTTCCAGGAAATTAAAATTATGATTATCAAAGTAAAAATGTATTAAACCAAATAATAAGGCACTGTTGATGCCCAAGCGTGTTTTTATCTTCAAATTAAATTGAAGATTAGGCAGGGTACGGTGGCTCAAGCCTGTAATCCCAGCGCTTTGGGAGGCTGAGGCGAGTGAATCACCTGAGGTCACGAGTTCAAGACAAGCCTGGCCAACATGGGAAAGCCTGTCTCTACTAAAAAATACAATTAGCGAGGCATGGTGGCACATGCCTGCAGTTCCAGCTACTTGGGAGGCTGAGGCAGGAGAATCACTTGAACCCGGAGATGGAGTCTGCAATAAGCCGAGATCGTGCCACTGTCCTCCAGCCTGGGCCACAGAGCAAGACTCTGTCTCAGTAAATAAAAAATAAATAAATAAATTGAAGATTAACTCTGAACGCTTAAAACAGAAAGATAAGGAAATGGAACATTAAAAAGTTAGGGGCAGTAGTGGATAGAGTCAATAGATCCAACATCTGATTAATACAAAATAATAAGACAATGAAAGGCAGAAAATACAGTTTAATGACAAAATTTTATAAGCTCAGGAAATAGTCTGTGTCGATTAACCTTTGTTATGTAACACATGACTTCAAAACTTCGTGGTTTAAAACAAAGACTATTCACTTAGCTTTTGTGTCTGTGGTTCGGCTGGTTGATTCTTCTGATGTGGGCGGTGTGGCTGTTTCCACCTGAACTGACTCCTGTTTCTCTGGTCAGTGGAAGATTGGCTGGGATTAGCTCATAGAAGGTGAACTTGCATGCAGTTGTCTGTGGTGATGGGAGGAGCTGAGCCATGTGTCTTTCATCACTCTGCTAACCTCAGCTTGTTCTCTTGGCAGCAGGATTCCTAAGAGCAACAGGAGTGCAATTTCCAAGGCAAGGGCATTTTCAAGTCGCTACTTACTTCCCTTTAGTACTGTCCCATGGGCCAAAGCAAATTATGTGGCTAAACCCAGAGAACCCAGGAAGGGCTCTTCCAAAGCTAGGCACAAACTAGGGCCATTGCTGCTCTCAATCTACCATAGGCATCAACAGACAGATGTAAAAGTCTGGCAAGCAGGATGGATCAAAGTGAACTATATGTGGAGGTATCTTGATGAAATTTCAAAATTCTCAAAATAAAGGAGATGCCACAAGCTTCCAATGAGACTAAAATAGATTGTCTGCAAAGGAATGAAAACCAGGCTAACATTATGTTTTCCATCAACAACACTGGATCCTAGAAGCTATCAAAGCAATGTCTTCAAAGACCTGAGAGAAAATTAAATATAGAATTATATTCCCAGCTTTTAATCATACACACCAGAAATACAAAGATTGATAAAGAATATGTTTCTGGGCACAGTGGCTCACGCCTGTCATCCCAGCACTTTGGAAGCCTTAGGCAGGAGGATTGCTTAATGCCAGGAGTTGGAGGCCAGCCTGAACAACATAGCAAGACCCCATCTTTATTAAAAATAAAAAAAATTAAAAAGAATGTCTATATGCAGATGTATTGAATGATAACCCAAAAAATGAGTAAAAGGTTGATATACAGGAAAAGTGATAGCTGAATATAAATTAAAGGGAAAACTTAAATTAAATGGAAAACTAAAAGGGAATGAAAAGATAATACACTAAGGCCTGAAACTTTCCAGACGCTTTCTTATGCAGCCACACATTAGTGTTGGATGAAAATCCCTTCCCTAAGGGTCTAATTACACTTCTTCATTTTGCAATGAATAATATTCAGTAGTCATAATGCTAGAAATGTTGCTTACATTGGGTTTTAATTTTTAGAATCAAACTTTACACAAAGCATTGGAGACTAAATTATTCTCTTGATGTTAGAAAAAATAATGTAATTAACAATAACCAGAAGATGGCAGAATACGGAGAAAGTGGAATGAAATGTCTATGTGGCAATTCCTCATTTTCACTGAAAAAGATGTTGACTTAAGGTTGATAAGTCAACAAGACAGTTTAAATATATATTACTTGAAGTTATAAGTGATAACCTGTTGAGGAGCTAAAAGTAAAATATAAATGCCAGAAGGCAGGAGGTAGAATAGCGTAGAAGGAGGGAGTGGGTATAAGGGCCCTCAATTCTTTATCTTCCATAGAAGACAAGCAAAATGCACTGTGCAAAGCAGTTAAGTCAAGAAATAATATATATTTGATATATTTTGATATGCCTAATATGTATTTAAGCATATCATACTGCAGTATCATCTGTGTTAATGCATGTGCAAATATTACCTTTATATTTATAAAAAAATATTGTGAGAGAGAAGATGCCCTCATTAACTAATACTGAAGTGCATTGTAGAATATTTATAAAATGGAAACTGTCCATTTGTCAGAATGAATGAGGCCTTTATGAAAGATGTGCATCATACATTGCTTAGTGAAAAAGGAAGCAGCAGAACAATAAGAATAGAAGTACGATTTATTCAATATGCTTCAGTTGGCCTGCCTGCCTGTCTGCGGTGGTGTGTGTGTGTGTGCGTGTGTGTGTGGAAAAAGTCAAAGGATAGATATCAACACTTCTGTGTTATTACTTTTTATACAACTATTATATTTGTGAGTAAAATAACCTAAGGGCACAAAAATGTCCAGATACAATCAGGTTCATTTCCCATGCAATCTGGTAATGACACCAATACACGTGTGTTAAAGTCATAATTTTCCTTTTTAATATGAATCATTAGTTAAGAGGCTGTCTACATATTTTCCATTTAAACCAGCTCTTTGAAGAATGAGATCCCCATGCTACTGTACACAATCTAAAGTAGTATATGCATTTTTTTCCAGCACTTTGGGAGGCCGAGGCGGGCAGATCATGAGGCCAAGAGATCCAGACCATCCTGGCCAGTGAAACCCCGTCTCTACTAAAAAAAAAAAAAAATATATATATATATATACACACACACACACACACACACACAAACACACACACACACACACACACACACATATATATATAAATAAATAAATTAGCTGGGCATGGTGGCGGGTGCCTGTAGTCCTAGACACTCGGGAGGCGGAGGCAGGAGAATTGCTTGAACCTGGGAGGCAGAGGTTGCAGTGAGCAGAGATCTCGCCACTGCACTCCAGCCTGGCGATAGAGCGAGACTCTGTCTCAAAAAAAAAAAAAAAAAAAAGGGAAAAATGCTGGATTTGATATGTTTAAGGTTCATTTCGCTTGAGGCACTGTTTCAAGCGTCTACAAGAGTTTCACCTTCATTTTGAAGTTTGTTTTGTAAAGTTATAGTCATTTATGTGGCAGTAAATCAAGCCTTATTGGTATAATAAAATCTAAGTATTATAGATACTAGTGTCACTGTACAGAGAATCCTGTACTTTTTAAGAAGTTGGAGCCATCCAGCTGTTCCTTGCTCTGATGCCCTGAGAGAGTACGGCTCTCTTACCGCGAATGCATTTCAGACACAATGTGTTGCTAGAGTATTGGTTTTTCTTCCCACATGTAATATCCCCAAAGCTTAAAACAAGATGTTTATCTTTTTGATAGACAAGCAATTAACTTTTGGGGGGGAGTTTCAGGGCAGTAAAGCCCATCTGTTAGGACACTGGAAATAAATAGGAATTTCTGACAGAAGAACATTATGGCCTTGCATTTGTTATGCTGTAGCTAAAGCTCTGTCAGCATTTTTATTATAAACCTAGGGGATTATCAGTCTGCAATAAAACTCTTTTTTGGACTAAGGCTTATTTAGATTCAGAGCTTACTCACGAAGAAAACCTTTACTTTCCTGAACACAGGATAGATTTGTTTCTGCTTGCCTTTCTAAAGGAGAAATGTGTCTTGGCTTTCCATGTAATTGTATAAATTTATAAAATATTTGATTTATTATAAACAGAGTCATTGGTCATCACAGTACGTTATTTCCTATAAAGGCAGTGTAGAAACTGGTTGGCAGCATAGTTACCAAGTAACGCTTAAAATAGTCGTTTATTTCTAAGTCATACAGTAGTAGGATTCTGTCAGTTGCCAGATAGCTCACCATTATCCATGCACTGATAAGATTGAATACACACTTCATAAGACCCTTAAAATATTGAAACTTGAGTGGCTGGTGATTTTCTATCATTCCTATTCTGAAATGTGCTCCAAACAGTTTTAAAAAATGATTTCAGTTTCAGACAGAAGCATATAATAGTAATTTATTTTTATTCACATTAAAGTGTAAAGACACTAAAGAAAGGGTAATGTTTAACATTAAGAGCATAGGTTTACACCCTCGGTATACCACTTATCAGCTGGTGTCCTGTGAAAATCCCTTCAAACCTCTGTGCCTCAGATTCCTAGGGAAGAACAAATACTGATGATTGTTCTTGTGTCATTGGGGCTGCTCTGAGTTTTAAATGCTCTAATACATTGAAAACCCTTAGGAAAGTACCTGAATATAGTAAGTGCTCAATAAATTTTAAGTAGTATTAGTACTCCTGGTAGTACTATTACTCGTTAGTTATTATTATAGTTTTATATTTCATCATAGGACCATAACAAAAAAAAGTTTATTTTTCAGGCAAAAATTATACTAAGTGAAATAAGCCAGGCACAGAAAGACAGATACTGCATAATTTCCCTTGTATGTGGAATCTAAAAATGCTGAAATCACAGAAGCAGAGGCTGGGGTGGAAGGAAATAGGGAGATGTTGATCAAAGGTTACAAAGTTCTGGTTAGACACGAGGAATAATTGCATGGCATGGTGATCATAGTTAATAATGTATTATTCGGCCAGGCATGGTAACTCATGCCTGTAATCCCAGCACTGTGGGAGATCGAGGCAGGCGGATCACTTGAGGTCAGGAGTTTGAGACCAGCCTGACCAACATGGTGAAACCCTGTCTCTACCAAAAATACAAAAATTAGCCAGGCATGGTGGCAGGTGCCAGTAATCCCAGCTACTTGTGTGGCTGAGGCGGGAGAATAGCTTGAACCCAGGAAGTGTTGGTTGCAGTGAACCAAAATCACACCACAGCACTCCAGTCTGGGTGACAGAGTGTGACTCCGTCTCAAAAAATAATATTAATAATAATGTATTATATATTTCTAAATGGCTAAAAGAATAGATTTTAAGTATTCTCACCACAAAAAAATGGTAAGTAGAGTGAGGTGATGGATATGCTAATCAGTGTGATTTAATCTTTCTATAATGTATACATGTATCAAAATATCACATTGTACCCCGTAATTGTATACAATTATTATCAATTAAAAATTTTAAGATCTAACTTGAAATGCCATCACTTTAAAAATAATAATTTTTAAGAAATCATTCTTACGCTTAACAATGCAATTGTTACCTGATCACTGCAGTTCAATTTCAGAAAACATGTAATATTTATTCCTGTGGAATAAATACTTTGCTTTTAAGTGTGAAAATTCTGTCTTCCTAGGAGCTTCATTTAAAAGTCTTATTCCTGCTGATGTTGCTGACTTTAAAAGAGCATTTCTCGATTATATTGTGAAGTATATAGCAAAGGAAAAATACTGTTACATAATGTATATGTCAAGGTATATCAAAATAGTGTTACATTATGTAAGGCTTTCTCCTGCTTCAATTTAGAGGAATAGCAATTTTGTGCTGTACAAATAAATTGATTGATAGAAGATAGCAAGGAAAAGCCATACCATTGCTCAGATATGCTTGGCTATATACCATTTCACCTTTATAATACAAGAGGGATACAGTTACAGTGTAAAAACTGTGTAGTGAGTTATATTACAGGGGGAGTATCGTCATACAGAGTGTCGCGCAACAATCATATGCTTACCACTAGAAGGCAGTGTAAGTTTTATTCTTTTTATAAATAATATTTATGGCATTTAATGGGGTAATTGCCGTGATAGCAGCAGGGTGGGGCAGAAGTTGTGCACATTGCTAAGTCTATTTATTCAGCAAGGATTGATTGACTTAATATTATGAGTCAGGGCGTGTTAGGTGCTAGAGATAGAAATATAAATAAAGTACACAAGCTCCCTTGTCCCCAGCGGGCTTACTATCAACAAATAAATACTCTACTATGAACTACTACAGGATAATGCACAAAGTCTTCAGAAGGCAGTGGGGTCGGGGTAGTGTCCAGAGGATGTGGGTAAATGGGCCTTAAATGAAAGAAGGAAAACCTATTCTGTCTCTTAAATGAAGGAGAGAAGGATACATTTGGATACACTGATATTTATAGGTTTAGGAGCTGTGAGTTAGGAGGTTCCTGGGCGATAGCTCATAGTTTTGAATATATGGGTATAGAATTGTTTCACTTCCAAATTAGCAATAACACATAATGTTTATGAGAGCATCTTCTTGGTTTAGGACTAAAGAATGATTACCTGGATTAAATATTAATTTATATACTCTGCCAATGTGGACAATAGGTGATCAGTAAGTGCCTTCCGAATGAGTGACTGAAAGCGTGTGTGAGTGAATGAGCAAAACTTTTTACCCTACTTGTCCCCTGACAAGTCGGGTTTTACAGGTCGTACTTTGTCCCTCTCTTCTATCCTGTCCTGATTGTACATTGTATTTTTCAGTTCCTGTAAAGCAGACCTCAATGCTAGCATATTTGATAATTAATTAATGGTGGAGTAAGAGGAGGTGTTCGCTATTAATACTGTCCTTTCCAGATGGCACATACAATTAAACATCAGTTTTAGGGAAACAAAACTCTAACCTGAAGAAGAGTCGCTAGGAGACTTTTGACCTCGCTGGGGTGGCGTATGTATTGCATCAGAGACCTTCTGCACTCCTTCCAGTCGCTCTGCATCTGTGAGTGCCTGCCAAGGGTGTACACAGGTCTGTGTGCAGGTCTAAAAAATGCCCATCTCATGGAAATTGAATAAATTTGAGATGGTATCTTAAACTACATAGCTGTTATACTGCCGAGTATATAGCTGAAATTTGAGGTGAATGTGAAATGTACCAGGATAAGATTTATAATATTATGTGGCAACTGTAACTTGTCAGAGAAGCACTAGTAAACATTATCAAAATAAATAAGCCAAAGCATAGAACTGACTCACCAAAAATTGTTAATTTTATGCTTAGGTTGCATAATTTTCTAAGTCACATGTTGGCGGGAAAATTTTTTTGATATGGGCTGACAAAGCACAATAAACTTGGAGACAAAATAAATTGTATTATTGCTACTTACGGTATATGCTCATATTTTGCAATAAGCACACTTTTTATTGTTTTTAATCATCTCATTAAGACATAATGATCTTTCAGCTGAGGTGTCTAATTACTGTCATATCCAATCACCTGTTAATTGGTGAGAATAAAGCAAAAAGCCACCATGGACACATCTTGACTGTGTGTTCTATTCTCAACGCATAGAAATGGATTAGACATAGAGTGATTGTTATTTATAATCGTGGATCATTGCCTATAATCTTTGCTTTTCAAAAATATAAACAGTAGCAAAACCATCTCAACCGTGTATATGACTCTTTCTATGCTAGTTATCTTTTAGTTTCTTTTTTAAAAAAAAATACAGACTTGAGATTTCATCAATTATAGTTCACAAATCTGGAAAACAGGCTGTTTCTGTAGATTCAAAACTTCATAGGCAAAGCTCAGATACACGTTGTGGCCTAGTAGAGTCTAGTGCCTAACCTTCCTTTCCCTTCCTGAACATTCATTTGATTTAGACCACAGGGCATCCTTAAAAATATTTTTTTGTTTTAAAAATTTATGTACATATTTGACATTTATATATTTGAGGTGTAATGCAGATTTAAAGGCACACATTAAATGTATTCAGGGTTCTAGAGCTTTTTAAATTTTATGTACAAATATATTGAAGTGTATGTATAAATTAGCATATGTGATATAAATTATTTTACAAGGGGAATGAAAATATTTTTTAGAGAGACACTAAAATGGTGTGTAAAGAAGACAATGTGGCGCTTTGCCTGATTTTGCACTTAGGGGTTTATAGCACGAAACTTCCTCCTCGTGACTTACCCCTCTCATTTATGTCATTGTCAGCACCATCTCCTTCATCCCTAGAGGCACTCAGGTAACTCACCTAGTAATTAACTAGGTGATTTAATTAATTACTCTACAAAATTTAGATATCTCTTACATGTTTAGGAGGTGTTAGTTTATGATTAAAATATTACTATAGGAGAAGACAAAAGTAATATTGTCAGAATCGTTTGACTCCTACAAATACAGTATTTATAAATGCAAGAAATAATCTACAGAATACATAATCAGAATTCTTAAATAATTGTCATTTCTTCCACTAGTCCTGCTAATCTCAGGACTTTTCTCTTCTTTTTGTTTCTGCATGTTAGCTGTATATTTCCTGGAACTTTCCCAGTGATTACAACGGTATCATCTATTCTTTTAAGATCTTGACCTTTTTGGTAGTGACTCTTCAAGAAAAGATGTGCTAAGCAATACACATTTATTTCTGAGATAATGACTGCATTAGTTATGTGGTGTTTTTATTTTTTGTTACTTCTTTTTCTTCAATCAAATATTCATGCTTGGTCATCTTGCGTTTCAATCTGTAAGGCATTTTATCAGCCATTCTGTTTACAATGGATACCTCCTCAGGAAGGATGACTTTCAAAATTTGTGTATATTTTTTCATTTTTTTCTTAGGGGAGTTCTCTTTATGTATATTGAAAAACTAAAGAATTGTAATTGTTGGTGAAGAGATAGAAGCATTTGCTGCAAAATCTTCAAGCTTACAATAAACTGCAATGAGAGTTCAGCTGTCTTGGGTATAATCTCTGGACAGCTCACCGTTAAACAGCTGCACCTGTGGTTGCCTGTAAAGTGATGTAGTGAGTTTGAAATACAACAGAGGCATTTTTCTAGAATTATTACAAATAATCTATGGTTTGTCAATGAGATAATATGAGTCAAACTGAATGTATTACAGGATTGAAATTTATCTCATTGGGCATTACACAAATTCCCTTACATTAATAATCAAGACTTATTCTCTATTCCCTAAAAGACAGGTTTACTTTGGTTGGTTGGTTAGAGCTGCTGTTATTCATTCTCTCTCTTAATTTAATGTCAGTGTTTCTAAGTGCAAGGAATATCTTATCATCATGGCTGAACCTTGACTTTTGGAGTCGGATATCCTCCAGCTTTAGTCCAAATGCTACAAACTGAGAGACCATGGGCAAGTTATTTTATATTTCTAAATTGTATTTTATTAATATATAAAATAGAAATAATAATGATAGTATCTGCCTCATAGGCAGGATGCCAGGATTGATATATCTTATTAGTATTAATTTTAGTCTTTTAAACCAATATTTGGTAGTAACAAAATTTCGGGGCTAGAGGAAATTTTAAACATTTTACTTTCAAGGGGTTATAGGTTGGTGGGAAGAGACTAGCTGCAAACCTGCAATCGAATGATCCAGTAGTATAAAAATGAGTGAGAAGCAAGGTGGCCTTCTGTGGGCCAGGAGCAGGTGCAACCTCTCTCCTGGAAGCTGCACCCTCCCTAGGGAGTTCCAGGAGCCGCAACTTTTCACCACTTAGGGCTGCATCTGGAAAGCATAATTCTGGGGACACTGTAACCATTTTATACCTTGTCCTTTCATCGTCATCCTGGAAGAACTTATGCTGTTGACGTGTATGCTTCAGTTTAAGGCAGTGTTTTTTGTTTTGTTTTGTTTTTTTGAGACGGAGTTTCACTCTGGTTGCTCAGGCTTGAGTGCAATGGCTCGATCTTGGCTCATTGCATCTGGTCCCTAGGACCAAACAGAGCCTCAGCAAGTCAGCTTCTTAACTTGTTGAGAGAAATCTGGGCCAATGCCACGATGCCTCTGCCCCTGGTTTCCACTGCACTAGGAAACTGTTTTCCCCAGCATTAACATGCCTAAACCTTCTTCCGGCCTGATCCCTTCCAGGATGAGGAACCTCGACATTCCATCCTAGGACAGCCCTGACTAGCACAGTGGTCTTTGGAATTGAAATTTGTTTTCCCATGGCTTCCACACTTTGGTGCCTGGTTCTATTATGGAGGTTCTGTTAAAGTTCTATTGTTATGAATAATTTGTATCATTTCTTTATATACACTCCTTCAAGTATTTGAAGATTTTCACAGTCTTGTCATACCTAAGTATCTTTTTCTGCACATTTAGATACATTAATCTGTTCGCTTGTACAACAAACATTTACCTTGAACCTACTGTGCAGTTGATATTGATGACAAAACTAAGATGTGGTCAGTCCCTGACCTCAGGAAACTTCTCAAGTGGAACCAGACCTTTCTCAGTGTGACACACACCTCACATGAAATTATTTTAACAATCCATCATCATCCTGGCAGTTTTCTTGTAAATGTCCCTCAGTCTGTGTGTCCTTCTTGAAATACAATGCCCTTGTACTGGAGGTGTGATGTCATAGTGTAGGGTGGGTTAACGGCTCCTTCATTCTGAGTGTAACGCAGCCTTGATACACCTATGGTAATATTTACTCTGTGAATGGTTATAAGCTATTGATCTATATGGAAGCTGTTGTCAGTTAATACCAAATCTCCTTAGTTCTCCTAGTTGTAATGTTGTTTTTTGAAAGTCTAGCACAGTTATTTCTATTAAATATCAACTTGATAAGATCAGCACATTGTACCAGTCTGAATTTTGTATTCTTATTCTATCATCCAAATATTTGAAAAGCAATAAGCCACTTTAATTTATCCATGTCATTGATGTACATTGAAGAGAACAAGGCTAGAGAAACCCCTGTAGCAAAAGCAGAGCCCTCACTTAATATTTCTTTCTTTGTTAATTCTATGTATGGTACTGGCAGTCTTTAAATAATATTTATTTACTTAAGCAATTGTGTAGTTCCTTTGCCAATAGATATTATAAAAGGATTCAAGACATTATTTCTCCAGTGAGGCCTATTCTTCACAATCAGTTCTGATATACAAAAAATAAAATATATTTCTTAAGGAAATAAATCTAAAGATAATTATGATTCTACTGTATACTAAGTATATATTTCTATCTTTGTACTTATGTAGGATGCATGTGATATTGTTACAACTTTATTCTAATTGCATATTTTTGTCACTGAACCTATGTAGATATCATGATTTATTTAAAATGTTACCTTAGTCAAAATTTATCATAAAATCTCAAATGAATTAAGGATTCCTGCTATAGAGATATAAATGGGAGCAATTTGAATATAGCCCCCTGTTCTTTTAGAAATAAAAATGCTAACATGAAATGTAGCTAATCTAGGTAGCAATATAACCTATTTTGAAAATTTACTATTATTTTGCTGCTACTGGTTACATCTTCTTGTAAATTGAGAGAAGGCTTTTTGTGAGGGCATCAAATGCCTTAGGATACTTTTCACTTTGCAAACCCATCTTACTTTGTTGCTATGGTTACTGTTATACCACAAGAAATCCTTCATTTGTGTATGAACGGTTTTATAGTTTAATGTTACTTGTTAATATTGTACAATATGTGGACCTGGTGAGGAATCCTAGCAGGATATGGTTGCTTCCATGTTGGAACAGTGACCTCTAACAGCACAGCAGTACACTCGTTGTAAACTTATTAGCAGCTCAGATTTCTAGACCCATTTTTACAAATAAAATCCGCTTAGGACAGAACCGTAGCATCTGGTGAAGAGCCTAGATTTTGGAGGTGGTCCTCCTGAGATCTGATCCTGCCTCTACCACTAACCAACTGTGTGACCTTGGATGATTTACATAATCTCTCTGGGTCTCAGTTTTGTCATAACTAAGTGGGGACACCAGTGCTTAGCACACAGGGTTGTTGCGAGGGGGAGATGAGTACATATTTGCAAAGCATTTAGAACAGTGCCTAACAGAGTACACGCTATGTAAATATGAGCTTTGTTGTTGTTGCTGTAAGAGTGTTCTTTCTTTCTCTTATGTTTCATCCGTCTCAAGTGATTTCAAAGCATACATAAAATGGTAAGAATTTTCAAAGTATCACTATGGAAAATGCAATTTCAATTACTTTTGTTCCAGAAATTATCCATGTAATTAATGTATAATAGCCCTAATGTTGGTTTTTACTTAATGTCTGTGTTATGCATTTAAGAATGCTTAGTTTTGATATGTTATAGCTGTCTACTGTTTGTTCTGTGTTAGGATATTGCCAGAATGAGTGGTACTAACCTAGTGAAATAGATTACACAATGATAAATAAGATTTCTGTGACAATAAAATCATTGTAGAGCATTGGTTTAGTGTATTTTTATATGTTTTAAATATAGTAGTCAATTTTCATAAAGAATAACGTAAATTTAAAAGTAAGAATTTAAATATCTCCAAAGTTGTGTTGAAGCTTGGCTAAAATGTTGATTTTGTTCCTACAATAATGAAAGATTACCTAAAAAGGCAGTTTGAGGCCAAAGCACAGTCAATTTAATATCAGTGTTAGTGATATTTGACTTTCAGGACAATGAAGAATCATAACTATAGGAGTAAATTTAGCATCATAAGTAAAATAAACTCTTTTTACCTTTTAAAAGCCACAAACTCCTCTTCTGATTATACACGATATGAATTCGCTATTAAGTTCTTTTCTGTTTAATTTCTAATTTTTAAAAATATTTTTGAGTCAAATGTCCAGTTTAATTCCCTCTTTGATGGGTTACTTTTTCAGGTCCGCAGTGAATCAGTCTAAGGCAAGGTCAGGAAGGGATGGAATATCAGAAACCTTTGTGGTCTGGGTACCAAAAGACTTGAGCTCAAGTTAGTCCTGCCCGTTTCCTAAATGCATGGCCCTGAAAAGGTCAGTTAAGCTCTCTGGGCCTGCACTTCATCTTCTGTACATGAAAGGGGTTTGATTATGTTGCCTTTACGTTTCTTTCTAGCTTCTCCTTTTTCTCTTCTATCTGGAAGCTGGTCCTCTGCTTTGTGAAGAAGCTGAGATGGTGGCACAGAACCAGTGCCTGCTGCCAGCACACTGTCTCTTCTCAGGAAGAAAGCCTCACTGGCAGAGAGGCGAGGCCTTTGCTCATCCACCCCAAGAAGCATGGAGACTTTCTCCCCTGTGCTACTGACCCATACCCCAGTAGATACCCTCCTGTCCCTTCAGTCCTAAAGGACTGTGTACCCTCTTCTGACCACCCACACGTTTTAAATGATTTTTCTGCTGGGACTTCCACTCCATAACCAGCATGCTTCCCTATGTTCTTAACTTCCTCTCTTAGTCTTAACTGGATCCTGGCTCACATCAGAGGTTCCCCATTTCCTGGAAGCGTCCCTTAAGTCATGAATGTTTATTCTCAGCCAACTAACCCAGGGCCAGGAATTAGGACTGGTGACATTTTTACTCTGAATTTCTGCTTCTTGACTATTTGGCCTTTAAGCTTTTGCAAAACATGATCATTTGAGGTTTATGTCATTCAAGTTTTAGTCTCCTCTGTCATCACCACATTCTTTCTTGCTCACAGAAGAGTTGACACCTTATGTAATATCTGTCTATACGCAAACCTCTTCCATTATCCTGGGAGATTTAGCAGCCAACACCTTGACGTCCCATCTTCTCACTGCTTCCTTTCCTGTCCTTGAGCCACACGGTCCTACATTAACGTCCTGACTTCGTTGGCATATTTACCTGTTCCAGTGGACATACTCCAGCTTACGCTTTGAACCCCCGTCACTGGGACTGTTTGGGGACTACATTAGGACCTCCAGTCTATTGACTCCTGTGTTTTCTCCCGATACACCAGTCTTCCCTTTTTCTTTTCTCCACCTGACTCCCTGGTCCATAACTTCAATAACACCATTGTTTATGCTCCGTGTTAGAGTAGGCCTAGAATCTACGCTTGCTTTTCAATATTTGCATTGCCGTCTTCTGTGAAAACACAAAACTTGGAAGAACCCAACTATTTGGCCTTTCGACCTGTGCAGCCACAAGATGTTGGAGAAAGATGCACAAGAGGACAAATTGGCACTATGCTAATGTTTGAACAGCAGCTTCAAATGAGCTCTCAGCACTGCTTGTCCCGTTTCTTACTGGGCATCTCTGATCAGCTTTTCTTCCCAGTCTTCACAACAACAATTTCATACCTCTTCCTTTCTCTTCCAGACTCCAGCTCAGTCTTGGCAGATGAACTCTTCTTCTACTTTACATGGGAAATGAAAATTGCCATATGTGAGCTCCCTCATCTTCCTGATACCAAGCAAATAAACCTACCTAACCCATCCAAGCTTCCTTGCATCCTAAGGCAAATCTCCCACTGGTGCTTTGCTTTGGATCCCATCACTTCTAGTTTATTAAGAAAGCTAACTCTATCGATTATCTTTCCTTTTCTTTTATATTCAGCCTTATCTTGTCAGTGGGATGTTTTCCATTTATTTTTAAACAGACCCAAGTTTCCCCCATTTTAAAAGAAACTAATTTAATTTCTCTCTCTCTTTGGAAACAATCCTGACTCTCTTCCCACCTTGGCAGTAACATCTCTGGAATGGGTAAAGTTGTGCTTGTGGTCTCCCTTGCTTTGTCTCCACCTAATATTAGTATGTTGTCTAACCTTAAGAGGTATTCACTTTTACTCCACAGTATTCACTTTTACTAAGTTTACCAGTGCCACCTGAGCAACATCCAACACGAGCATCATCCTTCTTCAGGCTTTGGTGACACAAGCTCTTCTACTCTTCTGGCCATGTATTTTTCTGTCTTTTTTGGAAGTTCACTAGATGGTCTCTCACCAATGTCATTTATGTCCATGGCATTTATAACTAACACTATCCAAATGATTCACAAATCAATCTCTACTCTAGACCCAGAGATCTCTTTGTATTTGTGACTTCTACATTTGGATGTCTCAAAGGCAACTCAAACCCCACCTGTGTAAAATTAAAATCAGGATCTCTCCTCCCATCCACCCACTCCAAAGCTGGGTCTTCTTCCCATGCTTTTGTTTCAATAAATAGCCGGGCTGGGCACTGTGGCCCACACCTGTAATCCCAGCACTTTGGTAGGCCAAGGTAGGTGAACCCTTGAGGCCAGGAGTTTGAGACCAGCCTGGCCTATATGGTGAAAACCTGGCTCTCCTAAAAATACAAAAAATAGCCGGGCGTGATGGCGTATGTAATCCCAGCTACTCGGGAGGCTGAGGCACGAGAATCACTTGAACCCAGGAGGTAGAGGTTGCAGTGAACTGAGATTGCCCCACTGCACCCCAGCCTTGGTGACAGAGTGAGACTGTCTCAAAAAATAATAATAATATTGATAAATAACTATACCGCTCAACTGTTCACCTGGGAACTTCTCTCTTCCTCATGTCAATATCAAATCTATCACCAAGTCCTGTCAGTTTTTCCTCCCATCTGTGACTCTCCATCTTCCCCATCACCATCCCTAGTCCAATCAACTATCTTTTCTTGAGTGAACTACAGTCTCTGACTTTTACAATGGTTTGACTTAACAATTTTATGACCTCTCAGTGGCGTGAAAGCAATACACTTTCAATCAAAACGTTACTTCACGTATCCATACAGCCATCCTGTTTCTCATTTTCAATAGAGTATTCAATAAATTACATAAGATATTCAGTACTTTATTATAAGGATTTTTGTGAGGTAATTTTGACCAACTGTGGGCTATCATCTAAGTGCTCTAAGCATGTTTAAGGTAGGCTGTGCTAAGCTATGATATTTTGCAAGTTACATGTATTAAATTCACTTTCAACTTAGGGTATTTTAAATGTATTAATTGGATTTATTGGGATGTAACCCTATCATAGGTTAAGGAGCATCTGTAATTCAGTGAGAGGCAAAAGATGATAGAGTGGTTAATCTACCAATTTGTTTGTTCACATCTATTTTGCTGCTTCTTCAAACTTTCTGTTCATTATAGGCAAATTGATCTTTTTAAATGCAAATCCAATCTTGGATGAAAGGTTTTGCTGGATGGCCTTGGAATCTAACATTAACAATAAACTTTGAATCTCTGCATTTGAATTCAGTGGCATTATGTTTACATAAAATTTTTGTCATTGAATATAGTCAAATTTTATGACACAAAAATATTAGAGTCTAAATAGTTGGCTTAAATATGAATACTTAAAATAGTAGCCATTGGCAAATTTTTATCTACTTTTATTTCCGGCTTAAGGAACTTAAAAGGTCTACACTAGACATTGTAAAATGTTTGTACAAGGCCATGTGATAGGAATATATCATTTTGACATATTTGTTTTCTTTCTAGCTGTTTATTTGCTGTTTGGGTATAATAAATCATTACCCTAGTACTTCACATATATGTCTATATAAGTATATAGGTAAACATTTCTTGCTAAAAGAGCTGTTCTTACACTGTTTCTTTAAAGTAACTTCTACCTGTGGTAATTCGTTTCTTAATGAATTATATCAACCTATTATAAATCAATTATACAGTTGTCTTTAGTATTGTGAGTTCTTAGATAGGGTGTTTTGAAATACTGACAAGGCAGACTAGAATTTTAGTTTTAAATTAATGTATTTACATTATAGCAAGGAATTGATACCCTGGGTTTTCTAGGCTTATTTTACCTACTTGATATTGATAAAATTTCACTGCTATTGGACTGCATGGTTAAAATAACTCTTAGGCCAGTAACATTGTCAGTAATTTGAATAAATTTTCCCTTGGGTTTTGGGGTAAGGGAATTAATATGGGAATCAATGTGGGAGACCAAAAATATATTGAGAAGTAGGATTAAAGTAGTTAGTTAATCTTCTCTATTCCTACCAGAGCTTTCCATTTAGTCTATATTTTAGCCTTCATATTCAGGGTCAGAAAATTTAACTGAAAAAACAATCTATACCTGGTCTCTTATATTATGCTAGAAGTAAAGGATTCTGTATGAGGCCAGCATCATCCTGATACCAAAGCCTGGCAGAGACACAACAAGAGAATTTTAGATCATTATCCCTGATGAACATTGATGCAAACATCCTCAATAAAATACTGGCAAACCGAATACGGCAGCGCATCAAAAAGCTTATCCACCATGATCAAGTGGGCTTCATCCCTGGGATGCAAGGCTGGTTCAACAGACACAAATCAATAAACGTAATCTAGCATATAAACAGAACCAAAGACAAAAACCACATGCTTATCTCAATAGATGCAGAAATGGTCTTTGACAAAATTCAACAACCCTTCATGCTGAAAACTCTCAATAAACTAGGTATTGATGGGATGTATCTCAAAATAATAAGAGCCATTTATGACAAGCCCACAGTCAATATACTGAATGGGCAAAAACTGGAAGCATTCCCTTTGAAAACCGGCACAACACAGGGATGCCCCTGTCACCACTCCTATTCAACATAGTGCTGGAAGTTCTGGCCAGGGCAATCAGGCAGGAGAAAGAAATCAAGGGTATTCAGTTAGGAAAAGAGGAGGTCAAGTTGTCCCTGTTTGCAGATGACATGATTATATATTTAGAAAACCCCATCGTCTCAGCCCAAAATCTCCCTAAGCTGATAAGCAACTTCAGCAAAGTCTCAGGATACAAAATCAATGTGCAAAAATCACAAGCATTCTTATACACCAATAACAGACAAACAGAGAGCCAAATCGTGAGTGAACTCCCATTCATTTGCTTCAAAGAGAATAAAATACCTAGGAATCCAACTTACAAGGGTTGTGAAGGACCTCTTCAAGGAGAACTACAAACCACTGCTCAATGAAATAAAAGAGGACACAAACAAATGGAAGAACATTCCATGCTCATGGATAGGAAGAATCAATATCGTGAAAATGGCCATACTGCCCAAGGTAATTTGTAGATTCAATGCCATCCCCATCAAGCTACCAATGAGCTTCTTCACAGAATTGGAAAAAACTACTTTAAAGTTCATATGGAACCAAAAAAGAGCCCACATTGCCAAGACAATCCTAAGCCAAAAGAACAAAGCTTGAGGCATCACACTACCTGACTTCAAACTATACTACAAGGCTACAGTAAGTAAAACAACATGGTACTGGTACCAAAACAGAGATATAGACCAATGGAACAGAACAGAGCCCTCATAAATAAAACCACACATCTACAGCCATCTGATCTTTAACAAACCTGACAAAAACAAGAAATGGGGAAAAGATTCCCTATTTAATAAATGGTGCTAGGAAAACTGGCTAGCCATAAGTAGAAAGCTGAAACTGGATCCCTTCCTTACACCTTAAACAAAAATTAACTCAAGATGGATTGAAGACTTAAATGTTAGGTCTAAAACCATAAAAACCCTAGAAGGAAACCTAGGCAGTACCATTCAGGACATAGGCATGGGCAAGGACTTCATGTCTAAAACACCAAAAGCAATGGCAACAAAAGCCAAAATTGACAAATGGGATCTAATTAAACTAAAGAGCTTCTGCACAGCAAAAGAGACTACCATCAGAGTGAATAGGAAACCTACAGAATGGGAAAAAATATTTGTAATCTGCTTATCTGACAAAGGGCTAATATCCAGAATCTACAAAGAACTCAAACAAATTTATAAGAAAAAAACAACCCCATCAAAAAGTGGGTGAAAGATATGAACAGACACTTCTCAAAAGAAGACATTTATGCAGCCAACAGACACATGAAAAAAATGCTCATCATCACTTGCCATCAGAGAAATGCAAATCAAAACCACAATGAGATACTATCTCACACCAGTTAGAATGGCAATCATTAAAAAAATCAGGAAACAACAGGTGCTGGAGAGGATGTGGAGAAATAGGGACACTTTTACACTGTTGGTGGGACTGTAAACTAGCTCAACCATTGTGGAAGACAGTGTGGTGATTCCTCAAGGATCTAGAACTAGAAATACCATTTGACCCAGCCATCCCATTACTGTGTATATACCCAAAGGATTATAAATAATGCTGCTATATAGACACGTGCACACATATGTTTATTGTGGCACTATTCACAATAGCAAAGACTTGCAACCAACCCAAATGTCCACCAATGATAGATTGAATTAAGAAAATGTGGCACATATACACCATGGAATACTATGCAGCCATAAAAAAGGATGAGTTCATGTCCTTCATAGGGATATGGATGAAGCTGGAAACCATCATTCTGGGCAAACTATTGCAAGGACAAAAAACCAAACACCACATGTTCTCACTCATAGGTGGGAATTGAACAGTGAGAACATTTAGACACAGGAAGGGGAACATCACACACTGGGGCCTGTCATGGGGTGGTGGAGAGGGGAGGGATAGCATTAGGAGATATACCTAATGTAAATAATGAGTTAATGGGTGCAGCACACCAACATGGCACATGTATGCATATGTAACAAACCTGCACATTGTGCACATGTACCCTAGATCTTAAAGTATAATAATAAAATAAAAAGGATAATGAAAAGATCACTTTTGGGAAGTGATGCATACTTTATGATTAGAAGTACATGCAAGTAATTTTGGAGTATGAATCCTAATTTTGCATATATTCCAACAAAAAATAGAAATCTATGTGGAAAATTACCTAATTGTGAGAAAAAGGCCAGGATATTGCATTTTTGTGGAATGAAGTGAAGTGCTGCCTAGATGAGCTGAGCATAACATTAGTGCAAAAGGACGTATTTCCTAACCAGTTGCACTTTTGCTGGAGGCTGATAAATAGCAGGGTTTCAAATCAATTTCACCATTGATCTGAAAGATAATCCTTTTTGTGACAGTCTTGTCCTGGGGTTTTTACTGTCAGAGGTGAAAATGAATGGCAGGGTCTAAGTTTAAAAAGAAAAAAGTAGAGAAAGAAACAGGGCCCGTGGGAAAAAGGCTGTTGTTTGTCTGTCACACATGAGCTGACACACCAGGGACTTCATATGTGGGGAATGAGTGTGGGGGAAAAACAAGGACCCAGAAAAGATTTTATTTTGTTAATTTCTAGAACTATGCTCTGAAATTTATGAATCAATCAGGTTTCTTATTATATGTGAGAACATATATGGTAGATGATAATTTGGCTGGCTTTAGAAAGAGTCTGCAGTGCTTTTCCAATCAATATTCTGTGCTTCATGCTGTCTTAGCCCTGGAAGGCAAACTGAATGGGGGAAGCTACAGGGGAAAGCAAGGTATTTGACTTGGATGGTTTTCATTCAGCACAGGCTGCGAGACAAATAGGGATTACCACAGGTGCCTCAGAGAATACCCAAGGGGATCAGTGCTGAGAGCATTTAAAACGGTGCTCGGTGATTCTTTTTGAGGTGGAAATTAAGATAGATTTGCCATTTCTTGCCCTGATTTATTAAAGCAGGTATTTGCCGTGTACAAGGAGTACATGAAGCTTTACTGTTAAGAGAGGAAAGGTTGCTGTGGTCAGACAGGCGCAATTGCTGGGGTGCACTGCGGTCCTCAGGTCGAACTTACACACCTGTCTGTACATTCAGGTCAGGCAACAGAGGGAGGTGTTGACTTGATTAATAACTCTGCTGAAAATTGTGCGTGAACCCCTGCTTGGTATCCATCCTCGCAGTGTTAAGGATCTGAACTTCTTTTAAATGTCTCATGAAACTCCTCTGATATCTCTATCCTCTTAAATCTGCGTCTGTCGGTGGGGACTGGCAGATCTCCCTTAAATGGTTTTCTAACAGTTTAATCAGCTTCCGCAGGATCCCTTTCAGAAATGTGACAGCCCTTCCCATCTGTTGATGGCACGTGCGGGTGGTTTCCAGCATGCTCTACTCTTTCAAGCAGCTCATGAATTTTATACATCTCAGTAAAAAGAAGGTATGGGGAGTTGCTTTGGGGAATTTAAAAACTTTTCTTTTGCAATTTCAATATTTGATCGTTGTTATTCTTTTCAATAAATTTAGAAAACAGGATACTTTAGATGTTATTTTTCAGCATCGCTTAGAGCGGGGATCTGCACGTTTTTTGGGAAGGGATATATGCTAAATATTTTCAGCTTTGTGGGCCATAAAGTTTTTTGTACCATCTACTCAGCTCAAATGTTCTCATACAAAGGCGGTCAAAGACAATATGTAAACGAATGGGTGGAACTGGGTTCCAATGCAGCTCTACAGAAACCAATAGCAGGCTGGATTTGGTTTGTAGGCTGTAGTTTGCCAACCTCTGGCTTAGAGAAAAAGCTGAGGATAAAGACAGTATGTATTTCAGTCATCTTTTTTGGTAGTTAAGGCTTGAGGACTATGGCTCCAGCTGATGTCACTTAGTAGCAAGATATGTAGGAAATCACAGACCGTCATTTCTTAGTTGTTACCTGCCACTTTTAGAGGTATCTCTGCAACCTTAATAATTCACAACTGAGAAATCTGTCACTCAACAGTAATATGCTCAGATAGGGAAATCTTCCCTGAGTTATGTACAATTCATTCATGAGAAACACCCCACGAGCCAAAAGAAAAAAATCCTTTGTTTTGTGTGAAAACTAAAAGGTAACATAACAGCAATGCATCCTGGAGCTTCTGGGGTTTGGGAGCTGGACCAACCCTGTGCAGTCCTTGTGATGGATAATGTCAGCCGAGAACCCCAGGCGGAGAGGATGTGACACACTGAGTATGGTTGCAGTTCTGCAGCCTCTTACTTTCTGCATTGCCAAGCCAAGAACACCAATTTAGCTGTGAACTTTGTTCCCCCATTGCTTTCTAAAAGGCCACTCTCTACTTTGAGACTCGTTGCTTTGAGGCTTATATTTTAATTTTGAAAAGAGCTTACCTGATTTTCTCATGATTAAATACATTTTAGTTTATATTTATTTGCATGTGAAAATGTTGTAGAAGACAGGTAAACGAATAGACATGGGTTTTCACTTTCTAGCCCACTTCTATGATAGCTCAGGACCAACAACTTCTCTAACCTCGATACCCACAATGGACTCTTAATGTGTCGTTTTGTTCCTGCTTTTCCCACAGTGCTCCACGTCCCCACTGCAGTGAGAATAATGATTCCAAAACACACATGTGGGCTGCCTCAACTCCTCAGTGGCTCTTTGGAGCCTTCACAACGAACTCCTAATTCTCCAAAACCACATGCAAGACACTGAGTGTTCTGGCTTCACCCACCTCTGTGGCCTCCCCTCATCACCCTCACCTTAAATGCTGCTCTCCAGTCCTACTGATGATGCCTCCCCTTGCTTCCCAGCTTTTAATTCGTGACACTCTGTTTGCCTGAAACATTCTGCCTTGTCCATCCCACAACCCTTACCTGCCTTATCTTCTCTCTTCTCTCCCTCTCAACGACTCCTCATCTGGCTAAGGCCTTTAGGACCCAGGGTGCTCCCGGAAGTTCTTTCTCCCTGGATTCTTTTCTGACTCCTTGGGACTATGCAGAGGTGCTGTCTCCTGCAGGCTCCCTGGTCAGCAGCATGCGGGGATACCAGTCCTAGCATTTATGACATGGGGATGTGACCGCCTGCTGTATTAGCTGTATCACACCCTCAGCTCTTCAACTACAGAGTGAATAGTTTGTGTGTTCCTGTACTCCCAATCCTTGGCACAAAATAGATGTTTGGAAAATATTTGTTGAATAAATGAGTCTTCAGGTAAGAAAACACATGATAGATTGGAACACTACCCTGTCAAAACTTGCAGTTTGTTAAAGAGATGATAAATTTATAAATGACACTGATGGAATTACAATTCTTCCCTGAAAATCTGATAAATGTGCATATGTATAATAAAATCTAGGGGTGTCTTATTAACATTTTCTGAGTATTCACCCTTTAAGTATACTTCTCATATATAAAAATGTACTCCTCATATATAAAAAGTACAATTGGTTTGTTATATAAGGTCCTACCTATACTTCAGAAAACGTTTTAAATTCTTTGTCTTACGAGAGAAAGTTGGGAAGAGGGTTTGAGGAAAGGGAAATGTGACCCCTCTCTGTAACCTAAAAGAAACGAAAGCGTATGTCCACAGAAGTACTTGTGCAAGACTGCCCATCCGCAGCAAGATGGAGGAATGAACTAATTATACACATAACGATGCATGAACCTCAGAAATCATCATGTGGAGTGAAAGAAGCCTTAAACAAATATTACATACTTTATACTTTCATACGTATGAATTTCTAAAACAAAACCCATCTACTGTGGTTTGAATGTGTCCCCCAAAAGTTAATGTGCTGGAAACCAAATCCCCAAATCATATATTGATTGTAGGTGGGGCCTTTGGGAGGGTAATTAGGATTAGATAAGGTCATCGGGGTGGGGCCACTATGATGGGGCTGGCGGCTTTAGAAGAAGAGAGGCCCAAGCTGACATACATGCTCTGCCCTCTTGACATGTGATGCCCTTCACCATGTTATGATACAGCAAAAAGGCTCTCACCAGATGCCATTGCCTTGTTCTTGGACTTCTCAGCCTCTAGAACTGGGAGCCCAATAAGCTTTTGTAATTTATAATTTACCCAGTCTGCAGTATTGTGTTATGGCAACAGAAAATGTACTAAGATACTATCTATGTTATCTATTCTCACACTACTATAAAGAAATGCCTGATACTGGGTAATTTATAAAGAAAAGAGGTTTAATTGGCTTATGGCTCTGCAGGTTGTACTGGAAGCATAGTGGCTTCTGTTCCTGGCAAGGCCTCAGGAAACTTACAATTATGGTGGAAGGTGAAGAGGAAGCAAGCACATCTTAAATGGCCATAGCAGGAGGAAGAGAGAGAAGGGGGAGGGGCCACACTCTTTTAAACAACCAGATCTCACGATAACTCACTATCATGAGAACAACACTGAGAGGATGATGCTAAACCTTTAGAAACTGCCCCCATGATCCATTCACCTCCCATCTTGCCCCACTTCCAGAATTGGGGATTATATTTCAACATGAGATTTGGGTGATCCAAATCACATGGATCGAAACCACATCACCATCTATGATTAAAATAAAATAAATCAGAACAGCATTTTGGGGTATGGGATCTGACTTAGTACTCTTAGATATACACTTAAGAGATGTAAGTATGTATGTCCACAAAAAGACTTGTACAAAAATGTTCACATCTTCTTTATTCATAGTAGCCCCAAAGTGGAAACATCTCATATGTCCATTAACAAAAGAATGAATACACAATTTGTGGCACAATCGAATCATGGGTTATTAGTCTGTAATTAAAAAATAAAGTACTGATATGTACAATAATATGGTTGGACTCCATACCTTATGCTGGTTGAAAGGAACTGAACACAAGAGTGTATACCATGTGATAGCATGTCTATGAAGTTAAAGAATAGGCCACACCACTTTTTGGTGATAGAAGTCAGGAAAGGGGTTACTGTTGAGAGGTAGGGAAGACTGTTACTGGAAACAGGCACAAGGAAGCTTTTGGGGTGATGAAAGCATTCATCTTGATCTGTGTTGGGATGAGATGAGTATATAAATATATAAAAGATTGTAAGACTGAACACTTAGGAATTGTACATTTTACTGTACGTAAAGTATATATCAATTAAAATTGGATTTTAAAAATTAGTAGTTATCTGGCCTGGCATTTTGATACACGGTTTCTTCAAGGATTAATTTATTAACTGAATTATAATTTTAGGACTCTTAGGATTTCGAGCTTTAGAAACTAGTGAAGTATATGCTTTGTAAATATTCTAGGAGACTTTTCATCATTTCTGTTTTGTTGTTACTATTGTTGTTGTTCATGGTTGAAATTAGGCATCAGGCATAAAACAGTGGACGTGAATTCTGCTTCACATTTATGCTGACAAAGTTCTGCCCATATCCTGATGGATATCTTCGGTAAGAATGGCCATGTGTGCTGTCGTGTAGCCTGACGTTTTCACTTGTGAGCTCATCTTCACTTGGGCTCTGTCACTGGATAACCCATGCAGCTTGCCTTGACAGGATCTCTCTCCAGTATGTTTTTGAGTTTGCTTCTGCTGGGAGTATTCTTTGGTTGAGACTGCTTTTGTTGTTGTTGTTATTGTTTCTGTTTAAGGATGTCTGGACCTGAAAGTATGTAAATTTGAGTCCGAATCTGTTATCTGGAAAGACATTTTCCTTGCCCAGATTCTGGACAAAAGACATGCACATTCAACTGGCTCTGCTTGTGCGGTTGGGTGGACTTTCCTGGTCCACCATCAAGGCCACAGCCCTTTGAGGGCACAGCTTTCAAGCCCACTGGTTGCCAGGACTAGCCAATTTAGGGGAAGTGTCATTATCTTCTGGATTAGCTCTTATTTCATGTCCACTCATTGTTTCTTAACCGCCTGAGGATTTCTTTTTATAAGTGACTTCAACATTTGAAAATGCTTCTTACCACCAAGCCAGCTTTTCTGGTGTTTTGTAGCAGGAAGGATTACAGTTTAATTTATCATATGTCCAGAAATGGAAACTGGAAAAGATTTTTACATTTTTCAGGATGTATACTGGGACCTCATAAAATAATATGTGAAATTTGCAAAGCTCTTTCAGTATAGGAGTAGAAAGGGAAGGAGTGATATCTACATTCTTGAACATACTGTAATTTGTCTGGAGGGCAGGGCACATGACTGGTCCCTTGGCCTGCATTTAATCATTTAATTATTCTGCGATTCCTTTTCTTTTCTTTCTTTTTTTTTTTTTTTTTAATAGACAGAATCTCACTCTTTCACCCAGGGTGGAGTGCAGTGGTGTAATCTCAGCTCACTGCAACCTCTGTCTCCTGGGGTCAAGCGATTCTTGTGCCTCAGCCTCCCAAGTAGCTGGGATTACAGGCGTGCACTACCACACACAGCTAATTTTTGTATTTGTAGTAGAGATGGGTTTTTACCATGTTGGCCAGGCTGGTTTCAAACTCCGGGCCTCAGGTTATCTGCCTGCCTTGGCCTCCCAAAGTGCTGGGATTACAGGCATGAGCCACTGTGCCCAGCCTTGCAACCACTTCTTTGAATTTCATGAACTTCTTAGGCTTCATATTTTGTGTTATTTATATAACTAATTGTTATTTCTATTATTATTATTATCCTCATCATCTTCCAAAAGCTCCTCTAAAATGTAAGTTCCATGAGGAGCAATTTTTCTGTGTTTTTCACTTTTATATTCACAGTTGTGAGTGCCTAGCATGTACTAGACCCTCAGATCAAATATTGCTGAATGGCTGGTTGAAATCATAAATAAATGAATAAAAATCTGGAAACTGAAGATTTTTTCTTTCAGTAGATTAAGAAATAAAAACGATTGCATAGTAGCCTATTTTTTTCTGAAGGGGCCTATATATTTATTACTTCAAATAGTAGATTTCCATGATATGATTAAAACAATTTCTGAGAAATTTAGAAGAAAGTCAAAATTTAAAATAAAAATGCTGATGCACAAATATTACACTTCCTTTGGCAACACAGATGGTGATTTTGATCTCAGTGGATGTTGGTTAATTCACAGTGAAATGAATTCATTTCCATCATGATTCTATTTTAACTCAGATAAAGACTCATTAATTTTAATTCAGATAATAACTTGTTTTTTGTAAAATACCATTGAAAATGCTCAATATATTATAATTCTAGATTAACATTATGTCTGGATGAAAAGAGTTGTAAAATAATACTAGTCATTATCTAGGAATGAATTCTATTGCAGATTATTTTTACCTATAATCACAGGAATAATGACAGTTCCTTTGTAACCTGAAAGGACTTAGTGGAAGTCACCCTGTGGGGGACCAGGCCCTGCTTTGTTATTATGGAGTTTCACATTGCCACATATTACTGAGTAGTGATCAAGACTGTGCACACTAAAATTGTGTATGATAAAAGTTCAATCTAGGATTGCTGGGAGTAAGAATCAAGATTGGACGTTGCATTTCAAAACAGATAAACAGCGTGTCAGAAACATTAACCATGAAACAATTAAACAAAACTGCATTTACTGTATTACAGGCAAAATTCATACAATATAGACACATAATAAGAAAGGTCTTCAAATATACAATCACAGCAGAGTCAAATCTGTGAATCAAAACTATTCATTATGTGCATAATTAACCATTTCACAGAATAGTTGGGAAAAATATTTAAGAATATGAAACAATTATGCCATTTTCAATGTTCTTTTTTAATTCCACCTCGTAAAATACATCTAAAATAGTAGAAAAGTTTAAAAGTCTGTTAAATTATCCTGCAGAATAGGAAAATAGGATTCTTGCAGGTTTGGCCTAGAAGAAAATACCTAGTAGCCATGTTTTTTTTTTCACATATTCTAAAGAATATAAGGAAGCATTGCCTAACTTTCATACATTTCATATAAATATAAGGTAACATTGTATCTTTTGTCCATTTCCATAGAGGTTAAGAGAGAAAATCAAGTTTAAATGAACATAAATACTGTAGTAGCATAAAAGGAAGCATGCTTTAGTGGTTCATTTATTTTTAGTTACCAGAACTAGTTCACCAACATTTCCTAAAGTTAGGTTTTTGATAACTATTCAGACTCAGAAAGAACTCTGCATTTCTTGAAGGTCACATGTGTCTGAAACCCGGAATTAATATAGTCTTTCTGCACCAGTATTCTGTGACCCTGTTTTATGTAGGAGGTGGCAGGAATCGGATTCCCTATGCATGAAGCTTCCTTTCCTTGGGAAGTCAGGCCCTTTCTCTGGGCCTCTGGTAGAAATAATTCACCCTTTAGCGCCAGGAGAATCTAAGCTTGTTCTACTGTCCTAATTTTAAAACCATGACTCTCAATATGACTGTAGTTAAGATTAAATGCCTATCGGGTTCTATCAAAAGGGTAGATTTGGGTAGCTATTCTGGGACAGTCAGATACCTGATTTCCACCATTAATATAAAGTGTGTGCATTTTCTTTTGTGGTAGAAAACTTACACAACAGGACATTGATCACATGCCTTCTGCTTTAGTTTCTGTAAAGAATGAGTCATGCCAGAGAAGACACTTACTTGCTCTATTTTAATGCCTACAAAGTTACTGCCCTTCACCTTTTGAGCATCTGTGTTGCACACTTAATGGAAATATTTGAAATATAATATTGATCTACTTATTCAAATTGTAGTAAATATGAAGTAAGAAACATCACATGGTAACAATTATTCCTTTCACTCAATGGGTATGATTAGCGAGAAAATGATAAGGAAATATTTTATATTTGCAGCCTGCCTTTAAAGTGTTGAAGCACAATTGTGAAACATTGGCAAGTTGCTGAGTTGTCACTTGTGAAAACACAAAAAAGAAAAAGAAAAATTGATAAATCGTTGTCTTATGATTTCAAAAATTTCACGGGAAGGGGGCGGATAATGAGTGGTTTTATGCCTATAAGTTAGGGTATTTAGAATTCCACATATTTTTAAAAGGGTTTTTAAATATGTTGTTATTTGACCGGCTTTGAGACGTCTACAGTCTTGACTTCTTGATATCTTTGTATCTTGATACAGTCTTATTATTACAAGCAGTGTTAGGCGATTAAATTTGGAATTTTTTTTTCACCAAATGTATCTGAGTTTCTGCAGCAAACTTGTTAGAAATTGTGAAGGCATTTTGGATTAAGTTAAAAGTATACATTGTACAACTTGATTTTGACATTAATATTGAATGAGCTTATTTTGTTTGCTATGAAGTATAAATCTATTTGTAAACTTTTTATTTATTCATTACCATTAGCATTAGTAACTCAAATGGAGCCTCTTAAAAGTAAGTAGACTTGATAATATAGGTGTTATTAGAACTCTGGTACAGATAGGAACACATGTTCAACCTTAACTCCTTTACTTTTGATCTTTTGAAAAATAATTTTTATTTACTTTTAGATTAGCAGTGAAACTATTATTTATATTTAAAAATAACACAAATTATTCAAATAGAGCAACACTAAAGATATTTTTAAAAAACAGTAACTCTGTACTTGTTAGAGCCAAACCTCAAGAAAACTGAGAACAAGCCAGGCGCGGTGGCTCACGCCTGTAATCCCAGCACTTTGGGAGGCTGCGACAGGTGGATCACCTGAGATCAAGAGTTCAAGACCAGCTTGGCCAACATGGTGATACTCCATCTCTACTAAAAATATAAAAAGTAGCTGGGTATGATGGCACACATCTGTAGTCCCGGTTACTCAGGCAGCTGAGGCAGGAGGATTGCTTGAACCCAGGAGGCGGAGGTTGCAGTGAGCCGAGATCACACCACTGCACTCCAGGTTGGGCGACAGAGACTCAGTCTCAAAAAAAAAAAAAAAAAAGGAAAAAATCAGGAACAATTTTTTATTGCTATGAGGTATATCATAGTTATGTTTCAGGTGATTTTCTGAAAGGTTGTTCAAATAGAAAATAAACTCTAGGCAAGGAAGAACTTAACCATAGCACAGGAAAAGCAGAAGGAAGTATTTCTACATAATATCCAAAAAATATCATGTTCAGTAACATCAGGAAGTATTTCAGGCTTTCACCGCTGTACTTTTTAGAATTAGCTTCATAGGAACAATTTGAGCATGTGAACATTCTGTAACTAACAGTGAACTTGATAACGTATTCATTTCATCCATACTAAATTCCTCTAAGTGGTCTAGCTAATAAACTAGCCTATGGAATTCAGTTATCATGCAAGTCATATATATTTTTTGTTGCAGAAATGTATATGGGGTGAACAATGAAAGATTTTGAAGAATCAAAATATATTACAATAAAATTCAATCGAAGTAGACTTCAAACAGAAAGAGGAAGGCTGTAAAATGTCCAGATATTTAAAAGGAACTTGTGGATGTATTTTTTAAATTAATAATAGTAGATATCATATCATGAATTGAGATCCATTGGATATATTTAGAAGATTCTAAAATGTTTATTTAGAATTTTCAGTCTTTACATCTAAACTACATTTTTGTAATTATTTATACATAAGACAAAATACTGTTGATCGTACTTAAAGTATGCAAAAGGCATGTGATTTTCTCAGAATTGTTTCATGAAGAATTTGAGCACAAAGGTTTAAGACTACTCTTCCAAAGGAGTGGGGTTTTTTTGTTTGTTTTTGAGACATTTTCACTCTGTTGCCCAGGCTGGAGTGCAGTGGTATAATCTCTGCTCACTGCAACCTCCACCTCCTAAATTCAAGTGATTATCCTGCCTCAGCCTCCTGAGTAGCTGGGATTACAAGCTCACGCCCCCAAGCTAGGCTAATTTTTTGTATTTTTAGTAGAGGCAGGCTTTTGACATGTTGGCCAGGCTGGTCTCGAACTCCTGACCTCGAGTGATCCACCTGCCTTGGCCTCCCAAAGTGCTGGGATTACAGGCGTGAGCCACCGCACCTGGCCCAAAGGAGTGTTTTAATGGTTTGATTATTCTAGAATAAATTATCTAGAAACACAATTAACAAAAGTGACATTAGCCTTTTTTAGTAGCTACCAAAATTTTCCTTTCTCTGCTAAAAGCTGTTCGTGTCCCTGCCCTATCCTGATTCTCTTTTGGGTATGACTGCCCTTGAGTTTGAGCCAGTTGCCCTTCCTCTGGGCCCGCTGGTTCCTGGTGCACAACCCTTCATAGCCTCATTATCTTCCTATGTCTAGCCCCCAGCAAGCAACTTGAAGGCAAGAGATCTGGTCCAGAAACAAAATAGGCCCTTTGTTTGCTGAACTCAGTGGACCTGTATTGTGAGATTTCAGTGATAAACTGTACTATGTAAAGTCCAGAGAGATGATGCCATAGTTTCACATGAGGAATATACAAATAAAGTTTACAAGTTTGATGGGATGGCTTTCATTATTGATATTGATAGATTGTTTTCCAGATATGCAGCATTCCACCAAGGACTTCTCAGGTTCTTTTTGAAAGCACAAAATAGGCATGCCATCCAGTTGCTTACGATCAGTTTATTTATTTCACCTGTTATTGATTAGTGAACCTAAAATTTTCTGTTTCTTTCATATGCAACCAGTGGCTCTAAAAAGATACCCAATTGCCCTTGATAGCTTTGCTGATTGTACTTGCCTCTGGGTCTTTCTGACTTTACTTCTGTATTCCTGGGCTGTGCTCTTGTACTTCCTAATTAACCCCTAATTCTGTTTTGTATATAATTGCTTTCCACATTCAGATAAGAGAAGAGTTGATGCTTTAGCTGACGTAGTATCCAGCAGCACTTGTCTGTCCTTGGTCTGGTTGTCATGATTTCACGTAGTGTCCTTCTGTAAATGGTCTCTGTCTTGCATGTCTGTGATTGTTCAGAGGATTTAAAAGTTATATCCTGTGGGTTTTGTAATTGTGATGTGTTAGCTGACTTTGGAAGTATGACATACATTCTGAGATCACATTACATTTCTTCCTTTTACAGCTTGTACAGTTCACACATTAATTTTTTTCTTATAATAAAGTATACTTTTAAAATTAATGTTGATTCTTTTCTCTTTCTGTGTCCCACTCTTTTGATCCTTCTGAATCTTTTAAAACTTTTGTTGACATTTACATAAAGCGGTTGTGTCAAGGTTGAAGAGAACTACCTTGGTTTTATCTCTCCATCAAATAACCATATATCTAGTCTGTGGTTATCTAATGTACAGGGCAAAAAGTGAACACACCTCTTTTGGTTGTGTCTGTTTTACTTTTTGTAGATTCTGAAGCAGTGGTGTTTGCAGACAGGCAGGTGATAAGTCAATAGGTACCTGATGAGCAGTTCCAATGATGATTGGCACAGTGCTGGACTGTACAAATCCCCACAGAACCCAAACGGGGACAAGTAACCAGACATTCATCGTAAAGCTGAATCTGAAGAGGTTACCAGAAAATGCATTCCTGAAACAAGTATTCGTAAACTGTGTTTAATGAGTTCAAGGATAAATATGTCTAATGGGATTAAAAATTGCCTACCTATTCCACAGAGCTGTTACAAGAATTAAATGAGGTCCTGGGCCAGCTGCAGTGGCTCACACCTGTAATCTTTGGGAGGCCGAGGTGGGCAAATCACTTGAGGTCAGGTGATTCTCCTGCCTGGCCAACATAGTGAAGCCTCATCTCTACTGCAAACACAAAATTAGCTGGGCGTGGTGGTGAGCGCCTGTAATCCTAGCTACTCGGGAGGCTGAGGCACGAGAATCTCTTGAACCCGGGAGGTGGAGGTTGTGGTGAACCAGAATGGCACCATTGCACTCCAGCCTGGGAGACACAGTGAGACAACATCTCAAAACAAACAAATAAACCAAAAAATGAGGTTCTGGTTGTGAAAACTCTTTGTAAACTATGAAGTTGTATACTAACTGCTATTACTGGAATCTCTTCTTTTTCCTAACATGCCTTTTTTTAACATCACTATAACAAGTTTTTTCTAGCAGTTCAGTAGATATGAATTCGAATGTGGGTCAAAATATCACTAAGTTTGATTATTATTACAAAGGAAATGGAGTACTTATTTCAGACTTGCTATATAATTGTCAAAATTTTTATCCTTCATTGTAGAAACATTTTAAATTACTGCTAAGTTAGCTTAACTGAATTTTAACCTAAATTCTTAATGTATTCAATACCTCAAGGTGAACCCCCTCCCGCTCATTGTATTGATTGTGAAAAAAAGCTTATCTTAGGTGATATTTGTTATTAAAATTTTCAGAGTACACAGAAGAGATGAACATGAGTCTATTTAAATGTTCCTTTTAGTCATTTTTTTCTTCACAAGAATAATCTTACAATTGCATCATTTAAAAATACTTGATGTGATAGATGTCCTAAATGCCCTGACTTGATCATTACACATTCAATGCACGTAACAACATATCACATGGACCCCATAAGTATGTACAACTCATATATCAATGAAAAATGTTTTAAATTTAATTTAAAAAAATGTTTAAAGAGGATACTTGGCACTTAGCAAAGCAGAACACAACTTGTGGCCAGTTTAAATGATACTAACAAAAACGTACCTTTAGTTTAAATGATACTAACAAAAACGTACCTTTAGTTTGAATGATACTAACAAAAACGTACCTTTAGTTTGAATGATACTAACAAAAACGTACCTTTAGTTTGAATGATACTAACAAAAACGTACCTTTAGTTTGAATGATACTAACCAAAACCTTTAGTTTGAATGATACTAACAAAAACGTACCTTTAGTTTGAATGATACTAACAAAAACGTACCTTTAGTTTGAATGATACTAACAAAAACGTACCTTTAGTTTGAATGATACTAACAAAAACGTACCTTTAGTTTGAATGATACTAACAAAAACGTACCTTTAGTTTGAATGATACTAACAAAAACGTACCTTTAGTTTGAATGATACTAACAAAAACGTACCTTTAGTTTAAGTGATACTAGCAAAAATGTACCTTTAGTTTAAGTGATACTAACAAAAATGTACCTATAAAGAAACACAAAGTTCTGATGTGATACTTACAAAAAACAAAACAAAACAAAAAAGTATCATTCTACCTGTGTATTCCTAGCTGTGTTTACCTACCTCTGTCCCTTGCCTCTGTCCTTAAATTTGGAGCCATTTGTAACGGTTTCCTAACAACCCTTTGGAGCTTGTAGCTTGATCTCCGCCTGATGAATCTTGAGCACAGCCTGATGGCAAGGACTGCACCATTCAGGAATCTGGCTCCTGTTCCTTCAGAGAAGGCCCCCCCCCCACATCACAGTGACCACCTGTGTCTATGATATCATCAGACCTTGTGACTTTGAACTAGAGTAGCTCCTAAACTGAGAGGCTAGTTGATATGAGGCCTGGAAGGATGGTCTGTGGGGCCAGCCATTCCCACGCTACCAGAATGATCATCATGAGGCTATTGTGTGCCCAGAAGTTGTGCTCCTAAGTGACATGTTGGGTCTGTGCCAGGTCATGGCGGTGTTTTGTTTTTGTTTTGTTTTTTTTCACCAATTCACTCATAATAAAAAAGTATTCCAGAGTACTGATGAAAGCTTGATGAGTCTGTAGGTTATGTCAGTGTTTCTTATGGGTTTCTTTGTGGCTTTTATTGTTTTCATTAGTCTTCATTAAGACTAGAACCAGCTGTCTGTCTGTGATGTGTGCTTCAGTGAGACTGATTTAGGTTGTAATCCCATTCAACACTGGTGGACAGAAGATTCAGATGGAAAGTGGCAAGAAAGTCGCAAGATCAATGGATGCTTTGAAATATGTTGTACTAGCCACTTGTTTTCTGCTTTATTGGTTCACTATCTTAATAAAAAAAGAAAGATGGCTAACTTTGCAGATAGATTAAGGTTAATATAAAGTTGGAATTAAGGCCATTACTTTTGTTTTTCGTTTAGTATGTTTATCAGCAGGTATTTAAAATTTTTCCCCCAAATATTTTCTTTTCATTTGGAAAAATAATCTGAATGGAAATTTTATGGTTTCAGAAGGTTAGTATTATTCCTAAAATATATTACTATTAGACATGAACAATGAAAAGTCCTTTTTTACCCATATATATGAAAAATTCCATAATGAGCATTTATTAATTTGCTATTAAAAATGTCTAAATTTTATTTTAAAGGAAAAGAGAAGAAAGATAATTAAAGACATCTGGCACTTTTGGAAATAAGCTCACATGCTTACATGCACACACACACGTGAAAATTAAGTCAGAAAGTGACTAATATATTTACTTGGTGTCTCATTCACAAATTATTTAATTTCCAATGAGTTAGCCATTTTATTGAAATCCCTTAAGTGAGTTCAGTTTTTAAAGTGCTTACTTAATGCCTACTGTGTGCACAATACTGTGCCAGATGCTGTTGGAGATATAAATATCAAGTACAGTATTACCGTGACACAAACAGAAGCATAAAGCAATGTGTGAATATATGTTTATAAGGGTCAGGCAGGTTTTAAAGTGAGAAAACAGAGTGGCAAAACCAGATTTCTAGTAATGGTTGAAAGTATTGAATACAAATGCCAATATCAACAACAAGCCTAAGTGTATCTCTACTTTTAAAATAAATGTTGCTGTTATGAGTATCTGGGAAGGCTTAGAACCACATTCATTATTATTTGGTTACACCATGAAATGATGTGTTTTGAATGCATTGCAAATAATCTGAAACACAGAAAAAATACATATTAAATTTTAAAAGTTAAATTTAAAGTTAAATGTTTTAAAAGACAAGACAAAAAAAAAAGTGTACTTATGAGTACAGCTGTTTAAACATACAGTCACTATCCCTTCTTTTCCCAGAAGTGTGAATGAGGAAGAAAAATACTGGGAAGAAAGAAAGCAAAATACGAACATGTCTTTGTTTATGGATGGTAGCAGCTATCGATGTTTTTTTTTTAAAATTTCTTGTAACATTTTTGTATTTTTGAGAGAGAGAGAGAGAGAGAGAGATTGAAGATATTTACGATGAAACAAAGGAGAAAAAGGCAAAAAAGTATAGTGGGGGTATTTTTAAAATCTGCATAAGTATGACCCCATGTGAAATATCTCCAAGGGTATGTGTTGTTGTTGCTTTATGGCATAAGGGACTATGTAAAGAACACTGAAATTTGTAATAAAATAAAACATCACAGTCATACAGTTTGTCAGAAATCCCAGAATTTCAGCTGGAGCATAACAGTACAAGATTGATGAGCCATGGTGCCCAAAGATGGGGTGCTTTGCAGGGAGAGGAGAGCTGGTGGGAGTGGGAGAGAGTGAGAGGATGTTGACCTCAGCTTTCATCCAGTCCACACTCATAGTGACAGTAATGACAGCGGCAACTTACTGAGCACCCACCACGTGCCAGGTGCCACCCAGAAGCTTGCTTTATGGCACCGTGTGTTAATGGTGATGAAAAATGAGCGCTGCTCCAATAAAGCAAAGCAGGAGCGCACGGAGCACAGGGACACTGCCTGGGCATAGTGCCCATCTGGCTGGACAGTGTCACTAAGTTCCCATTTTCCTGGGAAACTTAGTTGTTTTCAGAAATCCTGGTTTAGTATTGTTTGCTTTTTTTGTTGGTGTTAATGTGAGGAATATTACATTCTAATCATCCTATTTCTTACTGAAACTTGGCCTTTCTCGCAGCAAAAGTCACTTAGTTCCGCTGGGCGCCGCAGCGCACACCTGTAATCCCACCACTTTGGGAGGCTGAGGCAGGCGGATCACTTGAGATCAGGAGTTCAGTACCAGCCTGGCCAACATGGTGAAACCCTGTCTCTACTAAAAATAAAAATTAGTTAGGCATGGAGGCACACACCTATAATCCCAGATACTTGGGAGGCTGAGGCAGGAGAATTGCTTGAACCTGAGAGGTGGAGGTTGCAATGAGCCAAGATAGTGCCACTGCATTCCGACTTGGATGACGGATTGAGACTCCATGTAAAAAAAGAAAAAAAAAAAGACTTCAAAAACTCACTTAGTTCAAATATGTTTATGTTGATGTGTAACTTTTTTCCCAAAGAAAATATGAAAATTTCTATTTATTTGTACTATTGAGAGCCAAGTTATGAGAGATGCATAATCTCCTTGCAGCACAGATACATTTTTCTCTCCCTTTATTCTAAGTGATAATTCAAATGAGTGAAGGTTTCATTTTGCTAGTCAAGATTACTTACTTTCTGTGCTTCTTTATGAGGAAAGTCATTTTGTAATCATCAAGGAGGTTAATTTTGAATTCCTTAAAGGTAAATCACTGCAACCTAACTGATAGTCTATTATGCTTATATTTAATCACATATTATGCATGTATAATTATCAGATTAACCTATTCTTTGCATAACAACACCGTTATGTTTCTTTTAATTATGATTATTATATTATCATTAATATATTTATTGCCATTGTTCTTTAAGGGAGAAGGACTACCATTTGTTCCCGAGACTCTATGCTTTATTTTTGATAGTTGCTACCAGGTCAAGAAGTGGGACTAGGCTTTATGTCAGTGATAACTGTAACCCCAGGTTTTAATAAATGCTACTGTGGGCCAGGTGTGGTAGCTCACACCTGTAATCCCAGCACTTTGGGAGGCTGAGGCGGGCAGATCACCTGAGGTTGGGAGTTCGAGACCAGCCTGGCCAACATAGTGAAACCCTGTCTCTAATGAAAACACAATAATTAGCTGGGTGTGGTGGTGCATGCCTATAATCCCCGCTACTTGGGAGGCTGAGGCAGGAGAATCACCTGAACCTGGCAGGCAGAGGTTGCAGTGAGCTGAGATCGCACCACTACACTTCAGCCTGAGTAGCAGAGTGAGACTCTATCTCAAAAAAACAAAAATAAAAATAAATGCTACTGTGTGCTTACTTTATGTTTTTTATAAAAGCATTTTAATTAAATGTTTGTTAAAATGTACCTCTTTATTAAAATAGCCAAATGAATAAGTCACAGCCTTCTTCCCCTTGGATCTGGTGGTTTTCACTGTGCACATTACCTTTCACATGACCATTGGACTAATAGAGCACTGATGCCTGCATCGTGTCTGCATTAGCAGGACCTGCCACAGTGCTTGTCACGGGCATGTAAGGCAGTCAGTAGGTGTTGATCGAACTGAACTCATTTCTTTAATCAAGAACAAGTGTCTTCATTGCAAGCTTTAACAGTTCAGGTATCTTTTGGTCTAATTTATTTTCTCTCTCTCTCTTTCTGTGTCCTTCAAACACATCTTATGTTTACAGACCTGCTTTTTCTGTTTCAAGGAAAAAAGTAATCCATTTACTTGATTAGAAATACTGTTTGGCTCTTGATATTAGATTTAATATGCAGCAGGTGTCAAATTAAGACCTGGCTTGTAGCTCCTCGTGGTAGATTTCAAGTCCTGATTGCTATGACTTTAACTCATAGTCATATTGGAGAGGATGGCATAGGACCTCTTTCTCTTCTGAGATTCTCAGGACACTTACTCACCAACCGCAACATGGTAATGGGGTGATAATGTGTCTCAGTCAGTAGCGTTCGTAGTATACCTTTGCCCTCTCCATGAACATATAAAGACGTATTTCTGACAGAGCAGAACATTATAGTGGTTTCTCACAGATAGCATTAGCAGAGTATATTTTAGGAATTAATGCTAACTATTGAAACACAATAACTTCTGAAATGCCAATATCAGGATATTATCAAATCTGGATACTTATAATGCTTTATCACATAGTTAGAAGGAGGTACTTTACATTATTATGACATTCCCAAAGGCACCTCCTTTTAATTTTGTGGACTGAACTTATATACAACTTTCCCCTTCTTACCCAGCATATAGGGTCAGGCTAATTGGGGGTGAATCCTGGCTCCTCTACTGGGTGCCTTGGTGACACTGAGATAGTTACTTATCCTATGGAAACCCAGCTTTTGCAATATTGGAGATGATATTAAACCAAGGTTATAAGGTTGATGTGTTAAATAATGTAAATTGGCCAGGTGTTCTTTAAGGGGGAAGGACTACCATTTGTTCCCGAGACTCTATGCTTTATTTTTGATAGTTGCTACCAGGTCAAGAAGTGGGACTAGGCTTTATGTCAGTGATAACTGTAACCCCAGGTTTTAATAAATGCTACTGTGGGCCGGGTGTAGTGGCTCACGCCTATAATCCCATCACTTTGGGAGGCCGAGGTGGATGGATCACCTGAGGTCAGGAGTTCGAGACCAGCCTGGCTAACATGAAACCCTGTTTCTACTAAAAACACACAAAAAATTAGCCGGGCATGGTGGCGCATGCCTGTAATCCCAGCTACTCGGGAGGCTGAGGCGGGAGATGGCTTGAACCCAGGAGGGGGAGGTTGCAGTGAGCCAAGATCACACCATTGCACTCCAGCTTGGGCAACAAGAGCAAAACTCCATCTCAAAAAAATAAAATAATAATAATAATAATGTAAGTCTATGAAATACTCAGTATGTTTACCCCGAAATGTGGAAACAAAAATAATTACCAACATTTACTGAGCATTTGTTATATCTTTTAATCATTCATATGTAAACATGTAAATAATTGCTAACAGGAAATAAGAGAAGAATAGAATTGTGACAGGTTGAAGAATGTTTGTAAACACTAATCCCTGCATGACTCTTGGCAGAATTTGAGTAAATATGTATGGAATAAATGAATGGAGTCAGAGAATTTTCCAGAATATAGGAATTGGGTGGAATTAGAAGAACTAAATGCAGCCAGCAGGTGACAGGAGAAATGTGGTATGTAAGGGGAGTTAGTTTCTGTCGGAGGAAGCGGCCCCCATAACCACTCAGTTTTAGATATGCTTAAATGTTTACTGTGATTGGATATTAATTTTGAGTACCCTCTGAGGTAAAAGTAGTTATGATAAAAATAAAAGTTAATTTCTAATGTAGTCCACGAAAGGTGGACTATAGGCCAGGTGCGGTGGCTCATGCCTCTAACCCCAGCACTTTGGGAGGCTGAGGCGGGTGGATCACAAGGTCAGAAGTTTGAGACCAGCCTAGCCAAGATGGTGAAACCCAGTCTCTACTAAAAATGCAGAATATTAGCCGGGCACAGTGGTGGATGCCTGTAATCTCAGCTACTCGGGAGGCTGAGGCAGGAGAATCACTTGAACCTGGGAGGCGGAAGTTGCAGTGAGCCGAGCCATTGCACTCCAGCCTGGGCGACAGAGTGAGACTCCATCTCAAAAAAAAAAAAAAAAAAAAAAAGAAAGGGAAAAAAAACCCAGAAAAGTATTTGTTGAATTGGTCTTGAAAAGTTAACTTGAATAACTTTGACACTGTTTCTGAAAATGCGTTTATAGGATATGCCCACAATTCATTGTATGGCTGACTTTTTTTCCTTACTGATTTAGAAAGCTGGAAAATCATGATATTCAAACATACATTAATGAATTTTTTGCTTGTGATTCACCTTCTGACTCCTGGATCCAGGAGCAAGGGGAATTATTCTGATTATTTTTCCCTGGCTAGACTTTGAAATACCCTTTCTCTAATCAGTAGCAGCTATGCTTAAATTCTTTTCAGGGGCAAGGCAGGAATTCTAATTTTTCTGAATGTACAGAGTGCTCCTCTAAGCAATTGACTTTGTTTATTGACTAATGACAGATTTTCCCTTGTGTTGGTTAAGAATGACTTTAAAGGTATATCAGATAATGTTTTGTGTACAGTGTTCTATGTTCTCTGTCCTGGCATATGTAAATATAGTCAGTCTTAGCCAGAAAACCGCATTTAAAACTCCAAGTACTTCAGTAAAACAGCAGAGATTTCCAGAGGCTTCGGAAGATTGGTGGTGGGTTATATTTTTGTATGGCTTTTCTGAGGGTTGTTTTATTTTTGTTTTTAAATTTTTGCTTTATAGGATAATTTGTTAATTGGTAAATTTTTTCATTTGAATGACGGAAGTCCTTCATTGTGCTCATGGAGAGTTTATGAGTCTTGCTACTTGCAGAGAGGGATAACTCTTTAGAATAGCTGTCCTCTGGGAGAGGGAAAGCATAAACAGAGAGATGCTGAGTCATAGAGCATTACTAAATCAACACATCAATCTCAGGAATAATTGTTGGATTCGTCAGTGGAAAATGATTCTACCACTTAAGAAAAGCCTTCAGGAATATACATCCTGTTCTCCCCCGACCAGCCAGCTCTTTCGGATATGAGAGTATTATATTCACAGGTGGAGTTTTTGTTTGTTTATCGAAGGAAAAGTGACTCTAGGAATGAAAAAGCCATGATTCGCAAAGAATTTCTTGCGGTGTTTCTGTCCTTGCTGGTCACTTCAGAAGCTAACTCTAAACCCTAAACCTCTTTCTAGCCTTTGCCACATAGAATGGTCATTGTCTTAGTGCATTTATGCCGCTATAACAGAATATCACAGACTAGGTAAATTGCAAGGAACAGAAATGTATTGACCCACTCTTCTGGAGGCTGGGAAGTCTAAGATCAAGGTGCCAGCAGGTTTTGTGTCTGGTAAGGTCCTTTTCTGCTTCTAACATGGCACCTTGTGTGCTGTGTCCTCCTGAGGGGGATCAAAGAGGCTTCAAATGGCAGAGGCAAGGGGGCCGAGAGACAAAAAGGCATACCCCTTACCCTTTTATAATGGTATTAATCCCATCCCCTTGGGGATTATTGCCCTATCCCCTCCCAAAAGTCCTACCTCCTATCACTGTCACAATGGCAACCAAATTTCAAGATGAGTTTTGAAGGGGGCAGACATGTAAGCCATAGCAATCACATTTTCATAAACAGTGTCTTTCCATATAGCAAGGAGGTATATAGCAAAGTAAGAATTTAAAGGCTTATTTTCCTTGCTGCTGATTTAATATCATGTGTTATAATTCAGAGACATGGAAGGTACAATTTAAAAACCAGCTGATAAGTTTTTAGAGACCCACTGAGTACCTAGCACTGTGGAAAGTCTTCTGTGGGATTCAAAAGCTTAAGATAAAAACAAACCATTTAACCATTAGGCTTGGAGCCTGTTCATTAAAATGCAAAGAGAGCTGAGTTTAAGAGCTTGGTAACTTGGGTTTTAAGAGGAATAAAGCACTGCAGATATTATCATGCAAATTTGAGCTTGAACTTGGTCCTAGAAATAAATTTCTATTCATAACTCCGTCTTTTCTTTCAGAGACCCTTAGACTATCTATATGACAGGATAAACTGTGTTAACACAAAAATGCAGATACCATAATCAGGATATTTTATCCTCAGTATCCTTAACTCTTGAAACTGGAATAACTGGATGATACAGAACATTTATTCAGCTTTCTTAAGTGCAAAGTCACATGGATAAACATTGTCATTCCAGTGTATTTTCTTTTCCATTTTAAAAATATTTAGCACTTGTTTTTATAAGCTTTAGGATCTATCAAGCAGTGAGAACTGAAGAAGGACAGGATTTCCTCCTGCAAGGCATCCTTTGCATACATAATCTTGGACTTCTCTGCTTCAGTGCTGTCTTCTCAGATGGATATGTAATGTGTGAAATGCTTAATAATGTCATGAAAGAGATTTATATGTTTATCTATGTTTTGCAGATAAGAGACTTAATCACAGGGAATTTAAATGACTGAGTGGTTAGCACTCTGCATTTGGAAATAATTCAAATTTTTATCTAAGTCTGTTTAAATTTTTGGCTTTTATTGCCCTTTGTGAGAGAGGTCATGTGAGAGAAAACATGATTCCCCCTCTCCCTGTTGGGTTTTTGGGGTCTACCTTTGCATCTTGGTTTTGACCAGGCTTCTCATAACTATATTCTAAAAATAAATTAGGGGAAAATGTGCAGATAGTTCAGTTAAGTAATTTACTTTACCTAACTCTATTAGTTGAGAAAAACTCTTAAAATCTAAGTTAAATATATATATTTTGAGACAGAGTTTCACTCTTGTTGCCTAGGCTGGAGTGTAGTGGTGGCTCACTGCAACCTCTGCCTCCTGGGTTCAAGTGATTCTCCTGCCTCAACCTCGAGTAGCTGGGATTACAGTCGCCTGTCACTACATCTGGCTAATTTTTGTATTTTTAGTAGAGATGAGATTTTGCCATGTTGGCCAGGCAGGTCTCGAACTCCTGACCTCAGGTGATCTGCCTGCCTTTGCCTCCCAAAGTGCTGGGATTACAGGCGTGAGCCACCGTGCCTGGCCTAAGTTAAATATTTATCTTTGTATATGAAGTTCTACAAATTCTTTATGTAAGTCATTCCATGGGAAGATTAGAAATTGGTTTCCTTTTCTTGTTGGATCATGACACTGGTGAGCTAGGAATTTAATATTCATTTCCACTTTTTCATTAATTGCCATATAACTACCTTGAATATTTTACTATTCATTCTAAGTTAAATAATCTTTTAAAATCTCTCCCGAAAAGTAAATCGCTTATGAATGAATCTGTCCCTTTTGACCTTCACTTAACCTCTTTTATCTCAGATGCTTGGTATTCTTTTGGGGAAAGGAAAGCAAATTTATATTAGTATCAGTTCTCCTTTTAATACATTCAATCTTTTTATTAGCCTTATGACAGCATCTTCACTTAGTGGTGACACCCTCGTTGAACCTCCTGTGGCACTTTTGACTCTTTCTCAGAAGAGTGGTTTCTAGCATTGACTCCGTTCTGGTACCCAAGGAGCCTGGAATATTAATGTTTTCTCAGTTCAGCAAGTATGCTTGACATTACATGGTATTTTCAGTACACACCACTGAATCATGTCTGTCTTAGACTTTGGGGTGAGGGGGGTGTCTCTGAAGAAGTAGGAAAGACGTTATACACTCAGCAAGCCCTCAGGATTCTACAGCAGAGGTAGCACTGATGGAGCCTCAGATTGATGAGCCTGCTGAGAGCCTGTGCCCAGCTCCTTGCTGTTTGTGTGCTTCCACATATAAACAGTGTAGCTCAAGATTTCTGTGGGAAAGGGGCCTTGCCTAATTACCTCCCTTGATGTATTGTCCAACACAGTTCATGGACCTTCTCACATCCAGATGAATTTCATAAAACATTTTCTTGCCTGTTCCTGACATTTGCTGGTGGGCCTCCTACAGATTGTCTTTTTTTTCTCTCTCTTTGCCATTGTTATCCTCCTAATACAGGTCCCTGTCACCTCGTGCTAGATTTGGTCACACCTAAATTACTCCCAATTCTCACGCCCTCCTTGAAGTTATTTTCTTTACTTTTTTTTTTTTTTTTTTTTTTTTTCAAGACAGGGTCTTGCTTTGTAGCCCAGGCTGGAGTGCAGTGGTGCAATCACTGCTCAATGAAACCTCTACCTTCCTGGGCTCATGTGATCCTCCTACCTCAGCCTCCCAAGTAGCCAGGACTACAGGCATGCGCCACCACACCTGGCTAATCTTTGATTTTTTTTTGTAGAGATGGGGTTCCACCATGTTAGCCAGGCTGGTCTCAAACTCCTAGGTTCAAGCCGTCTGCTTGCCTCAGTCTCTCAAGTGCTGGGATTACAGGCATGAGCCACTGTGTGCAGCCAATGTTATTTTCAGAGCACCATCTGATACCATGGTTCCCTGTCACTGAAAGTCCAATGTCTTCTAACTGTCATATGAACTCCAGACTCTTCAGGCCACCTCACGTCTATGGGACTAGATCTTAAAAGGAGTTGTATTATACTGAGAATATTATCTAAAATAATGATAACTTTCGTGATAGGTCATGTTTAATCAATTCAGCAAACTCTTGTGGGGAATATGTTGTGGGGTATCACCCATCTGGGGAGGTTCTGTGTGTGTGTCAGCAAGAAAACAGGGCATTCCCTAAGAAGCTGAGTCTGCTAGAGAAGAAAGACGTGTCAACAGACATTTATAAGATAAGCCCAATAATTGTGTGTGTGAACGTGTGTGTATAAATCTGTGTGTGTTGAATTTTTGTATGTTTGTAAATGTGTGTGAATGTGTGTGTTTCAATCTGTGTGATTGTGTGTGAATTTGTGTGTGTACGTGTGTGTGAATCTGTGTGTATCTGTGTGTGTGAATTTGTGTAAATCTGTGTGTGAATTTGTGGGTGTGTATGTGTATATCTGTGTGGGTGAATCTGCATGTGTGACCTTGTGTGTGTAAATCTATGTGTGTGAATCTGAATATGTGTGTGAAAGTGTGTGTGAGAATCTGTGTGAATCTGTGTGTGTGAACATTGTGTGTAAATCTGTGTGAGTCTCGATATGTGTGTGAAAGAGTGTGTGTGTATGAACTTGTTGCATGTAAATTTTGTCCACTGAAGGAAGTTGAGGCAGCCTCCACTACAGTGATTAGGAGTCGCTAGAGATGAGGTGATTAGATTAGGTCTTGAAGGAGTATTGGGTCTGAGTATTTGCTGGGCGTGGAAGATAAAAGATTTGAAAAGTCATTCTAAGTAGAGGAATCAGCATGTTTAATGTCATATTATTGAAACTAAGTGACAGATTCGATTGGAGTCTGGATTGGAGGAAGGGGCACATGGCAATGACAGGCTTTGATTTCTTTTTCCAGGAAAAGGCTCAACATTCATTTGCTATGTCAAAGAAGAATATGTAGCATAAGATTTTAAAAGATAGGAAAAATTGGCTCAAATTGTTTTGTAGGGTGATGACTAAAGAAACATATGTAGATAAATAAACTTTTTGAATAAGAATTGAAGGCCAGGATGTTTTTCTATCTTATGGTGTTTAAGTTACTTTTGTGTCAACCTTGAACTTTTGGAGCTTAAGTTCATTTACTTTTAGTAAAATTTGTTTTCCTTTTTCTAAGAAAAAAATAAGACATAAGTTAGACTTAAATGGGATTTTTTTAAAGATAAAATAGCTCTTAGAAATTTTGCATTTTGATGAGATGAATTTAAATGAACCAAATGCAATCAAATGAACAGCCCTTAAAATATATTATGTGTGAAAAATCAAATCAAGAATGCTTAGAGCAAAACATTTAAGGCTTTATTATATTGAAGCCATTTGAAAAGTATATTCTAAATGATGAACAAATAGAATGTGTGATCAGGTTTTATAATTTAACACTGACTTCCCTCTTTTCCACGGTTGTACTCCTTTCCTGTTCTATATACAGTTTTCCTAAATACATTGTTCTCAAAACAGACATTTAAAATAGTATTGCTGTTTTATTATGAGAAATATTTATACTCTTTGTTTAAATATGTATGTGATCTAGAAACATTTAAAAAGGATAATTAATTTCACATACCCAGCCCCAGACTGTTAAACTTTTGTTGCAAAGTCCACTGAAGCCATTTTAGCCATGCGCATATATGCACACACACATGCCCTTTTATAACATGTTTTTAATACCTTATATTTAATACATGTAATTTTCATATTTTTAATTAAAACAGAGGCTTATACTATATATATGTTTGTATATATCACATAGTTTTGTACATGTTTTTCACTTAATACCATTAATATTTTGGTTGTGGATTACTGTTTTTGGTGGCTAAATATTATTTTAATTTGTCCAAATATTTCCTCCTGATAAACCCCTGTGAGTTGAATTGCTGATTCAGAGAACATCGATATTTCAGCCTTTAAAAGGGTTTTTATGTTCCCGTCATCAGTGGTTGTGAGTGCATATGTTTGCAGACCCTCATCAATATTGAAGTTAGCTTCCTTTCAATTATTTTTGCCAATTGTATTTATTTAGTTTTTAAATTTTAAAAAATTAATTATAGTTTTTTGAGACAGGGTCTCACTCTGTTGCCCGGGCTGGACTGCATTGGTGTGATCACAGCTCACTGCAACCTTGATCTCCTGGGCTCCAGTGATCCTCTCAGCTCAGCCTCTCAAGTAGCTGGGACTATAGGCATGCACCATCATGCCTGGCTAAATTTTTTAGTTTTAGTGGAAACAGATCCTCGCTATGTTACTGAGGCTGGTCTCAAACCCCTGGTCTCAAGTGATCCTTCTGTCTTGGCTTCCCACAGTGCTGAGATTACAGGTGAGCCACTGTGCCTGGCCCATTTTTGCCATTATTATTTTATTTTTATTTATTTTGAGACAAAGTCTTGCTCTGTTGCCTAGGCTGGAGTGCCGTGGCACAATCTCGGTTCACTGGAACCTCTGCCTCCCGGGTTCAAGCAATTCTCCTGCCTCAGCCTCCTGAGTAGCTGGGATTACAGGTGCCCGCCACCACACCTGAATAATTTTTGTATTTTTAGTAGAGACGGGGTTTCACGATGTTGGCCAGGCTGGTCTCAAGCTCCGACCTCAGGTGATCCACCTGCCTCAGCCTCCCAAAGTGCTGGGATTACAGGCACGAGCCACCGTGCCTGGCCCATTTTTGCCAATTTTAGAATTCAAACTGTTACTCGTTTCCCTGTGATTTGATTTTTTTTTTCCTATTATTGATCATCTTTTTGTTAAAGTTTGTATATTTGCTTATTTATTGGGGGTATTTATCTTTTTCATATTTGTTTATCAGAGCTTTTTATAGATTGATGATATAACTCTTTGGTTATGATTATTTCTCCACCTACTCACTTGTTTTTTAATTTGCATATGTGTGTTTTTGTGTATGTTTTGGCATACAGACATTTTAAAGATTTAGGTCATCCAATCTGTCATTATGTTTTATGTTTTATCTTTATGATCATGCTTAGAAATGAAAGGCATTATTTTTGCCATTTTTCATTTACCTGAAAGAAACTGAACCCACCCTGATGGTAAATCTTTAGTCACTTTGATGCCCTGAGGGGCATCAAATCCTCAATCTCAATTTGTCTTTTGTTCAAAATGTACAGTAAGTAGTCCCTTTTTTTTTTTTTTTTTTTTTTTTTTTTTTAAGACGGAGCCTCACTCTGTCACCCATGCTGGAGTGCAGTAGTACCATCTCGTTTCACTGCAACCTCCGCCTCCCTGGGCTCAAGTAGTTCTCCTGCCTCAGCCTCCTGAGTAGCTGGGACTATAGGCATGTGCCACCATGCCCAGCTAATTTTTGTATTTTTAGTAGACAGTGTTTCACCATGTTGGTCAGGCTGGTCTCCAATTCCTGACCTCAAATGATCCACCTGCCTTGGCCTTCCAAAGTGCTGGGATTACAGGCATGAGCCACTGCCCCAAGCCAGCAGTCCCTTTTTAAAGGGAAGAAGTGGTTTTTTAGGAAAGCCTGTGAGATTCCAAAGTCAATCTGAATGTTCAACACTGGGTAATTTTCGTCTCTGTGTCTGCTGCCCAACCCTTGTTCAAGTTAGTGGTAGTGCAGTGTTGATTTCATCTTCCTAATATGCAACTTTCTTGCTTACTTTTCAGTGTTTGTATCAATAGATAGCATGCCTTTTGAGATTTGACTTTTATTAGTAATTGTGTCTAACTGTCCAGGCATTTTTGTGATGCTCTGGCCTTCCCATCATACTTTAAGACTGAGTCAGCAGAGGGAACTGCATGTTCAATGGTACATAGGTGAGTGAGAACATAGTTGACAGGAAACTGGAAATCAGGATATGGTTTCTGAAGAGAGGACATGGTCAGAGTGAGGAGGCAGAAGAAGGCAGAGTGAGAACCAAGGTTGAAGAAGGAAGTAAGATTCAAGCCATGCATGATCTCATAAACCTTACAGGGAGACTGAACTTCATTATAAACCAATAGAACCAAGAAAGGATTTTTCCAAGGGAAGAGGCACAATCAAGACCCAGATTTTATGGCTACAGAATGCAAAACTGAATGAAGAATGACTGGAGAGTTGCTGCTGGGGGACTGTTGCAAGAGTGGACAAGAGATCCAGGTAAAAGCTCCAGGTAAAAGCTCTTGTTCTGGAATATAGGGTGCCATGGGTCTAGACGGCACAAATCCTATGGTGTTTATTTATAATACAAATAGTGTTGAGGAGTCCATGGAGACAGTGAGACCTACGGCCTGCGTGACTGGGATGTAGACCTGGCCATTCTTTTAGACACCAAATATGTGATGGTGATGACAAGCTCGGTAGTGGATGTGTGGTCTGTATACAAATGGGTCCGGAGCTGAGGAATCTGGGAATGTGCTAGAGAGGCAAGCACGGAGGTCAAGTCTGCATGTATCAGCATAGAGACTAAACTATAAGTCCTGGAAGCTAGGGGTCAACCAGTAAGACTGCATTAAATGAAAAAAGACTGAGGGAAAACATGGAAGAAGAGCGGCAAGTGCTCTCAGGAAGCCGAGATACAATTGCTGGAGGGAGAGGAGGACAGCCAGGATGTCTTCAGGAATTCACAGGGGAGAGCCTATGAAATCATCAGAGGGGTCACCTGTGTAGTATGAGCAATAAAGGTTAGGGTTAAAAATGGTTTGCTGGGTGTGACCATGCAGAGGTCATTCTGCAGTCTTTTGTCTGAAGCAATGAAGAGGTGAAGAACACAGTAGGTAGTTGCGTTTCTACCAGAAGACATCTGTTTCTCCAAGACTGACAGAAGATGAAGATAGATGCAGATCTAGGTGCAGGGCCTGGAATCTGAGGGGTGTCCGGCCTCATTTTCTCCATGGGCATAGAAGAGGCCTTCTGAAGGAAGAGAGGAGACCTAGTAGCCATTACCAAGAACACTGATGGATTTGATTACATAAAAACTGAAATTTTATGTGTGGTAAAAGAAAAAACAAATAGAAATAAAAGATGAACCATAAGCTGGGAGAGAATATTTGAAAAGCATAAAACAAAGGATTAACATCCCTAATCTATAAAACATGAAAGGGGGAAAACTCAGCTACAGTGTTGCCAAGTCCACTCAGAACAACCAGTGTACGTGATGGAAAAGAAAACAACCAATACATTTGACCTTGCTGGAATCAAGCAAGTTCATATTAAAACAACAGAATACCTCCTTTTGTCTATCAGATTAGCAAAGACAAAAAACTTAACACTCAATGCTGTTGAAGAAATAGGGGCTATATGTCTTACTGATGGGGAATAAATTAATTCAGCATTTTGGGGACAGCAATCTTACGGTCTCTTCAAAATGTACACATGCATTTCCTGTGAAACAGCCATCCCATTTTGAGAATTTAGCCTTCAGAAATAAAACTACAGGAATGTCAAAGATACACTTTGAAATAAGTAGCAATATTGCTTCTAGTGACAAAATATTCAATCTGAAGATCGATCAATAATGAAATGGTAGAATAAAAAACGGAATATCCATACTATGAAAGAGATGTTAAAAAGATGATTGGCTTAAGAATATCATGATACAAATGTAACTGGGCAGCATAACCTCAAAATGCATTTTAAAACTTTTTTTTTTCTCTTTCTCTTGGGTTTCAAGATGTAACCTTGAAGCAAACTACAGAAGCCTTTTTCCTTTAGCTTTAAAATAGACTCCACGTCCCTCCCTTTCTCCCCAGAAATACTCCCTTCTTATTTATCTAACTGTATGTTAGCATCTAATTATGTGCCTTCTTTGAAGATTCAGGGGCTAATCTTGAGACAGACAGACCAAGCCTGGAGACCCAGCTGCAGAATTCCAGAGGTGACCTCAGGGGGCTAATCAGCAGCCCCGCCACTGTTGAGATGACGCCAGACCATGTACCAGGTGGACTGGGACGCAAGATAGCCACTGGAACAAGATACACAGACATTGTCCTCAGCACAATTCTGGCATGCCTTTCATATCAAGTTTTCCCTTTTTAAACTCCTTCCTTCCCCACCAAAATTTGAAGTAGTTGCTTTGGATGGGAATCCAGCCACTTCCCCAGGACTAGTTTTGGTTAATAAAGTCACTTTCTTTCAAACAGGCCTCACACTTGTTAATTCTACTCTGCAAGCAATGAGCTTTCTGTTACATAAATGATCACAATTCAGAGTATAGAAATCATAATTCAGAATAAGTTATACATTCCCTTTAAATGGACTTACGTAAATGTATTTCACGTTTGTATAAATAAGAGAAAAGTATGGAAAGATACTAGCTAAATTTTTAACTGGGAAGGGGTGGGTGATGGAAGTGGCAATGGGTAGACCAGATGAACCTTAATATCACTTGGATTACTAGCAAAAGGGTGTATGACCCATTTAATTCACATCACTAAAATAAAATGAGTAATTTTATAACAAAAGAGACAGTAAACAGACTGAGTAGAAGCGAGCTGGGACTAATTGGAAGGTTGTCACAATGAGGAGGTTTCAAAGGATGGAAGAATTCGAAGGTGTTGGGACCAATATCTATGCATGGGAGCGCTGGAAGTCTGCCGACGGCGGAGAGCTGGGAAGATCTCCAAGTCAGCTCCTGGCCCGGCCTGCCCCCGAGAGGCGGTGTCCTCCTCGGGGAGCTTGTGAGAAAAAAGGGATGCACAGAGTGAGGGCTGGGAGGTCTTAGCTTTTGAGGGAAGCCTGCGTTTCAGTTTGAGGATCACCCATTGGAATGAGTGATTCAGTCCAAGACGTGGAACTCATTCTCTGTTTGGAATCTACCCAAATATATAAGACATTCTAAAAATGGAAAATAGAGCACCCACAAGGTGAAAAATGTAATTGTAAATAAAATGAATAGAGATGATTTTGAGAAATGTGGGCATTTAAAGGACAATTTTTCAGATATTCTGTGTTTATGTCTGGCAATTAAGATTTCAATGAAACATTTCTGTTGCTTTTACTGACTGTTGATAGCTTTATTAACGACAAGGGGTGACACACAGATATTAAAAATGCAGAGAATTACTGGGGAGCAAAGGGAAGAGCCCCGGGGCGGGGGGTTGTTTGTTTTTAGGTTTACACAGAGTTTTGTAAGAATAGTTTCACAGCCACAGGAACCTAAATTTTCTATAAATATTTTTAAATGAGTGGGGGATAGTGTATGTCTGCATAAGAAGTGTGACCATTCATGATTTCCTGATTGATTTGACTAGTGAGATTGATTGAAAGAGCTAGTAAGATTCCTTTAATGCTGTTATTCCATAGAATTGATAATATTTTTCTCTCCCTGGTAGGACATTTTGTAGTAAAGTAAGGACACTCTGAAAGGAATATTTCAGTGCCCCAAATACTGTAAAATGATATTGCCCCCATGAAGACGTTTTGCTCTCTCTAATGACAGACTTAAGGATGTCCGTCTACACCTGGCCCATCAGGATAGTAATTCGGATGCTTTGACAAGTTCGCTGCTCCATTATCTTCATTCTGCAGATGACAAAGCTGGAGCAAGAGGAGGCTAAGCTGGATCACACAGCCAGCTAATGTCAGGGCTTTGCTGTAAATCTTCTTGTGTAAGTCTTGGATATGTTTTCTATAGCCATAAATTATTTTTCACGAGTGCCGAGTGTTTATTCTGCAGCAGTATGGAAGCATGTAGAGTAAAACCCGAGTTACTTAACATTATGCAGGAGATCACAGTAAGTAATAACTTGGATATGGATTTTCCTGGAAAATGTAACGCATTCAGCATGACACACTGAAGGATGCCTTCAGAACCTACGTGGACATTCAAAGACACATTTGGGACAGGTGAGACAGTTTATAAGGGGGTAATAGAGGGCAAGATCTCAAGTCTAGGTGCCAGGATGCAGGCTGGATGAAAGGAGAGTCTTCCTTCTTCTTTTCCCAGTAAAGTGGGAAGCAAATGTCTTTGGGTGTCTGACTTTGTTAGACTGGCTGTTTTTAGGTTAAAATGACGATAACATTATTCGATTGCTACTTTGGTCTCTGAGTTAATCTGTGCTGCAGATGTAGTTTCTGTGGGGACTGAACGCCTATGATAAGATAACTAAGAAGACGTCAAATATGACTTGACCTTAATGATGCTGGATTTGGTTGTTATTGGTCTATGTTCATTCTTTTTTTTATTCTTTGCTCTGTCACCCAGGCTGGAGTGCAATGGCACAGTCTCGGCTCACTGCAACCTCCATCTCCTCGGGTGATCCACCCGCCTTGGCCTTCCAAAGCGCTGGGATTACAGGTGTGAGCCACCGTGCCCAGCCTCAATGTTTACTCTTTTTCTAGAACCTGCAGTGACCCCTCAAATAATACCTAATGTATGTGCAATAAAGTTACAATCTCTCTCCATAATCCCTGTGCTTATTTTGCTTACAAATGCATAGGAAAGTATATCATCTATAATCTGAAGCATAGCTGTGTATGTTTCCATTAGCTGATACTTAAGTGCCTGCTAAAACCAAGTGTTAGTAATACAGATAGAAAATGGTGAACACAGGTAGCAGATCAACAAGTAAGAATTATGTAAGAATCTTAGATAATAAATGTGAAGTAAATTAAACAGGGTAACATGGTAGTAACCAGATCATGTTACTATCTTGTTACTGTCTGATAGTTATACACACACACACACACGCACAGTGTGTGGTATAAGTTTAGATTGAGTCCTCAGGAAGGACCTGAGAAAGTGACTCCAGAGTTGAGATATGAATGAGAAGGAAGAAGAAGCCACAGTATTTTAGGGAGATGGAAAGAGTAAGATTGGAGGCCTGAAGCCAGGTTGTTGTGAAAAGAGAGAACTCACATAGCGGACTCACTCAGTGAGGGGAGAGCAACAGGAGATGACGTCAGGGAGATCAGGGGGCCCAGATCTGGGGGCCCAGATGAGCATGGTCCTGAGACTTTGGGAAGGAAGTAGAATACAATTGAAGAACAAGGGGGCCAGGCATGGTGGCTCACGCCTGTAATCTCAGCACTTTGGGAGGCTGAGGCGGGCGGATCACTTGAGGTTAGGAGTTCAAGACCAGACTGGCCAATATGGTGAAACCCCTTCTTTACCAAAAATATAAAATATTAGCCAGGTGCGGTGGCGTGCAACTGTAATCCTAGCTACTTGGGAGGTTGAGGCAGCAGAATTGCTTGAACCTGGGAAGCAGAGGTTGCAGTGAGTGAGACTGCACCACTGTACTCCAGCTTGGGCAACAGAGTGAGACTGTCTGAAAAATAAAAAGAAGAAGGGAAGCAGCAGAAAGAACCTCAAGGATAGGGTCGAACTGAAGGAAAACGTAAAACCCCCTCTGGCAGCTGTGAGGAGAGTTAATTGGGAATGGCGGGAAGAGTCTCAGTCGGCCAGGGGGCAATGGTGATGCTTCTGACCAAGTGGTAGCTGCAGAGATGGACAAAGTGGATCAACGGAGGGCTTACTAAGGAAGCGAATAGGCATTGTTGATTGACTAGATATGGGAGGCAAAGTGAATTGTCAAGGATGGCTTCTACAATTGTTTTCTTTTTGTTTTAGAATAGCTCATCTTAATAAGATAAAATAAGAGGGCCATCACACAGCAGTCATGAGATGTTTATCAGCCATCTATAGAAGCCATAATTATGACCATTTTATGAATCATGCAGCCTGGCTCCCGGGGGGCCACCTTCCCAAGGTCACTCAGCTGATGAGTGGGGAAGCTGGGAGAGGAATCAAGGTCACCCAGACTCGGCTCAGAGCCTGGTTCTCATCCTCTGAGTCACACTGCTGTCCAGATGTGTACCTAGAGAATGCATGTGTATCAGTCCCTGCTTTGCTTCTAATGTTCTCCTCAACTAAGTTGGGCCAACTGATACTCAGGCTTAACATAGAGAAAAAGATGTATTGAACCTTAGGTGTCAGGAGCAACACTTATATTGCTTCCTCTGCCTTCAGCCTTAGAGATGGGTGACCTCTCACTGCAGGCTGAAGTCCTGATGAGACAGCAACATGAGCTGGGCCACTTTCCTCAGCCTCTTCCAGGGCTGGGCCTTCTGCAGGGCCACAGGGATTTGACTGGAGGAGGCTCCTGGGAACTTTCAGAGAAGACCTGGGATAGTCAGTTTGTATTTCTGGGATTTTCTGACATCACAGGAGAGAGATGGTTCATACGGGTCACTTTCATGCTGATTGGGTAATGAGATGGGCGATAGTCAAAGATACACTAATTGTTCAATCCTAGGTTTGCATACTTGATCTGGTACATGCTTTCAGCCTCAGCATGGCTGTAGTTAGCGATCTCCTCCTACCGCACCTTGACCTCAGCGATGATACTGTCCGTGTCCAGGGAGTGGCTGTTGTCCATGGACAGCACCACAGATGTGTCTGAGATCTGGGACTGCAGCTCCTGGATCTCCTCTTCATACAGCTGCCTGAGGAAATTGATCTCATCAGTCAGCCCTTCCAGGTGAGACTCCAACTCTACCTGGTTCATGTAAGCATCATCCATGTCCTTCTTGATGAGGACAAATTCATTCTCCATGTCTGTATGCTTATTGATCTCATCCTTGTACTTGTTCTTAAAGTCCTCCACCAGCCGCTGCATGTTGCCAAGCTCTGCCTCAAGCTCTGCTTCTCCTGGCCCAGCTTCAGCTTCTCCTGGCCCAGAGTGTCTGGCTGCTGCCTAGGGTTGTTGATGTAGCTCTTGAACATGTTGTCCATGTTGCTCCGAGCCATCTTCTGGTGCTTCTGAGGCTCCACTTGGTCTCCAGCATCTTGTTCTGCTGCTCCAGGAATTGTACCTTGTCTATGAAGGAGGCAAACTTGTTGAGGGTCTTGATATACTCCTTCTCCTTGGTGCGCATGGCCTGGACATTGGGGTCCACCTCCAGGTCAAGGGAGCTCAGCAGGCTCTGGTTGACCATGACGGCAGTGATGCTTCCCATGCTGCTGGCCCCACCATAGCCTCCACCCGGGCCACTCCCAGAAGCTGCTGCTGCCCACTTGGCTGAAACTTGAGGAGGTGATGTGGGCACTGGGCCCACTCATGTAGGAGCAGCTGCTGAAGGCCAGGGGGCCAGAAGTGGACACCTTGTAGGACTTCTGGGTCACCCTGACGGACATGGTGGAGGCAGGAGTGGAGGCAATCGGGTTGAACCAGGCAGAGATTCCAGAAGGAGCAGAGAAGCTGCTTCTTGGTAGCTGTGCAGAAGCTTTTTAACTTGATATGATCCTCTTTGTCCATTTTTATTTTGGTTACTTATGCTTGTGGGGTATTGCTCAAGAAATTTTTGCCCAGACAGACCAATATCCTGGAGAGTTTCCCCAATGTTTTCTTGAAGTAGTTGCATAGTTTGAGGTTTTCTATTTAATTTTTAAATTCATTTTGCTTTGATTTTTTATATATGGTGAGAGATAGGAGTCTAGTTTTATTCTTCTGCCTATTGATATCCACTCTTCTCAGCACCACTTACTGAAGAGACTCTTTTTCCCAGTGTATGTTCTTGGCACTTTTGTCAAAAATGAGTTTGCTGTAGGTGTGTGGATTGTTTATTGTTTCTCTGTTCTGTTTCATTGCTCTGTGTGTCTGTTTTTATGCCAGTACCATGCTGTTTTGCTTATGATAGCTCTGTAGTATAATTTGAAGTCAAGTAATGTGATTCCTTCAGTTTTGTTCTTTTTGCTTAGGATAACTTTGGCTATTCTGGGTCTTTTGTGATGCCATGTAACTTTTAGGATTCTTTTTTTCTATTTCCATGCAGAATGTCATTGGCATTTTGACAGAGATTGCGCTGAAACTGTAGATTGCTTTGTGTAGTGTGGACATTTTAACGATACTGGATTTTAATCCATGAACATGGAATATTTTTCCTTTTTTGGCGTTCTCTTTATTTCATTAGCATTTTATAGTTTTCATTACAGAGATCTTTTGCTTCTTTGGTTAATTCCTAAGAATTTAATTTTATGTGTGGCTATTGTAAATGGAATTACTTTTTTATTTCTTTTTCACATTGTTTTCTGTTGGCATGTAGAAGTGCTACTGATTTTTGTATGTAGATTTTGTGTCCTGCAATTCTATAGCATTTGGGTATCAGTTCTAATGGTTTCTTGTGGAATCTTAAGGTTTTTCCAAATATAAGATCATATCATCTGCAAACAAGGATAATTTGACTTCTTCCTTTATCATTTGGATGCCTTTTATTTCTTTCTCTTTTCTGATTGCTCTAGCTAGGACTTCCAGTACTATGTTGAATAACAGTGGTGACATCAAGCATCCTTGTCATGTTCCCAATCTTAGAAGAAAGCCTTTCAGGTTTTCCCTACGAAGTATGATACTAGCTGTGGGTCTGTCATTTATGGCTTTTAATAAAAGCCATACGTTGAGATGTGTTCCTTTTATCCCCAGTATTTTGAAGACTTTTATCATGAAGTGATGTTGAATTTTATTAAATACTTTTTCAGCATCAGTTGAAATGATCATAGGATTTTTATCTTTCATTTTGTTGATATGATGTATCACATTGATTGACTTGAATATTTTGAATCATTCTTGCATCCCAAGGATGAATCCCACTTGGTCATGATGTATGATCTTTCTAATGTATTGTTGAATTCAGTTTGCTAGCATTTTGTTGAGGATTTTTGCATCAATATTCATCAGAAATAGTGGTCTGTAGTTTTCTTTTTTTGATGTGTTTCTGGTTTTGGTATCAGCGTAATACTGGCCTCGTAGAACAAGTTTGGAAATATTCCCTCCTCCTCTGTCTTTTGGAATAGTTTGAATAGGGTTGGTATTAGTTCTTCTTTAAATGTTTGGTAGAATTCAGTGGTAAAATCATCATGTCCTGGGCTTTTCTTTACTGGGAGACTTTTTATTATGGCTTTAATCTTGTTACTTGTTATCGGTCTGTTCGGGTTTTGGATTTTTTTTCCTGGTTCGGTAATGGTAGGTTGTATGTATCTAGGAATTTGTCCATTTCTTCTAGACTTTCCAATATATTGACATATAGTTGCTCATAGTAGCCGCAAATGATCCTTTGAACTTCTGCAGCATCAGTTGCAATGTTTCCTTTTTCATTTATGATTTTGTTTATTTGGATCTTCTCTCTTTTTTTCTTTGTTAGTCTGGCTAAAGATTTGTCTATTTTGTTTGACTTTTCAAGAAACCAACTTTTTGTTTTATTGATCTTTTGTATTTTTTTATTTCAATTTCATTTATTTCTGCTCTGATCTTCATTATTATTTTCTTCTACTAATTATTGGCATATAGAAATGCTACTGCTTTTGGGGCTATTATGCAGATTAAGTCTGATGTTTCTTTGTTGATTTTCTGTTTGGAAGACCTGTCCAATTCTGAAAGTGGGGTGCTGAAGTCTCCAGTTATTATTGTATTGAGGCCTCTCTCTTTAGCTCTAATACCATTTGCTTTATCTTAGTATATCTGGGTGCTCCAGTGTTGGGTGCATGTATATTTAAAGTTGTTATATCCTCTTGCTGAATTGACCCCTTTATCATTATATAGTGACCTTTTTTATATCTTCTTATAGTTTTTGTCTTGAAATCTATTTTTTCTGATGTAAGTATAGCAACTCCTGCTCTTTTTTGTTTTCCATTAGCATAGAATATCTTCTTCCATCCCTTTATTTTCAGTCTGTATGGATCTTTATAGTGAAGTGTTTTTCTTGTAGGCAACAAATAAATGAGTCTTGTTTTTTTCATCCATTCACCCAGTCTGTGTCTTTTGGTTGGAGAGTTTAGTCCCTTTACATTCGTTGTTATTTATTTATTTATTTTGAGACTGAGTTTCACTGTTGTCACCCAGACTGGAGTGCAGTGTTGCAATCTCAGCTCACTGCAACCTCTGTCTTTCAGGTTCAATCAATTCTCTTGCCTCAGCCTTCTGAGTAGCTGGGATTATAGGCACACCACCACGCCCAGCTAATTTTTGTATTTTTAATACTGACGGGGTTTCACCATGTTCGCCAGGCTGGTCTCCAATTCCTGACCTCCCAGGCGAGTGACCCGCCCACCTCAGCCTCACAAAGTGCTGGGATTATAGGCGGGAGCCACCGTGCCCAGCCGATGTTATTATTTATAAGTAAGGACTTACTCCTGCCGTTTTGTTATTTGTTTTCTGGTTGTTTTGTTGTCTTCTCTTCCTTTCTTTTCTTCCTATCTTCCTCTAGCGAAGGCAATTTTCTCTGGTGATATGATTTAGTTTATTGCTTTTTATTTTTTGTGTCTCCATTGTGTGTTTTTTTGGTTTGATATTATCACTTTAACCTCATAACAACTTAACACCAATTGCATAAACAGACAAAAAGAAAACTAATAAAAACTCTATACCTTAACTTTATCCTTTGGCATTTTAACTTTTTATTGTGTCTATTTATATCTTACTGTACTCACTATGCCTTGAAAAGTTGTTTTAGTTATTATTTTTGATTGGTTCATTGTTTAGTCTTTTTACTTAGGGTCTAAGAGTAGTTTACACACCACAGTTACACTGTTATAATGTTCTAGGTTTTTCTGTGTACTTACTATTACCGGTGAGTTTTGTATCTTCAGGTAATTATTTATTGCTCATTAATGTTCTTTTTTTTTTTTTTTTTCTGATTGAAGTACTCCTTTTAGCATTTCCTGTAGGACAGGTCTGCTATTGGTGAAATTCTCCAGCTTTTGTTTGTCTGGGAAAGTCTCTATTTCTCCTTCATGTTTAAAGGATATTTTTGACAGATACACTTTTATAGGATAAAACTTTTTTTCCTTCAGCACTTTAAATATGTCATGCCATTTTCTCCTAGCCTGTAAGGTTTCCACTGAGAAGTCTGCTGCCAGATGTTTTGGAGCTCCATTGTATGTTATTTGTTTCTTTTCTTTTGCTGCTTTTAGGATCCTTTATTTATCTTTGACCTTTGGGAGTTTGATTATTAAATGCCTTGAGGTAGTTTTCTTTGCATTAAATCTTCTTGGTGTTCTATAACCTTCTTGTAGTTGTATATTGATATCTTTCTCTAGGTTTGGGAAATTCTTTGTTATTATCCCTTTGAATACATTTTCTACTCCTATTTTGTTCTTTCCTCTTTTAAGGCCAATAGGCCAATTACTCTTTTTTTTTTCTTTTCTTTTCTTTTTTTTTTTTTAGATGGAGTCTCGCTCTGTTGCCAGGCTGAAGTGCAGTGGCACGATCTCGGCTCACTACAACCTCTGTCTCCCTGGTTCTAGCAGTTATCCTGCCTCAGCCTCCCAAGTAGCTGAGATTACAGGTGCCTGCCACCACACCTGGCTAATTTTTGTATTTTTTGTAGAGACAGGGTTTCACCATGTTGGCCAGGATGGTCTCGATCTCCTGACTTTGTGAACCACCTACCTCGGCCTACCAAAAGTGCTGGGATTAGAGGCATGAGCCACTGCACCTGGCCCAATTACTCTCAGATTTACCCTTTTAGGGCTATTTTATAGATCCTGTAGGCAAGGTATAATTTATTGTTTTTGTTTGTTTGTTTGTTTGTTTTTTGTCTCCTCAGACTCTGTATTTTCAAATAGCCTGTATTCAAGCTTACTAATTCTTTCTTCTGCTTGATCAATTCAGGATTAAAGGACACTGATACATTCTTCAGTATGCCAGTTGTTTTTCAGCTCCAGAATTTCTGCTTGATTCTTTTTAATTATTTCACTCTTTGTTAAATGTATCTGATAGGATTATGAGTTCCTTCTCTGTGTTATGAATTTCTTTGTGTTTTCTCAGCACAAATATTTTGAATTCTCTGTCTGAAAGGTCACATAGCTCTATTTATCTAGTATTGGTCTCTGGGGCCTTATTTAGTTCGTTTGATGAGGTCGTGTTTTCCTGGATGGTGTTGATGCTAGTAGATGTTCTTTGGTGTCTGGGCATTGAAGAGTTGGGTACTTATTGTAGTCTTCACTGTCTGGGCTTATTTGTAGCCATCTTACTCAGGAAGGCTTTCCAGATATTTGACAGGACTTGGGTATTGTGATCTAAACTGTATCTACTTTAGGGGGAACCCCAAGCCCAGTAATGCTGTGGTTCTTGCAGACTCATAGAGGTACTGCTTTGATGGTCTTGGACAAGATCTGTGATAATTCTCTGGATTACCAGGCAGAGTGTCTTGTTCTCTTCTCCTGCTTTCTCTTAAACAAAGAGTCTCTCTCTCTCTGTTCTGAGCCACCTAAAGCTTGAGGTGGAGTGACACAAGCACCCCTGTGGCCACCACCACTATGACTTTGTTGAGTCAAACATGAAGCCAACAAAGGACTGAGTCTCACCCAAGTCCTGCTGTGACCACTCCCTGGCTACTGCCTATGTTCACTCAAGGCCCCGGGGCTCTATAATCAGTAGGTGATAAAGCCAGCCAGGACTGTTTTTTCCCCTTCAGGGCAGTGAGGTCTGCCAGACTCTGGGTAGGTCCAGAGGTGCCATCTGGGAGTCAGGAGCTAGAGTCAAAAGTCTTAGACGCCTACCTGGTATTGCTGCTGAGCCGACACTCAAAACACAAAATACAGTCCTTCCCAGTTTTCTCTCCCCTTTCCAAAGGCAGAGGAGCCTCACCCTGTAGTCACCACTACCCCAGACCATGAGGAGTACTGCCGGACTAGCCCCGATGTTCCCTTAAGGCCCCAAGGCTCTTAAGTCAGCTTGTAGTGAATGTCACCTGGTCGGGGACTCACCCTTCAGGGCAGTGGACTTCCCAAGGGTCAGGTCCTGGAATCGGGGACACCAAGAGCACACTTGGCATTCTGGACCCCGGTAACTGTGCTGGTACCTGAAGCCAGCATGTCCCAGGGGCTCACCCAAGGCCCTCGACGTGGTACCTGGGTATTGCTGCTGGTTATTCATGGCCCAAGGGCTCATCAGTTAACAGGTGATGAATGCTGCTGGCACCAGCTCCTTTCTTTCAAGGCAGTGGGTTCTCTTGCGGGCCAGAGTGTGTCTAGAGATGTTGTCTGGTAGCTGGGGCCTGGAACAGAGGCCTCACAACTCTGTCTGGTGCCCTATCCTGCTGTGGCTAAGCTACTATCCAAGATACAAAACAAAGTCCTCCCTACTCCTCCCTTTCCTCTCCTCCGGTGGCAGGAAGGGGTCTGTTTTGGAGCTGGGAACTGTGCAGCCTAGGGTTAGGGGAGGAGCGATGCCAGTACTCCCTTGTCTGTCCCAGCTGGTGTCTCAGTATGTCATGTGCCCTTCTACCCCCAGTCCACTGTCTGTGGGCCTAGTTCAGCTCTAGAACTTAAGTTCTAGTAGTTGTAGTCCTTACAGGCTAGACTGCCTTTCACACTGACCTGGAGACACAGAGGGCTGTAGCCCGCTCTGTGGAAGGTTTGCAGGCACTCAAGTTCTGACCACAGGAATCTGCATTCCCCCTGGCATGGGCCGGCTTCAGCTGGGTTTGGTCTGGTTTTCCTTTCTGCTCTAACACGACAACACTGAGTTTCATGCCTCACAATCGCTGTGTTGTCTCTCCCCTAGTGCCCAGGGATGCTCTCCGCCCCCAGCAAGGGAGGCATGGTGTCAGCAGATTCAGGACGGGTTTGTTTGTTTGTTTGTTTTTTAATCACTTCAGTGCCTCTTTCAGGGATATGAAGTTAAACTCAAGTACCATGAGTGCTCACCTGATTTTTGGTTCTTAAGAAGGTGTTTTTCCTTCATAGATTAGTTGTTAACTTGGTGTCCTTACGGGGTCAGGGGACGAACGGTGGCACCTTCTATTCTGCCGTCTTGCTCTACATCTCACTAGATTATTATTTTTTTTTTACAAACTAGATAGCCATTGGCTTTTTTTCTTTCGCTCAGTCTTTCTCTTAAATATCTACTCCAGTGCTATAAAAATGTCCTATACAATGAAAAATATGACCATGGCATTCTTGTGCTTGAAACTGTTTAGTAACTATCATTGCCCAAAGAATAAAGCCCAAGTCCCTTAATACTTAAGGCTCTCCACAACCTGGAGGCCTCAGCTTTGTCTCCATCACTCCATGCACTTGGGACTACAGCATCTCACACCGGACTGACTGTATTTGGACACACTCTATGGGTTTCTCCCCGTCGCCCGTGCTCCTTTGATCGCCTAGGCTGCGAATCGTCTTTCCTTCTTCAGTCCCATCTGGTCAAATACTCCTCAGTTAAGGCTCAACTCAGACATGAACCTTTTATAAAGTCTTTTCTGTTACCTGGAAATGATCTCTGTTATCACCCTCATGCCCAGTGGGCATCTTTATAACTTCACAGATTTTGATGTTTTATAATGATCTGGGTTTTGTTGTTGTTGTTGTTGTTGTTTGCCTCTCTCTCTGTCTCTGGGCTTTAATTGAAAGCTTCTTTTCCATCTTAGTGAAGTTTCTGGAAAACAGAAGACACTCAGTAAGCATACACTGATTGCCTTGAATGAATATATGTTGGCAATGGATATTTTTGCCACTTTTTGCGAACGTATCAATACGATCTGTAATTTATACTTCAGAGAAATATCAATTGTAAACATGATTAGGGTAGTGCATTTTAATGAAAATGACACCAGAAAGGTGTTATGACATTAGTTCAAATTTATGTTTTTACTATATGGGGTGTATTAAAAATCACTTCATTTCTGACGTGTGTTAAAAGTTACTTGATTTCTTCATGTTTACATTTGTAAAATAGAAGACATTGACCCAGGCAACACTTAGAAGATGCATTTGGCCTCTGCGTGTCTTTGACCTTCTGGACATTGATTATGACGTGACTTTGATGACTCTGTTTCTGATTTGTAATTGTTATGTGTTAACGATTATAAACTTATAGGTAATTGATGTCTGCTCTTTTGAACTAATCATGAATATATTGTTAGGCTGATCTTTAACCTAACTGTATAGTATGTGTATTATTTCTACTTATGAAGCTAACATAGTCAAATAAAACCTTCTAAGGTTTTTATTGCACTTATATGCAAAGAATAATTGTATCTGAATGAAATCCCTTTAATGAAATGCTATCTTTGAAACGTAATTATAACCTCTTTAATAACGAATATAGTAGGGGAAAGAAGACATTGTTAATGTCGTTGGTAAGTTATGTTTATCCCCTTCTGTCATCATATTAACTGAGAATGAAATACATACAAATAGAAAAAGTTTAATAATAATGGTTTCAGATGTTAATTGAGCTTGCTGTTTGTTAGACAACTCATTTTATATGGAAGACAGCTGAGACAAGAGAATTTAGCCATGCTCACAGATTAGGTCACACTAGTTTGAAAAATTTAGGTCCTTAGAGACATTGTTTTCATTCCATAACTTTCCTTTCTCGTATGTGAAGAAGAATTAGCCACCTATTTAATTTCTGTCTCCATCAACAAAATATCATTAGGATATGTGTGGCTTATTGGTAAGGAATATTGGTAAGGAATAAGAGGCTGAGGTACAGGTGGAGATGTTTTTAAAAGTAATTACTAATGTATAGGAGAAGACACACAATGGATAGTTTATCTGTTTAAGCTTTGTGGTGGCCATTACTTTTTATGTAGCCTCTATAACTAAAAGTCTTTAAGAGACAAGGCTTTCCCTTTTACCAGTGAGTCCAACGAGATAAATGCCTCAGCTGGGATGAGTTGGGGCTTTTCACAAGTGACCGGTAGCTTTCTTAGAGAAATGCTTCTTGGTTTCTTTATGTAACACAATTCCAGGGACAAGGTGAACCCACAGGATAACTACGGGCTGTCTTCCTACATGTCAGTTACATCCACAAATGGGATGGTAGGGGCTGGGGAAGGCCGTGTGATGGGGCGGCAGGGGCTGGGGAAGGCCGTGTGATGGGACGGCAGGGGCTGGGGAAGGCCGTGTGATGGGACGGCAGGGGCTGGGGAAGGCTGTGTGTGTGTCCATGTGGTTTTTAAGGTTTTGATAGAACAAATATTTTACCTATAAATCAGCTTAAAGGCCTGTAGCAGTCTGTATTATGTATTATTTACAGATAGTAGTAGTTTTCATTCTCTCTATAGTGAGTTTCCTGGTAACACAAAAATGTTCGAGTTTCAAAATGTTCATATAACTTACCAATTGCCCTTTTTTTTTTTTTTTTTTTTTTTTTGAGTCGGAGTCTTGCTCTGTCACCCAGGCAGCAGTGCAGTGGCATGATCTTGGCTCACTGCAAGCTCCGCCTCCCGGGTTCACGTCATTCTCCTGCCTCAGCCTCCCAAGTAGCTGGGACTACAGGCGCCTGCCACCACGCCCGGCTAATTTTTTGTATTTTTTAGTAGAGACGGGTTTCACCAATTGCCTTTTTAAAGTAGAAAAGTTGGCTGGGCTCGGTGGCTCATGCCTGTAATCCTAGCACTTTGGAAGGCTGAGGTGGGCGGATCACTTGAGCTCCGGAACTCGAGACCAGCCTGGGCAACATGGCAAAACTCCATCTCTTCCAAAATTACAAAAATTAGCTGGGCATGTGGCACGTACCTGTGGTCCTAGCTACAGAGGAGGCTGAGGCAGAAGAATCGCTTGAGCCTGGGAGGCAGAGACTGCCATGGGCTAAGATTGCTCCACTGCACTCCAGCCTGAGTGATAGAATGAGACCCCATCTCAGAAATAATAATAATAATAAAGTAGAAAATTGCTGGGCATGGTGGCTCATGCCTGTAATCCCAGCACTTTGGGAGGCTGAGGCAGGCAGATCACCTGAGGTCGGGAGTTCAAGACCAGCCTGAAAAACATGGAGAAACCCCGTCTCTACTAAAAATACAAAATTAAATGGGTGTGGTGGCGCACGCCTGTAATCCCAGCTACTCGGGAGGCTGAGGCAGGAGAATCACTTGAACCCAGGAGGCAGAGGTTGCAGTGAGCTGAGATGGCGCCATTGCACTCCAGCCTGGGCTAGAAGAGCGAAATTCCATCACACAAAAAAATAAATAAATAAAAAGAAAGAAAAAGAAAAATTAAAGCCTTTGCTTAAAAGTCAGTGAAAATATGTAAAATAATACAGGGAATCCAGAATAGTTTGAAGAAACGAAGGCTATAACATAAATGCCACATTCTTTCTTGGAGATTCCTGATAATACCCTTGTTAGTAAAGATGATGGCATAGTAGTCACCATAAAGAAGAGTGATTTTTTTTTGTCCTCAAATCACCAAATAAAACCTTTGTCATAAGGAGCAGCCATCTAAGGAGTATATTTAAAAGGAGAGATATAGATGCTTGCTTGTGGTTATTAACATATCCCATATTAACATATGGGTTCTCACTGTGGTGATTATGCCCAAGAGTCAACACTTTATTTTCTTGTAGGGTAACTGGGCAAAAATTACAAACTTTGCTGCTCTTGAAGCTTCCCCCACGATCTGATTCCACGTTACCTCTTGAGTTGAAACTCATGTAACAAGGGAAGAATTTGGTAAAGCCTGATGCAGTAGCAACTTTAAGGTGGTCAGAAGAAGCCCTATATTGTCAAGGACAGATACTGTTGTTAAACAGCACCATCGGCTGAGCACGGTGGCTCATGCCTGTAATCCCAGCACTTTGGGAGGCTGAGGCAGGCGGATCACTTGAGGTCAGGAATTCAAGACCAGCCTGGCCAACATGGTGAAACCTCATCTCTACTAAAAATACAAAAATTAGCTGAGTGTGATGGCGGGTGCCTATAATCCCAGCTACTTGGGAGGCTAAGGCATGAGAATTGCTTGAACCTGGGAGGTGGAGGTTGCAGTGAGCCGAGATCATGCCACTGCGTTCCCGCCTGGGAGACAGAGCAAGACTCCATCTCAAAACAAAAAAACAACAACAGAAAAACCTAGCACCATCGTTCAGTGCCTTTTATGGTCAACGCCTAAACAGCTGGTGCTGAGGAGATTACAGATTGGGGTTCAGGGCAAGACCACGTGGGCACACCCAGTGAGGCCACAGCAAAGTGCCCTGGGGGCGATGGTGTTGGGGCCAGGCCCAGGGAAGCTGTTGGCACGAGGAAGGACTCTGGCCTCTGACCCCAGCATGTTTGTTCGACTACCAAGCAGCAATGACTGTGGGATGATGCCTTATAACAGTTGGCCCAGCCAGAACACAGGGGATTAAGTGTGGCAATTCACAGTGTTTATTATAAATTTGAAAGGCCTTCGGAAGTCTTCCAAACTGGAGCCTTATTGGAGGCGTTCACATTGGGCAAAGGAATTATTCAGCTTTCTGTTGTCCTGGCTCCCGTGCTGGCAACATCAGGGGTTTTCCTGAGTATGGGCAGTAACACACTTGTCATAAGGTGGAGTTGGTGCTTTTCTGTACAACATTGCTTGGATATAAAAGATACAAATCTAATTGTTTAAATGTATTGTCTTTTATCTGCTTTATTTCATCAAATGGAGCAGGTGCTCAGTTTCCTTTGTCTAATATCCTATGAAGGTAGGACCAGGAAAATGACGCATGCCCTGTGCTGCCTTGCCCTCTGCTGGGCTGGCTCGAGTCCTCAGGTTCCCTCACAAATGCAATTCACAAATAATCACATGCATTCTCCTTTTCTAAGCTACAGTTTCCTTTTTTTTTTTTTTTTTTTTGAGATGGAGTCTCGCTCTGTCGCCCAGGCTGGAGTGCAGTGGTGTGATCTCGGCTCACAGCAACCTCCGCTTCCAGGGTTCAAGCAATTCTCCTGCCTCAGTCTCCTGAGTAGCTGGGACTACAGGTGTGCGCCACCACATCTGGGTAATTTTTGTAGTTTTGATAGAGATGGGGTTTCACCGTGTTGGCTAGGACGATCTCGATCTCCTGATTTCGTGATCTGCCCGCCTTGGCCCCCCAAAGTACTGGGATTACAGGTATGAGCCACTGCGCCCGGCATAAGCTACAGTTTCAACGTGATGCACTAGAGGGGGAAAAAAAAAGGCGTCTGCCAAACTGAAACACACACACACACACACAGAGAGAGAGAGAGAGAGAGAAAGAGAGAGAGAGAAAAAAAAGCTAAATAGTTACTGCTTGGTTTCCTCTGCCCACCTTCAGTTACCTCTGATCAAAGCTGTTCTCAACTTGGGTTTCCAAGACATTTTGCAGAGAGTTTACAATGGTAAATAACTTCTTGTGCAACGGGCTTGAGATTTTTTCCAGGTTAGAATATGTATTACTTGCCTGTTTCTGCATGATGACAAACTTAGAGGCTTCACACATCACGCATGTATTGCCTGTTTCTGCGGGCAGGAGATCAGGCCCAGTGAGCCGCCTCCCGGCTTTCAGGGTCCGCTCTAAGCTGCCATTTCCTTCCTACTCAATCAAGTTATGTTCTCCAACGTTTCCTCACTTTTTTTTTTTTTGAGATGGAGTTTCACTCTTGTTGCCCATGCTGGAGTACAATGGTGCGATCTCGGCTCACCGCAACCTCCGCCTCTCAAGTTCAAGCGATTCTCCTGCCTCACCTTACCAAGTAGCTGGGATTACAGGCATCCACCACCACGCCCAGCTAATTTTTGTATTTTTAGTAGAGACTGGGTTTCATCATGTTGGTCAGGCTAATCTCGAGCTTCTGACCTCAGGTGATCCACCCGCCTCAGCCTCCCAAAATGCTGGGATTATAGACGCGAGCCACCACCCCCGGCCTTGAATTCATCCTTTGGAAACTTTAATTATGAAGTGTCAATGGAATAATATTTATAGACGAAACTTAAATTTTTTTTTTATATTTTTTTTCACACAGTGTAATGCTGACATCATTTATTGAAAAATGACATATCTTGAGTATATTTAAAAATCAAGAGGGTGAGTTATCTCAGCAACAGTGTTTTTGTTAAAGGTAGTTGATACCTATTACTGCTGAAAAGCAATAGAAAAGAAAGCTTCTATTTGGGTAATGTTTAACATTTTTCTTTACCCAGTGGATTAGTGTAATTTGCTCTCTCATTTTCATTAATTTTATTGATGACTGAAATTGCTCATTACTCAAAAAGCTGGATTTTTTTAACTTTTAAATTTGGCATGCTGGTGAAGTCTTGGTTTAAAGAATATTTTACTAGTTGGGTTAGAAATGAATTAATTTTGTTTAATATACTTCAAAATACTATCATCATGATTATTAACATCTATTATATTACTCTAGACATGATTTTAAATTCCTCCTTATATATATTCCTCTTTGTATAAATCCCTCCATATATAAATATCTATAGCCGTTATTGACTTTTGCCAGTTATTTACCATGTGTTTGCATTGGGGTATCACATGCTGACCTGTGCACCAACCTATGGGCCCTTCCTACTTGGATTTTTGTTGCATACGGCTGAAAAGTCTGTTAGAAGCATAGTCCATTGCTTACAAAAGTAGCTGAATAAGTGACTTTTGAGTTAGATATATAGTAGGTGTAGCACAGAATTCCTCCTTTTTATAAACCCCCCCAAATAATTATATTTCATCATTTTTCTTGATAGTTGATACATTCTGCTTTTGGAATTTTTCCTACAATCACAAACTCCATTGTTAAATTCTCAGTCTCATTTTAGAACATTGCTGTGTTGACCTGGCCTTAGCTGTGTCTTTCGCCTTCTCTGGAGGCCGTCCCAAGGTATGCATGGCTTCGGCAAGGCCATAAGATGCTTTCTCATCAACACCAGCCAAGCTGCCATTCCCATCGCTCTCGTAAAAGCCCCTAATCTTCATGCCACTGGGCTGTGCTGTGCTCCCCCCACCCCATGTTGCTGCTGTAATCTGTTAACCTCCTGCCCCCACAACTCACTGAGGATGTTTATCTCTCCTGTCCCCACCCCCAGTTCTCCAAATTCTGTTTTCTTTTCTTATTTATTTATTTATTTAGAGATGGAGTTTCACTCTTGTTGCCCAGGCTGGAGTGCAATGGGGCGATCTCAGCTCACTGCAACCTCTGCCTTCCAGGTTCAAGTGATTCTTCTGCCTCAGCCTCCCGAGTAGCTGGAATTACAGGCATTACCTCCACGCCCAGCTAATTTTGTATTTTTTGTAGAAATGGGGTTTCTCCATGTTTTTCAGGCTGGTCATGAACTCCCGACCTCAGGTGATCTGCCTGCCTCGGCCTCCCAAAGTGCTGGGATTACAGGCGTGAGCCACCACACCTGGCCATTCCGTCCATTTTCTTGGCAATTCATTATTTATATGAATAGTCCCTTCAGTATCCTGTATCTTCATTCATTGATCTACTCATCTTCTACTCTATTCTCATCGAACACTCTCAGGATAACAGAGTCGAATTAGATGTTACTTCACCTCCAGAATAACAAAGTGAAGCATTCTCGTCTCCAGCAACAGCTGCGGTGCTTGCAGAGCCTTTGCTCTCTTCATCTCCACGGGACTCCCTGGCTGCTTTCTCGCCTTCTCCAGCGCTCCTGCTGTGACTCCTGTCTTTATCCACCTGATATTCCAGAGTTCATCATTTCACTCATGTTCTTTCAGCTGCCTTTTCCCCACTCACTTTTACTTTATTATTTATTATTATTATTTTTTTGAGATGGAGTCTTGCTATGTCCCCCAGACTGGAGTGCAATGATGCAGTCTCGTCTAACTGCAACCTCTGCCTCCAAGTTCAAGAGATTCTCCTGCCTCAGCCTTCTGAGTAGCTGAGATTACAGGTGACTACCACCACGCCCAGTTACCCACACGCTTTTTATTGCACTTGCATAGCTTTAAATGACTTTGGTGGTCTGTGTTTTGTTTTCTTTCCCTTGAAGCTTTAGGGTGTTTTTTTGTTTGTTTGTTTTTGGGTTTTTTTGATAGTAAACATTTGGGTAAACCGAGGACACTGTACGTTCACATCAGCAGATGGCTCTTCCTTCCTTATCAGTACCCAGTTTCCTGGGGTATGAGCTCCCACTCTCTACAGCGCGACTATATACCTATTCCTTGCTTCTACTAAGACTTCTCACTCCTCCCACCCTCCCCTGCCTCTTTCTTTCTGGCTGCTCACTTTGCCTTATGTGTTCCTGAGATTTAAGAAGATGACACCAAGAGCACTCACTTTCTTCTCTTCTGTTTCTTCAGAAAAAGCATCCTTTCTCCTCTTAGATGCGAAGGCCTCCACTTGTGCTGGACACCCACCTCTGCCTCATCAAAGAGGTTGTTCCTTTGACTGGTCTCTCCTTTATCATCTTCTCTCATTTCCCCAATGCACATCATGTTTTAAGAGCATCTGCCTCTTAAAGAACTTACCTGGACCCCACTCACTTCACTTCTTGCCCCATTTTCCCTTCCCATTTAATCTTTTCTCCCCTGAGACAGCACCACCAACAGCTTTGGGCAATCCCAAGCTCCTCTTGTTTGTTCTTACACAGCCTCTCTGCAGCACTGGGCACTGTGGACCATCCCCTCCGCTTGAAACTCTGCTTTCTTGGCTTCTGAGACCTGGTTTTCCTCCTACATCTATGATTCTTTCTGCTTAGTGTTTTGAGCCTTTTCTGGCTTGAACCTGAACAACTTCTGAAGGTTGAAGGTCCTCAGAGCTCGGCCCCGCATCGTCTCTGTCTTCTCCTTGCATTATATTCCCATGGCTTTAGAAACCATCTATATGCTAATGACTCCCAAATTTATATCTCCAGCTCGGCTCTCCTCTCAGCACTCCCGTCTCATTTATCCAGATTACTTACCTGACAACTACACGCGGATGTCTCTCAAACATCTGAAATGTAGTATGTTCAAAACTAAACTCTTGCTTTTTTTCATGGGAACTTATTTCTCCATGAATTTTCTCCATCTCAGTGAATGACACCTCATTCCACATAATTGTCAAAGTAAAAACACATGATGGATTTTGATTCTGCGCCTCCCACACTTCCACATCCAATCCATCCACAAAAATGGTTGATATACCTCCAGAGTCCATCTTCCATTGCCATTGTGATAACCCGCCAGCAACTTGCTTTCTCTCTTGACACCCATTGATACAGTGTTCAAGGTACTTTTATTAAAACATAGATCGGTCCCTTCACTTTCCTGGTAAAACCCCCTTTCTTCCCCCTACATTGCACTTAGGACTTTAAGTCGCTCTCCTGGCCAGCATAACCTTCCTGGCCTGGTCTCTGTCTTGGTTCTCCAACTCATGCCTATGGCCACCAACGCCTAGTGGCCTGATTTTCCATTTGTGCAACAAGCCGGATTTGTGTACTTTGTTCACATTGTTCCCTCTGTTTGGAATCTGTTTTCCTTCTCCCTTCTCATGGCGGGGTTCTTTTTATTCAAGTTTCTATCTAAATCTCACCTCTGATTTATTTCTCTCACCATTTTTTCTAGGTAGGATACCTAGTTATTTTTGACCACAGTATCATTTTTATTTCCTCCATAGCATTTCATATTTTATAGTGAACCTTTTGTATATTTGCTTCTATATTACCTGTGTCTTCCACTAGACCCCTAGTCCCATCATCACACACTGCTGAGCACATAGTAGGGATTAATAATTGTCAATGAATGAATACCTTGATCTGTCAATCTCCAAAACAAATGAAATATTCAAGGATTGTGGAGGACAAGAGAAGAAATGATCTATTCAAGTAGCTCACAAATACATGTTACAATGACGAGACTGGAGCTGCTATATGAACTTACTCTGCCCTCAACAGAAACCAAACCATCTTCTGGGTGGTTCTTACACAGGTTTCTTTGCTTTGTAATAACTCAACCATGTACTTAGAAGTTGTGTATGTTTTTACATATAGTTGCACCTCAATAAAAAGGCATATCCAAAAGAAAGGAAAAGGGAAAATTTCTAAGAAGTACTTGCCCAATTTTCTGCAACAAGACTTTATAATCAGGAAGACGAACAACAATTCTCTAAGAACAAAAGAAATCTCTGAATAACTGTATAGAGAAAAGGAGTTATTCATTCTCATTCTTTGTTTATGATATTCTTTTGTAGCTCTTATTTTGTAAATTTATAACACTTTAACGAACCGCCTTAAATTCCATTTAACTTGTTATAGACTGGAAATTGGGTGTAGTTTTCAGACGTTGGTCTGGTGAGTGAGATTTATACCTGGTGGAATTAGTACATAGTTTTGTGATTTGTATGCCCAAGTGTGTATTCTCTATCAAATTAGCTACATGGGCTGTTTCACCTGGCAGACCTGTTAACAGAATCTCATCTGTATGTGTGTCTCACAGACTACCTTGAAGTGGGGAATATTCACGAAGGCCTATCACAAGCGTCAGATCACTAGGTCATTAAGAGAGATGCTAAGAAGGGTCTTGAAATTCATACAGAAGAGACTCTGCTGTTATGCTTAGTCATACATACATCCTCTCAGTTTCAATCCTAGAGATCTGTCAGGTGGGTATGCGTAGGATATGAGCAGCCACCAGCCAGCCAGACGCCTCCTGGCAATAGTCTTCTCACCAGGACCTGAAGTCAATGTCATCACATCACACGTCACTCCAGTGGGCTGCGTGGCACGGCACTGTCACGGCGTGACACACAGGGAAGTGTTTCTAGTTTCCAGAAAATGTCTGGAAACCCACATCTTCCTTCTTCATCTTTGTAAGAACTTAAATATGGTGTGATGTTATTGCACATCCACCACAGACTTGACGCTTTCTGTTTAAAACCTAACATATGCTTAGATATTAATAAAATAGACTCTAGAATCAACTCCTCTGAAATGGTCCTGTAACAGATGCTGTACTGCTCAGAAACTTTACCAAGTAGAGGTAGAGCCCAGCCTCGCCTAGTGACTTACATACCCCTACGACAGTCTTTAACCAATGACTGACAAGGATGGGGGTGTTTACTCCAGCTCCTCCTTCTCCCACCCCTCATTGTCTGCCCATCTCCCAAACAGGACAACTCTGAGAAGTGTCTTTAGAGTTCTCTTGTAGCAATGAGCCAAAATAACCCTCCATAAGAATTTACCTAATGACATACCCTTGTTGGGGGCTTCCTTCCTTTCCCTGTCTAACCCCCAGACCCTCTATTTATTTCTCCCTTGGGACAGCCCTTACTAATAAGTCACTTTCACTTAGGGTCTGCTTCTAGGAAATCCTACCCAAGACAGGCTTCGTTCCACCTAAAGGCTGATGTTACTGTGTATTTTACAATCCTTGACTTTTAGCTACATATTCATTATTATTATCTTTCTTATTTTATCCTTTACACTACCTTGATCACTGGAGTAACCTTAACCTACCTGCACATAGATCTTTATTTTCTATTGCGAAGATATTATTAGGAACCACCAACTGAAATTTTACCACCTCTATAAAACACCAGGCAAATGGTAAGACAAATTTAGCTTCATTATCCACTGTGTGGCTTTTTCTTTTTGTTTTACATTAATCCCTATTAAAGACATTATTGGCTGGGTGCAGTGGCTCACGCCTGTAATCCCAGGACTTTGGGAGGAGAGGCAGACGATCACCTGAGGGCAGGAGTTCGAGGCCAGCCTGGGCAACATGGTGAAACCTTGTCTGTACTGAAAATACAAAAATTAGCTGGGTGTGGTGACACACACACGCCTGTAGTCCCAGCTACTCAGGATGCTAAGACCGGAGAATCACTTGAATCCAGGAGGCAGAGGTTGCAGTGAGGTGAGATTGCACCACTGCACTTCAGCCTGGGCGACAGAGCAAGACTTCGTTTAAAAAAAAAAAAAAATTATTGCATTCTATTACTATTAGTTTTGTCCTTCTACCTCCCCTGCTAGGCTGTTACCCACTCAAGGGTAGGGCTCTGATTTTATCCATCTTTGCAAACGTGTGTAGAAACTAATTGCTAACAACAGAAGTTAAGTAAATAAATTCAAAATTCTAGAAGCATATCAGTTTGTCCAGAGATAACATGTCAAGGGTGCTGTTGACATAATTTTTATAATGTCTGAGAAATGATAACCAATAGCAGGACTACCAAGCATTTTTCTGTTTCTCAAAACAAACTTCATAGAAACCTGTGTTTTAGTCAGTTTGGGCTTCTATAATAAATTACCATAGACGTCTTATAAACAGCAGAAATGTATTTCTCACACTTCTGGAGGCTGGAAGTCGGGCTGGAAATCAGGTGTCTGCAGTTCTGGTTCCCAGGAGGGCCCTCTTCTGGGTTGAAGATGGCCATCTTCTGGTTGTGTCCTCACACTGAGGAAGGAGGCAGAGCTAGCTTCTGGGATCTCTAATCCCACTCATGAGGGTTCTACCCTTGTGCCCTAATAACCTTCCGAATGCCCCACCTCCTAATACCATCACCTTGGGGGGCAGGATTTCAACATATAAATTTGAGGGGAAGATTGAGTCCATAAGAGCCTCAGATGGAATGATATCATGGGAAATCTCTTTATCTCAAAGGACCAAGAATTCCCACCTCCTGTGGAGGACAGTTTAAGTTCCTTAGTCAGTAGGAAGATAAGGGGAGTGAGAGGACCAGCGAAATGCACCTGAGAGTTATTTACCCAGTGCCATTTCTAAAATGTCACGTTATTTAACTTGAGATGATTGCCAGGGGAAATAACCCATGAAATAGCTTTTGGTCTTTTTGAAATTTTGTGTCATTATTAGACTGGTTCATCAAGAAATTTGCACCTGAGCTCATTACAGCTCAAGCTCAAATGGCTTTCAAATGAAAATGTCTTTTAGCTTAAATAGAAAGGATAGCCATCCTTCCAAAGGAAATGGACAATTGTATTAATGTCTCTTTGGTTTGTATTACAATCCATCTAACTAGTATTTACAAATGAAATGAAACATTATTTGAATGTCAGTTGTTTCTAGAGAGATACATGGGATTATGTGCTTAATTAGGAGAATTCCTCTTCCTGGGTTCAGATTTAAGACTGATGTTTGTGTTTGATGTTGAGGCATGATTTCCTCTCAGGGAATATAGACAGAAACCTAAGTATGCATTCACATTTTTCTGAATGTTTAAAATAAACTATCAGAGAGAGGGCCAGGCACGGTGGCTCACACCTGTAATTTCAGCACTTTGGGAGGCTGAGGCAGGCGGATCATGAGGTCAAGAGATTGAGATCATCCTGCCTAACATGGTGAAACCCATCTCTACTAAAAATACAAAAATTAGCTGGGCGTGGTGGCGTGCACCTGTAGTCCCAGCTACTTGGAAGGCTGAGGCAGGAGAATCACTTGAACCTGGGAGATGGAGGTTGCAGTGAGCTGAAATTGCGCCAGTGCACTCTAGCCTGGCGACAGAGCGAGACTCCGTCTCAACAACAACAACAACAAACTATCAGAGAGGAATTAGGGGCCACCTTCCAGTGTCAGGAGGGAGGTTGATAGTGTCTCAATCCTTGCTGACTTTGTGTCCTTGGCACAGCCTAATGAGGAATGGTGGGAGACCAGTGGATGTGAGGTTCAAGGCAACTTCTGATTGAATCTTGATCCTGCTAATAACTAACTGTGGGCCAGGCACGGTGGCTCATGCCTTAATCCGAGCACTTTGAGAGGTCGAAGCAGATCTCCTGAGGTCAGGAGTTTGAGCCCACCCTGGCCAACATGGTGAAACCCCGTCTCTACTAAAAATACAAAAATTAGCCCAGTGTGGGGGTGCGTGCCTATAGTCCCATCTACTTGGGAGGCTGAGGCAGGAGAATCCCCTGAACCCAGGAAGTGGAGGTTGCAGTGAGCAGAGATTGCGCCATTGCACTCCAGCCTGGTCAACAAGAGTGAAACTCCTTTTCAAAAAAAATAATAATAATAATAATAATAATGATAACTAACTGTGACATTGGGAGTGCTGCTTAATTTATCTGGGCTTCATTTATCTTCTCTATTAAGTGGGAGAAAGAATTCCTGCCTACTTCAATCGCAGGGTTTTTGTGGGTTTTTGTAAATACCCAATTAGGTAAAAGTTCTGAAAGTCCTTTGAAATAAATGATACAAAGAACTATACGGATGTAACATATTGTTATTTTCACCTTTGATAAAATTTGGCTGTAACATGAGAAACAAGACTTAGTAAATCTTGCCATGCCCTCAGTAAATGCTGCTAGTGTAACTAATTTCATATGTGACATATAGATTATAAACAAAGGGAGGATTTATTATGGTTTTGTTGTAGTTTGTTTTGTTCTTCTGGTTTATTCTAGTTCTTGGAAGAAGATGGGGAAAAATTCTGTAATGATGTGTACCAGAAACGTAATAGGCAAGACTCATTAAACCAGAAAGTTCCTGACTGGATCTGGCATCTGGGAAATTCGGCACATGCTACCAGTTGAATGTTGTGATTAGCATATGTTTGGCATTTGTCATATGGAGACACCCAAAGCACTAAGCAACAGTAGAATAGCAAGCCCCTTGGTAGAAACAAATGAAAAATGTTTTATTACTAACCCAATGAAATAAAACTCTGATAAAAGCTATGAATAATGCAAATAAAGGTATGTGAGAAAAAAGTTAGAATCAAGGGAAAAGTGCTGTTTTCCTAATCAGTGCCTTGGTTGTTTGGTGGTGGTTGTTTCAGGCTGACACATTGACTGTCTTTCAATTAGGCATGTATTTTGCTTCTGTTAGATGAAAGGGGACATCAAGTTAATGTAAGAAATAGTGTGCTTTGGGCCAGGCGCAGTGGCTCACGCCTGTAATCCCAGCACTTTGGGACGCCAAGGGGGTGGATCACCTGAGGTCAGGAGTTCGAGACCAGCCTGGCCAGCATGGTGAAATCCCGTCTCTACTAAGCCGGGCGTGGTGGCACGTGCCTGTAATCCCAGCTATTTGGGAAGCTGAGCCTGAAGAATAGATTGAACCTGGGAGGGGCAGGTTGCAGTGAGTCAAGATAGCACCAGGGTGATAAGAGTGAAACTCAGTCTCAGGGAAAAAAAAAAAAAAAAAGAGTTTGTTTCAAACAGCTAAATTTTCCTTGGCGAAATAACAAGATCAAAACTACCTACGGACCTGGTGCTGTGGCTCATGCCTATAATCCCAGCACTTTGGGAGGCCAAGACAGGCAGATCACTTGAGGTCAAGTGTTCGAGACCAGGCTGGCCAACATGGGAAAACCCCTGTCTCTACTAAAAATACAAAAATTAGGTACTCATGGTGGCGCACGCCTATAATCCCAGGTACTTGGGAGACTGGGGCAGGAGAATCGCTTGAACCCAGGAGACAGAGGTTGCAGTGAGCTGAGATTATGCCACTGCACTCCAACCTGGGCAGCAGGGTGAGACTCTGTCTCAAACAAACAAACAAAAAACTGCGTACACTTTTACATGGTAATTCCTTTTGGCTTAAATTTAACTCTTACAACTTAAGAAATTAAGATAACTGGCTGGGCGCAGTGGCTCACGCCTGTAATCCCAGCACTTTGGGAGGCCGAGACAGGCGGATCACGAGGTCAGGAGATTGAGACCATCCTGGCTAGCACAGTGAAACCCCATCTCTACTAAAAAATACAAAAAAATTAGCCGGGCGAGGTGGCGGGCGCCTGTAGTCCCAGCTACTCGGGAGGCTGAGGCAGGAGAATGGCGTGAACCTGGGAGGCAGAGCTTGCAGTGAGCTGAGATCCGGCCACTGTACTCCAGCCTGGGCGACAGAGCGAGACTCTGTCTCAAAAAAAAAAAAAAAAAAAAAAGAAATTAAGATAACTAAATAAGCATTGCTTCTTGTGTGCCATAGAAGGTATACTGATAGAATGAACAGTATAGACTCTTAAATTCTATTGAAACATCTGACCTCTAATAACAATCCTGAACTAAGTCACCTGCTACATATCCTAAATTCTTCCGTCTTGAAGCACCATATTCACTTGCTAATTGCCCACATCTTTTGTTCCCCCAATTACCAATTCGGAGGAGAAAATTTTTAGACTCCTTTTCTCTGTTAATTTTTCCTTTGTTAGGTTATAATTATCAAACATGTTTAAAAGTTGAAGAGAACAAAGTGATATGATCTGTGATTAATTCAAACTTAATTATTTTTGTGTCATCTGACATTAATTTCCTTAGAGTAATAAATGTTATATAATTTTTTAAAAATTCTCTCTATTAGAATACCATTAACATAATTATAACCTGAAATGTTTTCCTCATATATAAGGAAGGTTAATATGATCGCTGTATCAAGCATGCTTAAAATCCTAAATAACCAAATATCCTACGGGAATTAGGCAAATTATATGCAGCCATGGCTGCTCTGGCAAGCAACTTATTTGCACCACCTAAAATCCTGGTATGTTTTGTCTGCCTTTTCTGGGAAGTGGAGCAAATTTCTGTGTAATTCTAGCAGTCCACAGAAATCAAGACTGGTATCTCTTCTGGATAACTTAAGCCTGATACTGGATGGAACACCAGGACAATTCAGATTATTTATTTATTTATTTATTTTTATTTTTTGAGACAGAATTTCATTCCGTCATCCAGGCCGGAGTGCAGAGGCACGATCTCGGGTCACTGCAACCTCCACCTCCCGCGTTCAAGTGATTCTCCTGCCTCAGCCTTCCGAGTAGCTGGGATTACTGGCTCCCACCTCTACGCCCAGCTAATTTTTTGTATTTTTAGTAGAGACAAGGTTTCACCATGTTGGCCAAGCTGGTTTCCAACTCCTAACCTCATGATTCGCCTGCCTCAGTCTCCCAAAATGCTGGGATTACAGGCATGAGCCACCGTGCCCGGCTGACAATTCAGATTTTAAAATTAACTTGAGACCGGGCGCGGTGGCTCACGCCTGTAATCCCAGCACTTTGGGAGGCTGAAGTGAGTGGATCGCCTGAGGTCAGGAGTTGGAGCCCACCCTGGCCAACATGTTGAAACCCTGTCTATACTAAAAATACAAAAATTATCCAGGCGTGGTGGCACGTGCCTGTAATCCCAGCTACTCAGGAGACTGAGGCAGGAGAATCGCTTCAACCCGGGAGGCAGAGGTTGCCGTGAGTTGAGATTGCGCCACTGCTCTCCAGCCTGGGTGACAGAGTGAGACTCTGTCTCAAAAAAATAAATAAATAAACAACAAAGTAAATAAAAAATAAAATGAATGTGAGCTCGCATAGGAGAGAACATTCTGTGCATACATTGAAAGTGAGAAGATAAAGAAAAATACAAGATCACTGATTATCAGGCAAAGGAAATAAATGACACTGAGATGGACGAAATTTTAATACCTACAACTTTGCTTCTGTGCTCACTAAAAGTGTGCAACGTCAAGTAAAGCTCTTCTAGTCTCCCGTGCTGTATAATTAACTTTCATTGTCACTTAAATAACATAAACATCCCTTTCTCCTGGCTGCCCCTCTCACATAACTTAGAATCTCTAATTCTGTGCTGTGAGCACTCGGTTTCTATATAACATGATTTTGCAGCACAGGTTTGCTCGTGTGGGGGTACAAGAGACAGTTAGACTCAGTGCAGTGACGTTACCTGGCATCTCTGTTTGTCCTCAGGTTTGTGTTATTTTATGAGCATCTTATATGGTTATGTATCCATTATGTACTGCCTATTTTATATGCATCTATGTATTTATCAATATAACAAAAGTTTTCCTTGGTCAGTTTCTTCTTAACATTTTTGTCCACGATCTTCATAAAGTCATACCATATTCATAGAAGGTACAAATCCGAAAAGGAGAGCTAGTAGTGCAAGAGATAACAGAATCAAAAATGAAATGATTGCAATAAGCTACAAGAAGAATTTTGGTTTTGCTAAACCAAAATTAGACTCACTGAGGATGAAATTAAAGGTTTCGTAGTCAGAAACCTTTCATAGAGTCTGGGGCTTAGGATGGCTATCTTCTCACTGGCCCCTTTGCTGGGCCTGCACCTGAGCCCTTGCTATGTTTTTTGTTTGTTTGTTTGTTTGTTTCGCTTTCCAAAACATGATTGTATGCAATGACAGGATTGAGGATATCTATTGGCCTGGGCAGGAGTTATGATGAAAGCTCTAGGACTCAGGGACTCAGGTTGACCACAAGCTCAGTGTCAGCCAGTGGTATCCAGTACAGGTATAATAATAGTCTTAGGCTGAGTCACTTAAAGTGTGACAAGGTCCAAATAATGACAGGTATTACAGAACTCTCTCCTCCTCTACCTAATAAGGAGAGCTGGTTTGGGGGAAGGTCTTTTTGTTTTGGTGAGCTGACTGGCTGACTGGGGAGACAAGGAACTTAGCACACACTTTAGAAAAATTTAGAACAAAGGCTACCTGGGTTTGGGATTGGACTGGGAAGAGGAAATTCTTGAGAAGATGAAACAGAGGCTGAGGGAGGACCTCGGAGGGAAAAAAAAAGGGAGGAGGAAAGATGTGAGCAACTGCTGTGAGGGTTGGAACTGGGAGGAGAAGTGGGAGGGAATTTTCTGCCGATTTGACTGCTCTGGGCAAAGGCGCTAAGATTAGCCAAGAAGTCTGGGGTTATCAAGGTGAGTTTTCTAGATCAGCCTATGTAATAGTCCAATCATATTCTTGGCTTAATATGTCCTGAATTTTCGTCCCTGGTCCTGGCATTAAAGGACACAGAAAAACTAGAGTTTTCCCAGCAGAGGAAAATTAGGATACTGTGTTGTTCGGAAATTGTGATCAGAGGGACTTCTGACTGAAGTGGACATGTTTAGTTTAGAGAAGGAAAGACCAGGGGCCACCAACTGACTGTCAGTTTGCTCAGTGTTGCCCCAGAGAAGCGGTCCTGGGGGGAGTCGACCATTGGGTCAGTAGGAGGAAGAGCCCTCTGAGGGGCCGGAGGTGTCCATCAGTGGTTAGGGCACTCGGCAGAGCAGTGAGCTCCGCGCTGCAGAAGCCCAAGCCCGACCAAGATGACCCTCTAACCCTCTGTCAAGGGGTCTGCGCGAGTGCTGTGCTCTGTGCCCCGGGTGGAGGTGGAGGTGACTCAGTGTTTGCTTCCACGTCAGTAGGGAAGGAATTAGTATCAATGCTATGTGCTATGTGCCCCATGCATTGCATTTATTTTCCCACTTAAATTTCTGAGAGACATATTCTCTTTATGAACGAAGGTTCGGGGGCTCAGGCCTATTAAGTCACTTGCTGTTTAGTGGTCAAATGATTTGAGCCCCAGATCTGTTTTGCTCCAAAACTAGTGTTCCTCATTTATCACGCCGTCTCTGATAGTTAACCAGCATCTCAGTAGTAAGCTCTATTGTTGAAATGTGATATGTAAAACATTTATGGCAAGCATGTTTCTTAGGGAACAGCATATTTTAGTGGTTAAGACATGGGTGTTGGATTAATCAGACATAGGTTAGAGTCTCAATTCTGCCTGTTAATATCCCTGTGACTCTTGGGCAAGTAACATTTCTGGGCTTTGGTTAACGCATACAGTGGTTACCTCACAGGGCTATTTTGAGGATTAAATAAAATAATGTAGAGAGAATGCACCTGATACCAATGGTTTTCATTGCTGCAATGTTTAATACCTATCTAGACATCAAAGGAAAATAGATGAAATACTAAGTAACATCCCCCAAAAAAGCACTTGAACTGAAAATATTTAGAATCATTGGACTACTTCTTTGCACCTGTAATCCCTGTCATCTGGGTTCTCTTACCTTCTGCAGCCTGGGAACTTGGGTATCTATAATATCACTTCCGCGGTCAATACTTGACTTGACCGTCACCTTAACAAATTCACCCAACACACCAGCCTTGCATTTTAGTCAGCCCCAACGGCACAGGATTCATTAGTCAAATCAATGACCAGGATAGTCATAGGACGCCCATACTCATGGAATTCATCTGTTTGTCAGTTACTAGCCAGTCGCTGAATGGCAGCAAAGCTCAGTAAAAATCAGCAAAAATCAGCAAAGCTCAGCAGACTCTCTTGCTAGACAAAAACTAAGTGGCTTAGTTTTTAACTCTTATATTTTGGGCATTCCTTCTTATCATCTCTCTCCTGTTGTTTAACGCTGAACAGCTGCAGAATGATGGCTGCTTGTTGTAGAGGGCAGCTGACCAAAAATATGCAAATAGAGCAGGGATGCCAAACTATTAGGGATTCAGAAATGTGTTTCTGAGAATGCTCTTTGGGCCACTCTCAGCTGCAAACTAAGAAATCTTAATCCCTGGGCCTCAAACCTACTGAATCGGAAGTCCAGATTGAGAGGCCTGGGGATTTTCATTCAACAGTCACCTTGGGTGATTGGCTTATATTTCTTCTGGAAGAACTCCCCTGGGCATGCATCCCAGCAGCAGTAGAGTCCTGAGCCTAGGACGGCCTTCTTCTCGCTGGCCTCTTTGCTGGCCCCTAGCCCTGTGCCCATGCCCTTGCCCTCCCTGTCTGGACGGCTCTCCCCAGTTATCTGCATGATGCATGCCTCAACTTTTAGGCCTTCCTGAAATGTCACCTTATCGTGAGGCCTTCCCGATCACCCTATATGAAATGATGCACCACACACTCAACACCAACCTAACAGATTGTGTGACTTACTCAGCCTCGTGTCTGTCTCCCCACATAACGGCAAGGGTTTTGGCAGCTTTGTTCTCCGTTGTACTGCCTGAGCCCAGAACAACCTCTGGCACCTAGGAGGGACTCCGTGTTTAAAAACCCTAAGGAAGAATCAGAGAAGAGAGGCCTCCATCGTACAGGGAGTTGTGAAATTGATGTGAGGATTTCTGAAGACCTCTTTCTATTCTAATCCTACATTGCCCTTTTAACTTGGATTGTAATTTAAAAGTATTAAGACCAAAAATGGTGAAAAGTTTAGACATGTAGACATAAATGACTTTAGAGATTGCTTTCTATATAGTGAGAATGACACGTGACAGATACTTGGACAGATATGTCCAGAAATTCTAGGGTCTTTAGTATCATTTTTAATTTTTTTTTTTTTTTTTTTGAGCCAGAGTTTTCCTCTTGTCACCCAGGCTGGAGTGCAATGGCGCGATCTTGGCTCACTGAAACCTCTGCTTCCTGGGTTGAAGTGATTCTCCTGTCTCAGCCTCCTGAGTAGCTGGGACTACAGGCGCCCGCCATCACGCCTGACTAATTTTGTATTTTTAGTAGAAATGGGGTTTCACCATGTTGGCCAGGCTGGTCTCAAACTCCTGACCTCAGGTGATCCGCCCGCCTTGGCCTCCCATAGTGCTGGGATTATCAGGTGTGAGCCATCGTGCCCAGGTCTCTCATTTTTAATTTTATAGATTTATTACTACCTTGTTTTACTATTAAGTGACTTGTTATTAGCAAATTACTGGTTTTTGTTTTTGTTTTTGTTTTGTTTTGAGACGGAGTTTCACTCTTGTCACCCACGCTGGAGTGCAATGGTGTGTTCTCGGTTCACAGAACCTTCACCTCTCGCATTCAAGCAATTCTCCTGCCTCAGCCTACTGAGTAGCTGGGATTACAGGTGCCTGCCACCATACCCGGCTAATTTTTTTGTACTTTTAGTAGAGACAGGGTTTAACCATGTTGGTCAGGCTGATCTTGAACTTCTGACCTCAGGTGATCCGCCCGCCTCGGCCTCCCAAAGTGCTGGGATTACAGGTGTGAGCCACTGCGCCTGGCATCACTGGCTAATTGACTCTGGTAATTTTGAATTTTTAATGTAATATGTCTCTATACAAATAATACACAGAGACAAAACATTGTGTTTAATTTCTATACTTTGATAAGTTTCAGTTAATATTCTTTTTTTTTTTTTTTTTTTTTTTTTGAGACAGTCTTGCTGTGTCACCCAGGCTGGAGTACAGTGGCATGATCTTGTCTCACTGCAACCTCTGCCTCCCGGGTTCAAGTGAATCTCGTGCCTCAGCTTCCAGAGTAGCTGGGATTATAGGCACCCACCACCATGCCCAGCTAATTTTTATATTTTTAGTAGAGACAGTGTTTAACCATGGTGGCCAGGCTGGTCTCGAACTCCTGACCTCAGGTGATCCACCTGCCTCAGCCTCCCAGAGTGCTGGGCTTACAGGCATGAGCCACCATGCCCAGCCAGTTAATATTCTCTTATAATTTTAACTTGGGGAAACTACTGAGTTGACTTATATTGTTTCAACTTTAGGGTACCTTTTTCAGGATTGTATTCTGCCTACCTATATTATTGGGGTTGCAATAAACATTAATGGGATCTTTGAATTTATTTAAATTCATGGCCAGGCGCAGTGGCTCAGGAGGCTGAGGCAGGAGAATTGCTTGAACCCACGAGGCAGAGATTACAGTGAGCCGAGATCACACCACTGCTCTTCAGCCTGGGTGACAGAGCAAGACTCTATCTCAAAAAATAAAAAATAAAATAAATTCAGCTGGGTGCAGTGGTTCACGCCTGTAATCCCGGCACTTTGGAAGGCCGAGGTGGGTGGATCACCTGAGTTTAGGAGTTCGAGAATAGCTTGGCCACCATTGTGAAACCCTGTCTCTACTAAAAATACAAAAATTAGCTGGGCATGGTGGTGGGTGCCTGAAATCCCAGCTACTCGGGAAGCTGAGGTAGGAGAATCACTTGAACCTGGGAGGCAGAGGTTGCAGTGGGCTGAGATCAGGCCATTGCACTCCAGCCTGGGCGACAGAGTGAGACTTCGTCTCAAAACAAAACAAAAACAAAATACGTTCTCAACAATTTTATTTTTTTTGAGAAATAACTAGGTAGGTGGGAAATTATGACAGTAGTATTTCTGATATTTTGGGTTTAATTTACATCTTTTGCATGTGTCTTTATAATCTTTCACTGTTTAATTTGAGAATTTACTAATCAGCATTAAATTTCACATAGCTGCAAAATTCAGTGTCAGCAGCCCAGTATTTTCTCTACATAGATGTTGACAGGGATTTTCTTCTGTTATTGGGGGACTGTGAGGATCTAGTTCATAAACAATTAAGCTGTGATTCAAGCAGCCTGCATTTTTTGTCTGATGTTTAATGCATTTCCATGAGACTCCTGGAATCTGACTGTAAAACAAAAGAATGTGTCCCTGGTATTCAGATAGTCGATGATGTAAATCCTCCAACTGATGCTGCTGATCTCTTAATATTTTTTCCTTTAGACAAAGAAGCTGTAGGTGCAATACAGAGGAGAAAAATGACAAGGAAATTTAAAACTGAAATCAGTCTTAGTATAGGAAAAATGGAAGGCAAATTGACATATCAGGGACATGAACAATTATGAAATATCATTGGCCAGGTTTCCAAATGCTAATTTACCCATGAGTCTAATTTTCTAGATGAGATGAAAATTACAGAATCCTAATTTTCCTTTGAGAAATGTTGTTCTCCAGAAATAAAGATACAAATGTTATTTTGCAGTAGCATTCCTATACATTCATTCTCGTTAATTTCAAAAAAAAAAAAAAAAAAAATCTTTACACGGAGAAAGGCTCAATATAAGTACATTTTGCAGCCCTAGCCAAAGCCACAGCCTTAAGGTATTATTCATTGTGTTAATACGTCCCCTGGTTTCTATTTTACTGATGCTCACTGATGCTCCTGTTTAGAATTAAGGCGATCTGTCTTCATGTGTCCTCCCAGCCCTGCCGTAATTGACCTGGCAGGCCACCAGGCTGTGGGCCCCCACGGTAATCACTCGGAGAGGACGTCCCGCCTCTCGAATTTGACTGACAGGACAAGCCCTGTTTTAAAATCACCGTCATGTGCTTTTTATCAGTAGGTGCTACCCATGCTGCCAAGCATGTGCACACTAGAATAGACAGCTGTGTCTTTTTAATGTGCCTTTTCCCCAGCAGAGGAAAGTGGCTGAAAACAGCCAGCGCTTCAGCTGGCTGGAAAGGCCCTTTCTGCTGACGACAGCGCTTTTTGAAATCTTTTTTCACTTCTTTACAAGAGAGCCATGTGCATACTCTGCAGGTCGGTTGATCTCAAGTTAAATAGGCTGGCTTCCCACACGCGGTCGCTGCCTCAGAGATTCTGTCTGGTTGTAATATTTTCAGCTATCAGAAAATACAAAAACATGGAATCAGTCTACTGGATGAATTTCTCCACCATATAGCACACCACTTGTTTCTCATGAAGACGTGAATTTTAGTTTGGTGAATAATGATGGTTTTTTAAGTTGTGTTGCCTTTAGGTATTTAGATACTTATTTTCTTTTTTAAAAAATTTAATTAATTAATTAACTAATTTACTTAGAGACAGAGTTTCGCTCTGTTGCCCAGGCTGAAGTGCAGTGACACAATCTCAGCTCAGTGCAACCTCCTCATCCCAGGTTCAAGCTATTCTCCCGCCTCAGTCTCCTTGTACCTGGGATTACAGGCCTCTGCCACCATGCCGGCTAATGTTTTTATTTTTAGTAGAGATGGGGTTTCACCATGTTGGCCAGGCTGGTCTAGAACTCCTGACCTCAAGTGATCTGCCCTCCTCGGCCTCTCCAAGTGCTGGGATTACAGGCGTGAGTCACTGCACCCGGCCAGGTATTTAGACATTTCCAACTTTGACTTTTGAAATTATATTTTGCTCTTACATGAATTTTTATGGAAGAGATATATTCAGTTGTGAAGATGACTATATTTATACCGTATCGAAACAAAACAATAATGTCGTAGCTGTCCACTGGGTGTTTGGGGTAATGTAGTTTAAGAAGAGAATCCTCAAATGTAGAAATAACCAAGAGAGAAGGCAAGCCCTGGAATAAATCCCACAGTGAACCATGACTTGTGTTTTCACCAACACAGGTCTTCCCTATAAATAGTAAAGCATCCCACATACACATAAGTGACAAGGGCCATGGGAAGCGAGCACTTAACATGGAGATGGATGCCGCTGGTGGAGAGAACAGGAGATGGGAAAGAGGAAGCGTCAACAGGAAGCTGATGTAGAAACAGGGACAGGACAAGATTGGGGCAAGTCATCTCTTTCGCACATTCTGTCTGATTCTGTTTGCCTGGAATATAGCGTCCCAGAAAGGGGAACATGGAGACAGAAGTACAGAGACAGGGAGATCCCTGCTGGTAGGTGGCCTTGGAGGAGGTGGCAATGGGAAAGATGAGATCATGCCTGCACTGTGGAGAGGTCCTCCAGGATGCAGGGAGGAAACTGTGGGCCTAAAGTGGGGAGACAGTTCAAGACCATTATGCCAGGTGACAGGGAACACGAGGAAGAAACAGGCATAAAATATAACATAGGTGTTGTGGAAACCCCTGGCAACTCATCGGGCCTGAGCAAAGAAGCGAGGACATGTGGTGATATTTGTAGGAAACTTTAGGCTACAGAGTGAGGTGCTAGTGACATGGCAGAGTATGCTCTGTAGGCATTTTGGGAAATATGGGATTGGATATAGAGTGGAAGGGAAAACAGAGAAATTTCCATGTATTGATCAGCTACTGTGTGTCAGATATTTTGCTATTTAATCATTTTGAAAGCTCCCCAGGTGACTGTGATGTGCAGCCAGGGCTAGAAACTGCTGTCGTCTCAGCCTTCTCTGTACTTAGTTCAGACAATTGGAGTTTGAAGCCAGCCTTCTAAGCCTTCTCCGGAAGATTTATGAGAATCTTTTCAAAGTAAATTTTTAAAAGTTATATAATATCTAATAGAATTGTTAGAAAACTCTTTAAAAACATACAGTTGGTCAACAACCATCTATTTCTTAAACTTTGAGTAGTGTACATATAGATGTATGCATCTGTGTATAGAGACATATGTATCACATGTGATTTGGAGAAAGAAATCAATGCATCTTTGCATGCTGTGTTATACTTTAGCTTTTCCTACAGTGTCTTGGAAGTGCTGTAATTGAACATAGGTTTCAAAAAAGTGTGTTTATTCATATTTCTGGCAGTTCTTTAAAAGTAAACTCATGACACGCCACATATGAGTGTCATGGACCAAGCCGAGCTTGAGCTTTTCTGCTCAGGTAGCAGAGACCTTCATCTTTAAGGAAACTCACTGACAACAAGGCCTGGCCATAAAGAAGTTTGCCGGTATGACAGGATCGATGCAATGAGAGGAGTAAGTAGATAGGTTGAGGTAGTGCAGTGGAATCCCTACAGACAAGCAGGGAAGATGGCTCAAAGGAGATGCAGCAATAAACTTCACTTTCTCTACTGAGTGCCATGTGTTGTCTTTATTATTTTTTTTTAAAGCAGGTGACCTTAATATATAACTCAGAGCTAAAATAACACCAGATACCCAAAGGAACTGGAAACATTGTGAGAAAATTACATTGGTCTGTGTAGAATACTTCCTTAGTTACAATGAAAGGACATTCTTTTGTTCTGGACCCTTAGAATAGAAAATAACATCTCCTGCTTGTCATTTTTATGCATCCAGAAACAGATTTTCAACATGTTATAGTGAAGACATTGCCGAATGAAGTATAGCACACGTGTTTTACAGTAGTTGATTACAGTCTGTTAGTAAAGTGGCATGACTGGAAATAAGCTGAGACCATTTTAGTGCAGGAGAACCACGGCTCCTTGGTTTGGCCTTAAGTTGTAAGCAGAAAGCTTTGGGAACAGTCCTGCCATCTTCATGGAGTAGTCAGATGTTGTACTTGTCATTAATGTTTTTTGCTATAGTTCTGATGTGTAAATAAGTTACTTAATGGTTGTTGGAGAGAGAAGTTTAGGAGATGGTTGTCAGTACATCAGACCAGTGCTCACCAGGCTGAGAGGCCAGATTTTTGTTTGTTTGTTTGTTTTAGGCAGGGTCTCACTCTGTTGCCCAGGTTGGAATGCAGTGGTGTGATCTCGGTTCATTGCAACCTCTGCCTCCCAGGCTCAAGCAATCCTCCTACTCAGTCTCCTGAGTAGCTGGGATTATAGGCGTGTGCCACCATATCCGGCTAATTTTTTGTATTTTTGGTAAAAATGGAGTTTCTCCATGTTGCCCAGGCTTGTCTCAAACTCCTGAGCTCAAACGATCTGCCCACCTTGGCCTCCCAAAGTGCTGGGATTACAGGCATGAGGCACTGAGCCTGGTCCTCATGCCATATTTTAACTTTGATTCTAGAACTCTAGAGAAATATTATTATTTATGAATATAGATGATTGAGTGTGACAAATACAAAACACATAGTAATTTGAGATAGATAGATAGATAGATAGATATAGACACACCATCTATTCATATATAGGAAATAGGTACTCTGAGAGACAAATGATCTTGCATTAAGTCATTATATATGTGTGTATTTTCAGGTAGATATGTACATATATATGCATGTATATGATGAAGAAAGACATTGGACAAAATATTAAGTATTATAATAGGAACCAGGGACTCTAAAAGTTATCTGAAACTCAAAATGAGAACTAACAAGGCAGGACAAGGGCAGTTGGGGAGACTGGAGTTTACAGAAATGTCCCAACCCACTGGGATTGGTAGTCCAGCCATCCCCCCTGAGGTGCAGAAAGACCAAGCAAGTGATAGCTTGGGGGACATGAACACAGCCGACTCCGACTGGCACTGGTGTGAGGGACCCTGATGAGATATAGATCTTGGGGACCCTGGGCTTCCCTTTAGCCAGCGCCTGTTAAGAGTTTTTTCTCATAACCCCAGGAAGAGAAGTGGGGAACGAAGAGAACTGGGGAAGGAAGAGAACTGGGGAAGGAAGACCGGTCATTGAAGAAGTAGTATGCTTAGGTAAGGATGCTTCCCCTCCAATGGGAAGGCAGGGGATCAAGGCAGAGTTTAGAAACTGGGCCCTACCTGGTAGCTGGCAGGAGTGCTCTCTGTCCTCAGTTGGGAAGCTGAATGCGCACGAGCAGGACCTTACAGATGCAGTCTGCATGGCTCTTCTCCACACGGCCTCTGCTGCAGCCGCAGGCAGCTGGAGAGGCAGATCTGGTGGAAACATGTTCGGCAATTAGCCAGAAAGTGGCTCGGGAAAGGGGCGACTCGAGTGCAGTTGTCTGAGGCTGGAGACAGTGTACGTTTTATAAATGTATGTGTTCATAAAGTAGACTAAATTTACTTTGGCTGATTTAATTACTTCCTGAAGTTTTAAAATATATTCAGTCAGTGTATGTTGAATAACTGTGCAAAAAATAAAGCCGTATAAACTTCAAGGAGTGTGCAGTCTAATGAAGAAAATGAAACTTGTCATCAAGTGATTATATTGCAAAGCACCGTGCCAAGTTGTAAAAGAACCGTCGTAAAGAGGCACACCATGCTTTCGATGTTCAAGGAAGGGGAAACAAGAAAAGTAACTTCTCAGTGGAATCATGAAAGGGTCATGGCAGATGGAGTCCTGAGAGACGGGGACAGAGGTACCAGCAGGAAGAAACTTCTGGAAGTGGGAGATATTAAGTAGCTTAGAGAGCACGCCTACCCCAGTTCAGCTGGAGTAGAGCCGGGGGGAAAGATGAGGACATCAACTTGCTAGTGTAAGATGGTGAAGAATCACATAAGACCTGAACATCATGTCAAGAAATTTGCCTTTTCTTCAATAGGCATCTCCTTTTTTGTTTTGTTTTGCATACCCCAAATATTCAAAGACTTAGACAGAGGATGTATGACTAACATCTGGGATTTCATGATGTGGGCCTGTGTGAAATCTTTTATGTACATTTATCTTATTAATCCTCCTTCATATCTTTTTTTATTTTTTTGAGATGGAGTCTGGCTCTGTCACCCAGTCTGGAGTGCATTGGCGCGATCTCGGCTCACTGCAACCTCTGCCTCCCGGGTTCAAGCGATTCTCTAGCCTCAGCCTCCTGAGTAGCTGGGATTACAGGTGTGCACCACTGTGTTTGGCTAATTTTTGTATTTTTAGTAGAGATGGGGGTTTCACCATGTTGGCCAGGCTGATCTCGAACTCCTGACCTCAGGTGATCTGCCCACCTCGGCCTCCCAAAGTGCTGGGATTACAGGCGTGAGCTACTGTGCCCAGCCCATATCTCCTTTTATAAGATAGGAAATACATGCTGAAAGTATTTTGGGCAAGATCATTGAGTTGGTAAAGTATAAAACCAGCATTTGAACCCAGCCTGTTTTGACTCATCCTCTTTTTAATGCACCACATTGCCTCTATTGAAGATGGACTTTTAAAAATTTTTTTGAGACGGAGTCTCGCTCTGTCACCCAGGCTTGAGTGCAGTGCTGCGATCTCGGCTCACTGCAACCTCCACCTGCTGGGTTCAAACAATTCTCCTGCCTCAGCCTCCATCAAGTAGCTGGGATTACAGGCCTGCGCCACCATGCCCAGCTAACTTTTTTTTGTATTTATAGTAGAGACAGGGTTTCACTCTGTTGGCCATGCTGGTCTCCAACTCCTGACCTCAAGTGACCCACTCACCTTGGCCTCACAAAGTGCTGGGATTACAGGCCTGAGCCACCCACCCAGCCATAAATGTATTTACTTTAAAACTGATTCACCCAGAGAACAATAGCATTGTAACTGGATAAAACATGAATGCTCAGTCTTGAGAGACTGTCTTCCTCTGTTGTTGCTGCTTACAATAGTGGGTTGGAATTAGCTAAGCGGATATGAGAATTTGAGAGCCACAGGCCTTCCCTCATTTTATCAACATTATAAAATGTGAAGCACATCAGTACAGCCGATAAGCACCTAGGGCCAGAAGATGTAGTTTAAGTTGTCGGTGTTTGGGAACTGACATTGCCAAGACATTATTGCATCTTTTCTGCTTTATTAAAGGTGACTTAGAATGATGACTTCCAGTTCCTGCTTCTGGCAACAGTATCGAGTGCTGGCTACTGAGTTTACAGTATCCCCCCAGGGAGAGAAACACAGACTTTTTCAGTGATGTTTACAGTAGGAGAGGTGTAGCTGTTCCTTTTGTTCCTTGTACAAAACACCATACTCAGTTTTACTTCCCATACAGATAAGAAATCTTTGTTCAATCCAGTCTGTGTTCAGAATCCAGATTTACACTGACCTTTTGTGTGGAAGAGATAGCAGATTACCTTTTATCACAAGTGGTTTACGTTTCTTGTTAATTCAGACCAAGTTAATTCACTCAACATTTGGAGGGAGCAGAGTGGGCAAGGTGCTAGGACACAGAGATAAAAACATTAGCACCCTTGAGGACATCTCCAGCCATTGAGCTTTCGCTCAGACATCATAAAGACTGAGTAAGAAATATCAAACCTGAGCACAAAGAAGATACTACCCAAGGGACCCTTAACAGTGCAGGAGATAGAGCGAAGATAAAACCAGGCCCCTGCCTGTCAGCCCCTGGGGGGATGTGTAACGATGTGCGCTATGAAATGTGTGCTCACGTCTCCATGATGTAGACTTAGCTCTGTAAGGTGACGGGAATAGGCTTGTGTGCGTGCATCTGTCATAAGTGCATATTTTCACTAATAGCAGTAAAGATGTTTGGGGAAAGCTAGGTTGCTAGTTTTATAGTCCATAAAAGCAACTCTCAGGAGTCTAGGGACATACTTGGATTTGTGCTGTAAAGGTTCTGTTAGGGATTGTAGCCTTTGTGTTATCTGGAGAGGGGAGTTGCGGGGACATACCTTAACAATACAATTCAGGGGAAACTTCTTCCATTTGGGTAAATAAGGAAATATATTGTTGTAGGCCAAAGTGAAGATGTGGTTAGTGTTAAGAACCTGTTGTTGCCTTAGCTACTATTGTAAAGACTATTATAAGGTTTACAACACTGTGGCCAAAATGTAGATAAAGTGCTTGTTACATACTTTTTTTTTTTTTTTGAGATGGAGTCTCGTTCTGTTGCCCAGACAGGAGTGCAGTGGCACAATCTTGGCTCACTGCAGCCTCTGCCTCCCGGGTTCAAGTGAAACCACCTTTGCAAAATTATGACTTAGTTTATCAAGATTGTAACAGTGCTTTCCCAAAGCCGACCTCCTCCTTGCCTGGGGACTAGATTGACTTTGTAGGACTAACATTAGCCACAAGGTTAGAAATTAGGGTTTAGGAGTCATGCAGCTGGAGGCTACAAGATTCTGACCGTCCCTAAGCTGCTGCTAAGATCAGTGCTTGAGATATTTGCAGACCCTGACCTTGGTGGATCAGCTGGCCCCACCCGGATCAATAAACTGGCTCATTTGATCTTGTGGCTCCCACCTAGGAACTGACTGAACACAAGAAGCTCCAGTTCCCTATGATTTCATCTCTGGCCAATCAGCACTCCTGGCTCACCAGCTTCCGCTCACCCACCTCTGCTCCGCAAATGCTCTGGGAGACTGATTTGAATAATAATAAAACTCTGGTCTTCTGCACAGGCTGTGCGTGAATTACTCTTTCTCTATTGCAATTCCCCTGTTGTGATGAATCGGCTCTGTCTAGGCAGCGGGCAAGGTGAACCCCTTGAAGGGTTACACCAGAGATTCTCCTGCCTCAGCTTCCCAAGTAGCTGGGATTACAGGCATGCACCACCACCCCCCAGCTAATTTTTGTATTTTTAGTAGAGATGGGGTTTGGCCAGGCTGCTGTTAAACTCCTGACCTCAGGTGATCCATCCACCTCGGGTTTTTTTTGTTTTGTTTTGTTTTGTTTTTGGAGATGGAGTCTTGCTCTGTCACCAGGCTGGAGTGCAGTGGTGCCATCTTGGCTCACTGCAATCTCTGCCTCCGTGGTTCAAGCAATTCTTCTGCCTCAGCCTCCCCAGTAGCTGGGATTACAGGCACATGCCATCATACCCTGCTAATTTTTTGTATTTTAAGTGAGATGGGGTTTCACCGTGTTGTACACGCTGGTCTCAAACTCCTGAGCTCAGGCATTCCACCCACTGCGGCCTCCTAAAGTACTAGGATTATGGACGTGAGCCACTGCACCCAGCCTATACTTTTTAACTTACTTTTCTTGAAGTTTTAGGATGCGAGTCTCTGTAATTTGAATTTAGAACATACATTCCATTAAAAATGCTGCTAATAGCATTTTTAATCCCTCACGCATGACTTGGACTTCATGAGATGCTTTCCAGTGCTTTTCTCACTGACTTCTCACAGCAACCCTAAGTGGTAGATGTATTTCTGCTCTCACGGAGGCAGAGTGTGTTATTCTTTGTGCAGACGAGGAAACTGAGACTGGAGATTTATTTTTTTTTTTAGTTTTTTTTTTTTTTTTGAGACGGAGTCTCGCTCTGTCGCCCAGGCTGGAGTGCAGTGGAGCGATCTCGGCTCACTGCAAGCTCCGCCTCCCGGGTTCACGCCATTCTCCTGCCTCAGACTCCCCAGTAGCTGGGACTACAGGCGCCCGCCACCACACCCAGCTAATTTTTTTGTATTTTTAGTGGAGACGGGTTTCACCGTGTTAGCCAGGATGGTCTCGATCTCCTGACCTCGTGATCTGCCCGCCTCAGCCTCCCAAAGTGCTGGGATTACAGAGACTGGAGATTTAAATATTCACCCAAGGATATGGCTGGTACATGGTGGGTCTCGGACTTTAACCCCAAACTTCTGACTCCAGATTCTTTGTCTTTCAACTAGGCCACACTGTTTTATGGCAGTCTGTTTAATTTCAATGTGGCTTTGACTTCTGACTACGAGCCATTAAGCTACAGTTCTCTGACTCTAGCCCCTAAGTGTGTCTTCAAAGTCTAACCTGAGTACCCAGCTGCCTACAGCAAGTTTTCACTCAGCTATTCCTCAGGTGATACAAATAAAGATAATTCTCCACCCCATCCAACTTCCATTTCCAGGCAAATCCATGTTGGATGCTAATCATGTTAAATAATAATTAACTCCTGGGAATGCCTCTAATTTTTTTTTTTTTTTTTTTTGAGACTAAGTTAGTTTCGCTCTTGTTGCCCAGGCTGGAGTGCAATGGTGTGATCTCGGCTCACTGCAACCTCAGCCTCCCGGGTTCAAGCAATTCTCCCATCTCAGCCTCCCAAGTAGCTGGGATTACAGACATGTGCCATCACGCCCTGCTAATTTTGTATTTTTAGTAGAGACGGGGGTTTCTCCAAATTGGTCAGGCAGGTCTCAAACTCCCGACCTCAGGTGATCCGCCTGCCTTGGCCTCCCAAAGTGCTGGGATTACAGGCGTGAGCCACCACACCCAGCTTAAGATTTTTACTTTATCTACTGTTACTGTAAATCCTGGCCTTAGGTCAAAACAACCTTGACCATAAACCCTGCCCTTACATAGGTTGAGGTAGCATTCTTGCCTTTCCCTAGGGATGGAATTCAAATGTCCTACCCATTCCTTTCTCAGGGTATATAAGCCCTGGGTGTGGTGGGTAGCGGCACAGGAATCCACTGTCTGGTCTCACTGCCGCCTGAGACATGGCTTCTGTTGGTGAGTCCCTATTAAATGTTTCTTTTCGAGAGACTGGGTGGGTCAGTTCAGCTTCCTCGAACTTGGCGGGTGGGTGGCGTAGACCTGCCTGCTGCAGAGCACAGAGGTCTTTGGGCCATCTTTCTATCAATTCTAAGAAACTCGGAATGAATGAATATTAAGAACTATTAGAACTATTATTGTATATCATCTTTATAATTTTCCATTGTAATATCAATGTTCTGTTTTGGCAGGGAAATTTGGAGAGTGTGGAGGAGAAAAAGAAATTCAGTATATATAGGCATGCTTTTCTAGTTCCCTTCAGGTGTACGGATATTTTAAATGTAATGAATAATTGCAACTATTGAATGAAGTGATATTTTTATGCGTTCATGCCCAACTACTAATTTTTCTTCCCCCATCAAGTTAGAATTAAACTAATCAGTATAAATGTATCACTAAAAAAGCTGAGTATAGGCCAGGCACAGTGGCTCATGCCAGTAATCCCAGCACTTCAGGAGGCTGAGGTGGGCAGATTGCTTGAGGCCAGAAATTTGAGACAAGCCTGGACAATATGGTGAAACCCCATCTCTACTGAAAATACAAAAATTAGCTGGGTGTGATGGTGCATGCCTGTAGTCCAGCTTCTTGGGAGGCTAAGGCACTAGAATTGCTTGAACCTAGGAGGCGGAAGTTGCAGTGAGCCAAGATCACACCACTGCACTCCAGCCTGGGCAACAGATCAAGACTCTGTCTCCAAAATAAATAAATAAATAAAAATCTGCGAAAGCTGAGTATGATGCTGTTACTCTCTTGTAGGTTTTTTTTTTTTTTTTTTTCCATTTAGAGACAGACTCTCACTCTGTCAGACAGGCTCTCACTCTGTCATCCAAGCTGGAGTTCAGTGGCACTGTGGGATCATAGTTCACTGTAACCTCAAACTTCTGGGCTCATAGAATCAATCTGACTGCCTCAGCCTTGCCACCATGCCCCATCTTCTAGGTTATTTTACTCCCTTTTCGTATCAGCTCTTTGCATTTAATTAGTAATGTCTTAGCTTCCAGACAGTATCTTTTCTGTGCTATTTGCTATTGTGTATATGATACTTTAAATTTACACTAAGACGATATTGATCTTCAAGGAGAAATTAAAGTATTTTGTGAATGGAATCTTCTAAGTTATTTATATCTTGGCTTGAATGCAGTTTAATGACTATTTTCTGTAAATTATGTAACTATTATTTATATTTATTTCTTACTGATCTTTGCTCTTTTATTATAACTTGTCTTGAGCCCTGCCTTGTACTTCCTGTTTGGTTTATCTGAGTACTTTTTTTTTTTTTTTTTTTTGAGACGGAGTTTCACTTCGCCCAGGTTGGAGTGCAGTGGTGCAATGTTGGCTAACTGCAACTTCCGCCTCCTGGGTTCAAGTGATTTTCCTGCCTCAGTCTCCCGAGTAGCTGGGATTACAGGTGCCTGCCACCATGCCTGGCTATTTTTTTATATTTTTAGTAGCAGTGAGGTTTCACTATATTAGCCATATTAGCCGGGTTTCACCATATTACCTCAGATGATCTGCCTCCTCGGCCTCCCAAAGTGCTGGGATTACAGTCATGAGCCACCACACCTGGCCCTGAGTAAATACTAAATTCAGTTGATTGTTCCTGAAGACTGAGCTGTCTCTTTGGGTGATGCCTCTGAGATTGGTGGTGGAAGGAAGCCCAGGCTGGATCCAGTGGAACCAGCCATTGTCACTTGTTAGTGTGGCCTTGGGCAGGTGGCTTAACTCTAGCGTCCTAATTCTCCTTCCCAGGGTGGATATGAGATTAAAAGGAGTGACTGTGTGTAAAGCACCTGATGGGAAGAAAGTGCTGATGAGAGCTATATTGCTTTCTCCTGTTCCCTCCTCACTTCTTTTAAAAATTGAAACACACATGGACCATGTCTGCATATACTGAGGCTTTGTTAAAGTTAGTCTTTATGAGCTGACAGCAGATTCGTTCTTTATTCGATCAGTTTTAACCAGTCATAATGAAGAGACTAGTTTGACCTTTATACATGACCCAGTTAGTAAACTGTTCATCTAGAAACTTAGAAACCTATATGCTGATAGTTCTAGTTTAATAATTCTTGTTAATTTTATTTACCAAAGAACCAGAGATGTATATTCCCAGTATGAAGTGATTTTCATTTAGATAATTTTTTATTCAACCTTTGTAAGTATTTTATTTTGTGGGGGAAAAAAAAAATCACCTAATGTACTTATTTTGGATTTTCCTGTTGGTGGAAATGGTTTTTGCATACCTTTGAAGACTGTTACATGCGAATTTGAAATGCAGATTAGCTCTATGATACACTCATTGTAACTATGCGTCTTGCTTGTCGGTCTTGCTCTGAGTTGTAGGATACTCAGTTATGTTTTATCCCAGTTTCAGATGAGAAATAGTGCTCATCCTTGCTAGAAACTGCCCTTTGAAGCAAAGTTCAAGTTCTCAGGGAGAGAGCCAATCACCCTGGCTCCTCCTACCTTCAGTTAAGCAGAGTACAAGCCTTAGTATATGGAAATGTGAGCTTTGTTTTGCAGAGTAAATCCTGTTTGTTTGTGTTGTGGGCTTTGTTTTTATTTTTATTTTTATCTTGTTTTCTCTCTCGGAAAAGCTCAAGCCTCACACAGGTTATTTTCCCCTGATACTTGATGGTCTACACAGTTTCATTTCATCATGTCATACTTAGGGAATGACCAGTCTTTCAATGTGCCTTAAAGGGCTAACCTAGGAATTATTAGCCATGTGCTATTCATCAACAAGGTACACTTTGATAGACTTTTCATTGCTTAAGTCAACAGCTTTTGAAAATCGAATCCTCTATGTTTTCCTCTGTCTCGAGGCCTCTCCACGCCTATTGTTATTCTCTTATGCAGCTTTTCTTTTTCTTCCATCTAGCTATCTTCTACCAGGCTAAGGGCTGGAGTTTTACTGCTTTGGACCAGACGTCACAGCTCTGGTTTAATCCACAAACCTTCGGTACTTCTTTTTTTTTTTCTTTTTTTCTTTTTTTTTTTTTAAAGCTGGAGTGCAGTGGCACGGTCTCGGCTCGCTGCAATCTCCGCCACCCGGGTTCAAACTATTCTCCTGCCTCAGCCTCCCGAGTAGCTGGAACTACAGGCATGTGCCACCAGGCCCGGCTAGTTTTTGTATTTTTAGTAGAGGTGGGGTTTTACTGTGTTGGCCAGGCTGGTCTTGAACTCCTGACCTTGTGATCTACCCGCCTCGGCCTCCCAAAGTGCTGGGATTACAGGCGTGACCCACAATGCCCAGCTACCTTTGGTTTGTTTTTAAGCTTTTGACTGTTTTCTGAATTTCTTTTTTTTTTTTTTTTTACTTCTAATGATACCAAGTATTTTGTAGTAGTTTTTGTTTTGTTTTGTTTTGTTTTGTTTCCTCAGCCTTGTGGAGGTTCTGCATTATAGTTCTTACAACTAATTTCTATTTAATTATTTTTACCTTGACTCCGATAGTTTAACTGTCATCTGCATTTTATTTCTTGAACAGAATGTTAAAATAAATTAAAAGGCTGGTTACAGTGGCTCATGCCTGTAATCCCTGCACTTTGGGAGGCCAAGGCAGGCGGATCGCTTGAGCCTCAGAAATTTTGACCAACCTAATTTCACAGCATAGTGAAACCCCAGCTTTACAAGAAATATAAAAATTAGCTGAGTGTGGTTTTGTACCTGTGGTCTGAGTCTGAGAGGTGGGAGGATCACCTGAGCCTGGGAGGTCAGGGCTGCAGAGGGCCATGATTGCACCATTGCACTCTAGCCTGGGCAATGGAGTGAGACCCTGTCTCCAAAAAATAATAATAAATTAGCAAGTTAAAAATAAATAGTGAATCATACGTTTTACACCTTAGCAATTTAACCGATGACATCTCATTCATCTGACAACCTTGTGGAGAAGAGTCATTCATTTATTTATTCCACAAATTTTTTTTTAAGCATTACTACATGCCAGACACTATACTGGATCCTAAAAATATGAAGTGGACAACATTGGTCAAAATCTCTGACTCGTGGGGCTGCATTTAATTAAGGGAGGAGGAGAATACACAGTCATTAAATAGTGTATTGACTATAAGCACTAAGGAGAAATGTCTGGCAGAACGGGAAATTGGAATCGTGGGAGGGAGTCGAGGAGATGGAGCCAATTTCTGATTTTAGATGAGGCCATGCCTCACTGGGCAGGTGGGGTTTGGATCAAGCCCGGCCTCTCTGAGGGACTGAGCAATGTGGCCAGCCTGGGCCCAGCATTTCAGGAGGAGGAAAGAAGTACAGAGGCCCTTCAGGCTCGGGGGAGGTTGGGTGGGAGGACCAGGCAGCAGGGAGGCCCGTGAGTCTGGAGTGAGCAGAACCCAGGGGACAGGAGCTGGAGATGAGGTCAGAGAGCACCTGGGAAGAGGTTATTGTTCTTCTTTTACAGAAAGAACAGATACACACACACACACAGGGTCAGAGTGGTCTTGGTAGAGGGAGTTCCTCAGGGTCACGGAGCTAGAAAGGGGCAGGGCTAGGACTGAGCAGGACTAACTGGCACTTGGAGCCCAGGCGTGGGCTGGGGCCTCCCACTCAGGTGTCATCCTTGCTTGAAGTAGTTGACATTTTATTTCTCACTTTGCTCATCTTCCTGTCTTTGGAGAGTAGGAAAGCGTATTTGTTTCTGGAATTCTCTGAGGAAAGCTCAGTCACTTACATTTTAACCTCCATTTTGAAGAATCAGTGATATTTCACATGGAAAAGGCAGGTGCCAGTATACATCACATAGTTTTGACTTCAGTCTTGTAACCTTGGGAGAGTTTGGAGCACAAGAATTCTTTGGAGGACACAAAAACCTTCATAAAATGATTATACTGTCTGCTTAAAAGAGAAGTTGTTCTACTAAAAATTTGCAAAGCAGTTTTTGATGTAGTATCAAAAAGTGGATTGTTTTAGGTTGCAAACTTATCTCCAACTAGATAGTCTTCCCAGGCTAGCCCTTTAAGTCACCACAGTTCCATAGTTTAGGTGCTGGTAGGTGAATTGTATGTAGCTAAGACAATGCATCAGTTGTTTTTGACTTTGTAAGGAATTCATATAAAAATGAAAGTTTCTCGAGAGAAGAGAATTATAGATGAATATGCCCTAAAGTAAATTGCTCTTCTCCAAACCAAGGTCCTTGTGTATTTTATAGAATTCACAGACTGTTGTTACCATGACAGGTCACTCTTAGTCCTTGAACAATTTTCTCACCCAAGACTATTACCAAATCAGAATTATCAACAGTCTGAAGTAATTCCAAGGCCAATAAATAAATAAAATGACTCCTCCAAATGGTAAGAATTCTCTTTCAACACAGAAACGTTTATTAAAAGTGCAATCCCAGATGCTTGTTGAATATTTATTGGATGTGGTCATCCTGAAGCAGGATGCCTTAGGTATATTGTAGCATAAAATATGTTGATTAAAAATATCCAGGGTTACAATAGCTCCTATGCAGAGAATCAAATTTTAGAGCTAAAAGATTTTTAAATTCACTAATAATGTGATTTTAGTACTTTATAAGTGTTTTTGTTTTTCATTTAATCCTCAGAAGAACCATAGGATATAGTGTTGTTAACCCCATTTTTTTTTTTTTTTTTTTTTAACATTTGAGGTATAACGGGGACACAGGTTAAATAACTTCTCCAAGGTCACCAGTGTACCAGCAAAGCCCATATTCTGAATTTGCTTTGAAATGTAGCCATTGTGCTCATTCACACTCACACTATCCTTACTCTTCCTTTTCATTATCCTTATAGTTTTGATCCTCATAGTTTTTTTGTTTTTTAAACATAATTTCTTTTTAGAGATGGGGTAGTGCTATGTTGCCCAGGCTGGTCTTGAACTCCTGGCCTGAAGCAATCCTCCCACCTCAGCCTCCCAAAGTGCCGGAATTATAGCCATGAGCCACTATGCCCAGCCAAACTTCATAGATTTTTTGACCCCATAAACAAATCTGTTGTAATAACCAATGGATTTTTTTCTTTTTTCTTTTTTTCTTTTTTTTTTTTCCTTTGAGACAGAGCCTTACTCTGTCACCCAGGCTGGAATACAGTGGTGCGATCTTGGCTCACTACAACCTCTGCTTCTGGGTTTAAGTGATTCTCATGCCTCAGCCTCGCAAGTAGCTGGGATTACAGGTGTGCGCCACCACACCCAGCTAATTTTTGTATTTTTAGTAGAGACGGAGTTTCACCATGTTGGCCAGGCTGGTCTCAAACTCCTGACCTCAGGTGATCCAGCCTTTCGGCCTCCCAAAGAGCTGGGATTACAGGCATGAGTCACTGTACATAGCCCAGTGGATTTTTTCTTTCTTGGTTTCTTTTATACTATTTCTACTTTCCATCACTTCCACTGAGACCTTCAGCTCATCACACCTAATATCTAAACAACAAGCCATGAACTCATCTACTTGTCCTTGGTCTCCCTTGACTCCCACTCTCCTGTGAATTCCCACTGCCTCATCTCTACTTTTGTCATGAAGAGTCATTCCTAATTTGATGAATTCTCAATTGCTCCTCTGATCACTTCATAAGCATTCAACTTAGGTAACAGCAGAAATGGAGAGGAGGGTACACATTTGAGCCATTGGGTTTGACAGCTTCTTGGATGTGACTGTATCAGGAAGGCATGAGCCATGACTCCAAGGTTTCGATGCTGGTAATAGAATCAACAGAAAATAGAACGGGAAGGAAAATTTGAGGAGCAGGAGTTAATTGGGGTTATTTGCTGGAGCAGTCAGGGTTGAAGGTAAATCATTTACATTTTTCAAGCCTCTATGGTCCAACAAAATGCCTTCTTTTTGTTGTTGTTTAGTCTGAAGTTATAACTGTGTAAATATTGATTTTTTTTTTTTTTTTCTGATCGGATGATCTGACTCACAGTGTTATAGGACAGAGGACTATTGTGTAACAGGTGCAGTACTTCTGGTTAGTGTTAGAAAGACTTTAGGGCATGGGAGAAAAACCCAGCGATGTTAGGTGTGACGACTCACCTAATAGCTCTTGAAGTAAGGTGTTCACCTGCCCCATCATGGTTTCTGCTGCCCAGCAGCCTACGTAGCAAACTCATTGGAATGGGTGACTTAAAACAAAACTTGCTCACTTTATTAGAAACAGTTTAACAAAACAAACAAAAGCCAAATACTCTTTAATCTGCTTTATCATGATGATATAGACCAATAGCCATTGTTGTGTTTACTGTTGACTAGCATCATCAAAAACAAATTGTAAGGCTGGGTGCAGTGGCTCATGCCTCTAATCGCAGCACTTTGGGAGGCCGAGGCGGGCGAATCACTTGAGCTCACAAGTTCAATACCAGCCTGGGCACCATGGCAAAACCCCTTCTCTACAAAAAATACAAAAATTAGCTGGGCATGGTTGTCTGAGCCTGTAGTCCCAGCTACTTGGGAGGCTGAGTTTGGAGGATGGCTTGAGCCTGGGAGGCGGGGGTTGCAGTGAGTAGAGGTTGCCCCACTGTACTCTAGTCTGGGTGACAGAGCCAGACCTTGTCTAAAAAAAAAAAAATGTAATCATACAAATATTAATATTCTAGCGCTACTAAATAATTCTTACTCAAAGAAAACTGTCAGGTTGAGAATAATAAGCATTAACTTGAGACTTCAAATAAGTGAGTTACATCTTTATAAGTAATCTCACTAAATGTTTCTTAGTTTGATATTCCATTTTGTGAAACCTCCTATGATTTGAAAACGATAATACTGAGTCAAAATAAGATGTTAAATTAAAATTCTATTCATGCTTACTTGCCCCTAACATTTATGATCAATTTGCTTAAGTTTTCTTAATCTTTTATTAAGTAAGCTGTGATTTTTAAAAAATTTGAACCATACTATATTTTGTGCTTAAACAATATTCCTTAAACAGAAAGTATTTAGTTGACAAAACTATAAATATGTACTAAAAATACATATAATACATACATTATATATATATGTGTTACACACATTCACACAGACATAATATGCTTATGTAAATATATGGAATTACTATATGGAGTTTGTGTGTGTATAGAATAGTAATATGTTTTTTCAAGCAAACTGAGTTTTAACATCATGTGTCTAAGAAGGGGTTCTAATACGTTTAAGCTCTGCTAGTTCTTCTTCTAAAGACCAAAATGGATATAATCATGAGGAATATGTGTTTAAGTTTTCACAGTAGTTTGAATAAAGCCATGGCGAAATATTTAAGGTTATCCAGAGGGAGAAAAGCACCCTTTAGTTTACAGACAATTAAATTTAAATGCAGCCATAACTTACAAGGATAAATTTGAACCATCCATCCTTCACTTTACTAGCTAGAGTTTGCCCTCTCATGTTGGCAGTTCTTTACAAAGAAGCGAGGATTTCATGTGCTTACTTATAGTTTTGGAAAATGTGATGGGTTTAATGATGTATTTTTCATTTGTGAAATGAGTGTAGATAGAAATTGATATAATGAATAGAGGATGTGAGTGATTGTGACAATTCTGATAGAAATGACAGTGAGAATGCAAAAATGAAATCAATTTTCTATTTAAATTATTACAGCAGCATTCATTAAGGCCCTTTCTTAAACAGAGCTGGATATTGCAAACTGGAAAAAAATATTAATCATGGATTTGCCCTAGATTTTTCTGCATTAGTCTAGCATGGATGTTTATATTCAAGCTGCAAATAGTAGTTTTCTAGGTATTCAGAAGTTAAGAACAATTTAGATTAAGGATGTTTAAAGCTCATTTGTAAAATGCTCATACTATTTGAGCTGTTTTAAAAAGATTTGCTTAGCGAAAGTCATTGGATCAGAATAATTCTGACACTCTTAATCTTTTTTCTTTTTTTTAACTAAGAGCCTTAGACATTTTCTTTCCATTTAAAAATGAGAATGACAAAACTGAGTAAGTAATTACTTGAAATAGTGCAGTAAATGCCAAATTTGTGCCCAGGGAAGAAGATACGCTAAATCTTAAGGAACATAGAGGCAATTGTAAGACAATACAGTCTCTCTTGCCCATCTTTGTGTTTGAACAGATTTTATAAATTCATTGGTTTGTAGTAATATTTGGCAAGAGGTTTAGAAGTAGTGAGGTAGTAGCCAGTTGTAAACAGAGAATAAATTTCACAGGCTAAACGATTACGAGTGACCAAGAGAATAGCAGCACACGGGCAACTGGTGGATAGAGAGGAGTTGGGAGGGGAGATCTGAGATGCTACAAACAAACCGCAAAAGAAAGATGCTTCCCCAAATTCATCTCAATGCTAAATTATGTCAAGTCACCATTTACAATGCTTAGAGTTCATTATAAGTGCTACTGATTTTTTTTTTTTTTTTTTTGAGATGGAGTTGCCCAGGCTGGAGTGCAGTGGTACGATCTTGGCTCACTGCAACCTCGCTTCCTAGGTTAAAGTGATTCTCCTGCCTCAGCCTCCCGAGTAGCTGGGATTACAGGCGTGTGCCACCACACCCGGCTAATTTTTTGTATGTTTAGTACAGATGGGGTTTCACCGTGTTAGCCAGGATGGTCTCCATCTCCTGACCTTGTGATCCTCCCGCCTCGGCCTCCCAAAGTGCTAGGATTATAGGGGTGAGCCACCGCGCCCAGTCTGTGCTACCGATTTTTAATGCGGTTGGCTTTTATATTAAAAACATCAGCTAATAAAATGAAATTTATGTTAATTTTTTTTTTTTTTTTTTTTTTTTTTTTTTTTTGAGACGGAGTCTCGCTCTGCCGCCCAGGCTGGAGTGCAGTGGCCGGATCTCAGCTCACTGCAAGCTCCGCCTCCCGGGTTCACACCATTCTCCTGCCTCAGCCTCCCGAGTAGTTGGGACTACAGGCGCCCGCCACCGCGCCCGGCTAGTTTTTTGTATTTTTTTTAGTAGAGACGGGGTTTCACCGTGTTAGCCAGGATGGTCTCGATCTCCTGACCTCGTGATCCGCCCGTCTCGGCCTCCCAAAGTGCTGGGATTACAGGCTTGAGCCACCGCGCCCGGCCTTATGTTAATTTTTAAAACTAAAACAGTAGCTAGTAAACTGTACCATGGTGTAGATGTCTTAGAAATGTCTGATTCTTCTTTGGAAGGTAAATGATCAGTGGCTTTCATTAACTGATTTGCAAATCCAAAAATGTGTTCTTCCACACTCAGCCATATTTAAAAATATTTATATATATTTTTGTAGAGATGAGGGTCTTGCTATGTTGTCCAGGCTGGTCTCAAACTCCTGGTCTCAAGCAGTCCTCCTGCCTTGGCCTTCCAAGGCATTGGGATTACAGGCGTGAGCCACTGTGTCCAACCATCAGCCATATTTTTTTAGCATGAGTTGAATATATTTTGATATCTTTAATTATTTTATTGATTCATAGAATACAATTTGTGAATCATGAATAAACGTAAATCATGAATAGTTTTTAGATTTCCTTCATATATGAAATTACAGCAAAACAATGTAAAATCCTTTAAAACATAGGACTCTTCTTACCCAAGGAAGACAGATTATTTCCTGAGTCCATTTGGTCATGGGTTAAACATCAGATATATTAAAAATAAATGCATTTGGACTAATGGCCATTTATTCAGTGGGAAATAGAATAAATGAGATGGGTTTGTATGTGTGCATACACACACATACAAAATCTCACATATGTTAATATCAAAACTATTAATAATATATTATCACTTCATCTAAGCATCACCTAAGAATAGGGCCTGTTTCTCAAAGTGTTTGTGTCTGGGGTACCTCCTGACCCCACAAAGCCCAAAATGAACCTATCCAGGAACCCTCATAGACTAATGCTGGTACCTGGCCCAGAACCCTGAATGCTCAATTGATTTCACACACTGGAGCTCAAGCTGCCTTTGGAATATGGAAGGCAGCACAGAGCCTTAATTCACTGACATCTGTACTCCGACACCATGCCTACTCTTGTGCTAGGTTAAGTTATTCCGTATTTTAAATGAGTCACTTTGTAAATACTGATCCTCTCTTATTGTCAGTAGGTTTTTGTTTGTTTTTTGAGACAGAGTTTCGCTCTTGTTGCCCAAGCTGGAGTGCAATGGTGCGATCTCAGTACACTGCAACTTCTGCCTCCTGGGTTCAAGCAATTCTCCTGCCACAGCCTCCCAAGTAGCTGGGACTACAGGCGTGCACCACCATGCCCGGCTAATGTTTTGTATTTTTAGTAGAGACGGGATTTCACCATGTTGGCCAGGATGTTCTCAAGCTCCTGACCTAAAGTGATCTGCCCACCTTGGCCTCCCAAAGTGCTGGGATTACAGGTGTGAACCACTGTGCCCAGCCTGGTTAATTTTCAAAAGAATGAGGATAGTTTTACTACCTGGTGCCTAAAATTGTCAACATTTTCCTTGTCTCCCAATTCATAATTGTTATTCCATCATTTAAGTCTGGTTTATATCCAGTTACCTTCTCCAGTCACTCCAGCCTTGAACTTCTACAGTCTAGTCATGAAAAGCTACCACTTGGCTTCCCCACCATGTTATGCCTTTTTCCTTCCTTCTTTCTCTGTCTTTCTCTGTCTCTGTCTTTCCTTCTCTCTCTCTCTTTTTTCTTCTTTCTCTCTTTCCCTCTCTTCTTTTCTCTTTTCTTTTTTTTCTTTTCTTTTCTTTTCCCCCTCCCCTCCCCTCCCCTCCCCTCCCTTCCCCTCCCCTCCCCTTCCCTCCCCTCCCCTCCCCTCCCCTCCCCTCCTCTTCCCTTCCCTCCCCTCCCCTCCCCTCCCCTCCTCTTCCCTTCCCACCCCTCCCCTCCCCTCCCCTCCCCTCCCCTTTCTTCAGAATCTTGCTCTGTTGCCCGGGCTGGAGTGCAGTGGTGCTATCTCAGCTCACTGCAACCGCCGCCTCCTGGGTTCAAGTGACTCTCCTGCCTCAGCCTCCCGAGTAGCTGGGATTACAGGCGCCTGCCACCATGCCCAGCTAATTTTTGTATTTTTTGTAGAGATGGGGTTTTATCATGTTGGTCAGGCTGGTCTAGAACTCCCGACCTCAAGTGATCTGCCTGCCTCAGCTTCCCAAAGTGCTGAGATTATAGAGTTAAGTCACCACGCCCAGCTGGAATGCCTTTTTCTGTCTCCTTGCCTTGGTCATGCTGCTTCCTCTGCCAAGGATATAATTTCCACCTTTCCTTTCAGACTCTTGTTTCAAGAACTGGTTCAGGTATAATTTTCCCTGAGAAGCATTCTTCATCTTCAGTGGTTAGTAAGCCAGGTAGCCCATGTCAATCCTACTGCAGCTCTATATGAGAAACGTATTTAAAAGTTTAGGATTTGTGCCAGCCCTAACAGACTGGAAATACTTCAAAGGCAAAGATTACGTCTTACCAACAGTTAGAACTATTGTGCATAGCACAGTATGCTAGACTGATCTTTAATCACTAAAATTGAATAATTGTAATGTTTTCCCACTTTTCAGGAAAAGTAAGTAAATGGATAGTATATTACAAATTTAAAGTTTTTATCCTATAATTGTTTTTAAACCTACCTTTGTTAATAAAGTGTAGCTGGTAATTAGCTAGCAAGCAGATAGCACACACGAATGTCACAGTACAGCATAGAAGCAGCCAGTCATACTTAGATCAGTTGCTTACTGCTTTTGTGGATGGATGTGCGTGCTCATAATTGTGATTTCTGTAATAACACTTATGCATGACAAAATTAGTAACACCTATGACGGACACTAGGTATAACAATAACTGCAAAGAGCATTGTGAATTCCAGGTGTTCTGATGCTTAAATAAGGCTGAGAATCTATTAATAATATAAGGGGAATTCTCCCTTGTTGTTATTTCAGTTATTGATTTAGCTGAAAATGTGAATTGCATACTGGTAATTGAGACTAACATTAATTATTTCTAGAATATGCAGTTAGCAGTGCAACATAAGTACCAAGCAATCTTCATGCTAAAATGTTTCCCCCCTTTTGTGAGTAAAGGTGTACTTTGTGCTAAATTCCATGCTTATGCTTGATTTCTACCCCTCCCATGACCATATTAGCAGTATTCCCATCAAGAAAAACTTTTGTTGTAATAAGAAATGGCACAACCCATTTTTAGTAAGGAGAAGCTGTAAGGAAAGTGATGATAGTAATATTTTCATTCTTCCACTTTAATTTGTTACATATTGCTGTGCTAGGTAGATTCGTCTAAGAATCCTAATCCATTTACACACTTCCTGTGATGTTTGGCTTATTGGCATGCAGTGAACACTTTTCATCAGCCTTTCTGTGCTATTTCCCTAACACAGCATAAATATAAGGTGGTGTGCTTCAAATAACTATTGAAATGTGAGTTGTATTAGCTGAGGCTTATTTTCATTGAGACATCATCATTTTCAGTGTAATCTCCATTACTTTTAAATTATTAAAAATTAAATCTCTGCATGCAAAGTGCAGTTTTCAAGAAACAGTGCTCACTAGAATTGTGCCATTTTTTCTATATAAAGCTGTAGATCAGGTACCATGGGAGGCTGGTTAGAACCAGATGCAGGGATGCCAATTTGGGGTCTTAATACCAGGATGAGATGGTGGTCTTTAGAGTGGTCTGGGGTGAGTACTAGTCCCTTTACTGTCCCCAGACCGTGGGCTTTATTTGTATGATCTCTTTAGTTGTATATATATATTATTAATAGTCCATAAACAATACAGGGAACCTAAATGATGGCTTAGATTCTGATTTCCTATTCCCTTTTAATTATCTACATTTTCTACAGTTGCAGAATTTAAATGTAAGACATTTAATGTCTAAATCACATGAAAACTGTGGGAAAGGAAAACACTGTAGACATTTTTTTCTTTTTGTATTCTGTACAGTTCTGTATACATGTCTGTGTTCCTGCTTCACAGTTTTTCTAGCAGGTAAAATAAACTGCACTTTAAGGCAATATGGTACATGTGTATCTAGAATGTCTGTAAGTAGGCATAATTGCATTTCATGTTGCCATTTCAATTTGTGTTAATGTATCTCAGTAAGTACTAGAAACATAATTAGTAAGTAATACCAAAGAGTGGTAGCTTCTAGGCCTGATAAGAAAAAAAGGTAATATGAAATTAGGCAGACACAAAGAAAGCATATAAAAGATAACATAATTAAAATGTAAAATTACTGGGTTCTTTCTACAGAAAAACTTCAAAGTCTCAATCATGAAAAAAATATTAGTGGAAAACTGTACTATTAGTCTTTATAAATGGTCGTTTCATTAAAATTTCCTTTATGAAACCTACTTTTCTTCCTAAATGTAGGAAAATTTTATTGTTCAGTGTGTGTGTGTGTGTGTGTGTGTGTGTGTGTGTGTGTGTGTATTTTTTGTTTTTGCTTTTGTTTTGAGACTGAGTCTCACTGTATTGCCCAGACTGGAGTACAGTGGCGCAGTCTTGGCTCACTGCAACCTCTGCTTCCCAGGATCAAGTGATTCTCCTGCCTCAGCCTCCCGAGTAGCTGGGATTACAGGCACACACCACCACACCCGGCTAATTTTTTGCATTTTTAGTAGAGACAGGGTTTCTCTACATTGGCCAGGCTGGTCTCGAACTCCTGACCTCAAGTGATCTGCTCGCCCAGCCGCCCAAAGTGCTGGGATTACAGGTGTGAGCCATCATGCATGGCCTTCAGCATAAATATGTTTTAAGGTGATATGAGAAAGTACTTTGCATTGAAAAGGGAACAGAGGCTGTTTTGCTGTTATAAATGGGCACTGGAGGGCTCAGACTTGGATGTCTTCACCCCCCTCCCCAGAGACCAATCCCTGCTTCCTCAGTGTAGTTGGCCAAGGAGGCAACTAAACAAGGGCCTGATACTAAGAAAATACAGAGATTTGATTGTGACCAGACTTACCTAGGAGTGTCTCCCTCTCACATGTGAGAAAGCACCTGCCATCATCATATGGAAAATGCATTCCAAATTCTGAACAAGTTCTGTGGCATGAATTCATTCCTCAGAAAGGCAAGTTCCAGTTTTTATTCAACCAACAGAATTTCAATTACAGTTGCAAAAAAGAAAAATACTCAAATTTATCTAACTGCTTTGGACCACTCTGGTTTTGGATTAAGTAAATAAAAACATCTATTTAGTGAACCGTAGAGGTGTCGGTGTTAGGTGCCGACTGAAGCTGTAATGTTACATTGGAGAAAATGCTTTCAGTCAAGACACTCTTCATTGAAGAAATCAAAGCCTTTCTGGGCTGACCTAAATCGTTGTGTTCCTTCATTAGGTCCTTTCAGTACTGCCGTGGAGATTTGTTGCATGTGAAATGAGCTCTTGAGCATAAAAGAATGACATGCCAAATGGGAGTTGCCTATTTTCTTTTGTACATTAACTGGTTATATAATTCACCAGGAGGAACAGTTCACGCAGGCAGTAACAGCAGGACCGTCCAGTCCTCAGCTAGCTTCCAGCAGGAGTGGGAATTGCCTTTCAAATTCAAAATAATTTAAGGATTCACACCATTTTTATTAAAAATAAATAAACAGAACGATGTAATAAAACAACTAATGACTCTTTTTATACAGCAGTGTCTGTGTAAAATACTGCTCTGGGGATAGCAAAGGTACATCCTTTGTAATGTAAGACATTTGCTATCTCGGTAACTTTTCTATCCCAGGATGGTATTTTACTATTGTCACTTTCAAACTAATTTATTTTTTAATGACTTGAGATGCATGGATGTGTACATAATGTTTCAGGAAAAATCTATGAATTATGCATGATTTACCTGAGAGAATGTTCTAAGATAGGCTTGTTTTTAAGATCAGCTAAATTTAGCGTATCGATATTTTTTCAAATCCTCTTTTTGTTAAGACTTTTCATTTAAATATTCAGGGAACACGGCAACATGAAATACACAAATTTGGTCATATATACTGGATTGCCTATAAGAAATTTTCTTACAGTAAAATCTTAACCAGTATGTACAGAATGGACTGTCTGTGCAAACCAAACGAAGGAGTCCCTAATGGAGAGCAGGTTGGAAGGGAACAAGTCAGTGATGGCAGCAAATGTTTTAAAATTGTGTTTTAAAATTTGAGGCAAACTCGGGGTTTAATGGATACCTTTGTACAAATACCCACTTAATAAATAGAAGGGCCGTGACATTAAAGCTGCTGGGTTAAATTTTATTTGTTATTGGCCACAACAATGATACCTGCAAAGCATCATGAGTGTTTATTTGAAGTTTAGTGACTTGTCATTGAGACCAGTGGTGTTTCCTCATTCTCAGATTTAGTTATTTTGATAATGGATTTGTGGTGTGAGAAGATCTGAGTGTTCTCACTTGAATAGCCAAATATCTCTATGAAGTCTTATCTGCCTCTTTTTTTAAAGAAACTTTAGCTTCCTTTTGTTGTTGTTGTTGTTGTTGTTTGTTTTTTGAGACAGAGTCTTGCTCTGTCACTCAGGCTAGAGTGGAGTGGTGCAATCACGGCTCACTGCAGCCTCAACCTCCCAGGCTTATATAGCTTCTGTCATATTTCTAGTACTAGATATAGGCTTCTGAGATTCTGCTTGGTAAAAATGCTGAGGCTTGAAAGTCCTTAAAGAGTCTGAGAGGCCTTACAGAGAGCCCCTAACCCTGGGGCCTCATGGCTTACAAACACTCTGGGTCTTTAGAGAGATGGCCGGTGACTGACATTGTTTGCTTTATGGCAGATGTTGTTGCTTTCTTAAACCCTGAGGACTTTTAGTGTGTCAGAAAACAAATTGACTCTCACTAAGTTCCATGTAATTGTTAGTCATCACAGTTTATGATAACCAACGGTACAGCATTTTCATTTGCTTAGAATGCAGATCATGTTATGTCATTTGACAAATGAGACAAATAAGTCTTAGAAAGATAACGTGACATAAGCAAGTGATATGGTTTGGCTCTGTGTCCCCACCCAAATCTCATCTTGATTTGTACTCCCGTAATTCCCATGTGTTGTGGGAGGGACCTGGTGGGAGATAATTTGAATCCTGGGGGCGGTTTCCCCCATACTGTTCTCATAGTAATTCCCATGTGTTGTGGGAGGGACCTGGTGGGAGATAATTTGAATCCTGGGGGCGGTTTCCCCCATACTGTTCTTGTAGTAATTCCCATGTGTTGTGGGAGGGACCTGGTGGGAGATAATTTGAATCCTGGGGGCGGTTTCCCCCATACTGTTCTCGTAGTAGTGAATAAGTCTCAGGAGATCAAATGGGTTTATCAGGGATTTCTGCTTTTGCATCCTCCTCATTTTCTCTTGCCACTGCCGTGTAAGAAGTGCCTTTTGCCTCTTGCCATGATTCTGAGTCTTCCCCAGCTATGTGGAACTGTAAGTCCAATTAAACCTCTTTCTTTTGTAAATTGCCCAGTCTCAGGTATATCTTTATCAGCAGCATGAAAATTGACTAGTACAGTAAGTCTCATACTTCCTTAATCATAGAGTTTGGACTGCAGTCCTTCATCCTGCCTGGGACTCTGCCCAAGCCTTTTCTGTTCTACCTCATTGAGTATTCAGTAATTTAACTAACATTTATTCAGTAATTCATCCAGTATTGACTGAGCTCCTACAGCATGTCAGATCTATGCTGAATCCTGAGGATAATCCTGTGAATAAAGTAGATGGAGATGATCCCTGTCTTGTTGAAGCTCACACTGTAACAGGGGAGATGGATATAGGTCAAATGATCACTCAAATAATGTAATTAAAAATAAGTCTTTTAGAGGAAAAGTAGAGTATAGGCTTTCATAAATCCTATACATACCTTGTAAATATGTTCCTATTAGTTCAGTTAATATACCTAGTTCACACTTAACAATGATTTAATTTGTGTCGTAGATCTTTTTGTTACTTAAGTTATTCTTCAAAATCATTGAATAGAATTTGAGACTGTCAATATGGTGCTGGCAAAAGGAGTGAACTGGGTATTTTTAACCTTAAGGAATATGCGTGTGTGTGTGTGTATATATATATATATATATATATATATTTTTTTTTTTTTTTTTTTTGAGAGACAGGAATAACTCTTGACTGTCTTTTCTGCTTCCCAGGGTCCACCTTTGGATTTCATCTAGGACAGTGGGAAGCCACTGGATGGTTTTCAGCATGGAAGTGAAATCATACGATTTGCATTTCAAAGAAGTTACTCTGACTTCTAGGGAGAAAGAGTCTTAGGAAGCCAGCATAGTGGAAGTGAGAATAGTTACTGCTATTGTCTTGTTCTGGGTGAGAAATCATAACGTGAAAAACTAGAAGGGAAAGAAGAATGGATGGAAATTCAGTATATTTTGGAGGTGGATCTAGCATATCTTCCAGATCATTGGATGTTGAGATAATGCAAATACTGGAGTGCTTGCCTTCTCATTCTTCACTTTCAGAAGAACCCAGGTCTTTTTTACCCTCTCCTGTTCTGCCATCAGGCTACTTGAAATAACTGTGCTCACTCATTATATAAAATATTTTTGTCCCTAATTCCCTCAAAATATGGGATGGCGATTCTTTGATCTTTTCTTAGCAAGCCCCATTTTGCATTCTCCAGTGCCAACCTTGTCTCTTCTCAGCCCCTTAAGTCCACCTCTGGCACCTGTCATGTGCTCTTGCCTCCAAGTTGATGCTGGATGGAACTAGTTGCTCCTTGAACTTTCCTAAACTCATCTCTTCATCTCTTCCCACGTATTGGTATCTCCCCCTTATCTCTTCTACCGAAGCAAGGATTCCTCATCTTTCCCAAAGCTGACCCTTTCACCTGGGCTCATGATTCCATTTTTATCCCACCTCCTCCTAAACTTTAATCACCAGTTATTGCTTCCTGTACTTATGTTTTGTCTCAGAACATCTTAGAAGGTAAGTCCATATTTGGTGTTACCAATTCCATATTGCACATTTAATCTTTCAAATAATGAAACAGACTTTTTCTCCAAGATCTCTTCTAAAATAAGCATTTCAGGGGGCTGGCGGGAGGACTCTAATAATCAAATTTTCTTCCTAGTATCACATCTTTCTTCTCAGTCTTTAGCTTGCTAGACATTGCTCTGCCACATGGTATCTTCCATTGTAAAACTCTTGACTTTAGTAGAAATTGTTTTGCTTCCTTTTTTCTTCCTACCTCTAAAGGCATTCCTTTTTTTTTTTTTTTTTTTTTGACTTCCTCTTTATTTTCCTGAGGGTTCTGTCATCAGTGTTTTTTTCATCTTGCTTTACACACCGTTTGCTGTCTCTGTTATCAAATACCAACTATTGAATGAGGAAATGCATTTTCTCCTCAGATTCAGATTTCATTCCATATACCTGCACATTTTGGAAGCGTTTGGCTGCCCCTTTTCTTCACTCCCAGCACCAAATGGAGGATCAAGTCCTAGAAAACTGACACCTCAGTTAAAGCCCCCTTCCTTTGCTGGGTAACTGAAGCAATATAGGAAGTTGTTGCCCCTGCCTCCCGTCTCTCCTGCCTTACACTTCCCTGTACACTGTGGTTATCCTACAGAAACACAGACTTGGCTGTGTCAGTACGCTTGTGAAATATTCAAAACTAACTGAAAAATGCGGAGAATAATCTAGCAGACACCCCTATACTTATCATGCTGATGTGACAAATACAGTTTTCAAGATCTACTTCAAATCATTTTGTCAAGTAAATCACATGTTATGGGTACATTTGAAATCCTCTCCGTTTCTATTACCCTTCGTCCCTCCTAAAGTTGGTGTATATCCTTTCTATCTATATATTACTTGTGGTCTTAAGATTTATGTTAATTGTGCTACATAGTTGCTTTCTTGGTTCAGATTTTGGTTTTGAAGCTTATCTATGTGGACACAGGTAAATCCAGTATAACTGCTCTCAACCTGACATGGGGGAAAGGGAGCTTGTTAAAACACAGATTGCTGGTTCCCACTGCCAGAATTTCGGATTCAGTGGATCTTGAGTGGGGTCTGCGAATTTACATTTTAATAAGTTTCCAGGTGATGCTGATTCTGCTATTCCTGAACAACATTTTGAGAAAAATTGCTCTAGTATGCTTATTTTAATAGGGGCATGCCATGCCTTTTTATGATACTACCACAGTGCATGTAATCATTGTCCTGTTGATAAACATTTTGTACATTGCCAAATTTTTGCAACTACAAATAAGGCTACATTAAAAATCCTTGTACATGTTTACTTGAACATATGAAAATAGTGCCCCTAGAGCATACTCTTAGGAACGGAATTGCTAGGTCCAGTGGAATGTGAATACTAAACCTTAGTAGCTCTTTACACATTTCTCTCAATCTGGTTGTACAAATAAACTCCTACATGCCCACCGGCAGTTTATGGAAGCACTTATTGCTCTGCATTTTCCCCCTCCCTTAGTATCTTTGGAACCTTAGATTTTTCCACAGTAAAATGGCCATAAGATGAGGCAGACTTGCCACGTTCCTCAGTGTTCCTGATTCATGCTGAGGTGGAGCATCTTCCTTATGGCCAGTGGTTATTCAGGTTACCTCTTCTGTGCATTGCCTAGTTCTGTCCTTCCTCAATGTTTTCTTGGGTCTTTTTTGAATTCTCTATTGATTTCTAGAATTTTGTTATTCATTTTGGATACTAATCTTTTATCAGTGGTGTCTTTTTCCAGTTTGTGTCTTGTCTTCATTTGGGTTATAGTTTGTCTAAACATGAAGATGCTTTAAATAGAATGGGGACAAATATATCAGTTCTTTTTTTTCATGAACTTGTAAAATAAAGCCTTCCCTATGCTAACATTATAAAGCATCCTCCTATATTTCTCTCTTAAATGTTAACACTTTGCTTTTCACATATTGGTCTCAGGTATATAGGACTCTATCCTTTCCTACTAATATAGAATGCTGTATCTGTCGTACACCAAGACGTCATATCTATGTAGGGCTTCTGTTCCAGCCCATTGATCTATTATGTGTTCCTTATTCCAAGATGTCACTGTTTTAGTTACTACTGTTATTATAACACTTTTTGTTGGTTTTTATCATCCCAGAGCCCTGGGCTTCATTGCCACTTATTTGGGTGAAGTTTTGTAAACTCCTTTTCCAAGTGTCTCTTCCAGGGTCATGGTTTATGCACAGATTCTCAGATCTAGCTTTCTGCCTCTTGCAGACCCTAAAACATGTTTCTAGTATTAGCAAGCGTGCTCAGCTCCATCCTTCAGCCCTGACAGCAAGGTCTAGGGCCAGGACCCTAGGCTGGCGCGGAGTCAGCTGGGGTTCTCACCACGCCGGGTTGGCCTTCCCTCTGCTTTCCAACCCCTGGAGTTTCCCATCAGCCTGCCTTCTTCTGTCTTTGTGATCTCTCTCTGTCTGTCCTCTCTGTCTCTCTTTTCTGGAGCAGGAAGAGGAGCTCTTCTCAGTTCAGTCAGCTGTGTTGCAAAGAAGTCCTTCTCTGCTTGTTAAAAAATTCTGATGTGTTATTTTTGTCATCTAAAAGTTATTCAGATTTCTTTTGCACGGCATTTGAAGTCCTTTGTAATCTGACTTAGAATTAGTGTGGTGTTCCAGCCTAGTCCTTCACTTGCCCCATCACCCTCCCGTTTACCACATTGGGTAAGTTTAAGTTACGTCTTCTCTCCTTTCAGTATCGAAAAGCTGTTCGTTCCTCTGAGTTCAGCTCTGTCAACATTTATGTTGTAGGTATTTTTCCACTTAATTTACTTTTAGATAATTGTAAATATAATTTGACTTTCTCTGTTGACCAAAGGTTAAAAGGCTTTTATATTCAAATGGTTAAAATACTAAACTATCTTCCTGTTGCTTGGTTATACTTTTATTGGATTATTATTATTTATTTTATTTTATTTTTTTGAGACAGAGTCTCACTCTGTCGCCCAGGCTGGAGGGCAATGGCGTGATCTTGGCTCACTGCAAGCTCCGCCTCCCGGGTTCACAGCATTCTCCTGTCTCAGCTTCCCAAGTAGCTGGGACTATAGGCGCCCACCACCATGCCCAGCTACTTTTTTGTATTTTTAGTAGAGATGGGGTTTCACCATGTTAGCCAGGATGGTCTCGATCTCCTGACCTCGTGATCTGCCTGTCTCAGCCTCCCAAAGTGCTGGAATTACAGGTGTGAGCCACCGCACCCGGCTTGGATTATGTTTTTAATTATGTTATGATGGGCTGTAATTTTCCTATGTTTTGGAATTTTATTCAAGCTTTCTATGTAGTCAAATCATTCAAATATGAATGTTTCATTGAAATGAAGGAATATAGGCTGGGCACGGTGGCTCATGCCTGTAATCCTGGCAGGAAGCTGAGGCAGGAGAATTGCTTGAATCCGGGAGGTGGAGATTGCAGTGAGCCAAGATTGTGCCACTGCACTCCAGCCTGGGCGACAAGAGCAAAACTGTCTGAAAAAACAACCCCCCTGCCAACCAAAAAAAAAAAAAAGGAAATGAAGACATATATATACTATTTTCTATAGGGTGCCAAATTTGCCATTGAGGAATAGTAATACATGATCCATAGTTATTAATACATAAATTTGATACTTCAAAAAAAGTCCACCAAATATAATACAAGATATTATATTTCATTTTAATATCAAGAAATATAATATACAAACTATTTCTGTGTTTAGATCCTTTAACTTTAAAATGTAGTTTGCCAAATAAATATAAAATTAAGTAACACAGAATATTGTTCTGGAAATACTGGGTTGGGGATCCAGAGACACTGGTTCTGCTGGATTTATCCCAAACTGGTTGTGGATAAAATTGAGGTTTCATTTAGACTCTTCAGTATCTTGTGTATTTGTGAAATGAGGACATAGGATTTGATCATCACCCAAGTATTTTCCAATTCTATATAATGCTGGATCACACTTTTCCTGAGAATGTGTGTGTTATTTTAACTTTAAAGTCAGTTTTCCATTTTATGTGATCATCTCATTTATAATTTTAAATGAAAATATTAATGATGAGAAATGAGCCATAATGAAATTATAATTATTCAACTAAAAGAAATATTATTAGGCATGATAATTTGCTTTAGACATATCGCATGAATATTTCCCCATTGGAATGCTGCCCTTTAGTGAGGCCCACCCACACCTTGCTTCATCTCAAGCAGTAGTGTTCAGCCAGGCAAGGGCTCACACCTGTAGTCCCAGCATTTTGGGGAAATGGCCTGAGCCCAGGAGTTACAGACCAGCCTGGGCAAGATACTGAGACCTCTTCTTTATAAAAAATTTAAAAAGTAGCTGTGTGTGCTGGTGCACACCTTTGGTCTCAGCTGCTTCAGAGGCTGAGGCAGGAGGGTCACTGGAGCCCTGGAGGTCAAGGTCGCGGTGAGACGTGATCACACCACTGGACTCCAGCTTGGGCAAGAGAGAGACCCTGTCTCTAAATAAATAAATAAATAAGGGGGTGGGGTGGGATGCCTTTCATCAATTTCAGTATCTGAAATATCCTCATGATGATGTTTGCTTAATTTGAGGAACCGCACATATATTTTAAGAGATCTTTTAAGATGTTATGTAACAAACAAAATGGTGCATTTTGCCCTGGTCTTCCTCTTTGCCATTCTTCTTTCTAGATAGATGACCCATTAAAAGAATGTTTAAAATTACTTCATTCCTCTTTTTCCTACATTGCATCAATATATCACGTGTCTCCTTCTCCAGACAAGTGGAGCCTGGAGAGGTTTGCTGCACATTTATCTGTGTGGCCTAGGGGTGAATACTTGGTGTGAGCTGTCACTTTGTTTCCTATCTTCAAGGGTGCCACTCCAACAAGGCGACCAGTGCCCCAGCAATTCTATTAATGTAAGTCTTGGTTCTGTCCTCTGACATCATTTTGAGATGGCCTGCAGTGTCCTCAATCTTGAGCTTCCATGTAAACATATTCCAGATTCACAGGTTAGAGTTTTAGGAGCATGGCCAGGCACAATGGCTCACACCTGTAAAATCCCACCACTTTGAGGGGCTGAGGAGGGTGAATCACTCGAGGTCAGAAGTTTGAGGAGACCAGCCTGGCCAATGCGGGGAAACTTCGTCTCTACTAATTTTATATATATATATATGTAAAATTAGCCAGGCTGGTGTCACGTGCCTGTAATTCCAGATACTCAGGAGGCTGAGGCACGAGAATCATTTGAACCGGGGAGGTGGAGGTTGCAGTGAGCTGAGATTACACCACTGCATTCCAACTTGGGTGACAGAGTGAAACTGTGTCTCAAAAAAAAGCAGGGGTGGTTTAGAAGCATATTGAGGTTTAAAGATACGAATTTCATGAGGCCTGGCCTGAAGTGAAAATACTACTATATTTGCATTTTTCCCTATCAACTCTCACTGATCCGAACTCCACTCATTTAGAATATATATTTTGGAACTGGGGGAGAGGGATATTAAAACACCTATTATTATTATTATTATTATTATTATTATTATTATTATTATGATAATAAATAGAACCTCACTGTGTTGCCCAGGCTGGACTGCAGAGGTGTGACTATAGTTTGAAGTCCTGGATTCAAGCATTCCTCTTGCCCCAGGCTCCCTGAGTTGCTGGTACTACAGGCATGCACCACCATGCCTGGCTAGTGTTTTGTAAAGATTGGGTCTGGCTACACTGCCCAGGCTGGTCTCAAACTTGTGTCCTCAAGCAGTCCTTCTGCCTTAGCCTCCCAAAGTGTTGGGATTACAGGCATGAGTCACTGCACCCAACCTAAAACGTCTTTATTATATAAAGTAATAAAGTTAATAGTATTTAAGAAATAATATTAAATATACCCAGAGAAACATAGTTTCTGAAGTACATTTAAGGCCCTTCTTTCAATACATTCAAGTTATTTACAGACCGTGTATCAATTATATATTGTGTATTAATTAAGAAAAAGATAAGACTTAACTAGCCAATCTATTTGTTAGCATGGCTTATTTAGTTCTCTACATCTGAAAGCACTGAAGCCATTGTAAGAAAAGAGACTCTACTGATTTAGGTAATTCTTCTATGACTGAAATTACTAAGGTTCACAGCCTATGAAAATCTGTTATCTGTTGAGGATACTCATTCCCTCCATCTTCCTGAGAGACGGAGTTAGCTCCAACACATAGATGTGCAGTAAGAATGGCTGTTTGGGCCGGGCGCAGTGGCTCACGCCTATAATCCCAGCACTTTGGGAGGCCGAGGCGGGCAGATCGCTTGAGGTCAGAAGTTCGAGACCAGCCTGGCCAACATAGTGAAACCCCAAAACATTTAGCCGGGCGTGGTGGCAGGCACCTGTGATCCCAGCTACTCGGGAGGCTGAGGCAGGAGAATCCCTTGAACCCGAGAGGCGGAGGTTGCAGTGAGCTGAGATCGCGCCACTGCACTCCAGCCTGAGCAGCAGCATGAGACTCTGTCTCAAAAAAAAAAAAAAAAAAAAAGAATGGCTGTTTGATGTGATGGGAGGGGATGTGCTCCTGAGCTGAGGAGGGCAGGGTAGGGATGACAGGAACCCACCTCAGCTATTGTGACAGCTATGAGCCATTGGATGGCTTTCCAATTGTCATGCCTAAGTCCTTGTTCTTTTTTTTTTTTTTTTTGAGACGGAGTCTCGCTCTGTCTCCCAGGCTGGAGTGCAGTGGCCGGATCTCAGCTCACTGCAAGCTCCGCCTCCCGGGTTCCCGCCATTCTCCTGCCTCAGCCTCCCGAGTAGCTGGGACTACAGGCGCCCGCCACCTCGCCCGGCTAGTTTTTTGTATTTTTTGGTGGAGACGGGGTTTCACCGTGTTAGCCAGGATGGTCTGGATCTCCTGACCTCGTGATCCGCCTGTCTCGGCCTCCCGAAGTGCTGGGATTACAGGCTTGAGCCACCGCGCCCGGCCCCTTGTTCTAAATAGCATCCTTAACTAGGAAAGAAAATAAGTGGTTGGTTTATTAATTCAGATATTGTCTATAGATATACTGTCAAGGCAATCTTTTTTTTTGTAAGTTTTTTTTTTATTAAAACCTTTTGAAAAAGATTATGTATTTGACACTGCATACATTGTATCAGCGACCTGTCATAAGTAGTATGAAATTAAGATATAGAAAGTCTCCCTAAGCAAACAAATAATGTTTTTAAATGCCAACTGTAACTGTTCCTCTGGGCTAGAGACACATTAGAGCTTTGTCACTTTTAGAAAATGTCACATAGCCACAGAGCTAAGGAATGCTTTGGACAACTACATGAGCTAATGCCAGGAGTTGCACAAAAAGATTAATTTTCCAAAAGTCTTTCAACCTTTGACAACAGACAACAGTGTCTGGGTCTCCTGAATTCCAGTTAATTGTCTGTTCTCTGTCATAGTTACCCCAGTCTCCACATTTATTCAGTCATCAGTAAATGTGTATTGGGTGCCTACAATTTGCTGGGTACCATGCTAGGCACTGGGCATACAGGTAAGAGTATCATATGGCCTGCCAGAATCTAGTGGACAAGAGGGATAAAGAAACAGATTTGAAGAGGAACGGCAAATGCTATGACAAAGGAAAGCCCAGGATGCTGTGGGTACCCAGAGGATGAACAGCTGCTCTAGATTTGAATAATATGAAAGACTTACCAGGACACAGAGTTGCCTCAGGTAAGTCATTAAGGTCATATAGGAGTTAGGAGAGAGAAGAAAACTATTCCTTGTAGAGACAAGATTTATAGAGGCATAGAGAGTGTGAAAGAAGATGGCAGGAATAAAGGGTGGAAGTAGGGGCATGATGAGAGATAAGACAGGGAAACAGGGAGGCCAAATCAGGAAAGAACTTAAGTATCCCGCAGAAGACCTGGACTTATTCCCAGAGACAACAGGGAGCTGTTGAAGTCTTTTTAAGTTGAACACGTTAGAATCTAATTTCTCTTTGGCAGTAACACAAACATGTTGCTGAAATGATTAAAATATTTGTTTAATAAATGGATGAACAAATAAGAATGAACATGCTTGTTTTTTTCAGTCATACCTAGACAGTGATCATTTTCAGTAGCATCTTGCCCATATATTGAGGATAAATAATACAACAGCAGTTAATGGCTACTGTTCTCAACAATAACCCAGTTCTCATAAACATCATTTTACCTTACAGAATAATACAATTTCTTTCTCATTTTCACATTATTACATGTCATTTACTGTAATACTTTCATAGACACCCTTTTAGGTTTTTTGACACTTATTTCCAGGATTCAGTCACTTAAAGGCAGTAGTTTATGGACTGTTCTAAAAGGAAGCCTGACCAACATGGAGAAACCCCATCTATACTAAAAATACAAAATTAGCCAGGCATGGTGGCGCATGCCTGTAATCCCAGCTACTCAGGAGGCTGAGGCAGGAGAATTGCTTGAACCCAGGAGGTGGAGGTTGCAGTGAGCTGAGATCGTGCCATTGCACTCCAGCCTGGGCAACAAGAGTGAAACTCCATCTCAAAAAAAAAAAAAAAAGAAAGGAAATTTAAAAAAAAAAAGATTCTGCTGGAAGAGATAGTTACATAGACTAGATAGACATCAAATTTTGAGTGTTGCCTGTGTCAGGAAGGACAGGACAAAGCTCCGTTCTTCAGGGAGCTTACAATTTATAGAGTTGGGTATAAGGATAAAATGCATAGAAGACTTGTACACAACAGACTGAACACCAGGTAGAGTCAAGTAAGTAACAATAAGCACAAACCCCTTGTTCTGAGGGTTCAAAGGTGGAACTGAACACAATTGGTTTAAGAGATCTCATCAATATAAAGAATGTATACATTCTTTTTATGTTGTTTTCTATGTAAATGGTGTTTTATTTCCTTTTTTAAATAGACATATAACAATTGTACTTATTTATGGGTACATGTGATATTTTGTTACATGCATACAACGTGTAAGGGCCAAATCAGGGTATTTAGAATATCCACCACTTCAAACATTTACAATTTCTTTGTGTTGGGAACATTTCAAATCTTCTCTTCTAGCTATTTTGAAATATACAATAAATGATTATTAACTATAGGAACTCTACCGTGCTATTGAAAACTAGAACATATTCCTTCTGTCTGTACTCACTTCCATTAACCAACCTCTCTTCCTCCTCCCTACTTATGCTTTTCACAGAAGATGGAATACTGTGTACATTTGGATGTGTTTTTCAAATTGTGTCATTCGCATGGCATGTGAGACGTGGAGGTGCCTAGACTCAGCAAAGACACGACTCAACATTGCAGAGCTTTATTCAGGCACAACAGATATTCATGGCCTCCCTCTGCTGCACAAAACAAGCACCTCTGCAAAATGATTCTAAGTATTTTGGATTAATGAAAGTGCAGCACAAAGAGCATTTGAGTTCAACAGTGCAGAACCATAGTTCTTTTGTAAAAATTGTACAGCCAATTTGCTCATATGTAAAGGCATGGCAATTTATCTCTGGGCTCACACTTTGACAATCACAATTTGGAGAATTACATTTTTCTAGACTTCTGATAGTTTATGTAATCTTTAGTTCTTTTACCTATTTCTGGAAGTGTAGTTAAGTGTTTTGTTAAATTTAGTTACTTAAAATAAGTTATTTTTCTTTGACTACTTGCCAAGTTTAAATTCACTGAATATTCACTGAGCGTCTACTATGCACAAAGCAGTGACAGTATTGTGAAATTTATTATAGTCAAATTACATGGGGCACAAAGGGAGGTTAATGGTCATGCCACACCCTATAAAGGAGATTTCCATTGGCTGAAGAGCTGATATATGAACTGAGTTAAAAGGAAAAGTGAGGCTGATTCAGAATTTATACGATTAGCCATTACAACATCACTAAAATAAACGTTAAAATGTACTGTTACATGTACAATAAAAATATGTATTTATAAGTTATTTCCCATTGGATTCCACCTAAAGGAGGTTTTGAAACATGGCAGGCTCTTTCTTCATTATAAGGTGATTTTGCTGTAAACCAAGACAGTGGCAGATAGACATTCAAATACAAGTGTAGCCTTGAAGGAATAAACAACATGGAAAATGGACTTATAGTTACAAGTATTTCATATACATAATCATGGCTACAATTTGTCTATTGCTTCTAAGTGTCTAATTTTCTACTAGGCATTTATTATGTGTAATTTAATCTTCACCACAGCTTTATCACATAGATATCATGGTTTCCATTTTTAGAAGGAGAAAAGCCAAGGCTTAAATGGAAAATAGCACACCCAGGATCATTGAGAGGAGCCAGAATTTGCACCCATGTGTATGAGCCCTTCCTAGTCTGTGTGCATTTAAGGAGAGAGAGAGAGAGATCTGAGATTTGTTTCATCTGAGACATTTATTATCTACTGAGGAGTCAACTTTTCTAAATGAATCTAAGTTTATATATTTGGTATTTGGGAAAAGAAGGACTTTTTTTCCATGTAAGAAGTAAACCAAGTTTCATTTTAGCCCTGACAGTGATAAAGAGTTAGGTGTATATCCAGCTGCTTGAGTGGGCATATTATTGTCACAAAATACATACTCATATTATGTAAAATCCATTGCAAAGAATGTAGAAGTTACTCATGCAAGCAAGTATAAATTAACTTTTCTACCAGCAGAATTCTCTACAATCTATCATTTTAATCTATACTGTTGACACTTAAAAAAATTTTTTTAAGGGTCCTCACCCATGTTAAGAGAGTGTGAATCAGGTGAGGAACTTTCAGAGAACTCCTGAGTTTGTACCTATTTCAACAATTATCTTTGTTATTGGGAATCCTTGGTGAAAAATCATATAAATTATATACTGACTAGCCCTAACCTAAATAAGTAGTGCCCCTAATTAACTAGTGTCTCTTGCCTTTCCTTTTTCAGAGAAAACAGGTTGATATGAGAGATCAGCTTTAAAATGCAGTATTCAGGGTATGTCCCGAGAGGGAGGGGGTAGGTGCAATTCCCTGTGCCTGTAGTGCTGCTGGAAGCCAAGGGCCTGGCCCTTCCTGCAGAGCACCTGGTCCTCAGCCCTCTGTGAGTGGAGAGGGGAATGAGAAAGCTGAAAGATGATTAGCTGCTTTTCTTTTTCTTTCTCTTTTTTTTTTTTTTTTTTTTGAGACAGAGTCTTGCTCTGTCGCCCAGGCGGGAGTGCAGTGGCACGATCTCAGCTCACTGCAAGCTCCGCCTCCCGGGTTCACGCCACTCTCCTGCCTCAGCCTCCCGAGTAGCTGGGATTACAGGCTTGAGCCACCACGCCTGACCTGTTTTTTGTTTGTTTGTTTGTTTGGTTGGTTTTTTTTTTTCCCCAGAGGCTTGCTTCATTGCCCAGGATAGAGTGTGGTGGTGCAATCATAGCTCATGTAATCTTGAACTCATGGGCTCAGGTGGTTCTCCCACCTAAGCCTCTCTAATAGCTAGGACTACAGGTGTGTGTGACCATGCCTGGCTAATTTTTATTTTATTTTATTTTATTTTATTTTATTTTATTTTTTGTAGAGGCAAGGTCTCACTATGTTGCCCAGGCTGATATTGAGCTCCTAGTCTCCAGCCATCCTCTCACTTCTGCCTCCCAAAGTGCTGGGACTGCAAGTGTGAGCCACCATGCCCTGCCACACCTTCCATTTACTCAATATTTTTTACTCTGCTAAGCATTTTACATGCATCATCTCATATAATTATAATAAGAGTTTTATGAGGTACTAAACAAGGCCAGTTTTCATATTAGGAAAAGAGCAACATCACAAAATTATTAAGTGGCCCAGACAAAATTGAACTATCTGTCTGTCTAAACACTAGTGTTCAACCATCATATCAGATATTGTCTCCTAGCCATGGTGGCCACCCATACTAGGTAGCTGTCTAGGGCCTCAAGTTAGTTTTAGTTGAAACATTTTGACTGGTAGAATTTATATTGTACCTGGAAACCAGGAAGAATTAATTTTTTTTTTTTCCCCTGAGACTGAGTCTCGCTCTATTGCCCAGGTTGGAATGCAATTATGCAATCTCAGCTCACTGCAACCTCCGCCTCTACGGTTCAAGCGATTCTCCTGCCTCAGCCTCCTGAGTAGCTGGGATTACAGGCACTTGCCACTATGCCTGACTATTTTTGTATTTTTAGTATAGACGGGGTTTCACCATGTTGGCCAGGCTGGTCTCAAACTCCTGACCTCAAGTGATCCACCCGCCTCAGCCTTCCAAAGTGCTGTGAGCCACCGTGCCTGGCTGCATTAAAGGTTTATATAGAAAAAGATGGCATAGTGAAGTGTATGTGGGAGGGGACTAGATCATATGTGAATAAATGTATGGAAAGAAAGGGCAGGAGTTGGTGACCCCGGAGGGGCTGTGTCACAGGCTGTCCAGGTGTGGGATGGTGAGAGCCTGGCGGGGAGGCTGGAGGCACAGTGGAGATGTGTCTGGGAAGCACCTGTGGGCGTCAGTGATGGTACTCAGTGCCGTCAGGGAAAGACGAACCACACTTGGCAGCAGTGTTTTAAAATTGAGTGACAGTGAGAAAGAAAGATGACGCTGGCAGAGAATCTGCAAGGGCTCGTGGCTCTGAGGACCAAGATGATGCTTGCTCTTTAGGTGTGACATTGAGGTCTGGCTTTGAAGTGTGTGTACCAGGTGGCTCACACAGCACAGTGGAGCCAAGACAGTCAGGGGGCTGGGGTGTTGGCTTGGTGAGGTCTGGCTTTGAAGTGTGTGTGCCAGGTGGGTCACACAGCACAGTGGAGCTGAGACAGTCAGGGGGCTGGGGTGTCGGCTTGGACATCAGAAAAGAGTGGAAAACAATGGTTCCCCGAGCTCTTCGCATTCAGGTCTCACCTCCCTCCCCCAGCCACTGGTTCACTGTGTCATTTGGGCACAACCTAACATCATTCCAAAATATTTGAGACTGAAATAAAAAGACCAAAAAGTGCCGTACAGATCAGAAAGCTTGAGGTTTCTTGATGGGCTTAAATTTTAATTCTCTGATGAAACACTGATTTTATATACTTAGGACTTTTTGGAACACGATATGGTATTAAGTAATTTAAATAAGTAAGAAGTATGGTTTTTATATTTAAGTCCTTCTCAAATAATTATTTGAATAAGTTTTTTCATAGTAAGAGCTGAAAGAAGAAAGTTTATATATGAGGCTTTCAGTTCACCAAGTACTCTACCCAAATAGCTCTATTGTATGATGTCTCTTCACTGACTGTCTTTTAATGTGGATATCAAAATCCACCATTAAAACGATGTTTTCCTTCAATGACATTGAAATATCTTACTGTAATCAATGGTTTTGGTTTTCAGTTTGGTATCATTCTTTTTGGCTTTGTCATCATTTCCTTGGAGGGAGAGGTTAAGTACTTGTTAGCTACTGTGTTCTGGTCTAGATTCTCTTAGGTTTAGAGTGGAGCCAGCGTTCTGTTAGCTTAGTCCCTGGTACGGCATAGGCAAGATACCGACTTCTCTTGGTTCTACAGCTATGAAAAAATGAGAGAGATTTTCTCAGCAGGGTCACCTGGATTTTTAGTTAATAATAACACAGTATCTACTGTGCATTCCATGCCAACTTTACATTCACTGTCTCCCTTAAACCACACAGTGATCCTATGAGATCCTCACAATTATAATCCCTATTTAAGAGGTTTATTCAAGGCTTCAACCCACAGATGTCTGATCATGTATACAAGCAGCTTTGTTATAGGGATTTCCTTCTGCAATTGTGGGGGCTGGTCAAGCAGTCTTTATAAGGCTGTTGTCTCACATTGGATGCTGGAGCTTGAAGTTCACATGGCAGGCTCTGGAGAAAAGAAGTTTGATATGGAGTGTGGCAGAGCAAGAAAATCTCAACCCTGATGCTGGAACTTGTGTCACTGTTGTTGCCTCTGGCCTTGCTGGGGTCTTGCAGAAGCCAGGGTTCCCCACCAGGGTGCTGAACAAGCACACCTGGCCCTGGGTCAGAGATACTGAGGAAAGGCCAGGGGACACAGCACAGCTGCAGGCCCAGCTGTTGCTTGATGCCAATGCCCAGGCTGTAGATGGCAACAGCCTGTGTAAGCTGCAGAATGAAGGGTGGCTGCTTTAGCCCGCCTTCCAGATCCCACCTGAGAACCTCTGTTATTTATGGTGCACCCCTGTGGGATACATGGAGAGAATGGGATTCTGGGAAATGTAGTCCAGACAGCCACGGTGGCACATTGCAGCATCTCCACAACGAGGCAGGAAAGACAAAACGGATGGACAGTAACATTAAGGAGGGGATTGGGTAAAGGCCATGTGATCATCCTTCATGCCATTCAGTCACCACGTTGCAGAGCGGGAAGAGGATTGAGTTTTCTCCCTCATCTCGAAAATGGGGAAGTCCAGTCAAAGCCTAGAAGGTTGATTTTCCTGAAGACACTGGGTGAGGCCAGCTGGTGAGAGGTGGAAAGCCCCTTCTTCTCCATCTTTATTTAGCTTCATTGAGATGGTGTGGGGTTATCAGTGGATAATCCAGGCTCTGTGTGTACCAGGTCTTCCTTATGGAAGGAGTGCTCATGCATGGATGCTTTCATCAAAAGATGAAATAACACAATTCTTATTTTCTTATCACCAGCTTCAGTATGCAAATTCCAAAAAACTTTCAGTATTCCCCATTTATCTTCTTCAGTGCTCATATTTCTTGAGTCTGTCTTCTTAGTTATAAGCTGATTATTCTTCTCTTTGAAATATGTAGTTTCTTAGACCCAAGAGATAAATCTTTTTATATCTAAAATATGAACCTCTTCTCTGAGTACCTTATAGTCACCTGATAACTATTTGTGGAATTAAGTACTGCTGATGGCATTGCTGAGTGTCCTTGACTCATGCCTGCCTGATTGTCATTCTTCTTGTAACCAACCGCATCTGAAAAGTTCTTTCAAGTCCATAATATCCCTCTTTGCCTCTACAAACCCAGCAATGTTTCCTTTTACTGTCTGCAACCTTTGGCCTTCAGGAAAGATAAAGGGAGAAGTCACTTTTGGTCCTTCTTCTTTGCAATTCTCCCTTTTCCATTTTAAATTGCCTCTCTCTGGGATGGTGGTTCTGAGAAGTAGCTGCAGCAGGTTGGAGATAGAAATGGCCATTGATTTTTATCCTGCTGGCTGAACAAGGGAAGTAAGAGATAGGCTGGTATAAAACAACCCTGGAAGAGGAGATTTCATGGTTCCTGCACGAGCACCTTTCTCCTCCCTTGGGTACGGGAGGGGGCAGGAAAGAGAAGACCATGCTGTGTGCATGCGACATGTTCTGCTGCTGCTGCTGCTTTTTTTTTTTTTTTTTTCAAGATAGAGTCTTGATCTGTCATCCAGGCTGGAGTACAGTGACGTGATCTTGGCTCACTGCAACCTCCATCTCCTGGGTTCAAGTGATTCTCCTGCCTCAGCCTCCTGAGTAGCTGGGATTACAGACGTGAGCCACCACACTCTGCTAAATTTTTTTTTTTTTTGAGACAAAGTCTCGCTCTGTCGCTCAGTCTGGAGTGCAGTAGCGCGATCTCGGCTCACTACAACCTCTGCCTCCCGGGTTCGAGCAATTCTCCTGCCTTGGCTTCCCAGGTAGCTGGGACTACAGGCGTGTGCCACCACGCCTGGCTAATTTTTTGTATTTTTTAGTAGAGACGGGGTTTTACTGTGTTGATCAGGATGGTCTCGATCTCCTGACCTCGTGATCCGCCCACCTCAGCCTCCCAAAGTGCTGGGATTACAGGCATGAGCCACAGCACACAGCCCCACATCTGGCTAATTTTTGTGCTTTTTAGTAGAGATGGGGTTTCACCATGTTGGCTATGCCAGGCTGGTCTCAAGCTCCGACCTCAGGCAATCCACCTGCCTCGGCCTCCCAAAGTGCTGGGATTACACACGTGAACCCCTACACCCCGCCATTCTTCTGCTTCTTGACTTTCAGGTGTGTGAGACCAGACAGGACATTTCTTTCTTTCCTCGATAAAGAGCCTCAGCCCAGGGACGGGACCTGAGAGATAAGAGAGGTGGCTCTCAGCACAATCCAAGCTCTGCTCCCCAAGGCACTGCTGTGGAGCTCAGCCCGCACTGAACCACTGGAAGCTTCATGCAACCCAAGCTCTTCTGCTTCTTGGATGAGCCAAGGGGATAAGAACCAGGGACTTTTGGGCGTGGCTCCAGGTCTTGATAACATGCCAGTGGCTAGAACACTCCTGAGTAAAAGTATCCAGTCAGCAGATCACGTGTTCACCGGGAAATCAACTACTATTAATAACGGTTGGCATACAGTTTGCCAAGATACCCAGAGTAAGTGCCGTGGTGCCCCTGTTGTCTCTCTGGGCCATCTGGATTTCTAGGTGTGATTGTGGCAGACATGCCTCAGGTGCAGAGGAAATGGAGACGAGATGGTCCTACTTCTGAACTCGGCCTCTTGCTCTCTTGCCCCAGGTCTGAAGTTCTTTTGGTCTCCTCTTCTATACTTCTGGAAGCTCCCACTAGTCTCTTACCGTGCTGGCATGAACTAAAAGCCTGACACCTAAATGACTAATACGATAAAAGATTCGCCTGTAAGGCCACAGTGACAAATGTCACCTAAAGATAAAGGGGAAATAATTTGCATCGAAGGGTGCCCTTGCAGGAGTGAGGTCTTGGAGAATTCATTTCCTGTAACCCCTTTTAGTGTTTAAGCTTTGTCTTAACCTGAATCCCCCCAAAAAAGCAGCACCCGTGGCAAAGGTTTCCTTGCAGATATTTTACCTTGTCAAATGATCCCAAGGACAGCAGTGGAGGCTTTGGAGAGTGGCCAGGAAAGTCAGTCCAATTGTGACCCTAACCTCACTGATTGTGCAGCTGGTCACCTAAACGAGCTTCCTGGCCTCGACCCTGCTGCGGACCTTCCAAGGAGCTGTGACAAATGGGCCTCAAAGTCATCTGCCCAAAAGACTGGTTCTCCCTAGTTAAGCCTGACCCCGTGGGTCAGCTGCCATGCTCCCCCAGGCTTGTGTATGAGCCGGATGGCTAAGTGAGTCTCCAGGCATCCCACCAGCTGGCAGCATATGAGGCATATGAGGGCGGAAAGTGAGTGAGCCACGGCAACTGCAGTCAGGTGCTGTCCGGGCACAGCTGCAGGCAGTGACTGGAGCACGAAGGTGGGCTAAAGGTTGTAGGGTGACATCATCATGGACACCTGGTGCCTCACCTCTGTCTGGGCCCTGGAGACCCAATGAAACATGGTGATCTCAGGTTTTCCTTTATTGTGTTTTCAAAATGCTTCTTATGCTGAGCAATTTGTTGTTTACACCCTACACCAAATTGGTCCCTAGTGTCATCCTTGGTTGGTTGGTTTTTTTTTTTTTCTTTCTTTTTTTTTTTTTTTTTTTTTTGAGACGGAGTCTCGCTCTGTCGCCCAGGCTGGAGTGCAGTGGCCTGATCTCAGCTCACTGCAAGCTCCGCCTCCCGGGTTCACGCCATTCTCCTGCCTCAGCCTCCCGAGTAGCTGGGACTACAGGCGCCCGCCACCTCGCCCAGCTAGTTTTTTGTAGTTTTAGTAGAGACGGGGTTTCACTGTGTTCACCAGGATGGTCTCGATCTCCTGACCTCGTGATCCACCCGTCTCGGCCTCCCAAAGTGCTGGGATTACAGGCTTGAGCCACTGCGCCCGGCCTTCTTTCTTTTTTTTTAAGCCAGTCTCATTCTGTTGCCCAGGCTGGAGTAGTACTGTGGTGCAATCTTAGCTCACTGCAGCCTCCATCTCCTGGGTTCAAATGAGTCTTGTGCCTCAGCCTCCCTAGCAGCTGGGACTACAGGCATGCATCACCAGACTTGGCTGTTTGGTTTTTTTTTTGTTTTTGAGATGGAATTTCACTCTTACCACCCAGCCTGGAGTGCAATGCTGCAATCTCAGCTCACTGCAACCCCTACCTCCCAGGTTCAAGCAATTCTCCTGCTTCAGCCTCCACGCCTAGCTAATTTTTGTATTTTTGGTAAAGACCAGGTTTCACCATGTTGGCCAGGGTGGCCTCGAACTTCTGGCCTCAAGTGATCCAGCCTCCTCAGCCTCCCAAAGGGCTGGAATTACAGGCACGAGCCACCGCACCCAGCCCCTGGTGCCATCCTTGTGATGGGTTCAGTGTGAGGGCAGTGCTGAGGTCTGGATGCTGCTCTCAATGCTTGTCCTGAACCATCCGTCTTTCCATTTAAACTTTACAGGCATTGTGAGTGTGGATACGTGAAAGTTGTCCATTTACGAAATGTGCTTATGGTTGCATTTTTCTTAGTGAATATAGACCAGCTTCCATTCTGGCTTAGTCTATTATTATAATCTTTTATTAGAAATATCAAATAAGCATGAAATTCTTTTTGTTTTCTCAAAGAAAAAAAGGTAGAATATCTTGGTTTAGAGTCTTAAAGGGATTACAGGAAACCCAACGCGAAAAATTCCTGGATTCTAGAATTGTCATCATCTTCATTTTCTGATCTATTAGTGAGTGTTATTTTTGGTTTCACTGACTAGGAAAATAGAGATGATTGTATTCATGATCTTATATATATCAAAACAAATTTAAAGGTATAACACTTAGTGAAATGTTTATTTCTTCTGTGAAGTTAAATGTTGGTTTAGAAGTACATAAATGTTTGCTTAATATTTCACAAAAGGGTAGACTTTGAAAAGAAAAAGCACACTTCCCCCCCGCCCCCACAAATGATTGAATTTCTTTTTCATCATGAGGCAATAACTCAGAAAGTAGTCAGGGGGCAGAGGCTCTTGCAGGTAGTGTTTGAAGTCCTTTTCTCTTCCCTCTTTGTGAAAAACTGTCACATTGCTCCCAAGGACTCTGCAGGGAGCCATGAGAGAGTACGATGTCACTGTCACTATGGCAAGGACGTCCCATCTCTACAATGGGACAATATTTAGTTGCTTTGAGGATGCAAAATGATTTGCATCTGATCTCATGCCAGTGTTTTCTTGCTTTAAAAAGAAACAAGGATTTAAGGTATAAAGACACTTCTTAGAAATTTACCCCAAGGAAACTGGGGATAATGAGGAGGGGTTGTGACCCTAGAACATAGAGAAAAGTTACTGGAAGCAAAGAGACTGTGATCTGTAGCAAGGTGGAGATGGCCAGAGTCGGGTGTTTGTGAGTGCCTGGACAGCACGTTTTTCAGGGACTGTGAAATCTTAGACACCACAAGGGTACAAAGTAGAAGGCAAATTGGAAATTATTTTTCTCCAAGTTGATCATCACCCGCGGGTGGGAAAGTTATTCCAGCATTGCTGCCCCCAACATACTTATGGCTCCTTTGAAATTTGAGGCTTGAGGTGTTTATTTCACAAGTAGCCCATGCTGGTGGGCAAAGTGCGGTTTTGCATAAAAATAGGGACTCAAAACCAAGATTGATTCTTCAGCCATGATGAACTTTGTTTTGTTAAATTTAAACAAACGGGTCCAAACACACAATTTCTTTGTGGGATAGATTTTCTATCTTTCCTCAGTGCAGGCAGTTGAAAAATACAGAGTTTTAATATTCTGCACTGAATCCCTTTCTAATGTTTTACTTGGTGCACTTACGAGATAAGTATTCTTCTGTGAGACAAGCTAAATGTATGCTTCAGCTCTTCATAGGTTGCTTTGGAGGAGGGCCAGCAGGAGAGTTCCAGAATATAATGGCATCCTTGATTGTTTCATAGAGATTAACTGAATTTTTGTGCATTGGAGTAAATTTGAACTTTGTTTAAGGTTTATACCAATATATAGATTATTAGGTTGTTCTTTAAGATACTGCCTTATTTAGAATAGGTGACATTTACAATTTAGGAAAAAGGAAGAGGAAGGAAGGAAGGGTGAGCTCCTTCTCCCTGGACCCCTGCTCCTTTCTCCCTGTTAACTCCTATTCATCTTTCAGATTTCTGGAGTGGTGGCTTCATCCTGGACCTCCACAGACAGACCTAGACCCCAGGCTTCAGGAGCACCTTTACCCCCTTCTTAGTATCACCCATCAGAGTTGTAATTTCAGTTTGTATGATTATTAAATATTTGTCTTTCCTGCTAGAGTGTAAATTCCATGAGGGCAGGACCCTTTCATTGCTTGACTATGGATTCCTAATGCCCAAGAGCCTGGCAGGGGCTAGTGTCAATCACCAGCGCTATTTGTCCCTTGCTATGCATTGGGGCCTTTTCCAACACCACGTGGGTCTGCTTGCACTGTTCTCACACAAGCAGCCCTATGCAGTGAGCAGTATTGTTCTCATTTGTAGAGGAGGGAAGTGATACTCAGAGAGGCCGGTCACCCGTCCAGAGTGACAGAGGTAGTCAGTGGCTGTCTGGCCCCGCCACCTGTGTTCTTTATTATCTTGCTGGATAGCCTCTGAGGAAATGTGAGTAGAGAGGAGGAAAGGAGGAATGCTATTCAGCCTGAGCTCTGTTGATTTTGTGATGTGTGGCGCTGCAGCTGGAGGTGACCCACACCTTAGGGGATGTGGGGAAACCTCCTCAATGAAGAGTGGATTTGGGGAGACCATGCCTCCACACTGGTGGCACTTGCTTTTCAATAATCTTATTGTCATGGGACATATACGAGTAAAAATGGAAATTCCAAATAGGATGAGGCGTAGGGGCGTTTCCTGAATTTGACCTAAAACATGCATGCCTGGAGATTCTCATTGGTTTCGTAAAACAAAGAAAAGCAAAGAATTATTGGGAATATTCAGCTAAAAGTAACAGGAATTCTTTATTCTATAAACAGCCCTGTGATTTTTGTGGTGTTTAAACTTTGTAAACTCTGGATTTTATCAGGACAAATGAACAATTGCAGAACACTAATTCCTAAATATTAGTGAGTGTTTAACCCTCTCCCAAAAAATAAAAAAAGGAAATGGTGGATGTAGTGTCTGTTTTATACCTTGGGAGGTTGTCTAGGCAAAACTCTTCTTTTTGGTGTTAAAATACCCATTATTTTAATTTAATTATATTATTTTTTAAAAGTAGAGACGGCGGTCTCACTTTGTTGCTCAGGCTAGTCTGGAACTCTTGGCCTCAAGTGATCGTCCCACCTTGGCCTCCCAAAGTGTTGGGATTAGAGGCATGAGTCATTGTACTCAGCCAGGCATTTTTTATAAAACAGTTTTGCTAGGTTATTTGTTTGAGTGAGGTTTTCAAAAATATTTTTAAATATCAAATAATAGTTGGTTCTATGTTGAATTCTTCACTTAAAAAAAAATCTGGTCCATGACATTCAAAGGCCTGGGAACCATTGATTGTAAGAACTTAAATCTATTATGTTAGTGAAGCTTTTTTCCAGGAAGCCGTTGTGTAGATTTTATGAAATTCTTTGTTCACTTTTCCAGTTTTATGTGTGTTCATTTCCTCAGTAAAGAAAAGGAATTCATGAGAAAATCATAGAAAGTGATGACAGGCATCATAAAAAACCCCACCACAGATGTGTCCTGCACCGGTGCAGGCTCTCCTGGGGACAGAGGCTTATGCCTGGGAGATACACACAGCCTCAGAAAACCAGTCACTTGGCCTTCCTTCTCAAGGAACAAACTAGAATTGGTGTTTCTATCGCTACACAAAGTCTTGCTAGCCTGCGTTAGAGAATGAAAACGCAGAGGAAGGCTGTCTGGCAAAGTCAACTAACAACCACACCGTAAGGAAGCACCTTCTGCAAAGCTGATGCCGGGAATAACCCTTTAGACACTGGTGGTCAAGGAGGTAGAGTTCATCTCTTACTCGGTTTTAAAGAATTAATCACACTTTCTAGACCTTCTTAGTAGGTGATTATGCATTTTTTTCCTTAAAATCTTCCTTCCTTCCTTCCTTCCTTCCTTCCTTCCTTCCTTCCTTCCTTCCTTCCTTCCTTCCTTCCTCCCTCCCTCCCTCCCTCCCTCCCTCCCTTCCTTCCTTTCACCCCTTCCCCTTCCCCTTCCTCTCTCTTTCTGTCTTTCTCTCTTTCTGACAGAGTCTCACTCTATTGCCCAGGCTGGAGTGCAATGGTGCGATCCTGACTCACTGCAACCTCTGCCTCCTGGATTCAAACATTTCTCCTGCCTCAGCCTGCTGAGTAGCTGTGATTACAGGCATGCACTACCACGCCCGGCCAATTTTTGTATTTTTAGTAGAGATGGGGTTTCACCATGTTGGTCAGGCTGGTCTTAAACTCCTGACCTCAGGTGATCCGCCCGCCTTGGCCTCCCAAAGTGCTGGGATTACAGGCAGGAGCCACCACGCCCAGCCAAAGTCTACTTTTATATGAGTGCTGTTGTGTTTATCTTGTGACATGCTCTATATAGTGTCTTACATGTAATGAAGCTTTTAAAATAACTTTTGGATATGCAGCCTTACAAAATAGTCTTTCTTGTTGGTAGAAATGTCAAGTAAAACAACCACCATTTGAAAAGGCATTTGATAATACCTATCAGAAATGTAAATGCGCATGTTCTCTGACCCAGAAACTTCACTTCTTACATTCGGTCTCTCACAAAAACATGAGCAAGTGTACAGTGGTACATATTCACAGATGCATTACTGTTAATTGTGAAAAACAGAGACAATTGGAATGTCCCCTCAAGGAAGAATGTTTACATAAATTATGACATGCACGTGGTGTGGTACACCATGACACCAAAAGAAAAAATTGTGGTAGAACTCTAGTTACTTTAATGGAAGGAGTTTTGTGATGCATTATTGAGTACAAATGGAATTATAGAACTTTTTGTATGATACCATTTTTGCTTAAACAGCAGGTTAGACTGATAATGTGCATCATATGTATCAGTCATACATATTCATACATACGTACATATACATATGTATGAGTAGTAATGCAGCTTTAAGAGCCTGCAAAGTTGTACACCAAAGTATGAACAGCACTTTCCCCTGGAGAGTGGAATTAGGAAGGGGTTGGGTGAGGAGAGGAGTCACTTTCATTTTAAAAATGTATGCACTTTTCAAAAATAAACAATTCATTTTATAACTTAAGAAAAACAAAAGACTGAACTAAACCCCTCTTAATGTCAGATGTTAATTTGTTAGTGATTTGTGTGAATGCAACTTAATAGCCACTGACAGTCATTTGAAGTAAAACAGGCTTTGCATATGCGATAGAAGATTATGGTTCTTCAGGGTTTTCTAGCAAGCCTGTAGCTCCTTCAGGTTCTCCAGCCAGACTGAAGATGCAGTGGGTGAGATTCCGTTTCTGTCAGTGTGACTGTGGTTCCCTCGAATCTCAATCACCTGTATCTGCACACTCCAGTAGGCGACTAACTGAGATTGAACAGGTTGCTCCAAAGGGTAGTTAACTCAGATTAATGTGAACAGTTGTTGGGGTAAAGACAAGTGTAGTGGGTGTCCGTACAAAGCAGCTGTCTCCTTGGTGAGTTAAACCACATGTGGCGTCCCAGTACCCTGCTACTGCATCAAATTGAGTTACTAGTTCTGGAGACGAAGATAAATACCAGCGTGCAGGTGGGAGTCAAGTGCTAATTTACTATTTTGAGAAAAACCAGTCACATTTATTTTGGCTTTCTGCTGTAACATTTAAGTCTACTTCTGACCTCAAAGGAAATAATTACCTATTTTATAAATCATTAGTTGTGCTGAGTAGCATTTAAAAAATAGCAGTGTCTCTCATACTACTTTGGTGCTTTCAAAAATAATTGAACAAAGTCACTGTGCCCACATGTTTTAAAAATAAGCTGTGCAAACACAATTATTATCTCTAGCTGAGTTTTAATGCTGTAAGTAAAAAATAATACGTACCATTCTTCTAAAGAATCCTTAGTTGATCATGAGCTTTGAATTGAAGAATATCCTTAAATATCCAATTTTTCTAAGGAATAAAGCAAAATCCTTTTACTTTTTTAAAGATATTCCAGTGAGTTAACAACAAAAGTGACAAAATAATGCCCTCAAAACTTGCATAAGTACTACAAAACTTCTGAAATTATATAAAATGTATTTTTTATGTTATAGAATTTACGTTCACATTAATAATTAGTAATGAGATTTGTCTGTTTTTCCTGATTGTGAAAAGAATATATGCTATAGGCCATAGAAAAACTAGTAAATATGACCACATAAAAATTAAGAGTTCCTCTAGGGAAAATGATATAAACAATGTAAAAGTAAAATTGATGAACTGAAGAAAGCCATTTAATGTAAATGATAAAGGGGCCAATTTTCTTGAATATGCTAATAGCACTTACAAATTAATAAGCATCAAAATGCCCAATAGGCAAATGAGCAAAAATGATGAACAGATAGTTACAGTGTTATACATCACAATGACCAGGACTCCTAAGAAGCATGCCTGGTCTCACTGCAACTGAAGAACCGCAAATTAAAAGCACTGTTGATCTCAGTAGGCACGTTTATAGACTTTGATGTACTGTTACACTCTGGACTCGGAAGACTCACAAACGTCTCTACTTTAATGTGTCCCAGATAGAATTCTTGTTTTTATCTTCTTACACCTGCTAAGCTGTTTGTAACTCAGTCATACCCATCTCAACAGATGCCAACATTGTTTATCCAGATACTCAAGCCAAAAGTCAGTCCAGCCTGAGTCCCCTTCCCCCGATCCATTATATCCAGTTACAGTATCAATTCCTGTTGGCTGCATCTTCAGCACATATGCAGGGTCTGTAAGCCCCATGGAGACCTCCCTGTTTTAGTACCACCATTCCTGAAGAGGTCTTCCTGCCTTGACACTTATTCCCTAATGAACCGTATTCTGCACCTAAACATTTAGGATCATCTTTTTCATCTTAATTAAAATAGACTCTGCTTACCTTTCAAAACAGGTAATATATTTACATGATTCAAACTTCAAAATTTTCCACTAGGATGTACAGTGAGACATTTCCCACCAACTTCTCTTGCCCAAACAGCCAGTTCCTTTATATTAAGAGGCATCTGATGTTATCATTGCTTTCTTCTTTTTTATACATACTCTGTGCATAGACAACTATATATATCTTTTTAATACAAATGATCAAACGATAGCATATTTTTGCAGTGTTTCAACCAGTGGAAATATCTCTACATCAGCACATATGAGCATCAATATTTTTCACGAATGTGTGATATTCTCTTAAATGAATGGAACACAAGCTGTTTAACTTAATTTGTCCCCTATTATTGACATTGAGCTGATTTTTTTTTCAGTTTTTGCTGTTACAAGCAATCTTGCAACTAGTAGTTTTATAGACACATCATCTTACGTATGTCTAAATATTTCTGTCACATAAATACCTAAAAGCAGAATTGCTGGATCAGAGGACTTGTGCCTTTCTAATTTTGATAGAGCTGTCCAGCTTGTCCTTCTTGGTAGCCTTACCATTGTAGACTGCCTCCAGCAATCTGTGAGATGGCTTGTTTTTCTTCACCTTTTGGAACATCATGTATCATCAAATATTTAAAATCTTCTTTCCTTTCCCCGTCTCCCTCTCTCCCTCCCTCCCTCCCTCCCTCCCTCCCTCCGTCCCTTCTTTTCTTCCTTCCCCGCCCTCACCACCGCCACCGCCTCCTTCACAGGGCTGAATCTGTATCCCAGTCTGATGCCTCTCTTAGCTTCCTACACCTCCCTCCAAACTTTTAAATATATATTTTCTAATTTTAAAAATTTACATATAGTTAAATTAACTTTTTTAGTGCACAGTTCTATGTGTTTTTACAAAGGCATAGCTTCTTTTACTTCCACCACGCATAAGACACAAAACAATCGCGACTCCCCAAATAATCCATCCCTGCTTCCTTCACAGGTGTCTCACCCAATAAATCTCTTGCAAATGTCATCAGATCTTGATGTCTGTTTCTCAGAGAGGACCCAGACTCGCATATCCTGAGACTGGGTTTTGTGCGTATGGCAGATAAATTATCCTTGGGATACGAGATCACATTATGTTTGTCTTCTGGTGATGTGACTTTTTACACTTTGAGTAGCATATATTTATGGAGGCTGTAGTAATTATAATGACGTATAATATAGCTGTTATAATCATAGTATAATCATATAGTCATACTCATTTCTGGGTCTTAATGTCTTACACATCAGTCGAAAGTTGGGCTCTAACAAATAGAGCTGTCCAACAATGGAATGAGTGCATACCCTCCTGCCAGGAGTGTTTCCACTGGACTGCATCAGTTTGGTATTAGGTATGATGGATAATACATTTCCGTGTTGGAAGGTAGATTGGACAAGATGATCTCTAAGGATCCTTCCATTAGTAAGCCACAAATATTTTGTGATTCAAAGAGCCTATCCATCTTGTTTTAGAGTTGGGTTTTGGAGTAGATATTTATTCTTGCTTACTTTCTTTTCTCTGCTTTCATCTATCCATTTTACATAGTATACTTAGTTCATATATTTTTCTTTCATTGTTTGTAATATGAAAGTTTTTAGAAATTATAGGTAACCAATCAACATTAGATGTCACCAATAGTTACTTTTGATTCCAATATTGTTAATATTTCTGTTGCTATTATTGCTGGTTTTGTCTGTTTATGTAGCTTAACCCCTGATGCACTCTCAGTCACACAGTTTTATGAAGATGTAGTCTCTTGTGTTTTGACATATACATAACTCGTCAAAATAGGTTTCCTGGGTAACCTTGGAGGGTCTTGTATGCCTTCAACTGGCATTTCTTCAAGTGCACTTCCTTGTGTAAAAGATGTATTTATGTGATGATGTATTGGTTGGGATACTGTACGAAGTTAGTTTTTTGAGTAGCAGCTGAACATAAAATAAAAAGTTGTGAAAGTATGAAAAGCCACAGTGTTTTAAATATTTTTGTAGTAAAGTCAGTGCCCTGTGTACTGTATAGAGCATAGAGATCGTTGAAAAGGATCTTTAAGGAGCCTGGCTTTTTGGACATAACCTAATTGTCCCAAGAGATGAAGTTATTGCACCACTTTTCATTATCTGAGTAAATATAGTTATTCCAGGCAGTGAGTGTTGCCACAGGTTTCTATAACTAGAAGTTTAAGCATGCTGGAAGGTAAGACCCAAAGAAGAAAAGGGGCAAAAGCAAATAGAAGCACACCATGACACACCATGCCCCCCAGGTTACTCCTTTGGTGTTTTTTCAGCCTGAAACAAACGTTACAGTAATTTCAGTCTGAGGATTTTATGTGTGCTAGTAAATCTGAATATTTCCAGAAATAATAGGAAAAGCTTATGTTGACCCATATAAAGGACACAAACACAGGAATGTATTTCTTGTTTTGACAGAACATGGTCACTGGATTGGTGTTTAATTTATAGTTCTTTGACTTTTAAGGTAGTGCTCTGTCATCAGCCGTCATTTGAAAAAAAATAGTTAATCAACAGTATGATCTAAAATGGCTTAGGACTAATAGATTAGTGGAGCTGCACTCTTCATTTTATGAAAATGTTTCTGGCACTAATGGCACGCAGCAGCAAATAATGTACCCTTTTGCATCCCAGTGAGATGCCAAATACCATGCTAGTTAATTTTAATACAAAATGCACAACTCTTAAGAGATAGCATCTGCCTACCCTTGAATTTTTACTTAATGGAAAAATTAAACGTTAAAAAAATCTGCTTTTTTTTTCTACCAGTAGTGGTAGAATCTTAAAAAGTGAGTTAACTTTAATAGAAACCTTAAAATGTATCAGGAACTAGTTTCAGAATAATTAGCTAATAGTATTTACAGATTGTAAAGAGACTTAAGTTTACCTCTCCATGGGCATGAGGATTCTGCAGATAAGAATTTGTGGTCTCGTTATAATTTGGTATCCTGTTTGCTATTATAAATCTGAAGCTGGCTAGATCAATAGGGAATGGGTTATTTTTGAAAGCTTCACTTTGCCATATAGCTGACTACTTAATTCTTTATGTGAGAATATTAATTCTAGTAGAATGAAAATCAGTTTAGGCCAGGCACAGTGGCTCATGCCTGTAATCCCAGCACTTTGAGAGGCCGAGGCGGGCAGATCACTTGAGGTCAGGAGTTTGGGACAAGCCGGCCAACATGGCAAAACCCCGTCTGTACTAAAAACACACACACACACACAAAAAATTAGCTGGGCATGGTGGTGCACACCTGTAGTCCCAGCTACTCAGGAGGCTGAGGCAGGAGAATCGCTTGAACCTGGGAGGCAGAGGGTGCAGTGAGGCAAGATCGCACCACCAAACTCCAGGCTGGGTGACAGAGCAAGACTGTCTTAAAAAAGAAAATCAGTAAAAATGTACTGTCTCTTTCCATACTATCTAACAAAAGCGTAACGATTGGATTTAACTTCTTCTTTGTGACTTGGTGGCCTCATCATTTATGGGTTTTGGTTTTATGATTTGCTAGAGTCAGGGAAGCCTTTGAAGATGGGGTGGGCGGTGTCCTAGGCTGTTCTTCCGCTCGCTGACGCAGCAGCAGTCCCTGTCCGCTGGCCTCTGGTGGGCTTCTCCAGCAGTGCTCGGTCCTCCTGGTCATTGTTTGGGTGACTGCTTTTCAGTCATGTCAACTGACAAATCCATGGCACAAAGAACGAGTCTTTTTCACAATTATTTTTTTTTCTCCTTCAGAGATAGTTTCTACTTACTTCCATGTCAACTTCCATGTTATCATCTTCTTCCTCTGCTATTATTTTTGATGGTCACTAATTGTCTGTGTCATTCAAATACAGTAAAAACAAAACAAAACAAAACAAACAAACAAACAAAACAACCGTGTACCCCTTAATAACATTTCAGTTAGTGACAGACCACATCTGCAAGGGAGGTCCCATATGATTGTCATGGAGCTGAAAAGCTCCTATCGCCTAATGATGTCTTCACCATGGAAACATCCTAATGCAATGCATTCCTCGCGTGCGTGGTGACCCTGGTGTCAATGAGCCTACTACACTGCCAGCTGTGTAACAGTCCAGCACATACAATTATGTGTAGTGCCTGATTAGAAAAATGACCATATTACTGGTTTATGTATTTACTATACTATCATTTTGATAGTTATTTTATAGAACTTATACTATATTTTTATTTTTATTTTTTTGTATTTTCCTTTTTTGAGATGGAGTCTCGCTCTGTCGCCCAGGCTGGAGTGCAATGGCACGATCTCGGCTCACTGCAAGCTCTGCCTCATGGGTTCATGCCCTTCTCCTGCCTCAGCCTCCCCAGTAGCTGGGACTACAGGTGACCACCACCACGCCTGGCTAATTTTTTGTATTTTTAGTAGAGACGGGTTTTCACATTGTTAGCCAGGATGGTCTGGATCTCCTGACCTCGTGATCCTCCCACCTCATCCTCCCAAAGTGCTAGGATTACAGGCGTGAGCCACCGCGCCTGGCCTAATTTTTTTTTTTGAGACAGAGTCTTGCTCTGTCTCCCAGGCTGGAGTGCAGTGGTGCAATCTTGGCTCACTGCAACCTCCACCTCCCGGGTTCAAGCGATTCTCCTGCTTTGGCCTCCTGAGTAGCTGGGACTACAGGTGTGCACCACCACACCCAGCACATTTTTGTATTTTTAGTAGAGACAAACTGTCACCATGTTGGCCAGGATGGTTTTGATCTCTTGACCTTGTGATCTGCCCACCTTGGTCTCCCAAAGTGCTGGGATTATAGGTGTGAGTCACTCGGCCTGGTTCCTACTAATTTTGAAACAAACAAACCTGATAACTGTAAAACAGCCTCAGGTAGGTCCTTCAGCAGGTATCCAAAAGAAGGCATTGTAATCACAGGAGATGACAGCTCCATGTGTGTTATTGTCCCTGAAGACCCTCCAGTGGGACCAGATGTGAATGGAGGTGGAAGACAGTGCTATTGATGATCCTGACCCTCTGTAAGCCCAGGCTACTGTATGTCTTGCTTTTTAACAAAAATGTTTAAAAATAGGCCAGGCATGGTGGCTCATGCCTGTTATCTCAGCACTTTGGGAGGCTGAGGTGGGCGGATCACCTGACATAAGGAATTCAGGACCAGCCTGGCCAACATGGTGAAACCCCATCTCTACTAAAAATACAAAAAAAAAAAAAAAAAATAGCTAGGTGTGTTGGCCTGTAATCCCAGCTACTCAGGAGGCTGAGGCAGGAGAATCGCCTGAACCTGGGGTATGGAGGTTTCAGTGAGCCAAGATCACACCACTGCACTCCAGCCTGGGCAATAGAGCATGACTCCATTTCAAAAAAAAAGAAAAATGTTTTAAAAGTTAAAGAAAAAAGGCGGAAAACGGCTTATAGAATAAGGATATAAAGAAGGAATACTTTTGTATAGCTGTGCAATACGCTTGTGTGTTAAACCAGTACTATTGTAAGAGTCAAAAAGTTTATAAAGTAAAAAAAGTTACAATGACCTAAAGATAATTTATCACAGAGGACAGAATTTTTTTTTTTTTTTCTAACTTGAGTGTAGCCTGAGTGCACCGTGTTGATGAAGTCTGTGGTAGTGGACAGTCATGTCCTAGGCCTTCCCATTCACTCGCCACTCACTGCCTGACTCGCCCAGAGCAGCTTCCAGTCCTGCAAACTCCATTCATGTTGTTTCCTAGACAAGCATCCCATTTTTTACATTTTATACTGTGTGTTTACTTTACTTTTTTGTGTTTACATATACAAATGCTTCCTGTTGTGTTACGGTTGCCTAAGGTATTCAGTAGAGTAACATGTTGTGCCTGTTTGTAGCCAGGAGCGATCTGAGTTTGTGTAAGTCCCCACCGTGATGTTCCCAAAACAAAATCCCCTAACAATGCAATTCTTAAAATGTGTCCTCGTTGTTCAGTGACCCATAACTGTACTTATCTCTTGGTTTCACGGTTGGTTGCTCAGGAGGTCACAGACACCTGCTTATTAGAATACTCTTACCTTTTCTCTCTCTCTCTCTAAGCCTCGATTGTTCACTGGCTATCAGGAGAGGGAGGATCCTCACCATTCCAAGCTTTGTGTTAGATGTTTTGTGAAGGGTTTAGTTCAAAGTCTTCAGGTGAGTTTAATAAGCAGACATGTGACTTCTGTGGACTTGTTCTCCCTAGTGTTTAAGCAGTTTCAGCCACAACAACATCGTGTCTTTGATGTTTACAGCCAGAGTCACTTTCAACAGTGATAACTGTATTTATTCTTTGAAAAAGTCTGAGCCACAGCCTGAATCAGGGAGGTTATATTCTAGGGCAGAAAGAGAATATCCAATTACAGGTCAGTGTTAAGCCTCTTTTCTCAGAGTAAGCTCTACAGTTGTTCTTAAAATTAAACAAATACATGTGAATGTCTCCTATATGGGAGATTGTGGTAGGTACTAGGGGAAGAAGATCTCACTATGGATAAACATGTTCACCCTCTAGGACCCTGCGCTCTAGGACTCCTGCGCTCCAGGACCCTGCGCTCTAGTGAGAAAAACAGTTGCAGAAGCCAGGAAACAGGATGAAGCTGACAAATAGTAAAGGATCCTAGTGTTACCAAACAACAGCGGGAGATAGAGCAGGATTTGTAAGAGGGGTATAATTTGAATGGACCTTCCACAAGGATAGCTTCCTGAATAGTTAGAGAAGCTGTAGGGAAAAGGTTAACCCAGAGAACATGCAGTTATGCAGGAGAATATGAAGTGTGACCTAGAAACAAGCTCCTTGTGGCCGGTGCCTGTGGAGTAGGGGAGGCCGCAGCAGAGAGGAGGAGGATGAGAAAAGAGTGGATACTGAAAGGGGAAAGTATAGCAAGAAATCGGTGGAAAAAGGGAATCGTAATGGACTGTGAACACCTGAAGACTTTGCATTTTGTTCTCAATGAATGGGGTCAGCAAACACAGTTTTGAACGAAAGGACTGGCAAAGTGACCCTGTGTGGCAACTGCATAACTTGACCCTTGTTAAGCCAGTAGTTCTGGACATATTCTATTGATATAAGAGAAGCAGTACCGATGCTGTCAAAAATGCCAGTGGAAACTCGTGCATCAGTGTGTAAGTCACACGCGTGGAAGTTCTAGGAGGTAACATTCATCAGCGAATTTCTTTTTTGATTGCCTGTAGTATCACTGTGAGCAAGAACAGCCGGCCTATACCTGCTTTATTTGAAACCTGAGAGACTATCAATAATTTCCTGGTACCCACCAGGATAGAAGTTAGTGGGTGATGATGAAACCCCTTAGATCAGCATTGTAAAAATATTAAGAAGATAGATTGTACTTATAAGTGTGATTTTAGGAAAACAGACACCAGAATTTTCTCTGGTGTATATTCTGGCTTTATTTCATTTTCATTTTTCTGAACTCCCTCAAAGAGTCAAGTGTATTTGCTCGAAACCTGACCTCTTCATTGAGCACAATGCTGGAAGTAGAGGAAATATCCAGCTTCACTCAGAGCTGCTGCACTTCAGGTCCCAGGCTAGATTTCAGTTCAGGCAAGAGTCCGAGTTTTAGAGCCAGACACCAGAGGCAGGATTTTAGAACCAATTGGCTTTCACTCCTCAACTCCTCCATTTATTGCTATATATTCTGGGGCCAATTAAAGACTGTCTACCTTCCCTTTGCTTATGTACACGATGAGGAGAACTCTAGGTGTTCAGGCTTCTTGTGGGTAGTTAACGATTCGAAAGCACCTGGCGTGCACATGCATGTGAATAATAAGGACAGAATCGTAATTATCATTAGCAGCTTTATTCTTTTGGCTGGGGTATCACGCTTGCTGATCTTCCCTTGTTCAGGAGGTTGATGGGCAAGACTGAGCTTGCACGTCATTTGGACCCATTGGGCTTCCCTGTGCTCGTCCTTTCCTCATTCTGTGCTACCTGTTTTCTTGTCCACAGTTGTCGTTACCTACTGTTTACTTCTGCCCCTTTGTTTCACTTAAGAAAGATAGCCTATCCAAATGGGATTGAGAAGATTTACTAAACTTTTGTATGAATTTACACAGTTTATGAGTCTGAAGCGTGACTGTTTGCCACTTTAGAGAAATCTTGAGACTAAAAATTTTGCATGTACGCAGTTGTGAACCCTACCCTCAAAAAGAGTGGGCTAGGCGTGGTGGCTCACGCCTGTAATCCTAGCACTTTGGGAGGCTGAGACGGGTGGATCACCTAAGGTCGGGAGTTTGAGACCAGCCTGACCAGCATGGAGAAACCCCATCTCTACTAAAAATACAGTAATAATAATAATAATAATAATAATAATAATAAGCAGGGCATGGTGGCACATGTCTGTAGTCCCAGCTACTGTGGAGGCTGAGGCAGGAGAATTGCTTGAACCCAGGAGGCGGAGGTTGCAGTGAGCCGAGATCCCGCCCTTGCACTCCAACCTGGTAAACGAGCGAAACTCCATCTCAAGTAAAAGGAGTGGTGTTAGGCCGGGTACGGTGGCTCACCCCTGTAATCCCAGCAGTTTGGAAGGCCAAAGTGGGTAAATCACGAGGTCAGGAGATCGAGACCATCTTGTCCAACATGGTGAAACCTTGTCTTTACTAAAAATACAAAAATTGGCTGGGCATGGTGACGTGTGCCTGTAATCCCAGCTACTTGGGAGGCTTGAGCCCGGGAGGTGGAGGTTGCAGTGAACTGAGATTGCACCACTGCACTCCAGCCAACCTGGATGACAGAGTGAGACTCTGTCTAAAAAAAAAAAAAAAAAAAAAAAAAAAAAGTGGTGTTTTGTACTTCCAGAGGCACAACGCAACTAGCCGCATTACACATGCAGCCCTGTCCTTGTGTCTCCTGATGCATGCACACATACACTCACATGCACACACATGCAAACATACACATACACTCATGCTCACACACACACACACTCATGCACACATACACATGCACACACATGCAGACACACTCACATGCATGTACGTGCGCAGTTCTTACCTCTCTATCTTCTCACTGCATTTTTTGTCTTCAGTAACAGCATGTCTGCTGCTTATTTGTTCCTCTTCTAAGTTTCTCTTTCTTTTCTCTTCCTCTGTTATTTCTCTCGTTCTTTCCAACGTTGGAACTATTAGGCTGGACTTGGAAGTGAAAATCCTTTTCTCTTACAGCTTTTGGCCCATAACACTTGACATCGAGTAATTCTTAGATCTCCTTATACCCAATAAGCCCTCAATAAATAATGAATGGGTGCCTTCGCCTTGTTGATCAAGATCATTTGACTGTGCCTTTTCAAAGGTTGTTTTTTGGTTAATAGTGAGAAGAGTTTTTTGTTTTTTGAATGATTTTTCTTGCCTGCTCTTAGGGCATATAGACTGAAAGCTGTTCATCACATAATCATTTTTGATATTGCTGATAAAAAGTGGCAAATACTATGTGAAGCATATCAGAAGGTAAATGTAATTCCTTGCCTTAAAGTTACTTATGTCTAGAGGGGAAAATAAACCATTCTCAGAAGAACTTTTATAAATAAAAATTCATTTCATTTTAAATTTTATTTTGAATTCATTTTGAAATCATATATCAATTTCATTTTAAATTTTATTTTGACATTGGTAGAAATAATGACAGTCTCAGCATGTTTCTGTCTCTTCATCATTTTCCTCCATTCCTTTTGCTATATCCGACCTCTGATCTCAGGCCTGCCTGTACCCCAAAGCCTAGGTCCAGACCAGCACAGGAAATAGGCTATTTTCAGTAGCCTTATCTCTGCTTTGGTTTCTGATCACTTGATATTCAGAGTCTCTTATCTACAGATCATAAGATCATCTCCTATCGAAACCTGTTCAAAGAATCTAGCAAATCTTTGAATCTTGTAATATGACTTTCCAAGTAAATTGTTTTATGTTTGCCCTTAAAATTTTCTTTGGACATAGCTGTTATTAATGCTACTTTCAACATTTACATTTAATAGAATATTTTTAAACAGGGGATTTATTGGCAAGAATTTTAATACCTTTTACAACAACTTTCCTGTGATTTCCTGGAAAACCATAAATTTATACTGTAGGCTTGAATAGATCCATTTTTAACAATTGACACGGGATTTGGTGAGTTTATGCTAAAAATTAAGTAACCTAACAAAGAAGTATAGTTATTTCTAAAAAAAAAAGCCTTCAAACGTATTTTCACAATTTAGTCATTCAACATGTGCAGGAGAGAATTAAATACGTGTAGGTTACTCTTCCTGACAGATTCTAGAAGTTAGGGGTTTGCAATGTCCCAACTGTATTATTGGAAAAGAAGTAAGATGTATTACGCTGGCGTATCTACCCTTTGTCGTTCTTAACAGTAGTTTAATGTGGATATTCCACCTATGGCACTATGTTATGTAAATATTTCTTTACTTTGTTCTCTCAGATAATAAGTCATTTGATTAATATTGTTCCAGTTTCATATAAATGGCAAAGGGGCTTTCTGTTACTAGTAAAACAAATCAGCCGTCCTGGAATCACCTACGTTACCTTTAATAAGGCACGTTCTAATTAAATTTAAATTTGCTTTATTATGGTAATGGTTGTTGCACCTGAAAGGCTGGTGGGAAATCAGTTATTTTTTTCCCCATCATTATGAAAGAAAAGCTAACCTAAATCTGTAATTATGGTGACATTTGTAATAGATTAATTCATACTTGATGTTTCAAGAGTAGAGAGTCTTGGTAATCTAGTAGTCTGAGAATGCAGACTGTGCTCTTTCCGCACTTGCCATCAGTTTACCGCCTATCAGCTTGGTTCTAGAATTGTCTGCCAATATAGTAGCCATTAACCACACATGGACAGTCCCAACTGAGTTGTGCTGTAATTACAAAATACATACCCAATTTCAAAAACTTGGCACAAAAAAAGAATGAACATCTTATTAATACTTCCTATATTGATTAATTGTTGAAATCATAATATTTTGCATCTCCATAAAATATTAAAATTATATCTGCATATTTTTGCTTGTTTATCATGGCCACCAGAAAATTTAAAATTATATATGTGGCCCACATTGGTGGCTTCACTTATCCTTCTATTGGGCAGCACTATTCTGGAAACTATGAAGTGGGTGCTGTGCAAATGCCACACTGTCTGTGTTTAGACATTGGGAAATCCTTATATATAATAGGGAGCTTAATTTTGGCAAACATAGGGAAATACATTTGGAGAAAACTAATTCAAAGTGTGTTAACCAGATCACATGACTTAGTGGCATTAAGTCCTCTTCTCTGAAGCCAGTAGTTTGTCCTAATGCCTTTACCCAAAATAGCAGTCAAGTAGGAGACATCATTTGCTTGCAAACAGAAATGAAATTACTTTCCCATCTTTGCATAACATCATGGTGCTTTCATACTTGAAATATCCAGTTGTGATAAACATCCTAGCAAAAATGGAGAAAGACGTAAAATAACTTCAGAGCAGATAATATGACCAGGGCATTCGTATTTTATGAGGATATGCTTGTACAAGTTAGGACTTCCTGGATTGAAAAAAATAAAATTAAGCAATTATGAAGGGGAGAGAATTGGTTTAACCATGTTTATCTAGTGCTTTCTTTGAAGGACCTGAATAGGAAAGACTGATATAAAAATAAGTATGAGAATGTACTCCTTAATTGAATAACCATGGCCAAGTCACCAAGTTCCAAAATATCACAACTACAGGTTTCTGGAGTAGCTGGCTACAATTTTCAGGCCGACACACATTTCTAGTATGTTGAATTCTACCTTGTTCTGAACAGCTTTGGAAATATTTGCTCAACTTCACTAAGTTATATATATTATATATAAATCCTTATTGATCTGAACAGACGTAAAGCTTGTTTGTAACTTTAACTCTGTCACATTATAGAGGAAGACATTCCAAACTTTATATATATGATATATAAAATATATAATACATATAATATATATTATATACAATAAATATATATTATAATAAATATATAATATAATATATATTATCTATTATATAATCTTATCTATTATATACTATATATAATATATAATATATATAGTAATAAGTATTTTATATATAATATGTATATAAAGTTTGGAATGTCTTCCTCTATAATGTGACAGAGGTTAAAGTTACAAACAAGCTTTAGGTCTGTTTAGATCAATAAGGATTCATTAAGTGCATCTTCCTGCAGTTTTCCTGTTATTATGTAGCCATTCCATCCACAAAGCACTCCCTAGTGTCATTTACTTGATGTGCATCAATCAATCTGACTGAATGTCAGGAAATTATTTATTCTCAATGTTCTTATGGACCAGGTGCCGAACAAGGATGCTTATTAAGTGTCATATGATGACTGCGCTATTAGATCTTCTTCATTCTAAGGACAGACCAAAAAGATGGCTGCAATTCCAATTAGGGGACTTTAAAAATCAGTTCCAAAAAGACAAGCATTCTAATAATTTTAGTACTAGAATAAAATGAAAAACTATAAAAGTACTACCAGATTTGGGATAACGTATGTCTAAATCTGTATTTGGACATATGCATAGATTATTCTGTAACAGTAACAGAAATATATACATCCTTTAGTTTTTATACTTCTCTATAATTTATGAATTCTAATAATGAACACTGTTATAATTTTTACTATGGAAAGTTTTAATGTGTATAAACTCAGACATAAGAGAAAATATTCATATCTAATAGTTTAGTAAATGGCAAAATATTTTATTAATAATTGCCGTATAAGCAATTAATTGTAAGTTGTCTTGCAGTGGTGAGAAGTGGAAGCAGCAGATTAGAAAGGAAAGGAGAACATATGGCAGGAATAAAGGCAAAAGGTCTAGTGCAGTTATTATAACAAATGGTTCTATCTATGATAATTTCCAGCTTAAAAATAAAAAGTGTGGAAACCAGGCGTGGTGGTTCATGCCTGTAATCTCAGCACTTTGGAAGGCTGAGGCAGGTGGATCACTTGAGGTCAGGAGTTCGAGACCAGCCTGGCCAAGATGGTGAAAACCCATCTCTACTAAAAATACAAAAATTAGCCGCGTGTGGTGTCAGGTGCTTGTAATCCCAGCTACTCAGGAGGCTGAGGCAGGAGAATGGCTTGAACCTGGGAGGTGGATTTTGTGGTGAGCTGAGATGGCACCGCTGCACTCCAGCCTGGGTGACGAGCAAAACTCTTGTCAATCAATCAATCAATCAATCAATAAAAAATAAAGTGTGGGCTGGGTGTGGTGGCTCATGCCTGTAATTCTAGCACTTTGGGTAGCCGAGGCTGGTGGATCACCTAAGGTCAGGAGTTTGAGACCAGCCTGGCCAACACGGTGAAACCACCCCACCCCTATCTCTACAAAAAATACAGAAATTAGTCGGGCGTGGTGGTGAGCGCCTATAATACCAGTTACTCAGGAGACTGAGGCAGGAGAATGACTTGAAACTGGGAGGTGGAGTTTGCAGTGAGTGGAGATTACACCACTGCACTCCAGCCTGGGCCACAGAATGAGACTCCATCTCAAAAAAATAAATAAATAAAATTTAAAAATAAATAAACAGAATTAAAGTGTGAATGCCTCAGGTGTAGCTTTGCCTCAAACTAGCACCAAATATCCTCTCAAACCCAAAAATTGGTGTTTTATGCTTGTATTTCATTTTGTCCCAAGCCATCTAGAATGTATGCTTCACAAGCATACTTTTTTTTGAGACAGAGTTTCACTGGGTTGCCTAGGCTGGAGTGCAGTGATGCAGTCTTGGCTCACTGCAACCTCCACCTCCCGGGTTCAAGCGATTCTCCTGCCTCAGCCTCCCAAGTAGCACCTGCTACCATGCCCGGCTAATTCTTGTACTTTTAGTGGAGACAGGGTTTTACTATGTTGGTCAGGCTGGTCTTGAACTCCTGACCTCATGATCTACCCACCTCGGCCTCCCAAAATGCTGGGATTACTTTGCCTAAGTTAGCTGCTGTGTCCATGGTGCCTGAAACAGTGCCTAGCCATAACAAGCATTGGTTGAATGAATGAAAATGTATCCTTCCTAATTTTTTAGATCCCTTTTCATTATATCATGAAATGCCAAGGACATAGGGTCTAGAAATCTGCTGTCTGTGCAGCGTTCAAGTCCTGAGTCTAATGCCTTTGTCCAGAGGATGTCCCAGTGGCCATGGGAGACCTGTCATTGGTGGAGAGCTGACTTCCTCACAAGATGCTTCACTTTCTCAGGACAGTGCTGATAGTCAGGCCTTTTTATGGTGAATCAAAATCTGTCTTCATGTAATTTCCTAGTCCTGTGTCCTAGGATCATGTAAAACAGGTTTACTATTTCTTCTTCATACCTGCTCTTTGAATACTTATGGACAGTTAGCTTCCCCCTTCTCTACCATTCACCCACACTTTCTTTTTTTAAATTTTTTATTTCCATAGGTTTTGGGGGAGCAGGTTGTATTTGGTTACGTAAGTTCTTTAGTAGTGATTTGTGAGATTTTGGTGCACCCATCACCCAATCAGTATACACTGAACCCAATTTGTAGTCTTTTATCCTTTACCCCCTTCCCATCCTTTCCTGTTGAGTCCATTGTGTCACTCTTATGCCTTTGCATCTTCGTGGCTTAGCTCCGACTTAAGAGTGAGAACATACGATCGTTGGTTTTCCATTCCTGGGTCGCTTCATTTAGAATAATAGTCTCCATGCCCATCCAGGTTGCTGCAAATGCCATTAACTCATTCCTTTTAATGGCTGAGTAGTATTCCATTATATATATATATATATGTGTGTATATATATATTCGTGTATATGTGTGTGTATATGTGTGCATATGTGTGTGTGTATGTGTGTGTGTGTATATATATATATATATATCACATCATATCACATCACATCTCATCACAGTTTTTTATCCACTCATTGATTGATGGGCATTTGGGTTGGTTCCATGTTTTTGCGACTGCGAACTGTGCTGCTATAAACATGCATCTGCAAGTACCTTTTTCGTAGAATGACTTCCTCTGTCAACCCCCCTTTCTTAACATTCCACAAATTCTTCACTAGTGTCAGTCTTTTAGCAATGCCATTGGCTGCTGCAGCAGGGATCCTCGTTTTCATCTTGACCACTTCCTCTGAACGTTTTCTTATAGTGTGGTGCGTGCCTTCAAGCACAACAGTCTAAGTGTGGTCTGAGCACAGACTGATTACTTCCTTGTAAATACACCAGAAGGTGAAATTGGTTTCTATGGTCACTATATCACAATAGATTTTTATAGAGTTCTGTAAATTAAAATCCCTAAGGAATGTTTATGAGTGGATATATTCCATATTGCCCCCATTTTGTAAATATGTAGTTATTTTGGACTCAGTGGTAGGACCTCACATCTGTGCTAAATTTCATTTAAAGAATTCATTCCAGGCCGGGCGCGGTGGCTCACGTCTGTAATCCCAGCACTTTGGGAGGCCGAGGCGGGCGGATCACAAGGTCAGGAGATCGAGACCACGGTGAAACCCCGTCTCTACTAAAAATACAAAAAATTAGCCGGGCGCGGTTGTGGGCGCCTGTAGTCCCAGCTACTCGGGAGGCTGAGGCAGGAGAATGGCGTGAACCCGGGAGGCGGAGCTTGCAGTGAGCCGAGATCGCGCCACTGCACTCCAGCCTGGGCGACAGAGCGAGACTCTGTCTCAAAAAAAAAAAAAAATTCATTCCAGCCTTTTAGAGAGCTATCATCTCTTGGATCCTGATTTATTTCTTCTGTTTTTTCCCCTAAAACTCTCATATTATTTTGATAGAAGTATATTCTGTATATATTCATCCAATATATTAATTTAAAAATAGTGTCAGTGGTACAGGGCAGAGATCTGAAATGTTTTACTGGAAGACTTATGCACCCATCTAGGTAAGAGACCACACTTAATTATTTTATTCCTCTGGCCTCAAGCTCAGTACTTGTCTGGCAGGAGCTGCTCAAGAAATATTTGCTGCATTGAAAGAGCTGTTGGACATGCTTAAGCTCTGTTCATCTAACTGCTCTCTAGTACCAAACCCATCAGCTGGGCTACCATACAATCTGTATTTGTGCACGTTAAAAACAAGATATAATGAGAAACTTTGCCAAATGCCTTGGTGAAATGTGTGTGTCCTATATTTATGGGATTACCAAATAGTTAAGAAATGATATCCTCTGTTCTGTGCTCACAAGCCAAATTGTCATGTGATCTTTCCGGTACTGGACAGACACTGAGTAAATGTCAATCAAAAGACTTCATTTTTCTCCCAGTCCAGTTATTATATGCAAATATTAATGAAAAAAAATCTTTCTGGGTGCCACTCAGAATACAACAAAAGATCAGTTTTCTCAACATTTGTAGCATGTCTCTTCTGTGCCAGGCATTCTAATTAGTGAGACAAGGGATGCCACCCAAGTGAGGGAGAATGTTCTATTTATTGATTCAGTTGTTATATACGGAGCAATTTCCATGTTCCAGGTATTTTATTAGTCCCTGTGAATATACAGAGGCAAAGTCCCTGTCCTGTTGGTGCTTACATTTAACTAAGAGTAAGTTAACAAAGTGGTAATAAGAACCACGGCAGCAGTAAACAAGGTGATGAGAGAGTGGTTAGGGAGGCCGCTAAATTAGGGTGGTCGGTCATAGGAAGACCTGTGCAGCTGGCATTTGAGATACTCTTCAAAGGCTGTGAATGAGTCATGGAAAGATAGGAGGCAAGAGTGCCCCAGGCAAAGGGAACAACAAGTACCAAGACCTGAAATCCAGCAGGGGGTTGGCTTCTTCCAGACACAGCATAGCAGGAGCACGGCGGGCGGTGTAGCGGGAGCATGGTGGACAGCATAGCGGGAACATGACAAGGGGTTGAGGCTGGAGGACAAGTAGGAGTCAGGCCGTGCAGCCCTGTAGGCTGCAATAAGGAGTGTAGATTTTATCCTGTGAACAACAGAAGGCCATTGAGGGCTTTAAAGTAGAAAGTGACATGACTGCCTTTGGGAGTCCTGTTCTGAGAGTATTGCTCTGATTCAAAAGAGAGATAATGGTCACAACAATGCAGATGGAGAGAGGTAGAAAAAGCTAATAAATATTTTGAACATAGAACCAAAGGCTCAATGATAGGGATAAAGGGATACACTGATGATGACCCCTAAATTTTTATCATGAGCTATTCATTCATGGTGCTGTTTCCTCATTCAGTGGAGGCTGGATGAGGAGCAGGTGGAGTGGGGGCAGTCACTGATGTTAAGTAATTGAGGAGAACGCATGATAAGTGTTTGAATGAATACCTCCTATACTTCATGTGGTATACTGCACATTCATTCTTATTTATGGAGCAGCTAGTATGTGCCAGACATTGGGGATAGAGTAGGGAACAAAACAAATAAATCTTGATTTTCATGATTAATTGTGTTTGATATTGATGAAAGCTGTGGAGAAAAAGGAAGAAGGGAAAGAGGTTAGGGTGTGCCAAGTGAAGGGATTGATTACGTGTGATTTTTAAACAGCATTATTGAGAGGCCTTCTGTAAGAAGTCAACATTTTAGCAAAGACTCATAATTCTAATAAATAAATGTAATAATAGAATCAGGGAATCATAATAGTTGGGCTCAGTGTGCTTTTCCTAACCAGATTTGCTAATTTTTTCGACCTATTTTTCTTCTAGAAGTTGGGGATAAAACTGAGAGGTGACTTACCAGCGGCTTATTTATTGAAACAAGGCAACCAGTGTATATAATATATCCATAAACGTGCTCTTAGTTACCTTACTTATCAGTGATGAATTACCCAAATCCACCTAGCCTTTAATAAATGGGTAGTGTTAAAAAAAAATAAATGGAAAGCAAAGAGGATAGTGGTATCTGTTTTCTTCTTCAGTAGAAACAGATGCAACAATGGCACAGTAAAAAAAAAAAAAAAGAAAAGAAAAAAAAAGTGAAATGGGCGTGGTGACTCACGCCTATAATTCCAGCACTTCGTGAGGCCGAGGCAGGAGAATCCTTTGAGTCCAAGCATATGAGGCCAGCCTGGGCAGCATAGTGAGCCATGATGGCACCACTGCACTTCAGGCTGGGTGACAGAATGATACCCTGCCCCACCTCCCTCCAAAAACAAGACTTGTCAGCATCTATTCAAAGTTAACAATAATATAATACCTGGGAATAGATTCACGTTAAATGTTAGCACACATAGCCTATTCTGCAAATGATTGCTTCTGCCTCCGGAAGACAAGGCCAAGTACATTTCACTCCACAACACAGATGGCAAGGAAAAAGAAAGGCAATGGAAAGTGTTGTTTTCTTGAAGTAATTTATCACAGCTGTTGATTCCTCAATACATGCATAAACTTCCACATCATCAGAAAGGGTAGTAGCTGTTTCTGCAATCATTCCAGAAATAATAAGCTGGGCATGTTTCTTTATTAACTTCTGTTATAAACATAAAAATATGTATCTGCAAGTATGTCAAGGAAAGAAAAATATTGGTGGTTCTGATATTTTCTTTCAACACTTTGTTTTTTGGAGTTGTCATCTTAAGAAATAACATAATAAAAGTATTGATATACAAAAATATATTAAGGTATGTTAGTCACCATATATTCAAGGGCTGCATCTATAGGATGAGAGTGTGAGTGAGACGTTCTTGAGATAACTTTGTTAAATTCTTAAATATCACAATACACCCTCCTGAATTTAATTTTAGAACATTTACAGGGGCACCTGAAACCTAACAAAGAATTTAGCCAGGATTATATAATTATCATATAATATGTTTTATAAATGTCCATGTCACTGTGTGTAGATCAAGTCAGCATTCAATTTCTTCCCTGCCATTAGCACTTGACACTATTTCTATAATTAAACTAACATTAACACTTCCTATTCTTTCTTGAAATTTCTAAAGAAATTACAACATTTGGCTAAATAATAACTCCAGAAAAGAATTAGTTTGCATTTTGATGTCTTTGGAACAGCTAGGTCATTTGTTTAATCTGCTTCTTCTGACATCCTATTAGAATTTCATTTCTTTGATCAACATTTTCACTGACACTATTTATGTCTAACATGAAAACAGCACAGTATATTGCAGCTTGAAAATAGTGTTCTCTCTATTAAGTGCCATGCATCTCTCATAAGAAGAGAAAATTTGGTAAAGCTGAAAGTTTATTCTGTAGGTGGGCCACAAACTGAGGTTCTAAAATGGAAGGAAAATAAAGGGTAGCAGTATAAACAGCAACAAAAATCAGATGTTAAATTTAGTGGTGTAATATAAGAACTAGTTGAGAGATAAGCTAACCCCCTTCCTGGAGTTGCACACAAGCTTGGACGTAGTTGATTTGACCACTTCACTGGTTTTTCTTTAAATTGTTTATAGAAGAGATGCTTGGCAAGACTGGTTAATTGGGAATGAGCTTAAATGTTGAAATGATTGTTGGAGAAGTTGTCACAAGCTCAGGGAGTTTTTAGGTAAACATCCTCTCTGTTGGGTGAGGTGTTGCAGAATAGGCTATGTTACATAGATGCTTGCCCTGAGCACATCAGCAGCCACGAGATCACCATGGCTGTTGATTTTCTTAGTGTTTTTAGTGGAGAAACAAATACGTCAACATTTATTAAGAAGGAGGAGAGGGTGACTCTTAAAATTTATATTTGTAGACAAATTTCTTTCTTTTTCTTTTTTTTCTTTCTTTTTTTTTATTTTTTATTTTATTTATTTTTTTTTGAGACGGAGTCTTGCTCTATTGCCCAGGCTGGAGTGCAATGGCTTGATCTCGGCTCACTGCAAGTTCCACCTCCTGGGTTCATACCATCCTCCTGCCTCAGCCTCCCAAATAGCTGGGACTACAGGCGTCCGCCACCATGCCCAACTAATTTTTTTTTTGTATTTTTAGTAGAGATGGGGTTTCACCGTGTTAGCCAGGATGGTCTTGATCGCCTGAGGTCGTGATCCGCCCGCCTCGGCCTCCCAAAGTGCCGGGATTACAGGCGTGAGCCACTGCGCCCGGCCATTTGTAGACAAATTTCTAATGGAATAGGATGTGACTTTGAAAGTTTGCTCCATTACATATTAGTGCTATATTTCAGGAAAATGTTAGAATTTTTAAAATCAAAGTTCAATTTTTCTTTAAGAAAATAAAAGTTATCACAAATGATTATAACCTTAGAAAAGTGAATGAAGTCTTCATCACTTAATTACAGAGCAATGGCACAGTTCATCTATTTAATTTTCAATATATTGACATCTATTTTTGTGTAATAGCAGATCCCTGATTCTCATTTATAGAGATATATTCAGTTTGGATTAAAGACTTAAGTGTAAGAAAATAGTAATCGCCTTTTAATGAGCATCTGCAAATTTTTTTAAGTGAAAAGGAAAACAATGCTTTCTTTATTTTAAGCTGGCATATAAGGGGTCAAGAATTGTTAGAATTTTTTGTTGAAAGTACTTGTTATGTATAAGCATTTACAAGGCTTAAACGTTACCTCATGATCTCATCTCAAAAACAGGTCAGGGCAGTCTTTGTTTAAAATAAAATGAAGACTCATATTTTGATTTCAGTTTAAGCTTTATTTTTATTTTTAAAAGTGCTTTATTAAGTCCCCCCAAATAATAACAAATTAAAAACCCCAGAGAGTAAGAATGTAATGCCTAAGTCAAGGAAATGACAGTGTCAGGAACTGTGAAGTATCTGAGACTTTATCCCTCTTGCAGGCCGGTCACAGTTTCATGGATGCTGATGTTGAACTCAAGATGCCTTTGTGAGAAACCATATACAATCACTCAGCTGGTGCCCAATCTAATTGACAGCACACATTTATGAACCAAACACTGGCCCCAAGACTTGAGATTCCTGGCTCAGGGAGCTGGATAGTTTATTACTTGTACCATAGCAGTAGCCACATTGTCAACATCTCCAGGCCCCAGTTTCCACAGGGCAATGTGAAGTGGCACCTGCACACACAGCAGGTTGTGTTAAAAGGAGAGGAACCCGGAGCTCAGGGAACCCGAATCTTTTATTACAGACAGGAAGCACTTCTGCCCTTTGGTCCAAAGGGAGACACTACCTTTGTCTTATAAGGATGCTTCCTATACAAACCCCCTTGGAAAGCTAGTCCACCATAGAGGTAGTGAGGTAAGATTACAGAAGGCAGGAGACCTGTGGAGAATAATCTCCCAACAGATTTAGGTTTTGTTTTTTATTAAACAGTGTTAATATTACAGTGATTTAATGCAAAATTTTGTGCTTGGAATCATCTTGAGTATAATTTTGGTTGTATTTCTGTGGTAAGTAATCATTTGCAATAGGTTAGGAGCATTCTCAGCATTTAATAATAGAGGAAACTACAAGAAGAGTTAAGGGATTTAATACAAACTCAAGCAGACCCTTTGTATCAAAGCAAGTACTTACATGCTCAAAGATGAGGTTTTTCTCTTTTTTTAATTTTTAATTGTGTTTTTGAGATGGAGTTTCACTCCGTCACCCAGGTGGGAATGCAGTGGCGCGATCTCAGCTCACTGCAACCTCCCACCTCAGCCTCCCAAGTAGCCGGGCTTACAGGCGCCCACTACCACACCCGGCTAAGTTTGGTCTTTTTAGTAGAGATGGGATTTTGCCATGTTTCCCAGGCTGGTCTCGAACTCCGGACCTCAGGTGATCCGCCCACCTTGGCCTCCAAAAATATTAGGATTATAGGCATGAGCCACTGCACCTAGCCAAAGATGAGTTTAAAACATACTGCACTAAGTAAAGTTTTCATTCAACTCCTAATTTTGCAGTTCCAGTAGATAGACTTAAAATTATCTTATGGACACATAATATTTTTTTCAGTGTTAAAATTTGGGAAGTAAGCAGCCATCTATTGAAGGATATGGTTATCATTACGGATGTACTTGTAGGATAATTGGTGATGAGAAGGCAAGATACACATTAGCCCTCTTAACCCAAGAATGTAGCCTCACGTTTATACTGGGGGAGACTGTACATATCCACACAATTCCACACATATCCATACATGTAGACACACCATACACACACACACACACGGACACACACACACACACACATTTGTTTTGAAATGAAATGGGTCTGATGTTTCTGATAATTCCATCAATTTACCTGGTTGAACTTGAGATGCCTTTGTGAGAAACCATATACAACCACTCAGCTGATGCCCCATCTAATTACCAGCATACATTTGTGAACCAAACATTGGCCTCCTTTGTGCAGTTCATAATCATGAAACAACTTTTAGAATATCTTTCAATTCAAAATATAAACATGTAGATATTTTGAAATTTTCCTTTTGAATTTCGTGATAGCCAGGATATTTTTGATTAGTTAACATGTTGTCTTAATATTGAAAGATGAGTTATTTACGTTGTCCTTTTGTGTAATAGAAAATTTAGCCAGTTAAAAAGTCTCATGGGACAGCTCTAGAGTTCTCACAGTTGTACGAGACTCTGCCTGCTCTCTGCTCACTACTGCAAATACATCCGTCCTATAATACTGACAACCTCATGGCTAATGAAAATACACTGCTGTTGTCTAAAAGTAAACTGTGTATTTAACGTGTAGCAATAAAAAACAAATCTCTACCTGGAAATCCCCCACTTATTTTTCTCTGTCATTACTACATTTTCCCTTATCTCTGAAATATTTTGGACTACTCCAGCTTTTAGTCACTCTTCTTCATTCTCTCTCTCTCTTTTTTTTTATTTTTAATTTTTTTTAGAACAAGTCTCAGCCTGTCACCCAGGCTGCAGTGCACTGGCATGATCTTGGCTCACTGCAACCTCTGCCTCCCAGATTCAAGCGATTCTCCTGCCTCAGCCCCCCTGAGTAGCTGGGGTTACAGGAACGTATCACCACACCTGGCTAATTTTTATATTTTTAATAGAGATGAGGTTTCACCATGTTGCCAGGCTGGTCTTGAACTCTTGACCTCAAGTGATCCGCCCACTTCAGCCTCCCAAAGTGCTGGTCTCTTTTTTTTTTTTTTTTTTTTTTTGAGACACTTTCACTCTGTCCCCCAGGCTAGAGTGCAGTGGCGCAATCTCGGCTCACTGCAACCTCCGCCTCCCAGGTTCAAGTGATTCTTCTGCCTCAGCCTCCTGAGTAGCTGGTATTACAGGTGCACGCCACCATGTCTAGCTAGTTTTTGTATTTTTAGTAGAAATGGGATTTTGCCATGTTGACCAGACTCGAACTCGTGACCTCAAGTGATCCGCCTGCCTTAGCCTCCTAAAGTGCCGGTTTTACAGGCATGAGTCACCACGTCCAGCCTCTTTTCTTCATTCTTAAAACATTTTGGTGTGGTACGCACGGTACTAACCCTAATATAGCATGCATCATATTCTTGTACATAATTCTGTTGTAATATCTCTGTTCCCAGGTTGTGTTGTTCATTTTTGTAATATCACTTTCTAGCACTGTGCCTAGTAAATAGTTACTTATTCAGTAACTATTTGTTGACAGTAAGAATTGAATGAATTTTAATGTCACCAGCAATTAGGTCTGAATCTCATTCCTACTTTAGAGCATATGGAAATTAGAACAGTGTGAGTAATTTGAGCAAATTATATTTTCTATATTAAAGGTTGAAGTATAAGTCTACTTTTTTCATACCGTTAGTACTATTTCAGGTTCCTAAAGCACTTCTAAGTACAGCTACTGTGAGATATTTAACAGAATATCTTTGTCACATTATATAAACAAAATCTAAATGCAAAGATGATGTTGCAAATTTTGTAAGTTACTTCTCATGATTACAGTTTTCTCTAATAGGTGAAAATAGGGGGAGTAAACATTGAAAGTGAAGTGAGTGCACATTCATTCACTCGCTTATCCCAAAAGTACTAAGTCACAGTGTTTTACCAAATACTTTAATAAGTGATGGGTATACAGAGATGTGGTTGGTTTTATTTTAGGGAGGGACAGTGGGGGAGGTACAGTTTTACTAATATATAATTCATATATTATAAAATTCACCCATTTAAAGTCTAAAATTCAATGTTTGTTAGTATATTCACAGAGGTTTGTAACCATCACCACAATCAATTTAGATTTTCTTCACTCCCAAAAGATACCCCCTTCCCTTTAGCAGTAACTCCTGTTTCTCCCCAAATACTCTCCATCACCACCTTAGGCAATCAGTAATGCACTGTCTGTGTCTATAGATTTGCCAACTCTAGACATTGAATATCAGTGGAATCGTACTTGTGGTCTCTCATGACTGACTTCTTTCACTGAGTACAGTGTTTTCAAGGTTCATCCAGGTTGTGGTATGAACCAGCACTTCATCCTTTTTCATTGCTGGGTAATATTCCAATGTATGGATGCAACAAACACATGCATATGTCCATTGGTCAATTGATGGGCATTTGGGTGGTTCCCACTTTTTGGCTATTACTAATAATGCTGATAGGGACATTCATGTGCAAGTTTTTATTTGGACATATTTTTCATTTCTATCAAGTATATACCCTAGGAGTAGAATTGCGGGATCATGTGATAACTCTAGGTTTGAGCATTTGGGGGACCGCTAGACTGTTTTCCAAAGTGGCCGCAGCATTTTACATTCCCTCCTGCAGTGTGTGAGATTCCAACTTCTCCCTATCTATAGAAATTTTAAGAGAAGATGTTAACAAATATTTCCAAATAGAGCTTCAGAAAGTAATGTTGGTGATTACTAGAAAGTTCCAAATCATTTTTGAAAATGTGGCTAGTTTTTATTGTTTAGTAGTAGCTGCTAACATTTACTGAGTGCTTACTATATACTATGCATTAATCTAAGAATTTTACATGTAGTCAGACATTTCATACTTCGTAAGATAGATGTGAACGGTGTTTTTACTTTTGAGGATATTAAAGCAAGAAAGTTGAGAAGCAGACATTTAAACTGAGGTAGTCTGGCTTGAGAGCCTCTGTATTTGCCACTGGCTTAAATCTTTGCTAAGAAATTAAAAATACGATCATAAATGTAATTTTGTATTTAAAGTTTAAGGATAAAATTGTTTTGTGAATTTTGATCTGTGGGCCAAAGACTTGCTTTTACTGACAATTTCATTAAGTATTAATTAATAATTTTTGGTAAGTTAATATAAGATGGTAATTTCTTATACTAATATCAGTACCATCATCTTTTTTGGATTTTAAAAATTATTTATTTATTTATAACTTTTATTTTCAGTTCAGGGGAGTGCCATTATCTATCTAATAAGTGCTTACTATGCACACTCTTCCAAGTGCATTGCCTGTATTATCTCTACAGTAATATGATGCTGCCTTTGGACTGTATCTGCTTCAGTATTTTTAATGCATGAATCAGTAATTTCTGATGGCTCACAATAAAAATATTTATTTCTGGCCAGGTGTGGTGGCTCATGCCTGTAATCCCAGAACTTCGGGAGGCCAAGGAGGGTGGATCACCTAAGGTCAGGAGCTCAAGACCCATCTGGCCAAAAAGGCGAAACCCATCTCTACTAAAAATACAAAAATTAGCCAGGTGTGGTGGCACACGCCTGTAGTCCCAGCTACTCGGGGGGCTGGGGCAGGAGAATGCCTTGAGCCCAGGAGGCAGAGGTTGCACGCAGTGAGCCGATACCATGCCACTGTACTCCAGCCTTAATGACAGAGTGAGACTCTGTCTTAAAAACAAAACAAAAACATTTATTTCTTCCTCTTCTTTTACTCAGTATAAGTCATTTAAATTTATTGATTTTCTTTATCCTAAAATTAGTGAAATAAATTTACCCTATTGTTACATGGAAAATTTATGCGTATTTTAGAGGTAAAGTTACAAGCTGCCACAAAAAAAAAAAAAAAAAAAAAAAAAAAAAGGCAACAAAAAGCCGGGGTTACTAATGATTTTACTCACAGAGCCAGCAAGCTATCCTGTCTCTGGGAGGGAAAGACCTGTATTGGAAATGTTTAACAGTGGAATAGATTTACATAGTACTATCGTTTCCTAAAAGTAATGCTCCTGTCTGAGGAAATATTTTCTTAGATATTCTTACAAACCTCTATTTTTTTTTTTTTTTTTTTTTTTTTTTTGAGATGTAGTCTCACTCTTATTGCCCAGACTAGAGGGCAATGATGCAATCTCAGCTTACTGCAACCCCCACCTCCTGGGTTCAAGTGATTCTCCTGTCTCAGACTTCTGAGTAGCTGGGATTACAGGCATGTGCAACCACGCCCAGGTTTTTTTTTTTTTTTTTTTTTTTTGAGATGGAGTCTCACTCTGTCACTCAGGCTGGAGTGCAGTGGAGCGATCTCGGCTCACTGCAACCTCCACTTCCCGGGTTCAAGCAATTCTTCCTGTTTCAGCCTCATGAGTAGCTGGGGATTACAGATGCGTGCCACCACACCTGGCTAATTTTTGTAATTTTAGTAAAGACTGGGTTTCACCATGTTGGCCATACTGGTTTCAAACTCCTGACCTCGTGATCCACCCACCTCACCTCCCTAAGAGCTTGGATTACAGGCGTGAGCCACCACACCCAGCCTAATTTTTGTGTTTTTATTAGAGACGGGATTTTGTCATGTTGGCCAGTCTGGTCTCTAACTCCTGACCTCAAGTGATCTGCCCACCTCGGCCTCCCAGAGTACTGGGACTACAGACGTGAGCCACCACACCCAGCCACAAACCTCTTTTTGATTGAAGCAACTGAGAAATATAAGATTGTTTGAAAATTGTCTATATAAAAATGAGCAAAGCAATATTTATAAAAAATACTGTGATTAATAAGACAAACACACACAACACACTCATTACAGTGTGAGTCCCAGAGTTTGTGTCTGCATCACTCAATGACTGGTTTCAACACCTGACTCTTCAGTTTGGGATTTGGTGTAGGTTTTATTTCTTTGTTCGTATTAATGAGCCTCATTGTGATTTTGGCTTCTCTTTCTAAAGTTAGTAATCTTGAAATTATTTTGCTCATATGTATTATAAAAAACCTTGAGAAACCATGTACTTCCTTGCACATTTTTAAGTTGATATAAAAATTTTAATATAGGTTTAAGCAGTTGCAGTATGGTCAGATTATAAATGTTGAAGTTAAATTTTAAAGCAGTTGCATCATTTTTAAAATATTTTCAGGGGGACATTAAAAATGATGATTTGCCCTTCGCTATCATCTTGCTAATAATATATGTAAGAGATTATTTTTAATAGTCTGAAATTTTATATTGTTTCTTTTTTACAAACTTTTTGATTTCTATTCTACTCTCCTGCATAACTTTATCCCAATGTAATACAGTTAATCTTCATTATTGATGGGTTCCAAATTTGCAAATTCACCAACATGGTAAAATTTATTCCTTGCCCTAAAATCAGTACTGGCAGCTTTTAAGGTCATTCACAGAAATGGCAGAGTTGTGAAGATTTGAGTTGCTCAATAAGCATGTTCCCAGTTGAGGTTGAGTGTTCTGCTCTCTTGTTTCAGCTTTCATACTGGAAACAAATGCCCTTTTTGAGGTCTATATAGTGTCATCTTTTTCACATTTTGGTGCTTTTTATTGGTGATTTCACCGTTTGAAATGGCCCCAAGCATAGTGCTGAAGTGCTGGCTAGTGTTCCTGAGTTTAAGTAGGTGGTGATGTCCATTATGGAGAAATACACATTATAGAAACTTAGCTAAGGCATGAGTTATAGTGATACTGGCTATGCGTGCAATGTTAATGAATCAGTAATATGTAATAAATAAGCTGTCTTTAAACAGAAACACACATAAAACAAGGTTATGTGTTGACTGGTGGATGAAAATGTTGTAACCAGAGGCTCAAAGGAACCTAACCCTGTATTTTTCCCTAGGAACAATGCTTTAGTGTTCAGCAGTTTACTGTTCATGGTGACTTTACAGACTACAACTATAGGCTATAGAAAATAACAAGAATCAACTATTTTTTGTTTTGAATATCTTTATGCATCATCCTGAAGTATATCTTTGCATCAAAAACATGTAAAAGAATTAAAGTTTATGATATATTTTTAAATTCCCTTGTACCATAAGCCTTAGTATTAATTTCGAATGAATTGTGATATGTCATGCTATTTTTAGTACACAAATCACTTAAAAATATAAATATATATTTGGGTGAATGGTTTCTTGGTATTTTTGACAAATAATTACTAAGCATAAAAATATTAGAAATAAACCCCTTAATTAGATGAATGGGCTTATTTTTATGCATGGTAACCTGTCTGTGGATGAATATTACTTATTGCTGGAATGAAATACATTCAACATCATTTTGTTCTTCCTTTTCATTGTTATTGGTGTAAGCCCATGTTCTAACTAATAAGTTTATGGGAAAAAAAGAAATTTTATTATAGCAACTTCATTCTTTTAATGTCTTCAAACTTTTAACAAAAATTTGTTAGTAATATTTGTTATAATTACTCCAGTGATCTATCAATTTACAACCCGATTGAGTCTGTCTTTAATTTTGTTGAAAATACAGAATTTGAAGCTAATTACTTGGAAAAAAATCATGTAGAGACATTCACCTATTAAATTTCTAGGAAATTTATCAAATATATTTTATTAAGTTTTTTTAACTCACTATTAATTATTCTTGCCATTTTATCATTTAGATGCATTTTGTTAAATCTGATAAATTTTGAAATATTGGGAAAAATTGAAATACTCTTCAGTTTAATACACTTTTACCAATACAATATTTATAATAAAATTATTTAACATTTTTTAAATCAAAGCCTTGGAGTTGCATATTCCGTTTGTGGAGAGTGACCGCCTTTTGACATGATGTAAAACCAATCTTCTCTATCAAATTAGACAGCCATGAAGAGTTAATTTTTCAGAAAAAAATGGGCCCACCTAGCCATCTTATATCTGTCAAGCACTACATAACAACATTTCAGTCAATGATGGACCACATATATGATGGTGTTCCCTTAAGATTATAGTACCATAATTTTCCTGTACCCTTGCGATGCTCAGAGACATGAACACTACTGTATTAAAATTGCCTACGGTATTCAGTGCAGTAGCATGCTGTACACGTTTGTAGCCTTGGGGCAATAGACTATATTATATAGCCTAGGTGTATAATAGGCTATATAATCTAGCTTTGCATAAATACACACCATGATGTTTGCACAATGATCAAATTGCCTAAAGATGCATTTCTCAAAATGTATTTGCATCATTTGCTGAAGCATAACTATACTATAGAGGTAGGTGGATGGATGGGTGAATGGCTGGCTACGTGGATGTGTGGATGAATGGGCAGATGGACAGATGGATGGTTAGGTAAGAGATGGAACTTTGCAATCAGTTTGTCTTCTGAATGATATAAGGTGCCGTCATCTTCAGTATTAGAAACAACAATCTTAGCTCTGATCTTCTGAGACCTTCCCTGAGGAGGAATTACTTCTTTGGCAATACCAAGGGGTAGAAGTGCTAGGAGAGTTAAATGAACATCACCATCTCTCTTGTCCCTCTTTACTATGTATCTGTATTCATAACAACCTAACCCAACCCACGTGCTGATAACACAGTCCGAAATGGCTAAAAAATACATCGTTCCTACTGCCAACCTTTACCTTACTCTGAAAGAAATACAGCTCTACTGTGAGTTAATGGGGCTTTGGTTAAAAGAGGCTCCCTGTACCCAGTAGTTCAAGGCGTTCTCCTTTACCACCACCCTGTGTTGCTGCACCAGAGCCACCGTGGGGGACATTGAGTGTATTCCTTTCTTTTGTGAAGTGGGAGAATGTTGATCTTGAAGGGAAGCTGGGACAAAATGATCTATCATGAAACGTCAGCCATAAATGTGTTTTCAGACGTATCTGTTTGACGGAACGGTGTGTGAGGAATAGGAGAACTTTCCCTGGGCAAGTCCCATATACCTTCAGGGTAACATACAGTCCAGTGTGGAAGCCACTGACACAGAGGAGGGAGTTCAGGACCCAAGATTCTTTTTCCTGCTCCTATCCTTGTGAATGTTCGGCAAGCCACTTTTATTCTTTGTGCATCTGTTTCTTTCTTTTAAAAATAGGAATAGTAAATGGTTTCCCAATTATCTTTCAGTGCTGTTGTGAAGATTAACTGAGATAACATCTGTAAAAGCACTTTGAAAATTGAGAGCTCTATTTAAACAGAAGATATCATTATCAGTATACTAACGTCACTTTAGACCAATTACAGTTTACTATAAAGTGTAGTGGAATAGAACTCCATCGGGAACACTTTTCTTATTTAAAGAAAATAAATGGTACGTTTTTAAAACTGAACATTAATATGGCACAATTGACGTGATAATTACAATAATTTTTACACCATATGTTGGACGTGAAGTAAGAGCCAATAATTGTTGAAACTTAAAATGTGCCTAGGCACTCTTCTAAATACCTTTCCTATATTGATTTATTAAATTCTTACAACAACTTTAGGAGGTAGATATTATTATTATTATTATTTTTGCTAAGGTACACTGAGAAGGTATACCTTATAAGACACAAACCCTCTCTAGTTATCATCCAGTCTTTCTTCTCCTTTCTTTCTCATCTCCTTCCCCAAAGAGTTTTGCCCTTATTATTATGTCCACTTTCTCATCTTTTTTTTTTTTTTTTTGAGACAGTCTCACTCTTGTTGCCCAGGCTGGAGTGCAATGGCACGATCTCGGTCACTACAACCTCCACCTCCTGGGTTCGTGTGATTCTCCTGTCTCAGCCTCCTGAGTAGCTGGGATTACAGGCATGTGCCACCACGCCCAGCTAATTTTGATATTTTTAGTTAGAGATGGAGTTTCACCATGTGGGCCAGACTGGTCTCAAACTCCTGACCTCAGGTGATCTGCCCACCTCAGCCTCCCAAACTTCTGGGATTACAGGTGTAAGCCACCGCGCCTGGCCAGATACTATTATTATTGCCTGTTCTGTTGGCAGTAAATTGAGGGATAGAAACTGTGTGACATGCTTACACAGTTGGTTAGGATGGGACAGAGCTAGTCTATGAACCCACATGAAGGGTTCTAAAGTCCATGGTCTTCGCCACAGTATACACATCTTATTATACAGATTTTCAGTTGCATTTTTCCTACCTCTCTCTCCCTTAATGTAGTTTCTACTAAATAAATTTAAAGTGGAAGAATTAATTAAAGAATAAAAAATAAAAGTGTGTTGGGGAGAGAGAGAGGGAAAAAAGGGAGCGGAGGGAATTCTACTGCAGATACATTCTTGTCAAAGAACCAAAGCTGTTGCCTTGAGACTATGGGCGATATCTTCAGCAGTTGCTATTTTCTAAGACCGGGGTCTCTTACTCCCTGAGGAGGGTAGGAAGCCCTCATTCTGTTTCCAGCCAGGGAACCTGGAAGTGGTGGGAGACCTTGACATTCCTTGTCTGGTCCAATGCAGTACCGGGCACCTCTCCCACCTCAAGGAGGGAAGGAGTGGCAAGACTTGGGCTGTGATTCTTGAGTCGTGTGATCCACCTTTTCAAGTGGTGGCAGCATAGTCTTAAGTTTCTCTCTTTTTATTTTTCGAACTAGTTTTGCCTTTGAATCTATTTTATGTGATATTAATAATATTGTCACCCCTGCCTTCTTACGATTACATTTTGCTTGGCATATTTCTTTTTACTCATTTATTTTGAAACCATTTGTGTCTTTATATCTAAAATGCAGCCCTATAGACACAGTATAGCTGGACCCACTTCCTTCTGTCCACGTAGTCCCTGCCTTTTAATTGGAGTGTTTACTTTATTAGAATTTCTTGTAATTATTGATGTGGTGAGTTCTGGTCACCAGTTTATTGTATTTTTCTATCTACCTCTCTATTTTTCTTCCATTCTTCATTATCTCCTGCCCTGTTGGGGGATTATTTCAGTATTTTTTTGGAATTCCATTATGACTTTTGTTTGCTTTTTGGGTCAATATTTTTATTCATTTTGATTTTTACTATAAGAAATATAATGTCTGTCCTGAACTTCTTAGTCCCTTCATTGTTAATGTTGCTTCACTTCATAAAATAAATAAAAGACTCATATTTACCCCCCACCTATTATGCTATAATTGGCATACATATTATACCTATATGTTCTAAACTCCACATGGAATATAATTTTTGCTTTACGCAGTCATCTGCATTAAATAAATTATGTTGAATAAAGCAAAAAATTCCTACCTAATTATCTCCTGTATTTAGCATTTATGATGCTTTTACTGTTTCTTGTGGATTTGAATCTCTGTCTTGTACCATTTCACTTCAAGAGTTTATTTGATATTTGATATTTCTTGTAATATGAGTCTCCTTGTGATAAATTATCTTAATTTTATTTCATCTTAAAGTATCTTTATTTTGTCCTCATTTTAAAAAGATATTTTCACTGGATATAAATTTCTGCATTGACAAGCGTGTTTTGCTTTGTGTTTTCTTCCTGAACTGTAATGTTGTGCCATCACTTCTGGCCTCCGTTGTTTCTGACCAGAAGTTAACCATTAATTATGTCATTTTAACCCTGTATATGACTGACAAAGTTTTCTTCTTGTTTTCAAAGCTTGTTCCTTATCTCTGGCTTTCCATAGTTTGACTCTGCTATGATTTGCCTTGACACAGGCACGTTCATGTTTATCCTGCTTGACGTTTGTTGAACATCTTGAATATGTAAATGTATTTATTTCATCACATACTAAAATTTGAGGGCATTATTTTTTTAATAATTTTTCTGACCGATTCTTTCATTTTTTCTTTGTGACTCCAATGACATATGTATTAGATCATTTGATATTATCTAATATGTCCCTAACATCTATTCATTTAAAAACAATTATTTTTTCTTCACTAATGTTTCCTCTTTAATCTCCATTTAGGTATTAAATTTATTTAACAGATTTTTATTCCAGACAATTGTAGTTTTAGTTCTAGAATTTCCATTCGATTCTCTCTCTCTCTTTTTTTAAATAGAGATAGGTCTCACTGTAATGCTCAGGTTGATCTCAAACTCCTGGGCTCAAGTGATCTGCCTGTGTCGGCCTCCCACAAAATTGCTAGGCGTGAGCCACCACGCCCAGCCTGATTTTTTTTAATAATTTCTATCTCTCTGATTATCTGTCGTATTCCACTCATTGCAAAAAAAATTGTTTTTTCTCCATAAGGACAGTAATACTACTAGCTACTTTAAAATTTTGTCTCCTAGTTTCAAAATTAGAGTCATTTCAGGGTTTTGTCTACTTGATTTTCTTTTCTCCTGAGAATGGTATGCTTTCATCATTCTTTGAAATGTTAGATAGTTTCAAAATTATATCCCAGACATTATATAAATGTAATTACTGGAGACACTGAATTCTGTAATTTTTTCTCCAGTGACTCTGGGTTCTTTGTTTGTTTTGGAAGACATTTATTTTGGTTGATCTTGAAAAGAAAATCTGTTCTTTGGGTAGCAAGTCTGATCTTCATCCATATCTTTTTTTTTTTTTAATAAACATTTATTTTAGAATAGTTTTAGTTTTACAGAAAAAGATGCAAAAATAGTACAGGGAGTTCCCATGTACCCCACACCCAGTTTCCCTATTTTTGACATCTTACATTGTTATACTACATTTGTTATCATTAATGAACGAATGCCGATACATTCTTATTAACTAAAATTCAAACCATATTTGGATATTCTTAGTTTTACCGAATGTCTCTTTTCTTTTCCAGGATTCCATCCAGGCTACCGCATTGCATTTACTCATCTCCTTAGACTCTTAGACTCTAACAGTTTCTAAAGACTTTTCTTGTTTTGGATGACCTTGAAAGTTTTGAGGAGTGCTGGCCAGGTGTTATTTTTACAATGTCCCTCAACTGCGTTTTGTCCAGTGTTTTCCTGAAGATTAGACGGCTTATGTGTTTTTGAGAGAAAGCCCACAGAGATAAATTGCCCGTCTCATCACATTGTGTCAAGGGTAAACATGATGAAGATGACTTACCACTGTTGATGTTGACCTTGATCACCTGGCTGAGGTAGCCCCTTTCAGGTTTCTCCACTGTGAGGTTGTTTTTGTTCCCCTTTCCGTGCTGTATTCTTTGGGAGGAAGACACTGTGTGCAGATTCCGCAGTTTACATTCACAGGGGCGTTACAATCGGGGTGGTACAATCACAGGGGCATTTACATTCACAGGGGCGTTACATTCACAGGGGCGTTAAAATCACATGGGGGTTTACATTCACAGGGGCGTTTACATTCACAGGGGCGTTACAATCACATGGGGATTTACATTCACAGGGGCATTACAATCACAGGGGCGTTTACATTCACAGGGGCGTTACAATCACATGGGGGTTTACATTCACAGGGGCTTTTACAGTCACAGGGGCGTTACATTCACAGACATGTGAGAGCACAATGTCTGGCACATAGTAAGTGCCTGATTATTATTGGCATTGTAATGATTATTATAATTATGATGAAGTGGGTCATCTCACATTGGAATTGAGAAATAATTAGCTATAGTACTACCTTTAAAAGAAACACAGCAGTAAATAAACAGTAGTACTTGCCCTTGAGGAGTTTATTATCTTTTAAAGAAGGTAAAATGTATATCAAAAACAGCTAAATGTCCATAATTTTTAAAGGTTACAAGATGGTCGTTTTAAATACTATAAATATTATTTAATGAGTCAAATAATGTGGTCTATGGTTTATTTATGTTTTCAAGATAAAGGAACTGAGACCTAAAGAGGGAGATTAATAGATTGACCCCTAGCATCCTAGGCCAGTTAAAGGAGTCTGTGGGAATTTTTGCATAGGTCTTCCTAACACTGCAGGATATATAGATTGACCCCTAGCATCCTAAGCCACTTAAAGGAGTCTGTGGGAATTTTTGCATAGGTCTTCCTAACGCTGCAGGATGTACTTTTAACCCTTATGCCATCCTGCTTCCACAAGGAATGTGTTGGATATTATAAGATGTACATAGTAAATGCCACTGGTGCCCTGAATAGGGAAGATCAGGCTTTTGCAGGAGCTGATAGCCAGAGGCTTCTTGGAGGAGGTCACATTTGAAGTGGGCCATGGGGGTAGGCAGGATTTCAATAGGAAGAGAAGGAGGGAGGTCATGAATAAAAGCAAGAAGTTGTATGCAGCAGTTTTCTGTGATTTTTTTTTTAAACAGAGTACACATGGAGACTAATAAAGAAAGTGCTGGAATATAGGTTTGTGCTAGATGAAAGGGATCTTGGAGTCTTTCCTCACCAGCCAACAGTGTGAGACTTAAAGGATTTGAGTGGTGCAACATAGCTCTGTAGTAATAAGGCTCATTTTGCAGAACTATGTAGGGCCTTTTGGAGGTGAAAGGACTGGATCCAAACTCCAGTTGGGGGCTATTATGAGGTTCTAGAAAAGATGTGATGAGAGTGTGACTTTGAGCAGTGAGAGAAAGAATGGAAAGGAAAGGGCAGATGAGAGACACTGAAGAGGTGGGACAGCAGGTGCGGTGAGAAGACAGCAGGTGCGGTGAGAAGACAGCATGCAAACAGACCAGAAGATGCAGCCTGGGTCTCATGGGGAACAGTGGCTTCAGTAAGACAAATGGTGTCACCAGCATCCCCACCCCCTCCCTTCCAAAAGAAAGGGCAAATAATTGTCTTCATAGACCCAGTGGAGCATTTTGGCCAGGACCATCCAAGTCTAGGGCTCTGAGCCATAGCCCCTAGTGGGTCTTTGCTCTGGTCTATAGAGCAGCTTGGATTTTTTCCGTTGCTATACCTTGAGTGCTAATACATTGCCTCCTATTTTTATTAAGAGCTTCACTGTGGAGGGAGCGTGAGTGTGTACAAGCTGTCAGAGCTGAGTCTTTTCAATAAACTCATGGGACTCTTTCAATTCCAATCAGGCAAGTGTCCTGCTCAAGCCTCTGTTTCTCAGGATGGATGTCAAAGGGAAAATGCAATTTTGGTTTGCAGGTCACTGACGAATATATGAAAGGGAAATCTCATGGGCAACTCTGTTTTTCACAAATATTGCTCTATAGCATTAAGTTTTTTGTTGTTTAAGTGAAAGAAAATATATGCCATTCACTGAAAGGCCGCAAGGGGTAAGTCGGTTGAGAAATGTTGCTATGGCCATTTAAGGGCTTCAAGTGATGCTCACTTCCTTTCTCCCTTCCAATTTCCTTGGTCAGTGTTTGTCAGGTTCAACTCCAGCCATGGTTTCCCAGTGGAGGTCGATTCTGACACCAGCATCTTCCAGCTCAAGGAGGTGGTTGCTAAGCGACAGGGGGTTCCGACTGACCAGTTGCGTGTGATTTTCGCAGGGAAGGAGCTGAGGAATGACTGGACTGTGCAGGTGAGTCTCCCTTGGTGGCCGTTTCTGGGATGCCGCCAACTCCATTGCTCATGCCGCCTGCGCTGCCAATCTGACATTCATGCCTGAGATCTAATAGAATAAATAGTGCCTGGGGATTCCTTGAACTTTACTCCACACTGCTTCATTAATTCTGACCTTCTTAATTATGCATTAAAACAGCAAGCAGGAAAGATTGGAAGAACAACTGTGTGTGAGAGAGAGAGAGAGAGAGAAAGAACACACGAGCTAGGCTTAGTGAATAAATGTTTACTGACTACAGGAGCAGCAAGGCACAATTTCTGTGTCTGTTCAATTTCTGCTTTACTTATTCCATTTGAATCTTAATGAAGAAGGATTCGAATAAATTGTTCCCAGTCAGGCTGCTCAGTCCGTGCACTGTGAGGAATTCGTAACCCAATTGTGACCCCTGGAGGATAGTGAGGGCTGCTGCTATGCTACGCTAGTGGAGGTGTGGGCTTCAGGCCTCACTGGCAACTAGCTTTGGACACTGCTTGGCCAGGACCAGAATTGCACAGTTCCGCAGCTGGTGGGGAAGGAAGCCTGGAGCACAACAGAAGTATACCTTTGCATTGAATTTCTCTAAGGTTCAGTAAAATTGTACCTGGAAATAGGCCCCTGCAACATAACAAGAGTGAATGATGCTCTCTTTTCTCCTGGCCCCAGCAGAGCTTCTGGCAGCCCACTGCTCCTAGCCCCATGAAAGCCCTACACACTTGTCATTCGGATTGGTGATCTTTGTAGGAATCAGGGGGAACTGGTGAGGTGACTGATAATACCACCATCACCTAGAACTAGAGACCAGTCCTTTGTTGGGGAAACTCGCAAATACAGCTCACCATTTGTTGACGTTATTCTTTGGGAATGCAAGAAAGACAAACGCTTTCTGGGAATGGTTCCTGTGACTGTTACGGACCCTGCAGATATGTGTTCCCCTTTTCTTAACCAGCGTCGATTAATGGCACTCTGGTTTACAGCTGTATGGGGACCACTGCTCCGCACAGGGGCACTCCTGGGTCAGGGTACACAAAGTCCGTTCTTGTATCTGCATCCTTTCCCAGGCTCTTCCGGGTGATGATATTTATGGCTTTGTAAAATGCTCTCAGAGTTTGGGTATACAAAGAAGCTATAGAAATGCAAATTGTTCCTGTCGTTCTGCATTTTGCATCTCCTGCTGATGGTGTTGAGGCACACACTCATTGTGCACAAACTGCTGGGCTCTGCTTTCAGGCAATTTGGTTTTATAAGGGAAGTGCATGTGCTAAAAAGTGTTTTGATTTTTTTTTTTCTATTTCAGTCAGCTAAAAAGCTTTTCACTGTATCTGCCAACTTCTAAATCCAAGAATGTTTCCTTCACAAATAAATAAGTTTAAAACAGCTCCTTGAATCAAAACATTTTATATTGCCAGAACCTTCAGGTTCTAAACTGCCATTTGTGCTGATTCGTATAACAATTAGTGATTTCGTATGTAGTTAGACTAACTGCTTCAGAGGATTGACTTTGCAAACATATATGCATAAGACATGTGTTGATTTATGAGTCTTTATTTTGACAAACACTTTTTAAGCCCTTCCAATGTCCTAGGCTTCTCAGGGGATCCAAAAGAGAGACATAACTCAGCCCCTGTTTTCATGGAGACTGCTCTTTATTTATGAGCCCTAAAACCAAGAGAAATGTTAGATTGAGCCATATGGGACTGCCATTTTTATCGGTTCTACAATTCCATGTGGTTCAACCTAATAGCTATAATACATGAATATGAAACGTAACTGCCATATCGCACCTGAAAATATTATGAAGTTTTAAAGGTGGAGAAAACACATCTGGTTGGAAGTCACTAGGAAGAACTTCATGGATGAATTGAATTGAGGTAGGATTCTGTAGATGCAGGAATGGAGGAATGAGCATAGAGAATGCTTGCTGAATAGGGTGGGTTCTTGTTCTTCTAGAACCTGAAGGAGATGTTGAAGATTGGACAAAAAATAAAATATGGGCTATATTTTACATAACCTTGACTGACTTGGCATTGAAGTTTCATTGGTGGGGAACTAGAGAAAAATGGGTTGCCATAGAAGGAAATGGGAAGTCTGAAGACCCAGTTTGGTTGGGAGAAGGGTGCAGCATTGTTCCAACATGATGGGAGTTGATGCCAGCTGAGTACATGTGTTTGGAGATGTCTAACCGGCTATTGAGAACTTATGTCTGAGGACACTGAAAAAGAAAAGTTGATAATTATGGAACTTATATTAAATCACAGTTAAAAGATTTAGGTGCCGAGAAGTTGGCAAACTTTGTTCATAGAAGAGTTTCACTGTAAAGACTAGGAAGTTACACATGTAATTGCAAATTGATGTCTGTGTTTTCTTTAAGTGTACAACTGGCAGAATTTTAGCATCCTTTGATATTCTTGTATAATCTTAGAACATATGTTTGCAACTATTTAGTCAATACCTTTCAGTTACTCATTATCATTACAGGTGCTATATTTCACAGTATAAGCACAAAATATATAATAATAAGTTGCTGCTGAGAAAAAGAAGATGGACCTTGCATATGAGCTACTTAATGCTTCCACTGATGAATAGTAAATATACACCGTGGTATCCTGAGGAGGAGATGACTGGGGTGGTATCTGTGCTTGCTGGGTGTTTTCCTCCTGTTTTCATTGTCATTATTATAGGTGATATGAGCGTATATATTAGCTTATCATACAAAACTAGATATTGTGAGTATAAAAGAATACCCTATCAATAATTATTCCAGGACAAAAGGTATATGTTGGGAGTATCGTAGGAACACTGAGGCAATGCTCACCCCACATATTGAGCAGTATCTCTCACACTTAGTTTCACCTTCTTTGAGGAGGAAAGTAGTTTTAGTGCCTCACCCCAGGTACTTTGGGGAACTGTAGCTTGAGACCATCGTCTTATGAAATGTCATAATTTTAAAAAGTGAGTTTGTCTATTTAACTGGCAAAGGGTATTTGTAAGATTATAATAGCATTGATGTCACATCTAAAAAAATTTCATAGAATTCTCAATTCCGGAAGAACATGCCCACAGGCCACTTAGAAAGCACTTTTAGAGTATAGTTCTTTTCATTACACACTCATCTGTTCAGTTTTGTTGTTGGCAAGACTTTAAGAACTTTAAAGAATTAAAGGAAAATGGGAAAAAATAGAGACATTGAAAAACGAATGATCTAGCACACATTCTGCTTCTGGGAAGCTGGAGTAGACATACTTTTCCCTCTTCCTCCCAGCAACTACACTAAAAAGCCTACACATTGCATATTGTACAGTTGACTCGTGGAGTCATGGAGTTAGGGGTGCCAACCACTATGTCGACAAAATTCATGTATACTTTTATCTCCCCCACACTTTACCAGTAGCCGGCTATTGACGGGAAGCCTTATTGACATCATAAACAGTTGATTAATACATATTTTTCATAGGTAATATGTGATGTATGCTTATAATAAAAAAAGCTAGAGAAAACATTAAGAACATTCCAAAAAAGGAGAAAACATATTTACTATGCATTAAGTAGAAGTGGATCATCAAGATTTTCATCGTCTTTGTCTTCATCATAAGGAGGAAGAGGAAGAGGGGAAGTTAGTCTTACTGTCTCAGGGGTGGCAGAGGCAGAAGAAAATCTGCATATAAATGGACCCATGCAGTTTAAACCCATGTTATTCAAGGGTCAGCTGTACAAGCTTATTAAGATTCTGAAAGTGATGAGAAGAATGTGGACAGAGTAGGGATTTTAGAACCTAAGGAAGAATACAGAGGTGAATTTCTTGAGTTTTCGTTTTGCCACATTACCTCAGATGTGGAACTGAAGTAACTGGCAACCTGAAAATGTCAACATGTGTAGACAAAAATAAAAGAGAAGAGAAAAGAAGTGGAGAGGAAGGGAGAGGCAGAGAGAGAAGGGAGGGGGGAAGGGAAGGGAAAAGGAAGAAAGGAAGGAAGGAAGAAATCCCCAACAATGGCCTGTTTTTTATCCAAAGGACTCAGAAAGGGGCTGCCTAGCAACATAGAAAATATTTAGACAATAACCAGTCTACTCCAGCCAAACGCAACAGAAAAACTGCGGCCCTATCCTTGTCCCCACCAACACTAGTAAAGGCCGAGTGGAGAGCCTTTTGTTTGAAATTTCTGAAATAAAACACTCACTGACGGGTATGACACAAGAATGGAAGGAACAGAGAAAAGAGTCAGTGAACTGGAAGATGGAACATAGAAATGACACTGTCCAAATGGCAAAGAAAAACTAGGCTGGGAAAAGAAAAAAGGAATAGAGCCTCAGAGACCCGTGGGACTCTGATAGAGCATTTAAAGTTTGTGTCAGGGGATTCCCGGAAGGAGAAGATAATGGTGGGCAAATGCTCAACGAAATAATTGTTGGAAACTTCCGAAGTTTGCAAGAGACATAAAGTTATAGATGGATTCATAAAGCTGAGTGAATCTAAAACAGGAAAAACCCAAAGAAACCCACACCAACACACAACATAATTCAGCTTCTTAAGACTAAAGACAAATTGTAAATCTTGAAAGAAGCCAGAGAAATATCACACCTTCCCTATAGGGGTAAAATTGTTCTACGGGATTTCTCATCAGAAACCATGAAGGCTAGAAGGAAGTGGCACAATGTTTTTCAAATACTGAAAGAAAAGAACTGCCAACCTGTAATATTATACCCAGTGACAATGTCGTTCAGGAATAAAGAACAAATCAATACTTTTTTTTGGATAAAGAAAAGCTAAGCGAATTTGTCACCAGCAGACCTACCCTAAAAGAATGGCTAAAGAAATTTTCTAAACAAATGAAACAACAACAACAAAAAAGGAATTTTGGAGCACTAGGAAGGAGGGAAAAACATAGTAAGCACAAATATGGGTAAATACAATGCACTGTTTTTCTCCTCTTGAGTTTTCTAAATTATGTTTGAGGGTTGCAGCAAAAGTTATAGCATTGTCGAATGTATTTCTATATGTAGAGGAAGCATTTCAGGCAAATATAAACACAGATGCAAGGAAAGGTAAGATTTCTAAACTTAACCTATAAAATAGCAACTGCAGTAGAGCATGACAAGTTAAGAAAGTATAAAGTAACGTCTACAGTAATCAGTGAAGTAGGTAAATAGCTAAAATACAAAGTAAAGACAACACCAAATGCTGGTGAGGATGTGGAGAAATTGGATTACTCACAAATTGCTAATGGGAATATAAAATGGTAGAGCCACTCTGGAAAAGAATATAGCAGTTTCTTTAAAAATGACATATGTATTTACCAGATGACAGAGTTATACTCTTATTTATTTATCCTCGAGGAATGAAGACATAGGTACACAGACAAATCTGTATATGAACGTTTATAGCAGTTTTATTCAGATTAGCAGAACATGGAAACAACTCTGATGTCTTTCACGGTCAATGGTTCAACAAACTGGTACCTCCATACCCTAGAATATTACTCAGCAGTAAAACAGGAGCAGGCTGTTGATACACAGTATATCTTGGATGGATCTCAGGGGAAATGTGCTGTGTGGAAAAAAACCCTTCCCCAAAGGTCATACACTGAATAATTTTATTTATATAACATTCTCAAAATGACAAAATGATAGGAATGGAGAACAGATTCACGCTTCCCAGCAGTTCTGAAGGGCGTGGAAGCAGGCGAGAGGAGGGTGCGGCTGTGAAAGTGTAGCAGAAGGGACCCTTTGACCGTCCTCTGTGCTAACTGCAACAATGCTTATAGTACAATCATAACATCTAGCTTGACAAGATGTTACCACTGGGGGAAACTGGGGAAAAGGTAGCTGGCATCTTTCTGTGCTATCTCTTACAAATGCATTAGAATGTGTAAGCATTTTAATATAAAGTTGAATTTAAAAAAACAGAGTATCTGTCCACTTTTACAGAGGAATTGAAACTATCACTTTCTCAGAAAATCCACAAGCTTGCTGTTTGTCTCTCTTTTAAAGGGAGAGTAGGTATTCAATAAGTGATATTTAACATAAGAAATGAGAAAAACAATTTAATTGATTAGCAGACACATTTAAAGACTTGTTCATACTAAGAGTATGGGGTGAGTAAAACTTATAGAGATATTAATGTCTCTTTCTTGAATTCTTTTTTTTTTTTTTTTTTTTTGGAGACAGAGTCTCGCTCTGTTGCCCAGGCTGGAGTGCAATGGCACAATCCCTGCTCATGGCAAGCTCCGCATCTGGGTTCAAGCTGTTCTCCTGCCTCAGCCTGTCGGGTTCAAGCAATTCTCCTGCCTCAGCCTCCCGAATAGCAGGGACTACAGGCGCCCGCTACCATGCCTGGCTCATTTTTATATTTTTAGTAGAGACGGGGTTTCATCATGTTGGCCAGGCTGGTCTCAACTCCTGATCTCAGGTGATCCACTCATCTCGGCCTCCCAAAGTGCTGAGATTACAGGCATGAGCCACCGTGCCTGGCCTCTTTCTTGAATTCTTAAACAGAATTTTTAGAACATTATAGATCTGAATAGACATGATGAGTATTTATTTGCAAAGTCTTTACCAAATATTTCAACTAAGCAAAAGTAAATAGTTCTTGACAATTGTGTACTCCAGTTGTACGTATTTTTAAAATTAATTTGTTATGCACTATAATTTTAGGAAATAAATAAGCCAGGTTGGGCACGGTGGCTCACTTCTGTAATCCCAGCACTTTGGGAGGCTGAGGCGGGCAGATCATTAGGTCAGGAGTTCGAGACCAGTTTGTCCAAAATGGTGAAACCCTGTCTCTACTAAAAATACAAAAATCAGCTGGGCATGGTGACGTGAACCTGTAATCCCAGGTACTCGGGAAACTGAAGCAGGAGGATCATTTCAACCCAGGAGGCGGCGGTGGCAGTAAGCTGAGATCACGCCATTGCATTCCAGCCTGGGCCATAGAGAGACTCCGTTTCAAAAAAAAAAAAAAAAAGGAAATAAATGATCTGTTGTGGTTATAAAGTTAGAGAAAACATTAGTAACATATTTATGTAATATAATTTAGGGATGTAATAGCTTAATTTGTGAACTAAATTTATGCAAAATGCTTTTTTTTGTAGTTCAATACTTTTTTTTTTTCTTTTGAGACAGAGTCTTACTCTGTCCTGCAGGCTGGAGTGCAGTAGCATGATCTCGGCTCACTGTGACCTCTGTCTCGTGGGTTCAAGTGATTCTCCTGCCTCAGCCTCTCAAGTAGCTGGGATTTCAGACCTGTACCTCCACACCCAGCTAATTTTTGTATTTTTAGTAAATATTGCTTTCTCTATTGACTATAAAACAGAAAGAGGCTAGCATCAATTTAGAGCATTGAATACATTTCCACCATGATTTTTTGTTTGTATATAAAAGAATTCTGCAAATGACCAACATAATTCGTATTTTAACTGATTATAGGATAAAAGAAGGCCAGGCTCAATACCATTATACCTAGAGCACAGTTGTGCAGTGATTTATTTCTGTGTAAGAGATTAGTCATGTAAATGAGATCCTCCATCACTACAGGACTGATACAGGCATCTTCTCTCTGAAGGGTTGCCTTGCAAATGGAACTTACTGCTGGCCTTCTTTATTTAGGCAAATATGTCCTCTTGAGTTCCTCCAAAGAGCAGGTACATTATGATATGAACAAGTAAGTGCTGCTACATGTCTGAGTCTAAAATCAAAGAATGGTCATCTGTACAGAGCCAATGCTCACTTCGGGAAGACCCTTATTTCATCTATGTGTGTCTGGTTGCGTCTATGTGTCAGTCAGAAAGTATCCCTGAATGACTTACCTCTTTGCATAATTCAGAACCCTCAGAAATGTTATTTTTCTGTTGAAAGGAAGCCTTGACATTTCTGTGCCCATGTGGACTTACAGAACATCTCTGAGGATTGCCATCAATAAGCATAGACTTGAAGAAAAAAAAAAGCTGAGATTCTTCTAACTTCTAAGAGGCTGAAGATATGTAGTCTGTGGATTCATTTAATAGGCTGTCATCTCACATATGTTTCCATTGTGATTACACTCATATTCCAAGGCAAGCAATGTGTGAGAGGGCGAAACTGCAGCAATCCAATCTCCAAACTCTTAACATAGGATGCATCTTATTAGGGTACAGGAAACCTGATAAATGACAGAGAAGAGATGACACACCGTGAAATTGTGTTACTATTCACCGAAGTCCTAGTTTCAAATATTCTGTTGTCTCCATTATTGGACTAAGATGCCATCATCCAATTGACCTGATGTTATCTGAGATTTTGCTTAATACAGTCATCATCCTTTAGGGAAGAATTTAAGAAATGAGAGGTTGTGTCTATATACCCAAAAGCTCTGAACCCAAAGATGATTCACTGAAATTCCGTCTTTACTTTTTTCCATTTTTACCAAGTCATTGTAACAAGCCTGAGATTATTGTCACGGAACAATAAGATTGTATATGAGAAACTTCTTTCAAACTTATATACCAAACACACTTATGATGAATATATATGGGGGTATATGTGCTCCTTCATTTTCTATGTATATATGGGCTTGGATCATAGCTTTAATTAATAAGTTACCATTAGTAAGTATTTACTCCAGCATTGATTTTCCTTAGATATAAGTTAAATGGCAGATGAAGTTAAATGTGTGGGATATGATCATTTATGTTATAATAGTTTATGTTAAAGTATAACTTTAGTGATGCCTCTAAGACACAGAAAACACAGATAAATGGGAATGAGAGAGTCTGGCCTAATATGTTATGTTAACTTTTTTTTTTTCAAATATTAGGTTTAATTTTGATAAAAATGAAATTCTCATAAACAATTTAGCAGTAGAAGTTAAATTAACTGATATTAATATTAGACAAGTGAAGATTGCCATAGTAGCCTTTATAAGACACAGAAGGATGGGCTAAAAGATCTTTCTTTGGCCATGCACTAAATCAGAGGATGCACAGACTCATTTGAATGGAGGCAGAACATCAAGTATTTATTGAACAATTGTACAAGCCCATGATTTATAAAGTTGGTGTCAGTGTAGTGTTCTAGTATCAATTGGTTTTGGATTTTTAAAAAATGTTTTAGCCTTTTGTGTGTATATGTCTTCACACAGATAAACATACATTCATTTGGGGGAATGCATTTCTTGAGAAAAGTTGTAATTTTTGTGGGTGTATTTATGTAAACTGCATTGGATTGAAGATTTTATTCATTGAATTTTATTTTGCATGGAATGTTTCCTGTCTTATTATTTGTTCTGGTCACTTTGCATTCAGAGGTATCACCCAGATAAGATTTAATATGTAGACTAATTATGGCACAGAGCTCTGTTTTTTAAATTAATAGAATATTCTGACGTTAGAGGGAGAAATGAGGAATGTGAGAACCCACTGATGTTTGTGTTTTGAGTACATCACAAACTCAGTTTCAAATATGTGGGCTCTTGAAAGCTCAGTGCAGGTTTTGCCAAGGATATTTTCTGCTCATTTTTATAGCCTTATGTATTTCAAAGGCAATTGGGTCTGTGTGTTTGCATTCCATCTATACATAATTCATAAAAAACATTGTTCAGAAAAGAGAGGAAATAAACACAAACATTTGTTTAAGATAGTTCTAGTGTTATTTAAATCTTGGACACTAAGAACTTCAGAAGCTGCTAAAGTAATTAACATCTGCTTCCTCAGTTTACCTGTTTTGTACCTTGGAGTCAATTCTTCTCATTTTGAGGAACATTGAGATACATGCTGTTCTTGAAAGAGCCTAAAACCTTTTATGTTTTTTCATCCCAAGGGAGTTTTATGATGCCATCCTGCACATGTGCTTATTGCTATATATAAATGAGAAGTCAAAACTTCAAGAATGTCATATACTAGATGAAATCACTTAGAATTCAACTAGACTTTCAAATACACTGTTATAATGAAGTACAGTAGATATGAATCACTCTAAAGTCAGACTGTCTGGGAAGGGCAAGTCATTTACGTTCTCCAGTCTTTATTTTTCTGATCTATATAAAGTGTAGAGAGTAATAATGCCTATATTTTTGTATGTTTGTTTTGAGTGTTATATGAAATTTTACCTACAAAGGACTGACACATAAACACATTTTGACCTGTTATTAGTTTAATTTGATGAATAATTCACAAAAGAAAAGATAAATAATTTTTTTGTGATGTGCAGTGAATTCATCCCATGATTTATTCTGTTTTAAAACATTCCAAAAGGGGACAGATATGCCTCATGCCAAATTGCCTATTCCACACTCGAACTAACCTGAGAATAGAATATATTTGTGGGAACTCCTTTGACTTAAGTATAAACAGTTATCTTAAGAAGATATATATTCTATTCTAATGGAGTTTACTTTTTTAATGCACTGAATATATCTGTATATGAAATTTTATTTGGGGGAGCAATTTTGCAAGAGTACTTACTGTTCAAAATCTGTTTAACAAGGGGCATGAAGTAATTTCAGATTTCTCCTAAGAGTCTGTGAGTCGCTTGAAGGTAAAATAGAGGGCAAGAGGATCAGGAAGCTCTCTGAAGAGAAAATACATTCTAAGACGCACTTAAATAGTTATATTTTTGCCTCTGTAATTTATGAGCAGAATGAAGATTTTGAATTTACATAATCTGTCATTTTGTAGTACCCTGAAATCTAGTTGTGTGGCTTTAGCCTTGCAGATTAAATAGATACTGATCTTTTTGTATTTGTGTTTGTTTTGATGGCTTTATTTTAAAGGTTGGTTTCTGTTTGGTTGGTTGGTTTTTTTTTGTTTTTTTTTTTTTAAGATGGTGTCTCGATTTGTTGCCAGGCTAGGCTGGAGTGCAGTGGTGCGATCTCCATCTCTTGGGTTCAAGTGATTCTCCTGCCTCAGCCCCGCTAGTAGCTGGGATTACAGGTGTGTGCCACCACACCCAGCTAATTTTTGTATTTTTAATAGAGACGGGGTTTTTCCATGTTGGCCAGGATGGTTTCGAACTCCTGACCTTGTGATCTGTCTGCCTTACCCTCCCCAAGTGCTGAGATTACAGGTGTGAGCCACCGTGCCTGAGCAATCTTGGTTTCATATATGCCAATTTTTAATATTGCTTATGTCATATAATATTGCATATAGCTGGTGAGTTCATTTCTATCCTTTGCCTTCAACTCAATGGCATTGTTTTTGGGGGGAAGCATGTATCTGATTTGACGAGTCATACATTGGTTATTCAGTCCTGTTCACTGATACAATTTGAGATTTTTAAAAATTTCCCTAAGAGGGCATATAAGCTTTAAAATAGACTTAAGCAGTTATGGTAAAGGGGGAAATTCTTCTAATGATTCATTTCAGTTTATTAAAACTATACTATTGAAAGTTAAATAATAAGGGGTATTACTTTTTGAAAATGGCAATAAATTCACTAATTACTTTGAAGTCTTGGTCTGATTAGAAAACATACCTATAGATTTTGCATTATGAATTTGAAAAATATAATACATTTGCTGATAATCTTTTAGGGTTTCCTGCTTGACTTGGTATTTTTAATTCTTGCCTCTGGTGGAGGAATGTAGTGGACAATCTCTTATTCAAAATGATTGGCAATTTTCTTTTGTTATTTTGTTTTTAATAGAAGAGATTGATGAGAGAACTATAAAAATATCAGTCTGTTTCTTTAAATAAATGAGTTTTACCTATAAAAAGTATTTAACCTATAGTTTTGTTTTGTTTTGTTTTGTTTTTGAGACAAAGTCTCGCTCTGTAGCCCAGGCTGGAGTGCAGTGGCGCGATCTTGGCTCACTGCAACCTCTGCCTCCTAGGTGTCAGTTCACGGAATTCTCCTGCCTCAGCCTCCCGACCTAGAAATAGTTTTACATATAGTATTTTTATTTTTTATTTTTTTTTTGAGATGGAGTCTCGCTCTGTCGCCCAGGCTGGAGTGCAGTGGCCGGATCTCAGCTCACTGCAAGCTCCACACCCCGGGTTCATGCCATTCTCCTGCCTCAGCCTCTCGAGTAGCTGGGACTACAGGCGCCCGCCACCTCGCCTGCCTAATTTTTTGTATATTTTTTTTAGTAGAGATGGGGTTTCACTGTGTTGGCCAGGATGGTCTCAATCTCCTGACCTCGTGATCCGCCCGTCTTGGCCTCCCAAAGTGCTGGGGGATTACAGGCGTGAGCACCGCGCCCGGCCCTACATATAGTATTTTTATAGATACTTCCTAGAAAAATAAATTTTAAAAGAACTAAATGTAAATGACTGACAACAGTTTGCATATCACATTGGCCCCTCCTTAAGTTTCTGTGCACATTGATGATACATACCTATTGGTTACAAAGTCATCTCTCTCTGCAGCATTCTCAATTACTGTCCATCCTCCACAAGGAAACCAAGTCCATTTTTTTCTTGTTTGCAACTAAATGGGTTAAATGCAGTGGTAAGCAGGTAAACTGGCTGTCTATAAATACAAAGCTCTGGTTGTCACTTTGGAGTTTCCTTGCAAAACCTGCCAGCCCTGTTTTTTTTTAAGGGAGCAGCATAATAGCACTGAAGGTGGCGTTGGGAAGAGGCAGCGCTGGGAAGAGATGTTCCCCATCCATTCTTAGGAGGCAGCCTGATCGGGCCCAGCACACACCCCTGGAATTTGTTCCTTATCTCAGCACACTGTTCTTCCACCCTTAGATTTGTTCTGCCCTTTTAAATCAGAAGAAATTTTCGTCCATAACACTTTTTCAGATACTTGAAGATAATCCATATGCCCCTCAGTTATTTCTCTTCCTATTTTAGCAGCCATATGTTTTACCTACTTTGGAGGAACTGCATTTGGTCTTTTCTAAAGAGAGAGGACAGCACTAGATTCTCCAAGTGGCCTGATCTATGCTGGAGTGACTACATGCACCGTGGTATAATCTGCCTATTAATGTGGCCTGTATTTTATTTTTAGGATCAATGATATGACTTAGAGAGCCATACAGTTCATTTAAACCCCTACTCTGTTTTTACAAGAGATATACATAGATATATATGCCAGTTTCCCCATTCTGTATTCATACAACTGATTGTTTTAAAATCTGTTCACTCAACACTCTTTTATTGGGAACCCATTATGTGTCATAAGGCATGAGCCTTGCTCCCAACAATCTTTCAGGTCACAGTGTACAAATACGTGCACAAGTCATAGCGCATGGATTAGGAGGTGGGCCACATGGGTTGGAATGTAGCTTATGCCGTTTTGACCTTTGGTGCATTAGTTAATGTCTCTGTGCCTCAGTTCCTCTCCTAAAATGAGAAAAATTGTGTTATCTACCTCATGGGATTGCTACAAGGGTTAAACGAGTCACCATACAGAAATACTTACAAGAGTGCCTTGTACGTTGCAACACCCCGCAATGGCAGTTGCTGGTATTACGATTTTAACATTATCATCATCATCATCACCATCATCGTCATGGAAGTGCTGCACCCAGGAGGCACCATCTGCTCTCCTAGGCAGAGTCAGTAAGGCCTCTAAGCTGAGGAGAAGCATAAGCTGGGAATTAAGAGATAAATAGAAGTTTCCTGTTTTTAAAAGGAAGGAATATTTTATGCAGATATTATAAAATATGAAAAGATGCAAAGGTCTGGCACCACTTTAGGATTATAATTATTTGCTGTGACTAAACAAACGGAAAAAGTGAGAATAAGGAAGGTGATACCAGGAAGAGGATAAGCCGGGTCAAATGCAGAGGAGCTTTGCACATAATCTTTGGGAATTTAGACGCTTCCTTGGATTCTTTTAATAAACATTTGCAGGGTGTCTCCTCTGCAGCAAGCACTCCTGGTTCCTAGGTTTGGAGAGCAGTGGTAAGCAGAACAGGTGCGTTCTGGCTTTTATGGAGCTTTCTATTTGAGTGCAGACTTTAAGAAAACATAAGAGTTCTAGAGATGAATATGATCAGTTTGTGTCGTGGGTGTGACAGGGTGGCAGGAGAAATGAGGCAGGTGGCAGGCCACTTACGTGACTGTAGCGTGAGACCACGTCCTGGACTAAAGCAGGGCCAATAAAGAAGGCCATGAAGGCCAGGGCTGCATGAGAAGAGAAATCCAGGTAGACTCTCCAGGGCCAATGAATGGAGGCTATTGTGCGGGACTCCCAGGATGCACGAGTGATGCCACAGTTGAGGACTCTTGAATTCCTCTTTCACTGGTCTAGCTGATCAAGCTGTTAACACAGGACCTGTCATTCTTCTGGTGATGGGTAAGACAGACAAGGTCCCTTTTCTTGTGGAGCCTACATTCCATGTGCAAGAAGGTTATTAATGCTTTTAGTCAGAGTGCCATGAAGATAAAAACCACATGCTAAAAAGAGCAGAAGGATAGAAGAAACTTGGGTTGCCGAGGGCATCAGGGAGCCCCCAGCCAGCTCTAGACAGCTTTTGTCTAGACTTCTTGTAACCTGTGAAAAATAAACCCCAATTTGGTTATACTTCTGTAGTCAGTATTCTGGTACATGCAACCAAATACAATCTTCAGGGTTAAAGTAAGTAAAGCAATAAAAATTGTAAATTTCAGTTAGTGATAAGTGCTTGGAATTAATTAAGATAGGCTGAGGACTGGTGACACTACCTTATATTGGAAATTTAGGAAAAGCTTCTCTTGGAAGGTGAAGTTTGAACTGAAAGCTAAAGGAGCCAGCCCTGGGAATACCTGGAGAAAATCATTCCAGAGAGAGGGAGCGAAGGACCTAGAGTGGGCGTTAGGTAAGCACATGCCAAGGCCATAAGGGAGGTAAGTGTGGCTGGAAGTTGGTGGAATCTAGCAGGCTAATTGGGAGGCTAGTCTAGGTGTTTGGGGGAGGGAGCATGGGGCTTCACTAGGGTACTAGAAGTTGTAATGCAGGGACACATATAGCTTTGTGATGTTTTAGAGGTTGTGTCAACGGAACTGGCAGATGTACTCATTGTGGGATGCAAGGGAAAGAGAAAATTGAAATATGACACATAGATACTTGGCTATGTGAGATACAAAGCTCATGTTAGATATTGAGGCCACCAGGCACAGAGAGTGGAAGAGAAAGAGGAATGTGTTATTGTGGGAGGGGGGCAGTTCAAATAAACTTTATTTGAGAGGTTTAAGGTTTCAAATAAATTTTAGGTGGTGATCTCCAGTAGGAAGTTTATCTGTCTGTTGTTGAGGGTGGAACAGAACAGGAATATAAATTTGAGCCTCAATGTTTGATACTTAGTGCTACCAAATAATATATAGTAAGACACATTCTTCAGATAAAGCTTATTTGAGAATAAACATATACATTCTCAGTCAACATAAGGTTAGATGTAGAATCTAAATAGAGAACCGTAATAGAAATACCTGGAAATTACATTAGTGACTTTGAATTTGATTAGCATGCTTGCTCTTTTGCAAGTCTGATATTAGCAATCTCGATTTCCTGTGCAAGTCAGATTTCTATTATGAGTCAAAGATGAATGAATTATATATAAACCATCATATAAACTTTGTAGGGAGATACATATTTGTAATTGTTATTGCAAAACACCAGGGATGGAAAAGAATATGGGAATTATATGACAAATACTAGCGGGCCCACCATTCAGCTTAAGAAAAATATTACAACTTAAACTGAAGCCCTGGATGTACTTCTCTCTGATTCTGTTCCCTTTCTGCCTTCTCTACAGAGTTAACTATTATCCTGAATTTGGGATTTGTCATTAACAACTATGTTTTTACACTTAAAAAAATACATTTATTACCCCGTCTCTACTAAAAAAATACAAAAAATTACAGGTGGTGATAGGCACCTGTAGTCCCAGCTACTCGGGAGGCTAAGGCAGGAGAATGGTGTGAAGCCGCAAGGCGGAGCTTGCAATGAGTCGAGATCGCATCACAGCACTCCAGCCTGAGCGACAGCGTGAGACTCCATCTCAAAACAAAACAAAACGAAACAAAACAAACATTTATTTACCAGCCTCTAAGTAATATGGAATAGTGCTAACTTGCATGCTTTTAAATTTTAAATAAATGATATGATGTTACCTATCTTATGCAACTGAACATATTTGTTCAATCATATTTTGAGATTAATGCGTGTTAGTTGATATAGCAGTAGGTCATCTGTGTTCACTAATGAATAGCATTCCATGTGTGACATCACAATGGATTTTTTCTCATGCTATTTGGAATTTAAGTTGTTTCTAATTTTTTTGCTCCACAAATAGTGCTGCACTGAACATTATTATACAAGTCTCCTTGTGTACAGATACAGGAGTTTCTCTAGACCAATTCCTAGGTCTGGTATTTGTGCACCAATAACTTCAGCTTTACTATTAATAGATATTAAATAATGGCTCCGCTAGGTGCTTGTAACAATTTAAACTCCCAATTATTCACATCCTCGCCAATGTTTAATATTTTCAGACTTTTAAATTTTGAGCCTGACTGGTGTAAACTTTCCTGTCATTGTAGATTTAACTTGCATTTCCCTAATTACTAGTCAGTTAAGCATCTTTTCACATTTACTGGTCATTTGCGTTTTGTCTTCTGAGCATTTAGTATACTTTGGCCAAACTTTCTAATGGGCCTGTGATGGTTTTAAAATGTGAATTATTTTAATGCACAATGTCTACTAGTATTTTGGGGCGAACGTAGGAAACAAATAATCTGCCAGCCTCTGGTTTGTCTCCTTAACTTTGATGCTGTTATCGGATGTATAAGATTTCCCACATTAATGTGGAAAGCTTACTTCATCTTTGTTTATGGTTTGTATTTTCTGTGTTTAATGTGAAAGTTTTCCAATGTTGTGGCCTTGAATATTTTTAAAGAATATTTTTGTGTACATTTTAAAGTTTTGGTTTTTGGCTGGGCATGGTGGCTCATGCCTGTAATCCCAGCAGTTTGGGAGACCCAGGTGGGCGTATCCTTTGAGCTCAGGAGTTTAACACCAGCTTGGTGAAACCCCGTCTCTACAAATAATACAAAAATTAGCCAGGCATGCTGGTGCACCTGTAGTCCCAGCTACCTGGGAGGATGAGGTGGGAGGATGGCTTGAGCCCAGGAGGCAGAGGTCATACTGAGCTGCGATTGTGCCACTGCACTCCAGTGTGGGTAACAGAGCCAGACCTTGTCTTGTATGTGTATCGTCTGAGCAAGATTCAGTTTTATTTTATTTTTTCACAGGGATCACCTGTTGCATATTCCCATGATTGAATAGTCATGCCTTGTACGGTCACTTTTGACATATATCAAGTTTCTCAGTATACGTGGATCTATTTTGTATCCTCTACTCTGTTCTGTTTGTCTATTTGTCTTTCCCTGCACCAATACTATGTTGTTGTAATTACTGTAGTTTTATTATAATTTGTGATATCTGACAAGGCATTTCACGTCACCCACCTTGTTTATCTTTAGGAATAACTTATCTGATTTTCTGAATTACAGGAAAGATAATTCTATATTGAGATTATTATCTTGCAGTCCTTTGAAGACATAGTGTATAGCTTTTATCTTTGCTACTGGTAAGTATGTTGTGAGGCTAACTGCAGTATTTTTGGAGGTAATCTGTTAGTCTCTTGCAGCTTTAGAAATCATTTCACATCTTTGAGGTTAGTCACTATCACATCCATGTGTCCAACTTTGGCTTTCCATATTCACTGCGATTCCTGTATGAGAACATTCATATCTTTAATTGGTTCTAGAAAAATATACACCAGTGTCATCAAATATTGCTTCTCTTCCTTTTGCATTCTCCTCTAATTCTAGAATACAAGTTCATTATATGTTGGACTTTTTATTCCTTTTTCAGAACCTCTTACTTCCTAAGTTTTTCATCACTTTTTCTCTTTGTGCTGCATTCCAGGTAATTTAATCATGCCTTTCTTTTACCTTTAGTTGTATATTCTTAGTTACACCATTTTGGGGCCATTTTGCATTCCCAGTGGCATTCAAAGAATGGATATTTCGTTGATGGGTTTTCTATCTGATTCTTTTTCCAGTGTCTTTTTCCACTGGCTTTTCTAATGGAATTCTGCTCTTGTTTTATATTTCAAAGTTCTTCCATTAAGTCTTCAATCATTTGAAAAATAGTAATTTAATGATATCTATACAAAATTCTGTGTCTATGGTTCTTGGGTAACTAATCGTGATGGTGACTGGGTGTATTGCTTCTCCACCTTCGAAGATTATATTTTTACAAGGTTTATGTGTTAGAATGTGAATTCTTGGGCTTTGTGGGACTGCTTCGTGGCAGGCTGGCAGTATGTCTCTTCACCATAGTTTTAAGCTTGTCTCTGGCATGCAGTGTGTAACTACTTTTTTATGTTTATTTTTCAGCGTTGTGAAAAATGGACTATATAAGTAGTATAAATTTGACCCCTTTATCAAAGGAAGAGCAGATCTCTGGTTACAAACCACCCCCACCCCCCCAGTGGTACATTTCTTACAACTGATCCTTGACAGGTCATTATCACTCAGAGTCAGTCCTCTACATTAGGGTTCACTCTTGGTGTTGTACATTCTAGGGTTTGGACAAATGTTTAGTGACATGGATCCAACACTGTAGTATTGTGCAGTCTTTTCACTGCTTTAGAGATTTTTTGTCCCCTACCTCTTCACCCATTTCTTCCCTTTTCCCTGGGCAACCAACCGCTAATCTGTTTACCCTTTTTATAGTTGTGCCTTTTCCAGAATGTCCTATAGGTAGAATCATAAAGTAGCCTCTTCATATTGCCTTCTTTCACTTAGTAATATTCATTTAAGTTTCTTTTGTATCCTTCATGGCTTGGTCACATATATATTTTTTTGCATGGAATAGTGTTTCATTGTCTGAATGTACCACAGTTTATTTATCTATTCACCCTCCGAGGACACGCTGGTTGCTTCCAAACTTTGGCAATTATGAACAAAGCTACTATAAACATCTGTGTGTAGGTTTTTGTGTGGAAATAAATGTTCAGTTCAATTCATCACTTTTAGAATGGCATAAGCATCACCTATGTTATTAGGCATTCATCTAAACACCCAGGGTGATTATCCAGTGGGTGGGCACTGGATATGTATTTGTTGAATAAACGAATGGACATTATTTAGTATAATTAATGGTCTCCTCTGTAAGGTACCATGTAGCACTGGCTGAGTTGATTTAACGTCTTGAAGTCTTCATCAATTTCTGATGACGACCAGTTCCTAGAATTAGAAATTCACCTCTAAGTGATATGAGAATAGAGGAAACCAGTGGGTTGTAACTGCAGAGAGACCACAGATACTGACGTTTGCATCACACTCAGCGGATTATATACTCAAATGAGGTTTCTCCTACTCCCTGTCATTGTGTGTGATAAGGCAATCATGAATAAAATCTCACACAATGAAGCTGAAGATTGTCCCTGGGTTATATAGCACCTGAACTTTGTCTAGGTATCTTACAAAAGAAATAAAAAATGAAAGAGGAAAAGGGAAGGAAGGAGGGTATGTGGGAGGGAGGGAGGAAGGCCGACTGTATTTTTAGGATTGGGGAATTTCCTAGTATAATTTCCATCTTAGATCTGCCATTTTCATCATGGCTAGAGTTATTCACTCTGTTGTCTCCTTGTTACCCATTACCTCAACACTTAGTTCTGGTTACTGATGTGTACCTATATAAAGCCAGACATCTGTAAGTACTTAGTTGAGAAGGTGCAGATAGAATCCAAGATTATCTAGGAATGTAACCCCAGAATAGTGGGGCAATGTCTATATTCAGTTACATTTTTATATGTAAGGGAAATGATTATCTATTCCAATTCAGATTTCTTTGTAATATGAATATGTACTATAGAAGCAATAAAATGCAGAGAATCCAGAAAGCGACTAGAAGAATAATCATTTTTACTTCCCTTCTCATGATGCTTTTTTTTTTTTTGTCCCTTGGAGATGGAGTCTTGCTCTGTCACCCAGTCTGGAGCACAGTGGCACGATCTCAGCTCATTGCAACCTCCGCCTCCCAGGTTCAAGCAATTTTCTTGCCTCCACCTCCCAAGTAGCTAGGACTACAGGTGCACGCCATCATGCCTGGCTAATTTTTTGTATTTTAGTAGAGACAGGGTTTCACCATCTTGCCCGGGCTGGTCTCGAACTCCTCAGCTCAGGTAATCCACCCGCCTCAGCCTCCCAGAGTGCTAAGATTACAGGCGTGAGCCACCACGCCCAGCCTCCTTCTTAAGACTCTTAATGTCCTATAAGCCATTTTTTAAAGTAGCAGATACCTGAACCCTCCCAATTATCCCCAGTTCTTACTGATAAAGAACTCTCTGACCCAAAGTCAGTTTTTAAAGTACCACTATTATTGTGATGTGCAGTCAAACCTGCTGTATTCTGGACCTTCCCTGCCCCATGAGAGCTCTACATGCAAGACCCAAGTAATGCTGTCAGCTCATGCGCACTGGCGTAAAAACTACCATGTGATGCTATTTCATGCAGTAGCCAATGCTTTTCTATTAATGATGCATCACTGGCTTGACAGCAGTGTTACTGTTGTATACCAGGGGCAGGTAAATTTTTCTAGCAGAAATGGTATTTGGACCAAAAGTTTTTATGTGAAGAATTTGATTAAAGAAATATTATTAAGTAACCCTACTTTATAAATATCCTCATTCCCCCACTTACACACAACCTCCTCACACAACATGAAAGTGTTACTTTCATGGTAACACTAAATAACTCAGAAATATGAAAACAGAACCCTAGAACTCTTTGAAGTTAGCACGTAAAGCGTACATACACGGTGTCTTCATAACTGTCTCCATTATGCAGATTAAGAATCTATCCTGGACAAGACTAAAGAATTCCCAGTGGCAAACCATGATCTGCTGCCCAGCTCCAATTGTGGGTCCCAGAGCAGCCATATGTGATCATTACTTGTAATGAAGGACCTCATCTAAACTTGAAGATAAGCTTTCTTTGATGAAATTAGATATTACTTCCTATTTAACTTATTTAGATAAATTATTTTTATTTTATAAATAGAATACATACTCTAATAATTTAGTATAATATCTCTTAATTGTGTAGCTGCTTAAGTCAATACCTTTGCATTCCTGTTTCATATTACATTTTACTAATAATTACTGGCCAATATTATGTATTGATGTTCCTGAGTCCTTTAGTTTGCCTTACTTACTTGATTTGCCTTGTTTGCAACAGACTGTCGCTGTTTTACTCTAATGTATTGTTCTTCTCCTGTTTATTTCTACTATCTAGCAAGGCCATGGAGTAATTTGGTAGACATTTGTTAATGAGTAACTAGACATCCTAAGTTAATAGACAATGATATGAATTGATGGACTCATTGAGAAGTTGTCATATTGTATCATTTCTGATTACAAATAAAATAAACCAAAAAACTAAGAGTACATGGTAGGTTAACATTTCATGTAGCTAAATTAAGAGAGGCTGAAATATCAAAGGGAAAGTTGAAAGTCACAAGGACACCACCCTGGGTCTTAGCTCCATCATCCATGTCTCACGGGTATGGCAGATAAATTAGTTGATGTTCTCACAGCCTAGACTCTTTACTTGAGAAGACAGGGATAATACAAATCAGGATAACATCTGATCTTCAGGGTGCTGTGAGGGTAAATAAAATAATGTTAGGCAAGTACCCAGAGAGTGACTGGCACAAAGCAGCCACACAGGTGCTGCCTGTTGCTTCCTTCCTGATGGACGGTCATTAGTAAACATCGTGCATAATAAAATTTCCAAGTAAGCATGTTTCCTCTCAGTTATTAAAGATTACCTAGAGGTCTGTTAAGGAGACTCAGAGATCTCTGGACATGAGTTTGGGTCGTAAGAAAGCTGTGGTGAGCTGTCGCTGGCAAGCCTGTGCCGGCAGGGAGGCTGTGTGAGCTCAGTGCTAGTCTCTGTTGGGGCAGACGTAAGGCATTTGAGCTCCGTCTTTCTTTGAACTCGACGGTATCGCTTGGTTTAGGTTTGCTGTTCTGGTTTTTAAAATTCAGTAATAGAGAGGAGAGTACATAAGTAGAAGACCAAAACTGGATTGTTACCAGAATTCCAACCGCTGCTGACTTTTCTGGCTCTACAGAAGAGGTAAGCAGTTACAACTATTTAAGTGTCTCCATTTTTTCCTGCTTATCTCTTAGTGGGTAATAATTTTGCATCTTACATTTTTTATGTCTGAGCTACAGAGTCATAGCTACAAGTCCTTCATACATCCCTGAATTTTAATTTAATTTAATATTTATGGGTGTTAGCTTTTAAAAACAATACCATATTATTCCTCAGAACATTTGCTGTGGGCTCTCTGTATCTGAATCTCCTGGAATGGAGTTGGGAAAGTTGTTATAAATGCAGTTTTAACAGTTCCACAGGGCAGGGACTCCCCCGAAATCTCCCTGACTCTGCTGGCTGGATGCAGGTAATCTGCATTGTTGGCACCTCTCCAGGGCACTGTTATGCATGCTCGGATTTGAAACCCTCAGATCTAGATTTTCCAACTTGCAGCCATTCTAAAATGGCAGCCGGACAACCTTTTAATTAATGAAAGACAAAGGATTCAATGTGATTAAATTTGTACCTAAAATTTTGATCTCATGCGACCTTTTTTTTAAAACATAACTAAACATAACGCTTTACACCAGGGGTCTCCCCTCCCCCACACTGTGAAATGTGCCTGTGAAGAATCTAGGTTGCACACTCCTTATGAGTATCTAATGCCCGATGATCTGTCACTGTTGCCCATCGCCCCCAAATGAGACCATCTAGTTGCAGGAAAACAAGCTCACAGCTCCCACTGATTATACATTATGGTGAGTTGTATAATTATTTCATTGTATATTACAATGTACAAATAACAGAAATAAGGTACACAATAAATGTAATGTGCTTGAATCATCCTGAAACCATCTCCCTGCCCCAGTCTGTAGAGAAATTGTCTTCCACAAAGCCAGTCCCTGGTCCCAAAAAGGTTAGGGGCAGCTGCTTTCCACTGTAATTTTCTAAAATTTTCCCAAATCAGGAGGGAGGATCGTAAGTAATTATTTCGTATTGTACAAAATATTCCCTGGTCTAGCAACTTTCTAAAATGGTTCCCTCTCTCTCTTTCTCTTTCTCTGTCTCTGTCTCTCTCTCTCTCCCTCTGTCATTATAGGTCATGGATGTTTACATGAGAATATTTCAAACACCAAAAAACATTTTTCAAAAAGTAAAATCCCCCTAACCTCATCTCCCATAGATATTCCATCATATGTTTGACTTGGCAGCGTTGTGGGCACTGTGGAGTTCCAGGGCTGGGACTGGGCTGCAGAACCAACTTCCTGGGTTCCAACTTGTGATCCTGCACCTGCTGGCCATGCAGCCTAAGGGAGCTGCTCAACCTTAGTGAGCCTCAGCTTCTTCATCTGTGCAATGAGAATAGTAGATGTCTTATTCTTGTACATTTATTTTATTTATACACCTCATAGTTTTTTTTTTTGTGAGGACTGACCACATACATGTAAAAGTCTTCTTAAGCTCAGTTGATTTTAGCTATTATTATTCATCACACATCTTATAATAAAGGTGAACACTTTGCAATATAATCAAAACAAAACTATTTTCGTCTCTCACCATCCTTTTGTTGAGGAAGAATAATTTTTCCCTGTCCCTGGATGGGAACTCAGGCAGGTCCCCTGACATTTTTATTCACTCTTTAACAAACTTCCCTACAGGTACTAGAAGTCACAGACATCGTCTTAAGGATGTAATTAGAACATCCAAGCCAAGACAACAATATAAACATCAAAGTTAATTTATATTGAATCTTCTTACCGACACCCCTCCCCCCCTCCCACCCCTGCCACCCCCCGTTTGCACCTGCTTTGCCTGGAGCCTAAGGAAGGAACGGGCTTTGTCTCTGGTTCTCTGTCTTGCCTACCTACATGTTCCCTTGTGCCCGCTTCCTAGTTTGTGACACCTCCAGGGTTACGGGATGGGATTGGGGAGGAATGGGTAGTTTGAGTACAGGGTGGGTCCTTGTTCTGGTGCCCCACGCCTTCACAGATGATTCTAGCTGGCTTCTCCCTCCCCTCTTCCTGAGAAGGGGCTTTTGGGGGCTGCAGTGTTCTGCTGACAGGAGCCCTCCCTGCAGCTCCCCTGATGCAGGCAGGAGTGCCCTGGGTGTACTTGGATTCCTTCATGAGTGTGCAGGAACTGTGCACACCATCAGCCACTGGGTCCCTCTGCCCTCCTAATGGGTGTTTTCCACAGGTCCCAGCCATCCCCTCCAACACACACACACACACTCTGTCTCTCCCTCTCTCTTGATCACTTTTTCGTGGAGCCTCCATCTGAAGCTTCAGCTCCAATTCTTGTTCTCCAATCTCTGTGAGTACTGGCCTCAACTTTGTTGATAAACTGTCCACATGCCATGCACTTCACCCATTTAGGCATACCATTCTGTGGTTTTTAGCATCTTGGCAGAGTTTTCACTCCACCACCACAATCAGTTTCAGAACATTTTCATCGACCTCAAAAGAAAACCTCATACTCAGTAGCAATCATTCCCTTTTCCCAGTTCCTGGCAACCATTAACTTACTTTCTGTGGATTTGTCTATTGTGGACATTTCATATAAATGGAATTATGCAATATGTGTCTTTTTGTGATTGCATTCTTTCACTTGGTATAATGTTTTCAAGTTTAATCTATGTCATAATATGAATCTGCACTTCATTTTTATTGCCAAATAATATTCCATTGTATGTATGTACCATATTTTATTTATCCATTAATGAGTTGATGGACATTTGGGTTGTTTCTACTTGTTGAATATCATGAATGATGCTACCATGAATATTTGTGTGCACCCTTTTGTGTTGGCCTATGTTTTTACTGCTCTTGGGCATATACCTACAGTAGAATTGCCGGGTCATGTGGTAAAATGTTTAACTGTTTACGGAATTGTCAGGCTGTTTTCCAAATGCTTGTCTATATTTATGGTGTTTCAAATCAGTAATCAAGAGTTCACGGAGTACTGAAAAATCTATGAAGGTGATGACGTGGAAGAAATATGATGATCACTTTTACACTTAGGTCTTGGAATACTTGCCACGTGAATACTAACCCTTGGTTTCTCAACTGAAAACTGGTAAACACGTTCATAAACTGAGCTAGAAACCGAAAGCCATAAACATTAACGGGCATTATCTGGAGAAGTATTGTTACAGTTGGGCACAGGGAGGTTCCCTGGTATGTTCCATTTGAGAGCACTTTAATTTCAAAGGGCACCATCTGGCCCTCAGTGTTGGAACTACTTGTGGCTTTAAATGCAGGTTTTTGCTCATTAAAGTGGGTCACTCATATTTTGAATCGGAAAATGACATTTAAGTTACTCCTTTTCTACTGTACAAATGTCTCCCTTCAGCTTCCGGTCATCTCTCACTCTTCCTCAGTCTTCTTGCCCCACAGCCACCAGCATGTGATGGTGTGAGTGGCCTGGCATTTTTGCAGGGTGCAGATCCCCTCAGGGGATGCCCAGCTACTGGGGCAGGAAAGGCCGCAACCCCTAGCTCAAAGTCAACGTGTGGCATCAAGAGTGCCGTAAGTGGAAAAATACAGAGATGGCCCTGTCCTGGCTTTGATTTAGAATTTGGCATGTTTCCTTTTGCACTTTTGAAAAAAAGTTACGACTTTTTACTAGGATGGGTAGGTAGTTTGTATCACAACTATGGCCACATTTGCCATCATTGTGAAAACAAATAAATAAATAAAAATTCCTTGGAGTTTCAGTAATATTGTTTGCGTCTATTACCCTGTGTTGTATGATTGTCTTCACAGCCTGCATCTGTTTAATTCAAATTATGCACATGTCTCTCCGGACTGTAATTTCCTCCAGCTGTTAGGATGCTGGAGCAGAAGATCTATAGATTTAAAACAGCTGTTTAGTTCGGCGAACTGCTTTGTGTTTATTTGTAAGACCAAACCATATAGTTCAAACAAATTCTCATCCATTTGTAAATTAAAAAATTCTTTAACTGATTAATTCATTTTAGTATATTTTCTGTGTACGGAATCTAAGGATGGTACATCTTTACTCAAATTGTCATTTTAGAAGTAGAAAAATGAGATAAGATGCTTTGTAGAAATGTAAAATATTGTCCCCAACCGCGTGTCAATAAGTAGGTAAATTATTAAGAAAAAGAGCAGACAGAAAATAAATAATTAAATTTGAGAATACAGTAAATATACTTTTAATTTAACTACAGGAAAAGTCTAGAAACCCAAAATTGTGGAGAAAACTGATTGATGTTCTGTCTACAAACTACACACAGAAAAATTCTTACAGCCTGGCAGCAGGTTTAATTGAATTTATCAAAATGCTTCCAAGTAAAATATACTTACTCAGCAACTTGTAAGGCATATGAAAAGGAGAAGGAAGGAAATCTAGTGACTTTGCTTCCATCCTACTTCCAGAAACATAGTTTTCTTCTTGGCACAGACGGAATAGACTCGATCAGAATAATTAACCACCCTTACCACCTCTTAGCAAAGGACAGGCTTCTCCACGGCTAAAGCTGCTCTGCTACAGTTATGTTGAATGTCACCAGGTAGGGGTGGGGTCTGGGGGATTCAAATGGCAGGAAAATATGGAAAGCACTTAAATGAGGATTTTAAAAATATATAATTTGGGAAAATAGGACAGAATGTGCAAACAAATACTGACCCTCAACAATTTTGTCATTGTTATGGCAGTAGTCTAAATGAAAACCAAGGGCCATTAGCACAAATGTCCACAGGTACCAGGCAGGTATTTTAAAGCATGAAATTGGAGGTCAAATGTTGGAAAGTGTTGGAACCATTGAGAACTGGAGATGGCATGCCTGATGTAAAGACATCTCAATTTTTAAATGATTAAAATTCAGTGCACTAAACAGCAATTTAGCGTTTTGCAGTCTTTCAAATGGAGAGATGCCCATTAACCAGTGTTACTGTTACCTATGAGGACCTCTCATTAGTCAGAATAGTCTGAATAATATTTTCTAAAAATGTATTTCTTCATTTAAATTTAAGGTTGTCTTAACTTTTTTTTGAGACGGAGTCTCACTCTGTCACCAGGCTGGAGTGCAGTGGCGCGATCTCGGCTCACTGCATCCTCTGCCTCCCAGGTTCAAGCGATTCTCCTGCCTCAGCCTCCCAAGTAGCTGGGGCTACAGATGGGCGTCACCACGTCCAGCTAATTTTTGTATTTTTAGTAGAGACGGGGTTTCACCATGTTGGCCAGGATGGTCACGATCTCTTGACCTTGTGATCCACCTGCTTCATCTTCCCAAAGTGCTGGGATTACCGGCATGAGCCACTGAGCCTGGCCTTCTTAACTTCTTAATTACCTCTTAATTACGTATCACTAAGTGTTAAACAGCTACTTTTAAAGTAGGAAGCTTTCACCATAAAGGTATTTAGATACATGAGTGATACTCTTCACAAGAACTGTTTCTACCTTTTGAAGATTTGGCAATTTCAGCTGCTTTTATGGAGGTCAGTATCTGCCCTGTGATACTTGATTGTCTCCACACAATTGCTTCATTTAGGTGCCACATTGTGTCTTCTGTTTGAACCCATTTAAACAAACAAAAGTGGTATGACACTCATGTTAAAATTTAAATAGTTTGTAGTGTTACCAGTCCAAATAACTTTCTGCAGTTGGCTGTTTTTGCTTAGGCACAGCCAATTGCAGCTACACTAAGTCTATTACATGGAGTTGCCGGCAAGGTGAACCTGGAATTGATGGTTCTGCCGCATCTTCGATTTCCGAAACATTCGGAAGTGAAGGAGGTAGAATCCTATTGTTTTTGAAGAGGTGTTGTTTACTAGCATTTTGCTTCTCTCAGAATTGCTTACTAGGATTTTGCCATCTCTCAGAAATAAGTGAAAATTTTAACTATTCCTTAGAATCAGATTCCTTAATTTTCTTAAATACAGGAACAGAAATCTTACTGGTCTGTAAAATCGTAAGTTTGGGAACAAGTTATAAAAATATGCAATGCCTCAAATGATAGAAAATCTGTTCCTTTGTAAGGCAGCCTAATTAATAGATGGACATCAATGATAAACAGTTTTAAGAATGCTATATATATATATAATCTTTACACTTTCTGTTCTGATTATTTCATTCTATCCATAGATAGCATTATTTTTAAACTTCAGAGATTCACTACTTTCTAATTTTCATGGTCATCATAACACCTGTAGACAATGATGCCTTATCCTAACAGCCGTTCAAACCTGCTTGTCCTTACCTAACACAGAGATTAGCTTAAGGTACAAGTAAGAGTAATCTGGAATCAGTCATTACCCTTTTAAAGTTTTGTTTATATTATGGAGCAATAAGTTCTGTGGATTTCCTAAAGCCAGTAGCTAGCTCTTACTCTGTCGCCAGGCTGGAGTGCAGTGGCGTGATTTCAGCTCACTGCAATCTCCACCTCCAGGTTCAAGCAATTCTCCTACCTCTGCCTCCTGAGTAGCTGGGATTACAGGTGCCTGCCACTATACCCAGGTGATTTTTGTATTTTTAGTAGAGACAGGATTTCACCATGTTGGTCAGGCTGGTCTTGATTTCCTGACCTCAAGTGATCCACCCGCTTCGGCCCCCTAAAGTGCTGGGACTACAGGCTTGAGCCACCGCGCCCAGTCTGTATCTGCAATCTTGAGTTTGACATTGCCCCCTAGGGCCCCGCGTAGCAGCCTGCCTGTGTCTGTGCTTTCTCCCTAACCCCCAGCTTGAAGCTCCAAGTGCCGATTCTGGACTAGATGAAACTATTAAAATAGGTGATGGCTATGGTCTACTTCTTAAGGTAAAAAACGTGAAAGGATAACATGAGTGGAAATACTAAAACTTTTAATTCATAAGTTGAACAAAATCCAGTGAAAATAGCAACAATGTTAGAAAACAATAGAATGGCGATTTGTGCTATAGTTTTTTGAATGAAACGGAAAAAAGGAAATGAGTAGAGATCCAAAAGTGAAAATACAGATAATGTTTGGCCCTAAACCAACTTTTGTTGCCTTTTGTTCTTGTTTCATTTTGTCAGCGATACCTTGCTATCTAATTAGTTACTATCTGAGGCAGCTTATTAACTTTTTTCTCTTTTCTTCCTTTCTATATTTCACAAACCTTTCAAGCATCTCATTTATCTCTTCCCCCTGCACAGCTACACAGCGCAAATGTGTAGACCGCTCCCTCATAACTCAGGCCTGTAGCCCCATACATCATTTACTCTTGCAAGCTGTGTGTCGTGCTCTGAAGCTGGTGGGGCTTCTTCATTTGTTCTGACTCCAGGATATTAAGGACTGAGAAAAACAAAAAATAAACAGACTGTATAGAGAGTTTTCAGTCTTTTAAAGCTAATTATATAGGCATGAAATGGTGAAATATTTATTTTGATAGGGGCTACAGATCAGACTGGTTTTACCTATTACCGCACAAAAGAATCCCCCAATTTTCAGACTTAATAAATTTTTGCTTAAGAAATGAAACATTCCAGAAATTCTTTTCATGTTTTCATGGTGTCAGGTTTATCACACGAACACGTCACAATATATTGCCAGAGATAAATTCATTAAACTGTGTTTAAGAGACCAGTAGTCTCTTATTGTTTTGAAAGTTTAAAAAAAAGTTTTAATGCAAAGTAAGTTGACTCTTTTTTTGCAGTCCTGTAATGTCTCCACCTTTGTATATCCCATCTATACAAAAGTAATCCAAATACGGATATCTGTATTTCTTATACAAAACATTAGTTACCCAGTTATAAGCTTACAGTTCTCAAGTTTAATTATTTTTGTTGTTGGTGATAAATAAAAGATAAGCAATAAAATTTAACTTGCAGTTGAGCTTTGAAGAAGAGCTCTGTGTCAAGTATCAGGTTTTAGAAAGCACCGTTGTATTTAATTTGTCATTGTACACATTTGTAGTGGTGGGAAGGGAAATTGTTTTAAAACATTTAAAACCAAGGAACTGGAACGTTTTCTTATGATTGCTGGAATTCCATGGAAAGTAGGATAATATAAGTTAAGTAGCCTTTACCCCGCGTTGTTCTGCTTGTTTGAATGTATACCAGATTGCTATGAAGAACAGATTTTCATTGCACAGGGAGGCGGTAGCATAGGTGTCCACAGTGAGTCCCGTAGTCCCCACTTCCTGTGGATGACATCTTTGTTCCATTTGTTATTCATTGTACCCTAGACTCCTCAGTCCAGACACCTTCCAGATTGAGACTTGCTCTAGATATGCCCTCCTCACGGCAGGATGTGACACAAGCTCAGCAATTTGCTTTGTGGTGTTCAACTCCAGAAATTTACTTTGAGCCCCTTGGCATGTTATGTATCATTCCAGTATTATGGCAGGAATGTGCACAAGTGTAAATCATTTGTAGCAGTGCTATGGTGTTACTTTTAGTAGGTTCAACTGACTATTCTGCTTTTTAATTAAATTAAGATCTCATTTTGCAAACAACCTGCTTTCTGGGATTGTTGTTTTCTGGATCAGAAAAAAAATGCCTCTCAGCTGTGAACAAACGAATACTATGGTTTTCTTTATGGGAAATTTCTTTCTCAATAGTCGGACACTGTGTTTATAGCAAAGGGAGTTCCAGCGTCTAAAGAAGTATCAGGGTTGATAGATTCAAATTTCAAATATAGGAAACAGTTTTTGGTGTTTTTAAAGTAATTTAAATGGGGTGGGGTGAAGTGGGGGACGCGGACCTGAGGAAGTTAGAGGAAAAAGATGGCTTCCCTTGAAGGGAACTCAGTTTGCTTCAATGGTTATATTTGTCTCCAGTCTCCTAATAATTATAGTTAATAAAAGTGATAAGGGATTTTTTAAAATTATAACTATATTCAAAGGAAAACCTGATCCTTAATTGTAATTTTTTTCTAGATTGTGTATTTTTCCTTGCCAAATTTATACAACTTTTCTTACAGGTGGTATTTAAATGACAGTGATATTTAAAATGGATTATTAAATAATAATACCGTGGTTTTGCTTCTGTAATTTATCACACACCTTGCACAGTTGACAAGTGTCATCTCAAACAGTATTACAGTCCTCCTTGGGAGAGAGGAGAAAACCTAACATCTGTTACATGATCTTAAGCTTCATTTAAAATTCCTTGTTTCATATACTGTTCTAAGTGGTCCATCTTTTGTCTAGAAAGTAAATTTGTTAGTGATTAATAGTCATTCTGGTATAAGAGCTACACATATATCTCAAAGTTTACTGTTTTCAGAAGGTACTTTATTTTCCTAATTAACCTAGTCACTTCTTGTAAAGTAAGATTCAAATGCTTGTCTTGAAATACATTTTTAAATGCCTGACAGATTTTTTTAGTTGCCATTTAATTTTTATCTTTTAAAACATTCCTGCAACATAACCTTTTTAAAAGTAAATTTCACCATATTTCTCTTTAAATAGATTATTGTAATTTAAAATAATATGTCACTGTAGGTAGATCACTGTGAAACCACAAAGGACTATATATATAAATATGTTCATTTCTCTCCTTTTCATTTTCGAATGAGTCTGTATCAATACCCCAAGATTTAAGGAGAGACACCAGAAGAGTTGTATTCAACTTTGCTCAGTTCAACAATGAAATAAGTTAAAGTATCATTTCCTCTCCCTGTCACCTCCTTCTTCCCTGTCGCAGTCCTCATCCTCAAGAGCCTTAAATTCTGCTGATTTGGGCAGGGGAGAGGCTTCCTCGAATCTGAACGCTTTTCAGCTCCAGGTGATAACAGAAGCCAAACTCTAAGATAGTGGAGCGGATCACTAAGCAAAAGCCTCCTGGCTGGGAGTTGGCAAGAATGTGTTTTGAAATGGAATCACAAAGGGGGCATGATTTGTGGAGCAGCTTGTAAATGACAGGGAAAAATTATCTTCACTTTCAATCACCTCTGCTCTCCTTTTTCCTCATTGGTATGCATGGTCCACTCCTCTGAGGCAGGCTTCCTGACAGTAGAAAAGAAAAACAAAAGGAGGCTTTTCAGCAAGGGGGACAGCCACAGCCCTTGCTTTCAATCAGGAGCCCGATTGGAAAGGGCATTCTCTCCCTCCTTCCCCAAGGGAGGCAGGAGGAGACCGGGCTGGACGGAGGGTGTGGACTTTCCATTTGAATTGTTAGCTATTGTTCAGTGGCATCTTTCTGGATATGCTTTTAGGTCTGTTTCTGGATTCAGCTTTGAAAACGATCCAGTGGGGGCAAACTCTGGTCAGGGCGGTAGACTGAGGATCTCTTCCCCACATGGGGGAAAAGAAAACTTCCTAAGGGCCGGAGCAGTCCTCAAACCATTGATCTCCAGCTGGGGGGGAAAAAAATTTATTCTTTGCGAGTCTCTCAGCAGGAGCAGAAAAAACAGCAGGGTGGTTTTCTTTCACAGGAACCAGGCATTCACAGATCTCTACAGAGAAATGTTAGAGAAGGCCTCTGAAAACAAAAATGCCTAGATTGTGCAGCTGATCTATTATTTTATTTTCATTGATGATGTTATTTTGTTAGCCATGCTGAGTCGATGAAAGCTGCTGTATTGAAAACTTTTTTCACTAGTGGAAATAAAATCTCCTTATCATATTTCTTCCCTTTAAAGCAGCATGATTGCACATATCCCGTGAAAAGAAAATGTCACAGGGATTCTGCTGCTCCCATGTGACTGAACTACTTGGTAAAGAAGTTGGTTTTACTTGCTGTGGGATTGATTTTAAATTCATCTTTGAATTATCTTCTCTGAGAGCTGTTTCTAGTCAGTGTGTTGAGAATCCCACTTGAGCTGTTAATTTCGTCCTACATGATGTAGTTTAAGAAAACCAAATATTTTATGCTTGGGTTTGAAAGAGGTAAATATTAAATTTATAAGTAGCAATACAACTTTAAATTATATGCTTGATAAAAGATTGAATACATTAGTGTTATCAAAGGGATAATATATGTTCAACCTCATGAATCTATTTGCTAATATTCTATCATGTTTGACCTACAAAATTGGTGATTTCACGTGGTTCAACTCTTATTGATAATCATGCTGAAGTGCACAGGGTAGCGTGTGCTATAGAAAAGGGAGAGCGAACTGGGAGTGGTGGTGCACACCTGTAATGCCAGCATTTGGGGAGGCCAAGGCTGGATGATGACTTTAAGCCAAGAGATTGAGACCAGCCTGGGCAACATAGTGAGACCCCCTCTCAAAAAAAAAAATAATATGTCAGGCATGGTAGAGCACACGCATAGTTCCAGCTACTCAGGAGGCTGAGGCAGGAGAATCACAGAAGCCCAGGAGTTTGAGGCTGTCATGAGCTATGTGCCACTGCACTCCAGCCTGGGCAGTAGAGTGAGACACTGTCTATACAAAATTAAAATACAAAAGAAAAGAAAAGGGAGGGAGTTACTATTCCCAGAAGAAAGGAGGAATGGAAAGTACGCCTCAAAGCAGATGCACATTACCCCATCAATGCAAATCATTCCTTTATTTGTGAAAGAAACCCAGGGAGCCTGTGTGTGGTTGGAGAGAACAGCATTAGAGAGACAGGGGAAGTGGGAGAGGCAGGGATGGAAGAGGAGGAGGGGGAGGGGAGGAGAAGGCAGAGGAAAAGCTGGGAGGGGAGGGGAAAGTGAGGTGAAGAAGAGGGGAAGGAAGAGGCAGAAGATTTATTGTAATCATTTATGAAGTGAGGATCAAGTAAAATAAAAATGAGAGATGGTTAGAGTAAGAATATATGATTATGTTCATGGTGAAGATGAGACATGAGCTTCAGGAGCTTCCAGGTTATTTAGATGATGCTGAAATGTAAATAGTAATCTATGGGATCTTTACCAAAAAAGAAAATTTCCGCTCCTAAGTGTGTTTGCCAAAGTGCTTAGGACTTTATAGTCAACTTTGTATGCGTAAATTGCTTCCACAAGACCTTGTTCCTCACTATCTCTTTAGTGTAAGTCAGTGGTACATTTGCAAATTATGGATAGGACATAGTGGTTTAAAGGCCTTGCATGACCTAGCAATTTGAAAACCACCTATTCTGCTTTAGAGATGTACCCTAAACCTGGCTTTCAAGAATACATACCACTTGTAATAATTCCTCTCAAAATCATATTGAGGGCATTTTGTGAGTGCTTCTTTGAATTAAGCTGTATTTTCAAAATGTTCCTGGTACAACTTTGACAGACATTGTTCTGGAAGTCTTATGTTCCCCTAAGCAGTCACTGAAGCTTTTTTGTTTGTTTGTTTGTTTTCTGAATATAGTTGGGAAATTTTAGGGGATATTTGCATATTACCTTTTTCTGACAATTTTTGCAACTTGTTATTCTTAGTTTTTATGTAAGTACCCCAACTGGTAGCAGATATTTTTCTAATGGACTATTATATTTATTTTCATAAGATCCATGTGACTACTAATGAGGGAATCAGCAGGATGACAAAACTGGTTCAAAAGAAGATATGAGAGTAGGAATTTTATATAGTCAGATGAAAAAGAAATGCTGAAATTAAATTGAAAAGATATAGATATCATAGTGGCTAACATCCTATTGGATACTAAAACTTTTTAACTTGATAAAAATATTGGTCATCTGATTTTATCACTTTTTTAAAAAAATTGGGAACCCGAACTTTAAAAGGTGCAAAATACCTGGGCCCAAATGAATAGAAAATGTAGTAAGTTTAATGAAGTTACATTTCTCTAGAGAGTCAGAGAAGATTTAGTGAGGTTTGCTCTAGCAAGACGTTAACACCTCAATCTTTTTTTTTTCTTATTTCACATTTTGAGTAATTTTTCTTAATAATAATGCCATCTATTTGGGGAAGTAAAATTGTAAAAGTATTTTATAGTGTATTTTATACCCTGTAACTGTGTCAGTCATTAGCCCTTCATTCACATTTTAATTATGACTAGCAGGTGATAAGAATTGAGATCTGATTCTTTGTTACGTAATACTTTTAAGACAATTACGTGGAAGACAGTTGTGATTGACTCTTTTGATCTTTGAAGTTGATGCATGAAATCAGATGGTGAGTTTGGGGCCTACTGGTTGTTTGATTTTAATGGGTAATGATTTTCAGTTGAAACATCTGCTACAATGAACTTGACATTTGCAATAATAACATATCAGCATACTTAATGACTATATTACATTTGCTTCCACAATGTGGGAGGCCAACCAAAGCTACTGTTTCATGAATAAAGCCTCTTTGTACAATTTTATGAAAGGCTAAACTCAAAATAACTTGGAGCACATCAGGAGCAGCAGAGGTCTATTGGTGAACAGTTTCCCTGGACCGTGTTAGCCCCTGGCATTATGTAGCTGAAGCTTCAGTGACCTCTTAACAGGTTTACTTCAATCAGGTCAACATCTAGCATCTTTGTGTTAGATAAAATTATTTTAAGTGAGTGAGGGCAAGAGCAATGAGAGAATAGAGTAGTCCCAAAGTCTAGATTACTTTGGAAGTGGGCAAGGGTAAGTGCATGGGAATATAAATGGGAGCATTTCCAACCCTCATTTAGATCACATGATCTAGTAACTGTCAGCACAAAATTATCAAAACTTGGAGTGTCCTGGAAAATCTACAATTTTGGTCAACCTTATTATGGTTCTTAAATCTGGCAGAGAATTGGAATCGTTATTAAACTTTCAAGAATAGCTTCCTAGACCCATACCAGATCTACTAAATAAAAATACTGGGGTGGGGAGGGAGGCAGGAGAGTGAGGATGTTATCTGTATTCTGAAAAGCTCCCCATTAGGAAGTGGTGGCAGCCCTGCACCCATGTGGAAGGGGGGAGGAGAAGCTGGCAGGTGGTGCAGACACTGACTTTGCTACCTACCTCAACTTTTCATGGTGGATAGTGTGCTCCTATCTCTTCTCTTCAAGGAGGGTTCCCAGGGCCTTGGTAACAATTAGGCTGTTGACCTCAGTCTATGTTTATTCAATGGAGTGACTCCCACACCACATGGTATAGTCACAGTGCTTGTAAAGACACAACCAGGTCAATAATTGAGAAATTGTGTTTCATAGAATATTTGCTACACAGATACATTGAAACACAGAGGTCAAATGTAGCTAGGAAATGCCCTGTAGAGAGTCTGTATCTAAGTGTTGCATTCTTTATGATATTTGTTGAAGATGTTGAATGGTGTGTTTTTCTGGAATAAAGTTCACATTGAACTCTTGACTAGAGAAGGTTAAGAGTACTACTGTTCGTGCAGTATGCACAGTGGTTCTGAGGATTCTAGAGTTGGACTCTTTGGATTTGAACTCCAGTTCCAACTCTTGCAGCCATCTGACTTCGGCCAAGGTCAAAATTTACCTCTGTTTTAGTGTCCACATCTGCCTATTTGGAATAACAATAGCAACGATTGTACACCGTTGCAGTGAAGGTTGAGTAAGTGAATGCATGAAAAGTGTTGAGTTTGGTGCCTGGCACATAAAAAGCACTCACTAAATGGTAGCTGTCATTAATCAAAGTGAATTGGATACAAATCATACCTAGGGAATGATAATGCTCCCTGTGTAAAGCTGGTTCCAAATCACTATTGTGATGTTCAGCCCAGCAGGAGGGTCCATTCCATTGCTTGCTTGTTGATGCCATCTTTTTATTTGTTGCTTCGTAGTTATATATTTACATACAGGTGTGTTAGTTTGCTGGGACCGCCATAACTAACTAAATACCACAGACCGGGTGGTTTATATGTTCTCCCGGTTCTGGAGTCTAGAACTCTGAGATCACTCTGGGTTTACTCTGAGTGCACAGTGCAGCAGGTGTTTTTTCCTGAGGCCTCTCTCCTTGGCTTGCAGATGGCATGTTCTCGCGGCACCCTCACGCAGCGTTTCTTCTGGGCTCCTGCATCACCGGTGTCTCTCCTGTCCTAATGTTGCCTTCCTATAGGGACACCTTTCAGATTAGATTCGAGTCCACCCTAATGGGTTCCTTTTAACTATCACCTCTTTAAAGGCTGTTTCCCCCAAAACATTCTGAGGTACCCGACTTTAGAGCTTTAGCATGTAAATGTTGGGGGTGACACGGTTCCGTTCATAGCACCTGGCACCTGCATTCCCATCACTACACTGTGGACTACACGATGAGTTCCTTGGGGGCAGAATGTATCATCTTCTTCTCTCGAAGTCTTGTCTATCAGAGACCCTCAAAGGAGTATTTACTGTACATTGAATTCACGCAAATGTCCAAGCATGTGTGAGGGCGACTTAGGGAGACCCCTGCAGGTGACTTTGATGCTTGGTCTCTGTGACTGGACATAGGTCTGTTTTGGGGAAGTTGTTTCTCTTTTGTAAGATCTGCCATTACAGAAATAGTCTATTCCATGTTCTCCCTAGAGATTTAGGATATTTAGATAATAATACTGAAAGTCTGCATTGGAAGATGTCCAAGGGTCAGAACAGGCTACCTCACTCCTTTTTTTTGATTTTTTATTTTTGTTTTTGTTTTTGCTTTTGTTTTTTTTTTGAGACTGAGTCTCACTCTGTCGCCCAGGCTTGAGTGCATTGGCACGATCTGAGCTCACTGCAACCTCCGCCTCCTGGGTTCCGGCCATTCTCCTGCCTCAGCCTCCTGAGCAACTGGGACTACAGGCACCCGACACCACGCCCTGCTAATTTTTAAAAATTTTATTGTCTTTTTATTTTTAGTAGAAACGGAGTTTCACCGTGTTAGGCAGGATGGTCTCGATCTCCTGACCTCATGATCCACCCACCTCTGCCTTCCAAAGTGCTGGGATTACAGGCGTGAGCCACTGCGCCCGGCCTACTCCTTCTTTTGAGTTGTCTCTTAAAGGCTTTAAGAACTCCTCAGGACACATGCAGAGGCTGACCTCTGAGCTGGGCATATTGTGAAACGTTCGTGGTATTTTGTTTTTATGGCATTTTTGCTGATCCAATCCCAAGCAAACCCTTCTTGCATTAATAATATAGGCCTAGTGCTTGGTTTCATTTCTATTTTGTATATATAGAGATCTATGACGGAAAGCAAGCATTGGATTCTATGTTGCTAAAAGTATTTCCTTACTTGGTGTGTGGCTGTATGTTCACCTTTTAAAAAATCATAAGTGGCCGGCCGCGGTAGCTCACGCCTGTAATCCCAGCACTTTGGGAGTCCGAGGCGGGCGGATCACCTGAGGTCAGGAGTTCGAGACCAGCCTGCCCAACATGGCAAAACCCCATCTCTACTCAAAATACAAAATTAGCTGGGTGTGGGGGCGTTCACCTGTAATCCCGGCTACAGGTAGGAGAATTGCTTGAACCTAGCAGGTGGAGTGAGTGGAGATTGCGCCACTGCACTCTAGCCTGAGCGACAAGAGTGAAACAAACAAACAAAAAACCTGTAAGTGTTGGCTTCAAGCCTTTGCCAAATTTCAAAATGTGAATGTACTGTTTGGAATCTTAAAGGACATGCTCCCAGGTATTTGGCAAATTTCTAGACCCGATATCCTTTGGGAGGAAGCACTGAGCTCTTTGCTAGTGAGGAAGAGAAAAGGGTTCTTTTCTTCCCTCCCCTCCCCTCCCCTCCCCTCCCTTCCCCTCCCCTCCCCTCCCTTCCCATCCCTTTCCCTCCCCTTCTCTCTCTTTTTATACGAAGTCTCACTCTGTTGCCCAGGCTGGAGTGTGATCTCGGCTCACTGCAACCTCCATCTCCTGAGTTTAAGTAATTCCCCGGCCTCAGCTTCCTGAGTAGCTGGGATTACAGGCGCATGCCACCACATCCACCTAATTTTTTGTATTTTTAGTAGAGATGGGGGTTTCACCAGGTTGGTCAGGCTGGTCTCAAACTCCTGACCTCATAACCTACAAGCCTTGGCCTCCCAAAGTGTTGGGATTACAGGCGTGAGCCACCACACCTGGCCAAAAAGGATTATTTCTAAACTGACAGATGAAGCAGCAAATTGCCAGCCAACCTCTATTTTATCTATTAGGATAGGGAAGACCTACTGGGATACCAGGCAAAATCACAAGGCGAATGGTTTGGTTTAATGCCATGAAAAAAATAGGTAAGCCTTGATCACCAGGACTTTATGGATAGAGGAGAAAGAGAAGTAAAAACTGGCGTAGATTTTTAATGCTGGCCAGTGAGGACCGTGGTGGTCACATGTCACTAAGGTACTGGCCAGACTTGCTCTTCCTTGGGCAATACCTCATGACCCTTTTCCAGTTCATCCCAGGTCCCTTTTCCCATGGTCCTGCTCCCAGCTCGCTGCAGCCCTCAACAGTCACCTGGAACCATTTGCCTGAAATGTTCTTCTGACAATGGCCTTCCTCCCACAAAACTCCATGATTTCCCTGCCCATGTCATTATGACGCCTTGTATCACTCCCCACTCTAATCCCATCCAAACTTTGAGGCTGCCTTGGAACTTGATCCAGTTCTGTCCTCAGATGGAACACTTTTTTCCCCATTCCTGAATCCAGGAATATGGTGACGATTCCAGGGATTCAGTAACTCTTTCTGACACCTGTGTCAGGCTGTGTTTTAGGTGTGGGGGTTACAGCTTCACAGTGGAAAGCAGTCCCCCGTGCCCTCCTGGAGCCTCCTTTTAAAGAGGGAAGGCTGACAACAGACAAGATCAATCCACCAGATACACACAGTGGTATTTTACATGGTGATATATGCTATAGATAAAAATAAAACTCGCCTGGGACAGGAAGTGGAGAGTGCAGTTCTAAATAAGGTGGAGTGGTCGACCTCATTGACAAGAAGCCATCTGAGTAAGGATGCAGCCAGGGTGAGGGAGTGAGGCACGGGGCTGTGTGGGGAAGAGAGAGATTAAAGGAGCAGCAAGCCCAAAGGTTCCGAGGAGGCAGGCATTTGCTGGCAGGAGAAGCTGGAGGCCGGAGTGAGTGAGGAGAGCTGGAGGCAAGCTATGAGTGACGAAAGGTGCCAGATGGTGTTGGGCCTTGTGAGTTGAAAGAATTTCACATTCATGGACGTGCTGTAAACCAACCAAGAAGAAGAAGTTGGCCTGTTATGTTGAGAACAAAGCAAGGCAGAAAAGACATAAATCTGGGAGTTAGGATCCAGACAATGTTTAAAGCCTTGAGACTGGATGAGATCTTCATGGGGATCTGAGTTCAGACCATCCCAACACTGGCCCAGATATCCCTAACACCCTTAACAGAAATACATGCATAACAGGGACGGGCACAGTGGCTCATGCCTGTAACCCCAGCACTTTGGGAGCCTGAGGCTTGAGCCAGGAGTTTGAAACCAGACCGGGCAATACAGCAGGCCCTTGTCTCTAAGAAAACTAAAAAACAATCACTCAGATATGATGGCATTATAGCTACTAAGGAGGCTGAGGCAGGAGGATCACTTGAGACCTAGAGTTTGAGGCTTCAGGCTTCAGTGAGCTGTGATCACACCACTGTGCTCCAGCTTGGGCAAGAGAGCAAGACCCAGACCCTGTCTTAAAAAAAAAAAAAAAAAAAAAAGGAAATAAAAGAAATACATATAAATGACAAGGAAAGACACAAACCCCTACTATTCCTGGTTTATTGTATAGTGCTTTACTTAAAGGAGGTTGAGTGGACACACATATTTTAACTTTTCCTTTTTGCGGGGGGGGGCGGGTAACCCTAAAGTCTTATACCCTGAGACAATGAATTAAGTTAAGCATCCTCAAGAGTGAGATGTCTGCATTTGTTTTACCAAGAGGGAGTAGGGGGCAACTGTGAGTGGGAAGTGGAAAGTGGGGAAACAGCCTTGTGTTCTGGTAGATTCCTATTGGAGAAAGGTACATATGGCTGTTAATTTCCTTAACTTTGTATGCCTGAGCATGGTTGGCAAATGTTGGAATAATACTGCTTATTGGAATGACACTGTGGTTTAATACTGGTTTTTTTTTTTTTTTTTTTTTTTTTGAGACAGAGTCTTACTCTGTCACCCAGGCTGGAGTGCAGTGGTGCAATCTCAGCTCACTGCAATCTCTGCTTCCCGGGTTCTAGCAATTCTAGTGCCTTAGCCTCCCGAGTAGCTGGAATTACAGGCGTGTGACACTACACCTGGGTAATTTTAATTTTTGTTTTTTAGTAGAGACTGGATTTTGTCATGTTGGCCAGGCTGGTCTTGAACTCCTGGCCTTAGGTGATCCACCTGCCTTGGCCTCCCAAACTGCTGAGATTACTGGGATGAGCCACGGCGCCCAGCCAACACTATGGTTTGAAATACTCAGAATAATCTCTAAAAGTTGCTTAAAGCTGGTTAAAAAGTTATCCAGTCCAAAATAACTGCTTCTGTGGAAATTGGTCTGATTATATTTACTATCTTGACTCAGGTTTGATAAATTCTATTTTCTTTTCTTTTCTTTTTTTTTTGAGACGGAGTCTGGCTCTATCGCCCAGGCTGGAGTGCAGTGGCCGGATCTCAGCTCACTGCAAGCTCCGCCTCCCGGGTTCCCGCCATTCTCCTGCCTCAGCGTCCCGAGTAGCTGGGACTACAGGCGCCTGCCACCTCGCCCGGCTAGTTTTTTGTATTTTTTAGTAGAGATGGGGTTTCACCGTGTTAGCCAGGATGGTCTCGATCTCCTGACCTCGTGATCCACCCGCCTCGGCCTCCCAAAGTGCTGGGATTATAGGGATAAATTCTGTTTTCTTAAAAAGTTGTCCATTTTATTCAAGTTATTAAATTTACAAAGAATTGTGCAAAGAAGTTCTTTCCCTCATATTTGCCATTCTCCTTATTTTAATTTTGTATATTTGCTTTCTCTTTCCTTATATTAGTTTGAAGCTTATTGATTAAAGATGATGCTCAGCTTACAATGGTTTGACATGATTTTTTGAGTTTTCAGTGGTGCAAAAGTGATAGGCATTCAGTAGAAACCGTACTTCAAGTACCTGAACAACCATTCTGTTTTTCACTTTCAGTATTCAATAAATTACATGAGATATTTAGCACTGTATTATAAAATAGGCTTTTTGTTAGATGATTTTGCCCAACTATAGGATAATGTAAGTGTTCTGAACACATTTAAAGTAGGCTAGGCTAAGCTATGGTGTTCCATAGTTAAATGTGTTAAATGAATTTTTTAACATGATATTTTCAACTTACAATGAATTTTTGGTGATACAAACATATTGTAAGTCAAGAAGCAGCTGCATAGGTTTTTTCCCCCACTAAAGAACTAGGTTAATTTGATGTTTCTGCTGTTTTGCCCGTTTTCTAATTCAGCAATTTATATTTTTTATCTTAATATTCTTTTTTTCTGACTTTTATGATTATGTTGTTTATATATATTTAATCGAGTTCTGTCTTCATTTACCGCATTTTGACATGAAAGCGTACTTTTTATTCCTTATTTTTAAAAACACTTGTTTTTGAAACTATGAATTTCTCTCTGAGCATCAGTTCAGTTGCACAGCGTGGGTTGTCTTGTGTTGCGTTTCCATTATCATCAATGTTTTTACTGTATTCTGTGATTTTCATTTGGATTTCCTATTTTATTCAAGAGTCACTTAAAATAATTATTTTAAATTAATAACTATCAGTTATTTTTGCTTTATTTATTTCTAAGTGTATATTACATTGTACTCAGAGTATGATGCACATAGTAGTTCCCCCATTCAAATTAATCAATTTTTGGGGGGGCCTGATATGCGGTCTCTTCAAGGAAATGACTGTTCCATAAGCATTTGAGAAAAGATGTATCCTCTGTTTTAAGAATGTACTTCCTCTGCTTCCCACCCATCTACCTTTCCTGGTTCACCTCCCATTTTAAAGAAATGTGGTTATCTTACAGTCAGGACAAAGTGCACTAAACTGTTATCCATTACCCTAAAATCCACAATGTTTTCAGTCTTAGTTCTATAATAATAGCTTAATAAAGCTAATGATAGTTCAGTTTTTTCCAAAAAATTTTATGAGAACAATATTCAACATGCTGCGTTACTTTTCTTGGAACACTCTTTCCTTGTGTGTGTTGTTTTTTTTTTGGTGTCATTTTAGTATATTTTTGATATTTACATGTTGATATGGGAAAGTTAGAGGTATTTCTGACTTATTTCTCCACGTAAGTGAATTGATCTTTCTGCTTGGCTGTCCAGAAGATTCTTTTACTCCACAAACCGATCATTTTAATAAGTTATAAACTGGTGTTGTCTACAGGTCATTTTATTTTTATTACAATGTGTTATTTCCATATGTAGATTCAAGTAGATTCAAATCTTCTTTGTTTTCTTTTCTTTTCTGTTTTTTTTTTTTTTTAGATGGAGTCTTGCTCTGTCACCCAGTCTGGAGTGCAGTGGCACAATCTCAGGTCACTGCAAACTCCATCTCCCAGGTTCAAGCGATTCTCCTGCCTCAGCCTCCCAAGTAGCTGGGATTACAGGCGCCCGCCACCATGCCTGGCTAATTTTGGTATTTTCAGTACAGATGAGGTTTTACCATGTTGGACCAGGCTGGTCTCAAACTCCTCACCTCAGGTGATCCGCCCACCTTGGCCTCCCAAAATGCTGCAATTGTAGGCGTGAGCCACCGTGCCCAGCCTCTTCTTTGATTTCTTTTTTTTCCAAATCATACAGGCCGTTTAGCTCACTTTTCTTTTTTGTCTTTTTCCTTGTAGTGCTTTTTGCAGTGAGTTTGTACCTTTGTGTCACTTCTCATCTCATTTTTATTTTTTCAGTTGCTCCTTAAGTTTCTGTTACCTCTCCAGCTCTTGTATTTCTGCTCTATTGTCTCGTTTCGTAGATGCAACTGCTTTGTTGATTGATTGTTTGGTTTTCATTTCTTGCTAGAACAGGTTGCCAGAGAGTTCTGTTGAGTTACAACATTTTTCTGATGAGATTTCTTCATCTATAAATGGACTTTTTCTTGTAGTATGTTTGTATAGATTGTGTGCATGCATGCATACATGCGTGTGTGTGTGTGTGTGTGTGTTATTCAACATTGAATACTTGGGTTTCATGGTCATGTATTGTGGAGGGGTGTCCTGTATGTGGTGGGGAGTACAGCAGTAGTCCACCTGCTATTCTAGTATTGCTCACTTTCTTACTCTCTGCCTCACTGATACAGACTGCTTCTTCCAACTGTGGCCTTGCTGTGTGATTATTAATTTTAACCTGCCTCCTCTGTTACTCCAAACCAAATTTGATCTGGTGGGGCCATCCACCTGCTGGCTTACCCCATTCTGATTTTGACCCCTCAGTGTTCCCCTCACTTTCAGGAAGATATCTCTCCATGACAGTATCTCTGACTTCCTTCCACAGTTCCTACCCAATTGCTATTGCTTATGTGGCTTTCACATTCATTTTAGAGCTTCACCAACAAGATGAAAAAAAGTGGGGAGGGGATTGTTCCTTGGTAAGGGAAAATGCTGTTTTTCCATCCCCTCTTGTTGATAGAAGTTTCCCCAGGAGAATTTTTATTGTCCCGTTTTTCGTAGTCCCATTTTTCATAATACTTCCTGATAATTGTGTTTATGTTTTAAGTCATGTGAAGAATTTATTTTGCCGAAGTAAAAATTTACATCTTCTAGTTTCTTTTTCTTCAGTTACTATGTTAAATTACTGGATCAATATTAAAGATTGCCCACTAGAAAGTAGCCCTCCTAAATAGAATATCTGGAGAAATGAGTGAAAATTAGTTGTGGCAAGTAGGACTGTGTCATTTGCCACATCATTTAATATACACACAGATTCCTAGTAGAGAAAAGGAGATTTGCATATTTGTTTCTCTGGATATCAAGTGAAGATCCTCATGAAGTTAAAAGATCTGGCTGGCCCAGGTGCAGTGGCTCACGCCCTGTAATCCCAGCACTTTGGGAGGCTGAGGCGGGTGGATCACCTGAGGTCAGGAGTTCAAAACCACCCTGGTCAACTGGTGAAACCCAGTCTTTACTAAAAATACAAAAATTAGCTGGGTGTGGTTCTGGGCGCCTGTAATCCCAGCTACTCAGGAGGCTGAGGAAGGAGAATCGCTTGCACCCCGGAGGCAGAGGTTTCAGTGAGCCGAGATTGTGCCATTGCACTCCAGCCTGGGTGACAAGAGCAAAACTCCATCTCAAAAAAAAAAAAGAAAAAAGAAACAGAAAGATCTGGCTGAAGCTGTCTTACTCTTTATAATAGCATGTATATGTAGATATTCTTTTTTTTTTTTTTAAAAAAAAACATAATAACTACCTATGATAATAACTGTGGAAAAATGAAGTTGATGTTATAAAGCTTTAATCAGTAAGCCAGATGTTAGTTAGGAATTGATACTAGAAGCCTTTTATATGTTTTTCATGTTTGTATTATATAGCACTCTGGGATTTTAAATTTTAAAGTATTTGCTTTATGTTGCAAGCGTTAAATAGAACTTTTATAGTAAATTGATTCATAGTGAATTTTTGTTTAGTTTCTTTTCCTCAAATTTGAGAAAATCTTTTTTTTTTTTTTTTTTTTTTTTGAGTCAGAGTCTTGCTCTGTCACCCAGGGTGGAGGGCAGTGGCGAGATCTCAGCTCACTGTAACGTCCAGGTACTAGGCTCACGTGGTTCTCAGGCCTCAGCCTCCTGAGTAGCTTGGCTTATAGGTGTGAGTCACCATGCCCAGATAGTTTTTGTATTTTTACTAGAGATGGGGTTTCACTATATTGGCCAGGCTGTTCTTGAACTCCTGACCTCAAGTGATCCACCCACCTTGGCCTCCCAAAGTGCTAGGATTACAGGCATGAGCCACTGTGACCGGTGAAATCTTACATTTCTACTGCTGAGTTTACTCTTCTGCCTCAATAAAAATGGGTAAGGAGCTCCCCAACACTCAATGTCGGTGGTGACAGTGCAGGAAATAAGTAGCTTTTCTAGACCTCCTTAACATGGCTGGAAGAGCTCATGGATTGGAGCGTTTCGCTTTTTATTTATTATAGTTGATCCTCTTAAACAAATTTTAAGTTTCTGAAGCAAGGACCATGTTCTATTTGCTTGTCTCCAGCTTCTGCATTTCCATCTACCTTCAAATATCTAGTATAGCCTTGTGCATATAGAAGATGTATTAGCTACGGCTCTTTCAATTACAAGAAGCAGAAATCCAGCCAGACTGGCGTAAGCGAAAAAGAGAGTTTGTTGGATTAAATATTTGAGTTCCTGGCATTAATGTTGGCCTAGACATGACTTAATCCAGGTGCTCAAAGTTAATTCAGACATCTCAAATCTGTTGATATTCCTGAGTTTGCTGCTTTTTCTTACCTTCCTGAACAGTAGCTAAATGCAGAGAGTTCACGGAATCATTTAACAATAATTAAGCAATTTTTCTGGAGTTTACCTCATTAAGTCAGCTGTGTCCTCTTGGTGACAGAAAGGCATCGTAAGCTTCAGGCTTACATTGTATCAGTTTAGCAAACCTAGTGGGAAGAGAAGTCCTCTTTCTCAATAGCTCCAGCAAAAGCCATAGGAGTGACCCTTATTGGGCTGTCCTAGGTTGCATACTGTTTCCATCACCACCACGGCCGTGGTGACGAAACATGTGGATAGGCCAACCCTAGCCAAACCCTATGCCTGTGTGTATATTGTGTGTGTGTTCATGCGTGTGTGTTTAGGGGATACATTAGACCAACTTGAACCTAAACGTATTAGACTTGTGGTTTCTCAGAAGTCAGTGAAGTTGTTCTTACCAAAAAAAGGAGACAGAATTCTGGGCAGGTAAAAACACAGTAAATATGATTGCTTCTTTTGTATAAATGTGTGTGTGTGTGTGTGTGTGTGTGTGTGTGTGTGTGCACGTGCATATTGGCGGGGGGTGATTAATTTATACCGATCTTACACTGGCCTTTATCAGCACAGAAAATTATGTTTCTGTAACAAATATGCCAAAGTTCCAGTGGCTTTACACAACAACAAAAAATGTGTTTCTAACCCAAGTGACGGGTCCAGAGTGGGTCTGCTTGATGTAGGACCACAGGCTCCAGGCTGACTGCGGCTCCACCGTGACAAGTTGCCACAGTCACAAAGACAGGGAAGAGTTGGCGTCTTATGCTCTGGCTGGGAGGTGATACCCATTGTTCCACCTTGTTAGCCAGAACTAGTGACAAGTCCCACCCAACAACAAAGGGACTAGCTGGCTCAGTATTCTATGTGGCAGGACAGCAAGGAGTGCTGGACAACACTAATGCTGACTGCACTCCTGTTCAGAGACTAGAAACACATCCTCAACTACTCCGAATCCTAAGATGACAATCCACTTGTCATTTCAGAGAAATTTATTCTTTCAAAACATTCTAAAACTCCTACAGCCCCAACTGGTTTAGTACACAAACATACAAAACTGCCCGGCAGCATTCCAAGGACTGCCTGGAAGTGAAAACAAAAGCTCTGCAACAGTAACTCTTAACTCACCCTAAGGCCTTGCGCAGAACTCATTAGGCTTCCAGAAATGATTCGATTCGCTTTGTCTATATTCAGTTATTCATATATGAACGACGTATTCCTGTGTCCAACATTTACTGAGCACTTACTGTATACCAGGAAAGGTGCCTGGTGCATTGGGTACAGCACAGTGCCTGAGTTCTACAACTCAGTGTCTAGTGAGGAAGACAGAATTTAAACTGGATAATGCTGTGTTTGAAGAAATGTTAATAACTCAGATAATAAATTTTAATAATCTTATATGTATGCTCAGCTAGACAGACTAGGCGTGAGAGTCAGCCCTTTATTTTAAAGCATATGAACCTTGAAATTCAAATTGCTCAACTGCACAACCCCAGGCGACAGTGGGCATCTGGAATATGAACTTTCTTGCTTTTTTTTTTTTTTTTTGCAAACAAAGGAGAATTTCTTGTAATTTTGGGGTTTGTATCAGTGTCTATGGCTGCATAATGAGATACTTCAAAATGTATGGCCTAGGACAATAGTCACACATTATCTTTCGTGGTTTGTGTAGGTCTGCAGTTGTGGAGACTGCTGGGTGATTCTTGATTTGGGTATCTCATGCAATGGCAGTTAGATATCAGTGAACTACATTCATCTGAAGACTTAACTTCCAATGTGGTTGAATCACATCGTGCATGTGGCAAACTGATGCTGGCTGTTAGCCGAGAGCCCTCAGTTCTCCTCTGTGTGGACCTTTCTGCAGGACAGTATCTGTGTTCCCATGGCATGACAGCTGGCTTCCCCTGGATGAGCAATCCAAATGTTCAAGTGGCAGCTGCATTCCTTTATATGATCTAGTCCATATTATTACCGCTGCTATATTGTATTGATCACATAGAGTAGCCATAATTCATTGTGGGAAGGTATTATGCAAGAGTGTATCTACTAAGAGGCACATCTTGAAGGCTGGTTATCACAGAGTAACTTCTGGCTGGCCTCAGACAGGACGTCTCTTTCTATATTAATGAAATTACATAGGTGAGTTGATTGAGGTAGTATATCTTTTACATAGGGGTTCACAACCTTCAAATTTGCATGCTTCTTTGTTAGCTTTTTACTGCAAATAGATATTAAGGCAAATAATAAGACAACCCCTGGCTTTCATCCAGATGTCACAGGGAAGCATACAACATTCAAGGTCCAATTAATTACACTAGGAAAACGAGATGCAAATGCTCTTCTTTAAACTTTAAGTATATACAGGATTTAAGTGTTTATCATAAACACAGTAACCTCTATAGGCTGCTTTTCTATTCACTTAAGTGATGTGCTACACTTCTTGGGTACAGAATTTACACTGCATCGCAGAGTTCTCAGTAAATTAGTGATGTGTTTATTTTCCAAAAGCAAAATTAATACCTTTCACTGGGACTTCCTGAGATAAGGCTTTTGGATGTATCACATATGCTATCGTTTCTACAGGAAAGCCTGTTACAGGTACATGAAACAAAATTTCTACAGGGAAGCCTTTCATCTATAATGGCACTATGATGGCTTTTTTGAAGTGTTCCAAATATTACCTTCCTAAGGAAACAATAAAAAGCTATCCTTCCTAGCCTGCAGCCACAGACTATCTTGTAGTAGTGACTAGGTGGATCTCTTACAATTACATCGAGCACTCAGTTAACCTTAAAAAGGTTGAGTAGGAACTCCAGATAAGGATTATATAGAGTAACACATATTTGTGTATCACACCCTGAGCTCATAGAAGGAAGTGTTCATTTTAGGGCAGGACCTTTCTTTTCTTTCTTTCTTTTTTTTTTTTTTTTGAGACTGAGACTCACTCTGTCGCCCAGGCTGGAGTGCAGTGACGCAATCTCATCTCACTGCAAGCTCCGCCTCCCGGGTTCCCGCCATTCTCCTGCCCCAGCCTCCCTAGGAACTGGGACTACAGGCGCCCGCCACCACGCCCGGCTAATTTTTTGTATTTTTAGTAGAGACGGGGTTTCACCGTGTTAGCCAGGATGGTCTCGATCTCCAGGGCAGGACCTTTCCAAGGGAAAGCAGAATGCACTCACTTTGCCCAGAGCTCCCTAGCATTGCAGAGGACCTTTTGCACTGCACCTCCTCTTCTGAATTACCTAACCTTTATAGTCCTAAAATGAAAACAAGAAAGTGAGATTTTTGAACAAGTGTATTCTCATTATGCTTAAAGGAATTCTTTCTCAAATATGTAAATGTTTGTTAATATTATGGGAAAATAGGAAATACAAGCTAGATTATAAGTTACTACAATGTAATAAAAGTTTTAGAAACTTTTGAAAATACATAATGCTTTGCTAACCATATAGAAACATTTGAAAAGGTTTCCAAATAAACTTAGTTTTGTATATCTTTTGTCATCAAAATGACCATATAATCATGTCTGAAAAATAATATGGTTTAGTGAGCAACCAAAATTTTTTTATCTGAGCTACTGGTATAGGAAATGTTTTTAATTTTAACTAAATCTAAAGGATTATTTTCTAAATTGTGGTAAAGTTGATTATTGGCTGTCTCCCAGAAGAAAAAACCTGTGACATTTATGATGCTCCTGTGGTCATACAACTATTTTAAGTAATGTAAATCCAAAAATAAATTTGCTAGATAAAATTTATTATTTTCTCTTACCACAATATCATGTTGAATGACTCTAGCTAATTTAATAATTTAATAACAATTGTCTAGATACTACATTATGCCATTCCAGTTAAGTGGTAGTTGGTGGTATTAGGTAAGAGTGAATAAGATCGTACATGCAAAAGTTCGTCTCTATTGTCTTGTTTATGGGTTCACATTTACAGTTTCAATATGAAGCCTAGAATGTCTTTTCTGTCCTCTAAGAATCTCCTAGCCTCGGCTGGGTGCGGTGGCTCACACCTGTAATCCCAGCACTTTGGGAGGCCACGGCGGTTGGATCATGAGGTCAGGAGTTTGAGACCAACTCCTGGCCAACATGGTGAAACCTTGTCTCTACTAAAAATACAAAAATTAGCTGGGTGTGGTGGCAGGCACCTGTAATCCCAGCTACTCAGGGGGCTGAGACAGGAGAATCGTTTGAACCCTGGAGGCAGAGGTTGCAGTGAGTTGAGAGTGCGCCATTGCACTCCAGCTTGGGCAACAGGGTGAGACTCTGTCTCAAAAAAAAAAGAAAAAAAAAAAAAAAAAGAAAAAAAAGAAAAAAAGAAAAAAGAATCTCCTAGCCTCACCCAGTATCAACTGTAGCACATGATTGTGCCAGAACAGTCACCCGGTTACTGGAGCCAGCTTGGGTGAAAGGAGGACTCATGTGAAATGCATAGAGCTTCAGCCAAGCATCATGGAATTGCTGCATGGTGGCCCTAAAAGTGCTCAAGATGTTAATTTATATGCCTAGTCAGAGAAAGCTCAGCAGTGAGCCTGGATCAGATATGCTCCTGGTCTTTGAAGCCGAACATCTATGTTGGTATATTTAACTCGTTTCAAGTGTGTATTCTCAAATACAAGTGTCCTTACAGGTAAAAGAAATAAAGAGCAACTTTCATTAGAATTTTTATACTTTAGCAATGATAGGCTGAGTTTTAAAAATGTAGAAAATTAATTCAAGGAGCTTACAGTGTGGCATCAATGTAACATTAGGCATTAGGCCAAACTAAAGACTTAGAAATAGTGGTTGAGTCCACTTTGTCTAAAGACTGCAAATGTTGGCCTCAATCTATATGCTTTGCTGGCATTATTGGTTTGCCTAATTCACCTGTAAATACAGAATAAATTACAGTTCCATAAATAGCAGTACATGATCTTTTGCCATAACAGGAATGTGTATCTACTGGACTAGACTTGAGTGAAAGTAAAATTAAGTCATAGAATCACAGAACAATGGTATCATCAAAGGAAGGCAAGTGGGAGCAGGAGAGCTGATGCACCAGCTTGTATATAGATTCTAGTAGACAGAGATAGAGATGGAGGCTTACCTGGGATGAACACAAAAGTTAGGAGAAAAAGAACCAAAACCTTCTGGCCTCCTTTGACCTCTTGGAAAGGCTCTGTGTAGTCTCCATGTGGACTGTATCAGGAGGCCCTCTGGCCTGAGCAGACCTTATGCTATTGTTGCCTTTGAAGACCAACAATAATGAGAGAAGAAATAATGCAAGTGCAGATGCAAGAAAGCTTTTTTTTTTTTTTTCTTGTAAAAGATTTTAGGCATATTGCTTTTCTTCTACTGGATAAGCAATGAAAACAGGGTGCACAACCAAGGAATTTATGTACTAATCAATAGCATCCAAAAGGAAAAAAAATCATGAAATGGCAGTATTAAGAAAAGTGAAGAATGTTAAAATACATAGGACAGTATCATAAAGATATACAGACTACCTAAAATCCATAATCTTAGCCAAGTGCACTATTTAAATCCTGGAGTTGTCAATATTTATTCTCAGGAAAAATGTAATGTGTTGGCCTTTTAGAAACAATGCACTAATCTTTGAGTTAGCACTAACCTAAGATTTTTTGCAAGTATGTAAAAAAAGTGTGAACCTTGCTATATGACGTATTTCCTGGCAGAATGCCAGGAGGGCTGTGTGAAAGGAGCCTGGAAGTGGTGCAGCGTGGAGACCCAGCTGTCAAGCATGCGTAGTAAGAAAATTATCTTCCAGAATGAAGTCATTGCAGATTTTCGAAATCCACTTGAAATAAGTATTTCAACATTTTTAGTTTCACATCTGTGGCCAGCTAAAATAGTTTCCACATGAGTTTACAGTGAAGTTTCATCCAAATATCCTTGGAATTCTAACAACACTTTTTTTAGGACTTAAGAAAATTCAGCATCTGAATTAAAAGAAGGTGCCTGTGGTCCTTATCAAATATTTGACTTACCTTTAAGAATAATCTATATTGTATTATTTCTTCTTCACCAGAAGATTACTTCTTATTTAACTTCTATTTTTATAGATTTATATTTATTACACTGTAATTTTTTTGTACCATCTCTACCATAAAAAGTGTTAAGTTTTACTCCTATTATGTTAATCAGTAGTCAAATAATACTAAACTGACAGTTAATATACCTTAGCAGGGCTGGGCGTTGTCATTCACTCCTGTAATCCCAGCACTTTGGAAGGCCGAGGTGGGTGAATCACTTGAGATCAGGAAGTGGGTGGATCACTTGAGGTCAGGAGTTCGAGAACAGCCTGGCCAACAGGGCGAAACCCCAACTGTACTAAAAAAAACAAAAATTGCCAGGCGTGGTGGGGGCACCTATAGTCCTAGCTACTCAGGAGGCTGAGGCAGTAGAATCACTTGAACCTGGGAGGCGAAGGTTGCAGTGAGCTGAGATTATGCCACTGCACTCCGGGCTGGGTGACAGAATGAGACTCTGTCTGAAAAAAATCCAAATATATATATACTATATTTATTATAGTATATATATACACTATTATATGTGTAATATATATAATATTATATAGTATATATACTATTATATATTATATGTAATATTATATATGTTATATATAGTATATATATATTTGGATTTATATATATTATATATATATTGTGTGTGTGTATATATATACACCTTAGCAGTGTAATCATGTGGCCTTTCCCTCCAAAAAGTCAAAATCTTTAGAAAGATTTCTTTAAAAAATTAAAAATTTCTTTAAAGAAATTTAGGTACAAACAGATTTTTATTATTTTTCACTATTTGGTGTGATATATTTAATTTTTAAAAAGCAGTTATCAATGAAAGAGTGAATTGTTAAGATTTTGGAGTCAGAACTGGACTCTTTCCCACATGTTATGTAGGATCTCATGAGGTTAAAGGAGTTTCCAACATTTATGGGAAATGAATACTTGCGCTATTACCCAGCTCTTGAAGTTAATCCAGCATTATTAGGTTGATGACAGTGTTGCTATTCTTACAAGCATTGGCAATCTTCAGAGATAAAGCTAAGAAAAAAAAAATACTGTCTCACCTTAAGCCTGCATTGTTACAATCTTATGCAACTAGCCCAAAATTAGACAGACAAAGGCCAAATGCCAGTGCAGAGAAACTCTGCAATAAAGCCAGCCATGGGGTTGTTATCCTAGAGCAAAGAGTATGTAGGAAGCTCATAAAATTAGGAAGTTTGTTTAGCTTTTTACTGAGAAGTGGGGAAAGCTTTGGACTCCACTAGGCCTGTGTTTGAATTCCAGCTTTACCACTTATTAGAAGGAAGGATAATCTTGAATAAGTTACTTATCTTCTCTGAAGTTCCAGTTGCTTATTTGTAAATTGAGAATATTAATGTCTGGTTTATACAGATATCAGAAGCAAATGAGCATGCTTTTGCTAAGTATCTGCTGCAATGCACACTGGTTAACAAGAAAGCATTTTGTGATTAAAACGAATCATCGGACAGCTTTTAGACTGGGTAGAGGGAGTGCAAATGGGCTGTGTGTATGTGTATCTATTTTGTTTTCTTTCTTAAATGAGCATGCTAAAATGCAAAAGTTTTTATGTCTTTTAATTATTGTTTGATAGTTGGAAATGCCTCACTTCCAGTCAGAGGCTCTGAACAGCAACTATTATTTTCCTAAATGAAGAATTGCTGATAATTTCCCCATGGGCAATCATTACCTAGGGAAGAAGGTAGCTTTTCTCATCACCTGCACCCACCGGTGCCCCAGCTCTTCTTGGTGACTTTTTTCCACCTGCTTCTGCCAACAGGATTAAGCTCTGCCTCAACTGCCTTCTTGTTATTTGGGCTCCTATATGTTGCGTGGCCCATCCCAACCCTGCGCACACCACCCTCTCTGAGTTAGGAGGCATTTGGAGAACACGGACCAGCCTGCACTTTGACGGGACTCACACATCCATTCAAAACAAGAAGCGATCTGGAGGGGCTCAGCACTTTACTTTCTCCTCATTTACATAAAGTGTCTAAGAATTGAGGTCAGGTTTTTTTTTTTTTCTTTTTCTGGAGGAACTGAAAGGATTTTAAAATAAAGCTTTGGGTGTTGGGGACAAAAAGTGTCTGGGGTCATGGCCTCTGTGACTTTCTTTTAGAGACTTTGGACTGGATAATGGGTACGTCTTTCAGTTCCTTTGCCAGGGTGTCAGACCCCCCCCCCCACCCGACTTTATGTTCTACATTTGGGCTGAGTCTGTTCTGTGCCAGGTGCTGGGCCAGATGCTGGCATCCCAGCAGCATAGAGAAGGGGCCCCCTGGGCACACGTAATGCAGATCCTGGAGAAGAGAGAGGGGTCCAGGGTGAGATGGGTCATGTCCAGCCCTGAGCACAGTATGTGGCACAGAGAGGCTGCACCCATGACAGCAGTGTTGTTAAGACATCTGTCCTTGGAGACCTTTGAAAGCTCCACTCATGGCAGTGGTGTTATTAACACACCTGTCCTTAGAGACCTTTGGTGTGGGAGTCACCTTTTGACCTGAGTTAGGAAATTCGTAGGATCAGGCTCAGAAAAGCTGCCCCTAAATCTTGCTTTGGGTTAAGTGAGGAAGTAGTGCATTTAATTTTCATTTTCTTACTGAACACTCTGGCCTTTTTCATCAGGATAGAAACATAGTTAAGAGACCCATAATTGGATAGAAACATAGTTAGAGATCCATAATTGTCACTCTTGATAGAAATGAAAAACGACGATTGGGGCTTTCCTTGTGGTAGGTGTGTTGGGAAGCTGGACCTGGGCCCTAGAGGTCAGAAAGGAAGGGTGTCTGTCTCCCCAGGCACCTTCCTCTGCCTAGCCCCACACTGCCCAGAGTCACTGCCAACACCCTCCTCCTGCACTAAAACCTGGTCCATTGCCACTGCAGCCCACAGGACCAGCCCGAAGAACATATTAACTCAAGGATTGCATGAATTCAGCCTTCTCCTAAAATAGCACCGCAGTCACTGACAACCACACGAGTTTACCTCAGTTCTCTGCTTTGCAGAGAATGATATTTTTGTGTTGTTGGCTCTGCCTTCCCCACTACAAGGACCTTGTGTGTCACGTTCGCTGTTGTGTTCCCCAGCACTCAGAGGAATTACCAGACTCAGCGCTGGCTGAGGAATGAGTGAGTGCATCTACTCAGCCAGAGGCCACCTTGATTCATTGCTTTGTCCTCCCATGCAGATTTCCACCTGACTCATTCTTCTATGCTTTTCCTGGCAATAACATGAAGAAAAAGCAGCATTTGAAGGATGCTTAGAACAGCATTTCAGATGCCACCCTTGTGTGGCTTTCATGATAAAATGCTCTATTGATTCAACTTTTAATAAAATCTTCAGTTCATACTTTAGACTTCGAGGTACACACCTTGGCTAAGAACCTTAGGGACTATTTGCAGACATGTGAAAAATTTCTCTCTGTCTCTCTCTCTCTGTCTCTGTGTGTGTGTGTGTGTGTGTGTGTGTGTGTGTGTGTGTGTGTGTGTATTGTGAGAAGAGTTTATAAGAATAAACACTAGACCATTAATTTTATTTTCTTCTTAACTTCAATAATTTGAGCAATTATCCTTGTTTCTCAATTTCTCTGTATGAAGAACAAAAAAGTTATTCATAACAGCCTTCTCACAATAAAATTAGAGGACTTGTGCTTATAAATTGAGCTTAAGAAATATTACTAAGGAAAAAAATAAGCTTTTGTTCGGAATAATAACCTTTGGTATAAAAATTATCACAGCCTTCCAGTAAACATTTGGTTGGGGAAATAAACACACAATACATTTTTGCTTATTTTTTCTTAATGTATAGTTACTGGATTTTCAATTCTTGTTGCTCTTTGTGTACCTGTTAAAATGTTTTATTCATTTTATTCACATCATTGCTTTAAAAATTCTATTAGCATATTTTGTAATGTGCACACTAGTATAGTAATACTTTTGTGTAACTTAAAAATAGTTTTAAGTTACTGCTGAAGTTACTGGGGTCCCTGCTCAAGTTGACTTTTTAATTAACTTCCATTTTATATTGTGGACACAGAGAACAAGGTATTTACATCATTTAAAAAGACAGGGATTCTGCCTTGGGGAGATAATTGAATGCAATGTTACCTTATTGACATAGTCTATATTTATTTGAGAGTGACTTCTGCATCTGGTTATTCATAAAACATTACCCTGCAAAAAAGGTCTAGATTGAGTTTGAAACTATAAAATCATATTTTAGATTTTGATTGGAATCTGAATACAACCTACCAATTTTTCTTTCTCCATCTGTGTTGATCTGTCTTTCTATCCCTTATATGTGCACACACACATGCACACACGCGCATATGCGCACACGAACACACACACACATTTCACAGACAGGCTGGGGTGGAACCCAGCCCAGGCACAGGGATGTGCAGGGCAGCCTCCTGAGGGCCAGCCCAGCGCTGGACCCAGAGCATTTTGGGAGTCCAGGGGACACCAAGCTCAGCCTTACCAGACCACCAGAGGAACCAACACGATGAAGAGAACCCGCCTCTGACAAGCACGAGTGGACTTTCTCATGTTTTTGTTTTGTGGCAGGAGCAGAGACAAGATATCATTAGGTGAAAATATTTCAGTTACATAACATATGGTTGCACATAAGAAACTATAGAGTTAAAAATGAGTTTGATTTTTATTACAAATATACTTTTAAAATTGACATGTAAATTTATTTAATGTACGTGTTTTTATTTAATGTACCACGTGATGTTTTGAAGTAGACAGACACTGTGGCATGGTTAAATTTAGCGAATTATCAAATGTATTACCTCACCTAGTTAGCATTTTGCTGGGAGAACACACCATCCCGTCTCAGCATTTTTCACAACACAGAATATCGTCATTAACTGTAGTCCCCATGCATGCAGTGTAATTTAAGTCAGCTAAATATTTAATGATTGTGTCACTAGGAGATGGTTGACTCTATATTTATATGTATCCTGCATCTGCCTAGGCACCTCTTTTTTTAAAAAATTCAAAATACTATTGGCGGGTTAGTCATCTATAGAAGTTGATTTTTCCAACATTATATTGAGCTTGTCATTCTCAAGAGGACCTGTTTTACTTATTTTGACATAGATGGCGTCTATGAAGTTACTTTTTGAGAAACTTTGGAGTCTGAAACTTTTTTTTTTTAGGGAAAAAACCGAACTGAATAACATTCAAGTTTGTTTTTTAAAGATTGAAATTAATTTTCTTTTGTTCAGAAAACAATATATCATTTTTATTTTCCCAAAGAAATCTGTGAAGGACCAAAAAGTCAGGTATGCATTCAAGGCAGAATGAAGGTAGTACACTTTCCATCCCACTCCACTGTGTCTGCATGAAGCTCAGTAATGAGCGCAGGAAGGCGTCTGCCTGTGGTCGGCCTTGTGAAGATGAGAAAGGAGAGCAGAGAAGGACCTGCTGAAATAGCACGCAGTCGAGTTATTTAAACACCGCCGTGTCACATTTGATGTTTGGGATGAGTTAGATCTAACAGATGTTGTCCTCTTCAGGATAGTGCACATATCAAAGGGAGCAGTAAAAAGCCACCGCAATTAGCTCTACACGCCGTTAATGATATTATCAGGTTGGTTATTAATAAGTAACAGAGAAAGTTTTTGTGTGGTGCCGTTTATGTATGATTATCTTCCCGTTTTATTACTGGAATGACTGGCTAATACAAAAGTTGTTAAATGGTTCTCTTTTTGCTTTATACCATGTCGGGCGTACAGGGGTTGAAGATAACTGGTGTGTTTATCTAATCTGGGTGAAGTGGCATGCAAACCTGTTGCCATTAGTGGTTAAAACTTAGTTTATTACTCAGTTCCTTGAGGGAATGGGGAAATATTCCCTATTTCACTTTCATGTGAGTTCCATAAGTATCTTGATGGTATTTTCAGTTTTTTTTAAAAAGGTAATTAATATGATTCTGTATGTCCTTGTTAAAGAAATAGAAGAGGCTGAAGGAGTTAAATTTCATGATGAGGGGAAATACTATGTCTAAAACTACTTAAGTCATGACTTAACTCTGATATAAACATAAGCCCCTTAATGCTAAAATAGGAGACAGATCAACAAAAGGGAGGGGAATGCAGGGTATTTCCGTGAAAATAAAGACTTCAAAGCTAATGTAATGCTGCCTCTGGTGCCTACTTACTCTACTTCCTTAAACAAATCATTTCTCCTCTCTGAATCTCAGCTTTCTGACCTGTGAAATAGAAAAAGTAATACCCGCCATATGAGATAATTTAAAGAAATGCAGGCAGTGTGTAATAAATATTTGCTGGTATCACAGGCACACCTCATTTTACCATGCTTCCCTTTAGCATGCTTTGCAGATAATGAGGTGTTTTTTTGTTTGTTTGTTTGTTTTTACAAATTGAAGGTTTGTGGCAACCCTGTATCGAGCAAGTCTATTAGCAGCACCATCTTTCCAACAACATGTGCTCACTCTGCGTCTATCATTTGGTAATTCTTGCAGTATTTTAAAGTTTATCACTATATCTGCTTTGGTGATCTGTGAGCAGTGATCTTTGATCTTACTGTTTTGGAGTGCGACGAACTGCTCCCTTACAAGATGGCAAACTTAATGTGTGTCTTCTGACTGCTCCACTGACCAGCAGTTCCCCTACCTCTCTTCCTCTCCTTGGGCTTCCCTATACTCTCAGACAAAATAATATTGAAATCAGGCCAGTTAATAATCCTACAGTGGCCTCTGGGCGTTCAGGTGAAAGGAAGAGTTGCAAATCTCTCACTTTAAATGAAAAGCTAGAGATAATTAAGCTCAATGAGGAAGGCATGTCCAAAACTGAGACAGGTTGAAAGCTAGGCCTCTTGTGCCAAATAGCCAATTTGTGAATGCAAAGGAAAAATTATTGAGGGAAGTGCTGCTCCAGTGAACACATAAATAATATGAATGTGAAACAGCCTCATTGCTGATGTGGAGAATGTTGTAGTGGTCTGAATAGAAGTTCAAGCCAGTTACAACACTCCGTTAAGCCGAGACCTGATTCAGAGCAAGGGTCTAACTCTTTTTAATATCATGAAGACTGAGAGAGGTGAGGAAGATGCACAAGAAACATTTGAAGGTAGTAGAGGTTGGTTTATGAGGTTTAAAGAAAGAAGCCATCTGCATTGCATAGACACGTAAGGTGCTGATGTAGAAGCTGCAGCAAGTCACCCAGAGATCTGGTTATGATCATTGATGAAGGTGGCAACACTCAACAACAGATCTTCAGTGCAGATGAAACAGCCTTCTATTGGAAGATACTATCCAGGACTTTCATAGCTAAAGAGAAAAAAATCAATGCATGGCTTCAAAGCTTCCAAGAACAGCCTGCCCTCTTGTGAAGGGCAAATGTAGCTGGTGACTTTAAGTTGAAGCTAATGCTCATTTACCATTCTGATAGTCCCAGGGCCCTTAAGAATTATGCTGAATCTACTCTGACTGTGCTTTGTAAATGGAACAACGTGGCCTGGATGATGGTAAATGTGTTTAGGGCATAGTAGAGTGAATATTTTAAGTCCACTGTTGAGCCCTCCTATGCCCTACTGCTCAGAAAAAAATGACTCTTCAGAACATGACCAGTCATTATGCATCTGGTTACCCAAGAGCTCTGATGGAGATGTTCAAGGAGGTGAATATTGTTTTCATGCTTACTAACATAACCGTCATTCTGTAGCCCACGGATCAAGGAGTAATTCTAATTTTCAAGTCTTATTATTTAAGAAATACATCTCATTAGGCTATAACTGCCATAGGTAGTGACGCCTCTAATGGAACTGGGAAAAATTAATTGGAAATAATTCACCATTCTAAATGTCATTAAGAAAATTTGTGATTCATGGGACGAGGTCAACATATTAACATTAACATGAATTTGGAAGAAGTGGATTCCAATCCTCATGGATAACTTTGAGGTCTTCAAGACTTCAGCACAGGAAGTCACCACAGATGTGGTGAAAATAGCAAGAGATCTAGAGTTAAATTGGAACCTGAAGATGTGACCAAATTACTGCAATCTCATAATAAAACGTGAACAGATGAGGAGTTGCTTCTTATGGATGAACAAAGCAAGTAGTTGATTGAGATGGAATCTGCTCCTGGTGGAGATGCTGTGAACATTGTTGAAATGACATCCAAGGATTTCGATACTGCATAACTTAGTTGATAAAGCAGTGGCTTTGAGAGGGTTGGAGAGGATTAACTCTAAATTTGAAAATACGTTGTACTATGGGAAAAATGCTATCAAACAGCATCATATGCTATGGAGAAATCTTTCTTGAAGGAAAGAGCCAATCAATGCAGCAAAATTCATTGTTGTCTTTTTATAAGAAATTGCCACAGCCATCCCAACTTCTAGCAACCACCACCCTAGTCAGTCAGCCATCAATATCAAAGCAAGACCTTCCATGAGCAAAAAGATTACCTTTGTTGAAGGCTTGGGTAATTGTTGGCATTTTTTAGCAATAACATATTTTTAAATTAAAGTGTGTATGCTGTTTTTATATACATAATGCTATTATACACTTAAAAGACTACAGCATTGTATAAATGTAACATTTCTATTCATTAGGAAACCATGAAACTTGTATGCCTCCCTGTATTGCTATATTCACTTTATACAGTGGTCAGAAACTGAACCCGCAGTATCTCTGAGGTATGCCTGTACATGTTCCTCAAGTTTTCATTATTATTTAATTATTCAGGAAATGTACTTAATTGGATTTCCATTTCTAGTTAACAGTTGCTTCTTTTGTGAGATTAACATTATTTGCCTTGTTTTAAGGATTTGTTTCTTTTGGCTGAGATGGATTATCAGCATCATTAGGTGACTAAACACATCTTGAACCATTTAACCTTATTTATGACTCTGAGTGGGGGAAATATTACCAATTGTAGGATAAAATAAAAATCTAGTTTTAATTATCAAAAATTAAATGCCAGCAAAATCTTGTGACTTTCTCAGAAAGCAGATACACAGAAAATTTTGACCAATAACCCCCTAAGGGTGCCCCATGAGTCCGGGAGGTCTGCTTATGTGTCTGCTGATAGATCTGCAATTGTGCCGTGTTATAAGGGAAAAAGAAAAACAATTCTACTAATGAATGCAGTTTTCCTTATTCTGTTGAACTTTTACTTGGACTTATACCTGAAGTCTAAGGACGTAATGTGGAAAAGAGAATGTATATTAACTATCAGTATAGAATATTAATGCCCTCACTCATTTCATCCACCCAGCTATTTGTTAGCACTTTATTTCTTGTGACTAATAAAAAAAAAATCAGAAAAAAAGTGCTTAATGGTAAAAACATATCATTTTTAACTGAGGCATTTATAAAGAGATGGTGGGGTGGGGGGACAGGTGGAGCATTTGCCATAGATAATCTCGTCTTTTGAGAGTATTGTGGTATATAATATTAAGGACAGCTTATACACAATAGAAACATGATAAATGGAAACATCTTTTGTTCCACAGATGGGGATTTTTAAGCTACTGTAATTATAATGAGTGTATAAGTGAATGTAATTAAGTTACACACAAATTCACTTTGGAGGTAGCTGTAAATTGCTTACTAAAAGTATCACTTAGAGAGGAAAAAGTGAAAGGTAATAGGCAGCTGCCAGTTAATCTCAAAAATGGAATAGAGTGGGGAAAATTAGGATACAGAAGAAACCGTGAAAATGTTTTACATTACTGAAAGAGAGGAGGGCAACGATAGTTATAGAAATATAATGGAAAAAAATGGGAATTTCTATTTATTGCTGCATGCTATGAGGGTGTGACGGGGGAGTAAAGAGAACTTTAGGAAACATCAGGAACTAACTTCCAATGGAGACCATGCCCAAACACTTGTCTTTTGAGCTGAGTGAAATGACCCAGGCTAGGAAAGGACGAAGACTTCAAGGCGGAGAATCAAAGATGCAAGCACACTTTGCAGAGGAAGGGCCACAGTGGGCTTATCTGGAAATAGCTGGACAAGGAAGGACCGTTCGCCTGTGGATCCTCCTCTAAGTCTGACTGAATCCATGGCGGTTTTCCTCATCTGGACCATGGCAGCTACTCTGGTCGCGGGATTTTCCCGTGTGTCTGTTGTAGCTTCTCAAAAAGGGAAGTTTGACAGTGGCCCAGGAAGACCACCCATAGGTACAGTGGTACAGACTCTTGAACACTTACTTCCTTATTTATGTGCCAAATGTCTTCATTTGCAACACCTCCCATTCACTGGGTGCCAGTTGAAATTGACAATTTGAAAACAATGCTGCAAGGTGGAGTTTTTCTTTTTTTCTTTTTTTTTTTTTTAAACAGTAGAGAGCATTGAAGCCCACAGAATTATATTTCTCAAGGCTCATATCTAGCAAATGATAGAATCTGAATGAATATCTTTACTCCAAAGCCCCAACTCCTTCCACTACTCGATACCGCCTCTCCTGTGTTTTTGTGCAAAGCAAATTGGTTCATGCAGCCATGATGATAAATATATATGTATGTATATGTGTGTGTGTGTGTATATGTGTGTGTATGTATGTGTGTGTGTGTATATATATATATAGCTTTAAACTATTATCCAGGTACACATTTCCTTTCCTAAATGAATAATGAATATTTGCTGTTCTCTACGATGATACCAATACCCATATATTCAGAACTCTGTGTTCCTTTGAGAAACCTCTTCTGTAAACTGATGACATGTCACATTATGATGCTATCACTATACTTTATTCCGAATTTACTTGCCCTAATAAACCACATCAGCATTTCATTCACTATTTACTACACAAAGTGCCAAATTACATAGTCTATTAGATGAAATATTAAAATGGAGGGTACTCGATAAAGCGTAGAATATGGCAACGTAATTTTAAAAAGACGTTCCACTCCAGTGTAAATACCGTGTTTATTTCTGGATATTGAATTGTTTTGACAGCTGTATGCACAAGTGAGTCCTGCAGCGTTTCTGTTTAGATTAAAGCTTCCAAACGCCATCTCCCTTGGATTGGAACGACTGGTTTACCTCGGAATTCAGCTTCTCTGCCGGCATGTTCATCGGCAGGTGACTACCTCAGAAGTCTTTCTGAAATAAAAGCAGATATTATATAAGGCTACTAAATCGAATCCAAGTGCTCCATTTCCTTTACACAAGCATGTTTTTAAAGTGCCTTAAAATCTATTATCTGCTCACACCATGTACTGTGACAATCATAACGGAAGGCAATATGTGACGTCCGCAGGAGACGCCAAGGAGCCCTGCCTAGCTCTGTCAGCAGTGCTCTCAGGGGACCTGTGGCTTCACCAGCCAGAGGTGGGTCCCTGCAGGAAAGCCACTGAGGCTCAGTTTGGGAGGTGTCGGATGGGATCAGAATGATACTGGAGAGGAGAGTTAAGGGGATTAGCCTTACCCTGAATGGGAGATTTATTTAGAAACTTGAAGTAGTAAGATAGTTGAGTTAATATTTATTTAGTCTTGAGGGGTAGAGAAAGAAGTATCATATCAAATATCTTTCTCTTACCTCTTCTGATCTCCTCAAAGCCCACAAAAAGTAGAAAATGTAACTGCTGAATACAAGTAATCTCCCAATTCATAGATCTGGGTCTTTCAGAAGGACAATGAATTGAGGATTCCTGCTTGCAGCCCATAGGAACCATGAGAGAAGTTGGAGTTTATCACTCATGGAGTGATGAGACCTTTGTAAAGGCTGGTATCCAGCCATCTTCCCAGCTTACCCAGCTAACGGCACTCAAATTCAACACTTCTTAAAATCATGTGGTCAAGCAAAACTTTAAGCCAAATATAGTCCAGAGATGTTTAGACCTCTGGGAGAAATAGAAGGGAAACATTGACTTGGTTTGAAATGTGTAAGAAGGGGAGAGGAGATTAGAGAATAAACAGCTTTGATCTATTTAAAGTGTTTGAATAAATGCCCTGCCAGTTGTTTTCAGATGCTCGAAATGTGGCTTCTCAAGGTGAGTTCTTGATATTGAGTCACTACCAAGATTCCACTAAATAAATCGTGGCATCTCTGTGCTATTGCCTGTGGCTCTGCAGAGACAGCCAAGTGTGGGATCCCCTTCCAGGTCTTATTTGTGGGCATTTTTGAGGAATCATCTTAAGAGTGACCCCAAATACCCCATTAGAGGCTCCTTCAGGTTTAGAATATGCAGAGCTTAAGTTTCCTAAGTAGTTGTCGTTTTATAGTAAGCAACTAAGCAGACCTTTCACTCAGCATGTTCTATTTCTTCTTGTAATAAAGTTTAAGCTCCTTTAACAGTTCTTGAGACTGCCAGGTAGAACGAAGGCTATTTGAATTCTCCTGTGCGTGGGCACTTGGTAACTAGCCTCACCAGTCTTATTATCCTGAAAATACAAGACTAATTACAGCAGATGAAAGCTTGAATAATCATGCCTTAAAATAAACTGGGTTAATAAAAGTGGGAAATTGCTTTTGCTGATGCCGTTGCTCTTCTTACGTAGAAACATCCGCTGGCCTGTGGGTGTCCAGGCCCTCAGGGGCCCACCTCATTGAAAACACATTAAGCTGCACTTTTGGTAGCGGCTGCTAAGTGGAACGCAGTTTTTTCTCTGATAATTGTTGTGTCACCTCCTTTATAATCTTCGATGAGACTGATAATCTGGGACTTAGGAAGAACAAGAGACAGAAAAAAGTATTTTTGAAACCCCAATAAATTGTTGTACTTAAAATAGATGGCAGGTTTACTTCAGCACTTGCCTTTTTTCCCTTTAAATGTCTGTCTCTTCTCTGTCCTTTTATTCTACACATAGAAAGAAAGGAAAAAAGAAGAAGAAGAAGAAGAAGAAGAAGAACTCCAGATAGACGGTCTATCTTTATCTCTTACCTTACATTTGTAAACCTAGCTTGATTTCGTGATGTTAAAGCATCACATTTGACCGTGCTGCGTGAATGCCAATGAGAAAGGGAATGGATGGTACCAAAGGGGGTGAACGATGGCCACACTCTGCTGCGAGAGACGGGGATCCTCTTGTTTTACTAGGCGTTCGCCCAAGCACACATGATGCTTTGTTTTCCTTTCCTCTTCTTGCCCAAGAACTATCTGGCTTTCACTTGAAATTCCACATTGCCTTAAGCATGAATAGTTTGGAGTATTAATAACCAAAACATGCCAAGCTCCAATGGCCAACTCTAGTACATGCTGGGGTATGGCTTTGGGTTGCTGATCTCCTTGCTGTCCTCTTACTCTCCCTATTAGCACTGCCTGGTTGACCAGGGTAGATGGTCTCATATGACTTCCATGCCTGACCCAGTGCTGGCAGCTCCTTCTGTGATGGTTCCAGTTTGCCATGTCAGTTTTTCCATGGCCACAGCATGACATCAGGGAGCCGATCTGTAGGCTGGCCATGGGCTTGTGTCATGTGCTGGTCTAAGAACTCCATCTAGTATGATGAACTGAACTGAATAGATCCCCTCTTTTGTACAGTTTGAACTAGACTCAAAGAGTTTTTTAGTCTGTACCCAGAAAGAAAGAGACAGCAGGAGTGGCCCAGATCAGGGCACTCAAGAAGGCCCAGAATATCTGCTTCTGGGGTTAAAAACCACGAGAAGAGCTGTGGTGTCACCGAGCTGTGGTGTCACTGGCCTCTTGGCCAGTCCTCTGAAGTAACTGGTCTTCCTTTATGCCAGCCCAGTCCTCTCTGTCTGTATGGAATTTGGACGCATATTCTGTGTTCCTTACACATTCACATAGCCTAGTCAGCCTACCAGTTTGCAGATTTGGATTTGAATATTAGTTCAACCAAGTTACTCGGAGCAAAAATACACTTTTATTACTTTAGAGGGTATTGGTTAACTATATGAATGCACAGGGAAATGAGGAAGAACAAAAAGCATCACCCTCCACCATCCTCTTAGGATGGAAATGCAAGCAGAACATACTTGTTCATGATTTGGGATGCATCTGAAGCTGCAGTGGTTCCTGCTGAGAACATCCAGCTCATGACTCAAGTTGCTGCTTGTCTCTACCTCGGAGACTGGGCTTCTCCTCCTGCCTTTACTTCGTCTTCCTCTTCCTCTCTCCTTATGGTCTCTTCCTACCTCTCTCTCTTCCTCTCCCTCTCCCTCTCCTCTTCCCCTCACCCTCTCCCTCCCTTTCCCTCTCTCTCTCTCTGTCCATTTCTTGGTTTCTGCACTACTTTGCTGTCTAGTATGTTTATACCTTTAACATTCAAGCTGTCCGGGAGAGAAGCATTGCCTAGTGTAGTAACTCCCCTCTCTGGAGGCCCCTGGCCGCAGGTTTTCACTTATAGGATCCCTGTCTCTCAGGGGATGAGTTGGGCTCCTCAGTGGCAAGGAGAGTGGGGTCATCTTTGCACAGTGGCTGCGTGTACAGCAGGAACACCCCGTGTAGCTTTTCTACACGGCAGGGGAACATAAATGTGAGTGATCACAGTGGTCAGGCTGTGGACCGCCCCCCCTCAAACATAAGGATCCATGTGGATATGTGTAAAACTGGTAATATGATACAGTTTGCCACTCTAGTGTTCTTTTTTTCTTCTTCTGAGTATCTTTTTCAACTTCTTTTATGGCAAATTCATTGTATTCTAAGATGGGTAAAGTAATCAGGAGTAACAAAATTCCCTTATTCACAAAAGAATGTGGTCTGTGTTCTTTGGAGGCAAATCCTGTTGTCACTGCCTCCTTCAGCAGGTGCCTAGAGCTCCAGTGACATAAAGTTAGGGCAAATGAGGGAGACAGAATCTAGTCCCCCAACTTAGAAAGCACTATGATGTCTGCTAAGTATTAGAATGAAGAGCTGAAGAGGATGTTCTTGTTTCTCAAGAGTGGAATTGAGGGTAGCAGGGAATCTTCCCGGGCAGGATGGTATTTAACTGGAGTTTTGAATAGTGTGTGCACACTCCCAGATGCACAGAGAACAGACGGAGGACTCAGACCTAATGGCTGATATACCAGACAAGAACCTTGAGTCCATGTCCGCCCAAAATTCAGTGAGAAGTATATTTATTTGTGTATATGTGTTATATGTTAATATGTGTGTGTATATATATATATAGAGAGAGAGAGTGGAGTGTGTGTGTTTGTGAGTGTGCGTGTGTGTGTGTAGAGAGAGAGAGAGAAGAGCCATATTTGTATCAGATTGGCAGAGTCATTCTTGTACTAAGGAATTTTCAAAACCATTTGTAAGTACAGGTCGAGTATCCCTATCCAAAATTCGTGGGACTGTAAGTGTTCTGGATTTCAGACTATTTTTTTGGAGTTTTAAATATTTGCAGTATGCTTCACTGGATGAACATTCCAAATCCAAAATCTGGAACGTTCCAGAGAGCATTTCCTTTAAGTATCCTGAAACAAAATAAGCAACTCCATGGAACATATTTATTAAACCATGTTAAGGCTCTTTTGTAGACACCAAATACACAAAGAAATGAAAAACAAAAACAAACAAACAAAAAAACCAGAAGATGATAAGCGGACTATGGATCTTCTTACCCACCCACCACCCCTACTCCAATGGCTTTTTTGAAGTAGTTTTTGCTGGAGAAAGTACCAGCTGCAGACCCTGGTTACTCATCACTGCGGCTCACACTTGAAGGTGTTAACTTAAGTTTAGTCTAAAGCTGTCTCCTTATATTTATAAAGTTTGGCCTAAAGATTTTGTCCTTCACTCTTCTCAGGAGACATGATTTGTTAGGTCTCTTTTTCCATAGTTTAGAATAAACGTGAAAATCATTATAAATGCATCCCTTATAATAGACTCCATGACAAATTCTACTACAAAGACTGTTGTTACACAAAAGACTCAATTCCGTTATTGAAATTGTTCTCAACAATAAAATCACACGAGATTATCTGTTGACTACCCAAAAATAATCTATTTTGTTATGAACACTTTTTGTTATACATAAAAATACATCAAATGTTATAAAGATTCAGTTATGAGAGATTAACAGTCTACTTGATTAAAACAAATACTATTTATCTAACTCTTAAAACTCTTCAATTTTAATTGATTCATAGAGACTCTGACTAGAAACCATACTTCAAATTCTTAATATTATCTTCCTAATAGTCATAATAGTAGCCTGCCTAAAGTACTATATTTTCTCAAATGTTTACATACAGCCATCCATAAAATGTCAAATGGTCCCTCTTCAGCCTAAACAACAAAAACTCCAAAAAGTGGTCAACAAGACACTGTAACATATAAATGACACACTGAGAACAAAAACCCAAAATAATAACTAAATAATAAACTAAATAATAACTAAAGCCAGCAGTAAAGTTTGGGTCACCCTATCACCTAACCAAAAAATAAATAAATAAATAAATAAATAAATAATAAATACATAAAATTATAAGAGGCTATTGTATTTGACTAAACTCATATACTAGGCTCCAACCAACCAGACCAAACTAAACTAAAGTCACTCATACTAAATATCACATAATCAAACTAAAACTTAAAAAAACCCCAAAAACTATAGCAGACCAGGTTTTATCTTCTAAAAATAAAAAATTTTAACACACAGAGGTTCCCTCTACTGTAACCCTTACAGAAAAGTGACCTAAAGTCCTTCTTTTCACTTTACAAAACCCATTATCCAACTACTTCCCAATAAAATTGAAAACCGTGTGAATATGTTTATAATCGTGACAAAATGTCATCAGTACCTAGAGTTTTGGTTAACCCCTCGTGATTTTTGGAGGTTGACCAAAAAGAGAGAATTGTTAAAGTAAATTTAGCCTAAGCTGCCTCCTTGCGTATTTTCAGTCTGGCCTAAAGTTTTCCCTGTACAGAGTAAACTGTATAAACAGGCTATAACCTCCTCTTGTTCCAAGCAGCAAGATCACCAAGTTTTGGCCTCTGAAAGGTGGCAAATTCTTCAAAGCATGTTCAAAGAGACACCAAGTGTAACCAATACAACTGTTTCTGTACCTCACTTCCATTCTCTGTATATCATTTTCCTCTTTTTTTCCGTAAGTCTTCTTTGACCACACAAAAACACTAGAGTCTCTCTAAACCTATTCTAGTTTGGGGACTATGTGATTCACAAATTATTCTTTACTCAGTTAAACTCTATTAAATGTAATTTTTTAAGCGCTTTTTTTGAACAACAGTTCGTGACTGTAAATATTTAATAATTTTCTTTCTTTAGATGGTGTGAAACATGTTCTTCTTTTATGTCACCAGGAACAAAAGATATGTAACAAGGGTATTAAAATTCTGTAAGAATTTCCTATAAAGGAAGTATTACATAGGTAGTCATCAGTTTGTCATAACTTTGTTTTTTCCCAAATCCCAATGAGAATTCCTAATTCACTGAGGCAAAACTATTGCACATTTTAGCTTCAAAAGTTATCAAATTAAAAAAAAAAAATTGATCACTTGCCAATGTTAGAAAAGAAAATACTCAGGGTTCTGGTTAATGTTTAAGGAAGAGGTTAGCAATGTCAAATAACAGGCCAAATAAGAGTTATATATTAACATCCAACAAAGAAATTGTCTAAGAACCATAGTTTATTAACTCAACAAGCACAAAAGAGGCTTACTACTACTTATTGACCAATAAGTTGTAGACTTAAAATAGCCAAACTCACCTTTACCTAGCCAAATTTTTCTCAGAAGAAAACTTAAACTTGCAATGAAAATTTGTTATAAATGAAAGCTCAGTTGAAGCAGCTATTATACTACTATTTACACATTGTTAACCATTTAAACCATTATTTTTTCAAAATATTCTGCTCACGTCTCATTAGTTGTCGTAGGTAAATATACTTGCTCCTCACTGTCTTAGTCTCTCAAAGAGATCTATTAATTATTTTTAGTGCTAGAGAAGGGAATTGACCTGAAAAAGTACTCCTGATAAAAGTGCCTGGTCTACATCCAGGTAAAATTGCCTACTCCTCTGGTAGTTGAGACCATGGTAAACAAAATCAACACATCTAGAGAGTCTTCCATTTTACATACTCAATCTTTTTCTCCACTCAAATTTCTTGCCTCTCTTGAAAATGATTTTTTTAAACACGATGTGGTAAAGATACATGGGCTTCGGTGTCAGGTACCCCAGACTGCAAAGTCCCCTTCTTAACCGTGCTTTTAAAAAGTTGGTTGTCCGGGGGAGGCATCGCGTATCAGCAGTTTCCATGATGCCCTGCAGCGTTCATTTATTTGTAATTTATAGTTTTTTATAATTTCAACTTTTATTTTACATTCAGGTGGTACCTGCGTAGATTTGCTAGACGGATAGATTGCGGGATGCTGAGTTTTGGGGTTCAAATCATTCTGCAACGCAAGTAGTGAGCGTAGCACCGAATAGCTAGGTCTTCAACCCTCCCTCCTCCCTTGCTCCCCTCTCTAGTAGTCCCCAGTGTCTGCTGTTGCCATCTTTATGTCCATGTTTACCCAACGCTTAACCCTCTTTGATGTTGTTTTTGTTCTGATAAAATGGAGATGCTAATATCCATCTTACAGGGCTGTCGTGAGGATAGCACGCGTAGCATGTGAGTAAACTCAGCGCCATGAGTGGAGCACAGTGTGTAAATGAGAGCTTCCCAGAGTCTCCAGGGACAACTTTCTGGGATGTTTACTTCTGCCTCTGGCCTGGAGGTTTGCATGCAAATAGACCATTAGAAGTAATGGACTGTATTCAGGGACACAGCCACTTGGCACTGACTTCATCAAATCTCTAGCCAAAGATGTTCCCCAACTGCAAAAAGATGTGGAATCTGTCATCCTTGCTTTCTCTATAGCTGTGCAGGGTCAATAGACTGAAGGACAAAAAGTAGAAAAGAAAGTAAGGAAACCAGTATGTCCTTCAGGAGGCAGCCAGAAGGATGGCGTCCACTCCAGCTTTCTCCTGGGCTTCCAGGAGGCTGGGCAGAGGGCATCTGGCAGCGGCTGCGTCTTCTTGAAGAGCTTTGTGCACTTCTGTCAAGAAAGTGCTGGGGCAAAATAATCTGCCACCCATGCCCTTCCATCGTTTCTGCTTCAGCAAGCTCACTCATTTCAAACCGAGGAGCCTCAGGAGCCCACAGGGCTGCCATGTTTGAGGAAGGTGGGGAAGGGACCCATTGTAAGAAGGGGAGGTGAAGAAGCATCATAACATGCTGCTGTACAATTACCCAACTTGTTGGCGTCACCGAACTGGAAAAAGAAGTGATGGGTGCAGCAAAAATAAAGGTTAGGATTCTCAGGCAGTGTACACAGTACCATTGAGTTCCATTGTGGAATGGATGCCATAACTAATCATCGCTAAGTTTTATTGAATGGTTATTATATACCAGATAACACCTTAATTGTGTTATTTTATTTGGTCCTCACAGCAACCTATGGGGTAGATAATGTTATTCTCATGTTTGTACATGAGGAAGCTAAGTCCAGAGAAACTAAGTAACTTGTCTTTAGGGTCACCCCAGTAGAAAGTGAGAAAGCCAGGTTTGAAAGTCTGATACTCAGATCCCAGAGTTCAGCTACAATAATGCTTAGGAAGAGTCCTGTATGTGTTGGCAGTCAGAACTCGCAAAGTTGCATGAGGGCGGCTGTGAGTCACCAAGGGACACTCATGATTGGTAACACCTGGTCACCACACTGCTTTCTAAAGAGGACAGTTCCCATTACCTGCAGGGTGCTGCTTTGTTGCCTGAGGATTTGGGTCAGAGCCCAGAGTGAACTGCTTGAAATAATACATGAGCACTTAGCAGTGTCCCTTCTTCTCTAATCTGTCCCCAGGAACGTTCCGCCCCTCCTGGGAGCAAATGTTGAACAAATGGATTGAAAGCATACCAAATAATTATCTTGCCCTAAGCATGAATCACTTTGCCTTCCCGTGATGGCCTTCTGTCTTCGTCTGGCTTTGACTTGGGTCAGGATGTCTGATAACCAGTGATGGCCATTGGGCTAATAGCAGTAGCATTCTGGACAAGAAGCCATGTATGGAAAACACCCCTTAGGCTCATAAGTTCCGAGTGGCTGCGTTCCATGCTCAGTACCATTTGTTCAATGATGCCCATGAGCCAAGCTATTGGTTTTTCAGTATCACTCACTAAACTGTTTTTCCAGACACAAGAAGTCCTATAGGACTCTTGGTGAACTACTAATATCCCACATAATACTACCATTCATACGCCAAGGCTTACTAGTAACGTGTACTCTGGAGATGCTGATAACTCAGTTAGTTGCTCTAACTATATTCATTTGTACTGCTTTACATAGATTGGACAGAGAAATATTGCGTGGAATAAGTAAATGTGAATTTCACTTTGGCTTTGCCACCAGCTCCCATTTTTATAAGTTTATTTCTCCAACACATCTAAGTAGATTCACCTTTCTTTCTCTCCCACCCCTCCAATTAAAGTAACCATTATGCTAGTTTAATGGGTAAGTAGTACCTTTTTTCATCTTTTGTTTGATAATAAAATGTAATTTGGGAAAATGAAGTTGTTTCCTGGATACCTCAAGCCAATAAAATGTTGACACAAAGATGAATATTTATAAAACATCCTTGGTTTTTCAGTCCAGTGTCCTTATCATTTGCCTTAGTTAGTGATATTAAAATACCCTGCCTTTTTTTTCTATATTAAAAAAAAATAAATCCCTGAATTCGAAAGGGTCAATGAGATATATCTCCATGAGAGGCAACATCCAAACCATCTGCCAGGTGAGTCCACCTTGTCACAAAGGATTGTGACTGACAGCAGAAAGAAAGCAGGCATGAGAAAACGAGATGCAGTCAAGAGCTACGACCACATCAAAAAGGAAAGAAAGATGAAATATTTCGATTACAGTGAAATTTGCTGTTAAGCTTTTTCTATGGAGAGAAAACCTTTCTTCATAGAAAAAAAAAACATATTTCAAGATTTACAACTCAAAAAGGGTAGGTGACCACTTGATGACAGAGAGGCCATGTGTTATTCTTGAGGACTGTCAAGTGCAGGGCTACCTGGCTGGGGGCTTTCCCTCCAGCAAACTGCCCCAATTCCACTGACCCAATAACAAGGATGCTAATTTTTCCAAATAGCCACAAGTCTTGAGGCAGGATACCTTCAGGGTTGGCTAACTCAGCTCCCAGCTCTCTCATCCTTAGTGCTATGCAAACTGTAGACAGGCTTTGTAGGGGAAGAGGGTTTATTTCTGTTTTTATAAAGAGGGGAGTTCACCTAAACATCATCAGCTACCCTGTTGTTGGCTTCTATCCCTGGATGCTGATTTCTGCCAGTGATCGCTGCCCTGGGGAGCATGAAGAGCTTAAATACATTTAAACTACGTACTCAATAGACTGTTGGACTTAATTTGAAACTAATATCTTTACTATTTGTTCTTTGTGAGTAAATAAAATCCTTAATTGACATTACCAGATGCTGAACTAGACAAATGGTTAATATCTTTGTGGAATGTGTACAATTATATCACCCACACAAATTGGCTAATGATCTAAATATTTTTGAAAGGACATTGGGTAGTGTAATAAAAGTCATACCTGATGTTCAAGGGTAGATTTATGGCACTGATATCCTTTAATCATGCTGAAAATTTTCTCAGGTAGAATGATATTTCGTAGAACCAGAGTTTTGTTAGCAAGGGCCAGCACAGCACCAACAACTTTTCTGTCTCTAGAACTGCCTCTTCCCTTGAGTTCCCTTGACCTCAGACGTAGTGAAAGGAGATTTTCCAATTCTATATAAAAATAGCAGCCAAAGAACTTAATCCAGAAAGTTTCCTGTTTTGTTTCTTTTTGGATGCATATTTGAGTGGGATTTTGAAGCTAACCTGAAGTATAAGGGAACTCTATTATGGGCTTATTTGACTTACTGTAAGTCATGTTTGCAACCAGCAAGCTTATGCTTTATTTCGTTTTCTGTGACAATGAAAGAAATGGGAAAAAATTCTCACCAAAATGTGGATGGGGTAATGAGTGCTAGTGTCCATGCAACATGTAACCATGGCCTAGCTGATAAAAAAAAAAAAAAAAATTCCTATTGATGCTATCTTTTTAATCACGAGGTAATTGTGCTGAGAGCTAAGAGAACTAGGCCAATATTAAAAGTAGCCTAAATGAGCAGCAGAGACACAGGATTGGCTCTCAGCGATTGTGAAAAAGCACTTCATTGTTGGCATCACAAATTATGCTATATCAACTGGAGAAAATATTTGAAGGACATTGAAGAGTTAAGAGAAGGCGACTAGCTAGTTGCCACTGGTTGTCTGCATTAAGAGGTATTGCTTTGGTCTAAATCTTTTGACTTTCTTTCTTAGATGTTCTATACATTCGGTGAGAAGGCAGCCTGTGTTTGCATAAGCATTTCTGTCACTGCCCACCCAGCTATGAGGACAGAGTGTGAGCTTCTGTGCTGCTGGTACCTTTGGGATTCGTGCTGACTTGTGATAAGCCTAGGAGGGTCACAGAGAGAAGGATGTAAGGATGTAAGAAGGATGACCTTCAATGTCTTCAAGAATAGTTGTGTTTTAAGAAACAATGAGACTTTCATGTCCTGATGGCAGTCAGTGTAGAAATTCCTGGCATTTGACAACAGCATGGAATCACATTCAATAGTAATGCAAAGAGTCTGGCTTCTGCCTTCTCAAGTAGATTCAATAGTGCCCTTAACTATCCTGGTAACTGCTCTAAAAATATATTCTAGAGTCGTAAGAAGCCCAGTTTTGGCCCCTCACCCCCCTACCTGTATAAACACCCAGATATGCTCCATGCAGTCTTGGATGTGAGAGTGATTCCCAGTTCTCCCAACCCCTCCCCAGCCATGCCCTTTGTGCTGCTCTGCAATGCTTGTCTCGGGAAGAAACTATTTCCCAGATGCCCTTGCCAGCGAGTTCCTGTGACATCTGCTCAGTGGATCCAAAGGCAGGCCAGGGGAAAGGCGCTGTCATTTTCTCTTTTCTCCCCTTCCCTCTCTCCTGCTTCTGGAAGTGTCTATGATCCCTTTTCCATGCCATTCCTCTGTGACTGGGAGGCAGTGCCTTGGTGGTTTCTCCCCACTCAGTTGGCCCATCTTCAGGGGCCCTGGCATGCACTCAGCACTCAGAGGTTCTGATAAAATACTTTCTCGAGTTTCCTGAGTCCTGGGGGCAGTAGCTGTTTCGTACAGTTTACCAGGTGATCTAATCTCACTCTATCCCTTTTTTCTTTCTTTTTTTCTCTCTCTGCTCTTTTAACATTTTGTAACAGATTTCTTGTATTCAGTGCACTCTTAAGAAGTACCTAATACATCTTGTATGTGGTGGGATTAATAGTACTTTAAATAGTACACACAACCTGTCTGAAAAAGGCCTGAAAAGAGCTGTGAAATAATTTATACTCCTTTTCTTAGAGAGTCCACATTTAGGACTCTATCCTGGAAATGAAATCATAGATGGTCCTGGAGATTTTATGAGCATGGGTTTTCATTGGAGGGTTAATTTTTAATAATAGAAACAGGAATTAATTGAAGAACAAAAGGAACCATTAAAATACACTCATACAATTATGATACACATACACATTAAGATACTATACCATTATTAAAAATCATGTTTTCCAAAGAAAATGTTCATAGCATAAGCAAAAAAACAGTGTATTAGTCTGTCCTCACGCTGCTCTAAAGCACTGCCCAAAACTGTGTGATTTATAAAGGAAATAGGTTTATTGACTCACAGTTCTGCATGGCTGGGGAGGCCTCAGTGAACTTACAGTCATGGTGGAAGGGGAAGCAAACACGTGGTTCATCACATGGTGGCAGCAAGGAGAACTGCCAAGCAAAAGGGGAAAAAGTCCCTTATAAAACCTTCAACCCCCCTGAGAACACACTCACATCATGAGAACAGCAGGCATGGGGGTAACTGTCCTCATGATTCAGCTGCCTTCCACCTGGTCCCTCCCATAACACGTGGGGATTACGGGAACTACAATTTGGGATGAGATTTGGGTGGGGACACAGTCAAACCATATTAAACTGTATACAAAAGAGTATGAGGAAATGTATAAGGGAATAAACATTTTAATTTTTAAAAATTTATTTTGAGATGGAGTTTTGTTCTTGTTGCCCAGGCTGGCATGCAATGGTACAACCTCCGCTCACCACAACCTCTACCTCCCGGGTTCAAGCGATTCTACTGTCTCAGCCTCCCAAGTAGCTGGGATTACAGGCATGTGCCACCACACCCGGCTAATTTTGTATTTTTAATAGAGATGGGGTTTCTCCATGTTGGTCAGGCTGGTCTCGAACTCCTGACCTCAGGTGATCCACCCACCTCGGCCTCCCAAAGTGCTGGGATTACAAGCATGAGCCATTGCACCCAGCTGGGAATAAACATTTTTAGAAACACACCTTTATAACTATGAGCAAAGAAACATTTCTATTAACTTACCTTTACAGGAAGTGTAGTGGACAGAAATCAGGCAGGTCTCTGTTGGGGTGATTGTTATTTTCTTTTCTGTGTTTATTTTTGGAATTTGAAAAAAAATGTCCACCATGACTTTTTTAATAAGCAAAAGATAATTAATACATTTTAAAAGAATAATAGTCCTTATTATACCATATATAATATTAAATCCCAGTTGGATTTAAGATCTAAGAAAACCAACCAAAATCCGTTCAATCTTGTACAATAATGGAAGAAAACATTTTTGTAATCCCAAAGGAAAAAAGAATAAAAAATATTTTCAACAATGATTAATGTGTAGATAAAACACAAATATGATCAACATAAAAAGATCCTTTAGAACAGGGTGATTTTTAATTTACAAAAAAATTATTGTGACCTATCAAATTGGCATTATAAAACTGCATTTGTGGGCAAAGGGCCATTCCCATAATATTGGTGAGAATATAAATTACCATTAAAGGTTTTTTGCGGTACTCTGGGCAAGTACCCATCAGGATTTTGTGTGTACAAATCTTTGGGCAGTAATTTTACTTCGAGGCATCTCTCTAATGGAAATACTTGTATAAATGTGCTACAATGCAAGTTGAAGGGTATTTCCAGTATCCATGTTCTCAGTGGACGTTTATTGAGAATCTACTATGTGGCAGACATTGTTCTAATAAAGGACACATTAGAGCACACCAGAGAAAAATCTTATTTATAGTACATGAAAACAGTAAACATGTAAAGAAATTCATGAACGAGATGATTCCAGAGGGTGATGGGTGCTATAAAGAAAATAAACCAAGAAGGTATAAAAGATATTGACTAAGGATAAATTAGATTGTGTAGAACAGGAGCTCTAGAAAGACCTCACCAAGGAAGTAACCTTGGAGCTGAGCGGTGAGAGAGCAGGAACCACCACGCCAACACCTTGGGACAGGACATTCCACAGAGATGCATAGACAAGGTTGGTAAAGCCCAGGCGTGGAAGAAAGGCCAAGGACACAAAGATTTGGTTAAGAAGTTCCAGAGGAAGACAAAGACAGATAGTAAGTTGCATAAGAGTCCAGGGGCTATAGTAAAAAGCTTGAAGTTGATGTACATCCTTTTGTTTTTGAAACAGTAAAAAATTAGGGAAAAGTGTTTCAACATTCATCAGTAGGGGAATGGTTGAATATGTTACTGAATATAATCATCTTGTAAAGTACTATCTAGATGTTAAAAAAATGGAAAGCTCTGTATTTACTGATATGGAACAATGTGAATCATACTATTAAGTGAAAAAGCACATTATAGAACAATACGCTTACAAAATACAATATCCAAATATACATATATACACAGATAAAGATGAAATTCAGAGGTGAGGATGTGGGACTTTGACTTTTTACTTTATACACTTAATTATTGTTTGATTTTTTTTAAATTATGGATTTATTTTATTATTGATAAAAATATACAAATGTTACAATATTCCTGTTTATAAAAAAAATGCTTAATGAAGTATATTTAGAAAACTGGGAAATTGAAACAGTTTTTAGCCAATGAAAATCCCACACTACATATTGGCAAAAAAAAAAAAAAAAGAGAAGAGAGATTTCTATTCTAAAAAATGCCTTAGGGCTTGTAGTTTCTTATAACTTCTGTGACTACCTATGGAGTATAAGTATTAGATTGTATTCTACAAATTGACAGCCCAGGATCATATTCCTGGTTGCTTTGTTTTTTACACAAGTATCTTTATCTGAACTCTGGCTCATTCTGGAAATGTAAGCCTCTCCTCCCTCTTCCTGATTCCCCTTCACACCCCACAACCATGTCAGTTGTGCAGCTATTTTCTGGTTTAAATTTCAGAACACAGAGAGGGCCCAGCTCTCTGTATGTTCAAGTAATCCTTTAAGGGGTGCTCTCTAGCCACATGAGCTTGCAAGATAAGGAACTGAGTGTGGGGCTTTCTTCATTCGAAAGAGTATTTTGAGAACCTTCTTTGATGTTTGAAGCCCCTTTTCTTCTGACCTCCCACTTGCCAAAGTAGATTCTCTCTCTCTCTCTCACTCTCTCTCTCTCTCTCTCTCTCTGTTTCTTTCTTTCAATTCTGGGAACATTTTATTCCCAGGTTAGTTATAGTCAAAAGAAAGAGAAGTTTGGAATTTCTTCTGTTTGAACACCACTATGTAATTGCAAGGCACAAGTCTCCATGACACTGATGACAACTCAAGAAAGCTCAAATTAAGGAAAAGTCCAATTGAAAGGTCAAGGTATGGAAAAGTAGAGATAATTGTTTGGGTGTTATTTTAAAGAGCAATGCGTTGGCGAAATATTCATCATGATTGTTTTTGGATATATTGAATGCCAGTTATTTATAATCTTGAATCATACATACCAGTGAATGTCTGTGTAGATGATATTATCAAGTCTGGGGTTTGACTTTACCCCACTTACAAATCAGTGCACCTGTTACTGTATCAGGCTGCTGGTGGAAGACGTGAGTCTTGGGGCCAAAGGCAAAGGGCTTTATTACACAGTGCTCAGCAGTGCAGCAGCTTTTCTGTGTTTATTTCTGTGCAGGGAGTGAAGCAGTCAGCTCAGAGGGAACCTACTCATGGGTGGATTTGCATCACAGGTGGTGAATACTGAGCTGGGACTACTTTTATAGCAAGCAGTATGCAAACCTTTTGTCTAACGGAAGACCTCACTTTATCTCTGTAGGTTACCAGTTGCATAAGCAACCCTGAGTAGTCTGTTTAAAGCAGACAGGCCGTTCTGATCTTAGCAAGTCCAGCAAGATGTATAGAAGGGAGAGAGGCCCAAAGGGGACTGTATCACCCAATGAGTTATAATTTTATATCACAATATCTAATACTATATAATCATGTTAACATAGTCCTGCATATTACATATGCATTTCAAATCTTTTAAAAAGGTTTTCGTTAACTGAAGGCATAATAGTGAACAATGATGATGTCTTTGCTTAATTTTAAAAAAGAACACGACATAATTTGGAAAATAGCATAGAAATGAAAGAAGGAAAATGTCACTTGTGCTGTCAAGTTTGGATTTATAGTTCACTATGATTAAGTGTAGGAGAACAAACTATTTTCAAATAGACATATTTATTAGCTACTAACTGGAGGTACATTAAATACAGATACCTCAATGGCATCTGGGATAGTATAGAAAAATACTTTTTTTCATACAGAAAGGGGGTTAGTGGTAACAGAACTTCAGATTCAACATAGAAACCAAATTGAATTACAGCAGCATCAAAAGATTTTCAAAGAGGGGCCTTGGACAATGTACTTTGAATGACCTCTGCAGAGCACTAATACAGACACATGCCTGGGCAGGACCATGGAGGGCCAAGTGAAGCCAACCCTCTTTCCCGTAAGTCAAGTCAGGGTAAACAATTTTTTTTGTTTTGTTTGGAGAAGGAGTCTCGCTCTGTCGCCCAGGCTGTTGCACAGTGGTGCTATCTCGGCTGACTGCAAGCTCCATCTCCCAGGTTCACGCCATTCTCCTGCCTCAGCCTCCAGAGTAGCTGGGACTACAGGCGCCCGCCACCACGCCCGGCTAATTTTTTTGTATTTTTAGTAGAGAGAGGGTTTCACCATGTAGCCAGGATGGTCTTGATCTCCTGACCTCATGATCCACCAGCCTCGGCCTCCCAAAGTGTTGGGATTACAGGCGTGAGCCACCGCGCCTGGCCAGGGGAAACAATTTTTATAGAACAGTGTTTTTTATTGTGAAGGATAACTTTTGTGGAATCAAGTTTTTTCTGGGTTAGAAGAGGCTTTTCCATGTACTCTGAGTGCTTGTTCACAGCAGTTTTGGATGAGGATACCAGAAAGAGCAAGAAATTTGAATGTGAGTTCACCTCTTCCCACTATTGTTTCTTAATATTTACAGTGTCTCCCATGTTAGTCTGATTTATCTAACAGAATTTTCTTCTATACTAAAAGGAAGAAAAATAAAATAGCGAAACACGTATAATTTTCAGTAGAAATTGATTTTTAGTATTATCAAATTTTAATTCAAATAGGATTATTTTTCAGTTATTTTACGTGGCCCTTATTTTTGAAAGTTAAACTTGTGTCTCCCACCTCCCACCCCCAAATATCTCAGTGCATTACTATTACTTTTTTAAAGACAGGCAACTAAGCATTATTCTATTTTGAGTCATAGAAATGTGGTTTGTATGTTCCAAATAGCTAAATTCTAAAATTCATATGATACAACTTTTTAAACATATGTTTTACATGGTAGAGAGAAATGACAAAAACATTCTTGAGATGATTTGATTTTTCATGAATTAAATATAGACTTGTTGAGTCAATTTATAAATTGACAAGTAGAAGTAACAGCATGTTCTTTGAGGCTTTATAATTTATCTACTGAACCATAATTTTATAAATGAGTATCCTTTTGATACTTCCCTTTGAAACACTGCATATTTGGAAAAATGTTTGGGATCTTTTACTTTTAAACATTTAACACACATGGTATAGAATGTGAGCAATTCATTGTTGAAAATCTGAGAGTTGCGCAGTCCCTATTTTTCATAAATCATATATATGCTTTCCTTCTTTTTTGGGTAGAATTGTAATTGCCAGCTTTGTTTATTTGATACTTCTTTCTTAGTAGGTCTTCAGCTGATTCTCCACCACTGTTATAGTTAATGGCCTCAAGGTTTGGTTTGATATCAGGCTACATGTGCTTACAGAGACGGGAAATACATGAGTAGATACGACTTTTGGCATATTAACCCTAGTAATTCCTTTAGTGGAAAAACTTAAACATAATTTGAACAGAACATCAAACCTATGCACATCATGCTTGCATCACTGCTGCAAAAATCAGTGTGGCTTTTTTACAAACAAAGAAATGGAAAACAAAAAAAAGCAGGGGTTGCAATCCTAGTCTCTGATAAAACAGACTTTAAACCAACAAAGATCAAGAGACAGAGAAGGCCACTACATAATGGTAAAGGGATCAATTCAACAAGAAGAGCTAACTATCCTAAATATATATGCACCCAATACAGGAGCACCCAGATTCATAAAGCAAGCCCTTAGAGACCTACAAAGAGACTTAGACTCCCACACAATAATAATGGGAGACTTTAACACCCCACTGTCAACATTAGACAGATCGAGACACAAAGTTAACAAGGATATTCAGGGATTGAACTCAGCTCTGCACCAAGCAGACCTAATAGACATCTACAGAACTCTCCACCCCAAATCAACAGAATATATATTCTTCTCAGCACCGCATCACACTTATTCCAAAATTGACCACATAGTTGGAAGTAAAGCACTCCTCAGCAAATGTAAAAGAACAGAAATTATAACAAACTGTCTCTCAGACCACAGTGCAATCAAACTACAACTCAAGATTAAGAAACTCACTCAAAACTGCCCAACTACGTGGAAACTGAACAACCTGCTCCTGAATAACTACTGGGTATATAATGAAATGAAGGAAGAAATAAGGATGTTCTTTGAAACCAATGAGAACAAAGACACAACATACCAGAATCTGTGGGACACATTTAAAGCAGTGTGTAGAGGGAAATTTATAGCACTAAATGCCCACAAGAGAAAGCAGGAAATATCTAAAATTGACACCCTAACATCACAATTAAAAGAACTAGAGAAGCAAGAGCAAACACATTCAAAAGCTAGCAGAAGGCAAGAAATAACTAAGATCAGAGCAGAACTGAAGGAAATAGAGACACACACAAAAAAACCTTCAATAACTCAATGAATCTGGGAGCTGGTGTTTAGAAAAGATCAACAAATTGAGAGACCGCTAGCAAGACTAATAAAGAATAAAAGAGAGAAGAATCAAATAGTTGCAATAAAAAATGATAAAGGGGTATTACCACTGATCCCACAGAAATACACACTACGATCAGATAATACTATAAACACCTCTACGCAGATAAACTAGAAAACCTAGAAGAAATGGATAAATTCCTGGACAAATACACCCTCCCAAGACTAAACCAGGAAGAAGCTGAATCTCTGAATAGACCAATACCAGGTTCTGAAATTGAGGCAATATTTAACAGCCTACCAACCAAAAAAAGTCCAGGACCAGATGGATTCACAGCTGAATTCTACCAGAGGTACAAAGAGGAGCTGGTACCATTCCTTCTGAAACTATTCCAATCAATAGAAAAAGAGGGAATCCTTCCTAATTCATTTTATGAGGCCAGCATCATCCTCTTACTAAAGCCTGGCAGAAACACAACAACAAAAAAAGACAATTTTAGACCAGTATCGCTGATGAACATCGATGCAAAAATCCTCAATAAAATACTGGCAAACTGAATCCAGCAGCACATCAAAAAGCTTATCCACCACGATCAAGTGGGCTTCATCCCTGGGATGCAAGGCTGGTTCAACATACGCAAATCAATAAACGTAAACCATCATATAAACAGAACCAAAGACAAAAACCACATGATTATCTCAATAGATGCAGAAAAGGCCTTTGACAAAATTCAACAGCCCTTCATGCTAAAAACTCTCGAAAAACTAGGTATTGATGGGATGTGTCTCAAAATAATGAGAGCTATTTATGACAAACCCACAGGCAATATCATGCTGAATGGTCAAAACTGGAAGCATTCCCTTTGAAAACTGGCATAAGACAGGGATGCTGTCTCTCACTACTCCTATTCAACATAGTGTTGGAAGTGCTGGCCAGGGCAATCAGGCAAGAGAAAGAAATAAAGGGTATTCAATTAGGAAAAGAGGAAGTCAAATTGTCCCTGTTTGCAGATGACATGATTGTATATTTAGAAAACCCAATCCTTTCAGCCCAAAATCTCCTTAAGCTGATAAGCAACTTCAGCAAAGTCTCAGGATACAAAATCAATGTGCAAAAATCACAAGCATTCCTATACACCAATAGCAGACAAACAGAGAGCTAAATCATGAGTGAACTCCCATTCACAATTGCTTCAAAGAGAATAAAATACCTAGGAATCCAACTTACAAGGGGTATGAAGGACCTCTTCAAGGAGAACTACAGACCACTGCTCAACGAAATAAAAGAGGACACAAACAACTGGAAGAACATTCCATGCTCAGGGATAGGAAGAACCAATATTGTGAAAATGGCCATACTGCCCAAGGTAATTTATAGATTCAATGCCATCCCCATCAAGCTACCAATGACTTTCTTCACAGAATTGGAAAAAACTACTTTAAAGTTCGTATGGAACAAAAAAAGAGTCCGCATTGCCAAGACAATCCTAAGCCAAAAGAACAAACCTGGAGGCATCACACTACCTGACTTCAAACTATACTACAAGGCTACAGTAACCCAACAGCATGGTACTGGTACCAAAACAGAGATATAGACCAATGGAACAGAATAGAGCCCCCAGAAATAATACCGCACATCTTCAACCATCTGCTCTTTGACAAACCTGACAAAAATAAGAAATGGGGAAAGGATTCCCTATTTAATAAATGGTGCTGGGAAAACTGGCTAGCCATATGTAGGAAGCTGAAACTGGATCCCTTCCTTACATCTTATACAAAAACTTATTCAAGATGGATTAAAGACTTAAATATTAGACCTAAAACTCATAAAAACCCTAGAAGAAAAGCTAGGCAATACCATTCAGGACATAGGCATGGGCAAGGACTTCATGACTAAAACACCAAAAGCAAAGGCAACAAAAGTCAAAATTGAGAAATGGGGTCTAATTAAACTAAAGAGCTTCTGCACAGCAAAAGAAACTACCATCAGAGTGAACAGGAAACCTACAGAATGGGAGAAAATTTTTGCAATCTACTCATCTGACAAAGGGCTAATATCCAGAATCTACAAAGAACTCAAACAAATTTACAAGAAAAAAAAACCCCATCAAAAAGTGGGCAAAAGATATGAACAGACACTTATGCAGCCAACAGATGCATGAAAAAATGCTCATGATCACTGGTCCTCAGAGAAATGCACATGAAAACCACAGTGAGATACCATCTCACACCAGTTAGAATTACTGAGCATATACCTAAATGATTATAAATCATGCTGCTATAAAGATACATGCACACGTATATTTATTGCAGCACCATTCACAATAGCAAAGACTTGGAACCAATCCAAATGCCCATCAGTGGTAGACTGGATTAAGAACATGTGGCACATATACACCATGGAATACTATGCAACCATAAAAAAGAATGTGTTCATGTCCTTTGTAGGGACATGGATGAAGCTGGAAACCATCATTCTGAGCAAACTATCGCAAGGAGGGAAAACCAAACACCACATGTTCTCACTCATAGGAGGGAATTGAACAGTGAGAACACTTGATACTGGGTGTGGAACATCACACACTGGGGCCTGTTGTGGGGAGGGGGGAGGAATAGCATTAGGAGATATACCTAATATAAATGACGAGTTAAGGAGTGCAGCACACCAACATGGCACATGTATACATATGTAACAAACCTGCATGTTGTGCACATGTACCCTAGAACTTAAAGTATAATTAAAAAAAAAAAATTAAAAGACAAGCCAGAAAATTTTTCTCCATCTTCTGTCTCATGGTCTGTTAGTATTATGCTGCCCCAGCTACTATTGAAAAAGTCTCATAGACTGGGCACTTAAACAGCACGTTTATCTCTCTGAGTTCTGGAGGCTGGCAAGTTCAAGATCAAGGTGGTTGCTGGTGAGGCCTCCCTTCCTGGCCTGTAGAGAGATGCCTTCTCGCTGTGTCCTCACACAGAGTTGAGCTCACTTTTTTTTTTTTTGTTTGTGTGTTTGTTTTGTTTTGTTTTTTTCCGTCTTATCAAGTTTCCAATCCTGGCTTGTGACCTCATCCTCATGACTTCATCTAACCCTAGTCACCTTTCAAAGGCCCTACCTCCAAATAGAATCACATTGGGGTTTAGTGGTTTAACATATAATTTTTGAGAAACAGACTTTGGTCTCTCTCTCTCTCTCTCTCTCTCTGTCTGTCTCTTTCTCTCTCCTTCTCCCTCTCTCCTTCTCCGTCTCTCCTTCTCCCTCTCCCTCTCTTTCCTTCTCTCTCCCTCTCTCTCTCTCTCTCTCTCTCCCCGTCCCCCTCTCTTCCCCTGATGAGCCACTCCAAATGCAAAGCTAACTCTGAAGTAAAAATGTAGCCGTATCAACTTGACTGATGTTTACAAGCTATGGTTTCCCGGGTGGTGAAAGGCCTGTCTTCCCAGCTAAGAAGATGGATTGTCTTGTTCCACAGCCAGCATCAAAGGCACTGGATGGGATGCCAAAGTTTCTGATGAGAACATTTCACTTAAGATAAAAGGCACTTCTAAAATCCTGGGTCTCTGTTTTGCTTTGTTTTGTTTTTCATTTAAATGATCCAGTAAAGATCAAAGCTGTCAAAAATTTAATTCAAAAACTCATCATTTATCCATCTTGTCTCTCAAAGGCCAATTCCTTCATTCTCTTATTTTTAATCAGTATGTCTCATGCCCAGCACAATCAGAGGTGCACACCCACTAATTCTATAACTCAGCAGAAGTCTTAGGAAGCACTGGCCCATGGTGTGCCAAGGAAAGATAGAAGCAATGAGAAAGGTGGGGCGAGAGCTTCGCAAGGGATCTTGCCATTGTTGGTGTTTAACTTTTACTGCTGCTTCTTCTTTTTTTTTTTTTTTTTTTTTTTTTGAGACAGAGTCTGGTTTTGTCGCCCAGGCTGGAGTGCAGTGGCGTGATCTCGGCTCACTGCAATCTCCGCCTCTTGGGTTCACGCCATTCTCCTGCTGCAGCCTCCCGAGTATCTGGGACTACAGGCGCCCACCACCACACCCGGCTAATTTTTTTGTATTTTTAGTAGAGACAGGTTTTCACCGTGATGGTCAGGATGGTCTCGATCTCCTGACCTCGTGATCCGTCCGCCTCGGCCTCCCAAAGTGCTGGGATTACAGGCGTGAGCCACTGCGCCCAGCTACCTTTGACTTCTTGACCTTTGTGAAAGACTTCTGATTTACATGACTTTGTGTATGTAGGTTTTTTGTTGTTTGTTTGTTTTGTTTTTTAAAGAACAAATGACTTATTTGCTTATTTTTAATATTCAAAAAAGAAGAAAAGATATCTGTATCAACAGTGGACAGAGGTTTTATGGGAAATACAGCTACATAAAGGTTACCATTCTTTTGAAAGGAAAGCGTTTTTCCTTCAAAATCCATTAATTTGTTCAGCACTTATTTTAAAAGGAAACTGAATAAATGCAAATGTTAGGGGATGTATGTATGAATGTGGCGTTGTCTAAGAAAATGATTCACAGAAAAATTAGGAATTGTTGAAGAACACCTTACTGCATTTCAAAAAAGTGAGTGCCATGGTTTAATAACAAATGTTAAAAAATAAATGGACTATAAATTTCACTATTAGAACACTTTCTGTTTATTTTTAAAGGAGTGCAATGAGAGGAAATAAATTTTTCCACTTATTTTGTGCCAGGTACCCCACAAACACACACATGCACACACACAGACACACACACACACACAGACACATACACGTAAATATAAATTATATTTTGTCATATTTTAGTAAGTGAGAACATAACTGAAAAGTGAGAATTTGAAAAATTATAAAATATTATATGCCATAGGAGGAGAAGGGAGACAGTTTAGAGAACATTTTGAAGAATAAAAATAATATAAGCCAATTATGAAAGATTTTCAAATAAAAATGTGTTCTATGGCATATTTGTTCTGTAGAATACTGATAGGTTCTTTGAAAAGAGAATGCCACAGTGAAATAGTTTAGCAAACCCTTAACTAAACATGCACTTTTACTGTACGAATTTTCCAATTCCATTAAGAGGCAAGTGTCTATTCTCTAAAAATAATAATTCTTGAACGTATTTGACCACTGAACACTATTTTTCCTTGCAGAAGATCAAGAAATGGGTATTGAGACATTTTGGGAAGTAAGGGTTTAGCTGCCTGCCCCAAATGCAGGAAATGAGATCACTTATAACCACATTTTTTTTTTTTTAAATTTTAAAAGGTACATTTAGTTATAGCAAAGAAAAAGGAATACTTAACTCATGGTTTTGTTCTGTTTTGAGAAAATACTGAGGAGATTTCACTAGCAAATTAACTCTTGTAGTAAAAAAGATTATTGGTTAAAAGTCAAGTGATTGAATTTTTTCCTGATTCCATTACTAAGACTTTGGACAAGGTGAGTTAACATCTGACAGCCCCATTTTCCAGCTCTGTAAAATGAACTGGCCTTGTTAGGACTCTCAAAGCTCAACTTTCTCAACATTCGTGGAGCTAAATTCTACCTAATTTTCCGAATGTCCTTGACAAACCAAATCTAGATAAGTTAATTTATTCAATCAGTCACCTCCCAAGTATTTATTTCCCTGGTGCTTTTCCTCTACTGTGGCACTTCCATGTACGTGTGTTCCTGTGGGGCTGATGGGCTGGGGAAGTGGGAGAGATAATTTTGGAAACAAGTAAACAAATATGTGAACAAAGTGATTTTTCTTTTTCTTTTTCTTTCTTTCTTTTTTTTTTTTTTTTTTTTTTTTTTTTGAGACAGAGTGTCGCCCAGGATGGAGTGCAGTAGCACAATCTCGGCTCACTGCAACCTCCACCTCCCAGGTTCAAATGATTCTCCTGACTCAGTCTCCTCAGTCGCTGGGATTACAGGCACCTGCCACCACACCCAGCTACTTTTTGTATTTTTAGGAGATAGGAGGTTTCACCATGTTGGCCAGGCTTATCTCGAACTCCTGACTTCAAATGATCCACCAGCCTCGGGCCTCCCAAAGTGCTGGGATTACAGGCGTGAGCCACTCTGCCTGGCCTGAGCAAGGTGATTTCTGATAGTGAGCACTACTTTGGAGAAAAAAATCTAAAGTGATAACATAGGGATAGGAGACGCTTTATGATAGGCTGCACTCTACATTTAGAGAGCTAAATGCATCCAGTGAAGAATGTTTAATGACCTTTAATGGTATGTACTAGAACTATTTCAAAATTAGTGAAGTATATTTTTATCATGAATATGGCGTTGTCTTAAAGATAAGAAACAAAAAATAAGTTCTTTTATGAACTGAGAAATGTAAATTGGTAGTACTTGAAAGTTTATAGCCAGAAATGCTTTCATTAAACAATTTAATTATTATTTTAAAAAGAAGGAAAAGAAAACCTTAAATCTGTAAATAATGCTAAGATTTTCAAACAGTAAAATACCAAGCTGATTGAATTAGATTGTGGAAATATTTTGATAGTTTACAAGACTGGAAAGAATCATGCCAGGTAACTTTCAATATGGCAAGTGGAAAATAAAGATTTGGAAAAATATTTCGAACTGTTTATTAAAATTCATAAACTAACTTTTAAAGCAATTTTAGGATTACAGACAAATTGCACATACAGAAGAGTTGCACAAAGAGTTTCCCTATTTTTCCCCCAACACACACATACACTTTCCCCTGTTAATAACACATCTTGCATTTGTGTGTTGCATTTGTTATAAATGGTGAAGCAATATTGATATGTTATTATTAACCAAATTCCATAGCTTCCATTAAACTTCATTTTTTTGTGTCATACATTCTGTGGGTTTTGGCAAATGTCTAATGGCATATATCCACCATTATAACATCGTACAGAAGAGCACCACTTGCCCTGAACATACCCTGTACTCCACGTACTCATTCCTCCCTCCTTCCCCTGAACCTGTGACAACCAGTGATCTTTCACTGCTTCTATATATAGTTTTGCTTTTTCCAAATATCTTTTACTTAGAGTCAGAAAGTATACAGCCTTTACAGACAGACTTTCACTTAGCAATATGCATTTAAAGTTCCTTCATATCTATTTGTGACTCAATAATTCTTTTTATTGCTGCATAATATTATATTGTAAGGATAAACCAGAGTTTGTTTATTCACCTGCTGATGCATTAATGGACATCTTGTTTCCAGGTATTGTCCAGATATGAATAAAGTGTGATTGCTGGATTGCATGGTAAATCTGCTTCGTTTTGTAAGAAACTGCCAAACTGTCTTCCAAACTGGACATAACGTTTTGCATTCCCACCAGCAATGAGTGAGCGTTCTTTTTACTGCACATTCTCAGTAGCATTGGCTGTTATCAGTGTTCTGAATTTTAGCCAACAAATAGGCAGGCAGTACTATCTAATTTTGTTTTATTTCTAAATTCCGTAATGACATATGACAATGAGCATCTTTTAATACGCTTACTTGCCAGCTGTATTTTTTTTTTTTTTTTTGCAAGATGTCTGTTTAGATCTTTTGTCCATTTTAAAATGGGTTCCTTACTTATGTGTTTTTGAGTTGCAAGACTTTGTATATCTTGGATGCTAGTCCTTTATCAGATATATATTTTTTGAATATTTTCTCTCTGATTGTGACTTGGCTTTTCATTCTCTGGAGAGTATCTTTTGCAGAGCAGAAGTCTTTAATTTGAATGAAGCACTGCCTATCAATTATTTCTTTCATGGATTGTGCCTTGCCTTTTGTGTTACATCTAAAAAATCACCGGCAAACCCAAGGTCATCTAGATGATCTCGTCTGTTATCGTCTCCATGTTTTATAGTTTTGCATTTCATATTGAAGTTCATGGTGCATTTTTAGTTGACTTTTGTTAAGGACGTATGCTATAATGATTTATTCTATTTTTTTGCATATGGATGTCTGTTTGTTGTAGCATCATTTGTTGAAAAGGTGATTATTTCTCCATTTTATTGCCTTTGCCTCTTTGTCAAAGATCAGTTGATTGTATTTGTGTGGATCTATTTCTGGGCCCTCCATTGATTTGTTTATTGTCTATCTTATCTATTTGTCTTTTTAAACCAATAATCACACTTTGTTTATTACTGTGATATTATAGTCAGTATTAAAGTTAGGTGGTACCAATGATATTTGTTCTTCTTCAGTGTTGTGTAGGCTATTCTGGGTCTTCTTCTTCTCCATATAAGCTTTAGACTCAGTTTGTTGATATCCTCAAAAACGTTTAATCTTGGAAATTAAACTTTGTTTTCACCAAGGAAAATTAAACTTTGTTTTCACCAAGGAAAAAAAATGTATGTATTATATATTAGATTATTTCTTAAACATTGTAGTCTACTATGGTGGTCTGTGGACCATGTGGCCACCTTACAGCAGTCATAGTGAAACACAGTCTCTTACCATGGTATAAACTATGGTGTTATATTCATGAAACACTGTAGTCATTTCTTGGCCTGAAAGAGGAAATGATGGCCCTGGAAGAAATGGGATGGGGGTTGGGGGAAGGCTATGAGAACAGTAAGGAGCACAATTCAGGAACACAGAGTAGAAAGATTAGTGTCTTTCAGTTAGAGAAGATTAAAGCTGCAAGAAAATTTTCTGCTTTCCACATTACGTAGTCAATTGTCAATTGATGACTAGGTTAATCCTGCCAAGCCGTAGTGACCAAGAGTAGAAGATATTTAATTACAGAATTCTGCATTTAAGGGAGAGAATAAAGTCGTGGTGGTGGTTTCGGCCTTGTCTCTGAATGTGGCAGGTGTCAAGTGCCTGCAGGGCCCTCACACAGAATGTCTGAGATACCCCTGTATGCTGGAGGACCAAGACTCCTGTGTAAGTACTCCCTGTATCAACCTATAGATGGGATCTGCTGGGCACTTATATGCAGAATCTTCATTTCTTTTGATGGGTTGATCTTTGCTCTTAATAATTTGTATTTGAGTATTTGTCAAATCAATTAAGGTAAACCTAATTTATCCTTTATCTTGTAAACAAATTCTGCTTCACAAGAGATTTTCCAAGACAGAGACATTGTTCCTGACTTGGTTTCCTCGATGTCACTCAGGGTCCCTGAAATGAATGTTATAATTCATCAAAATTGACTATGGTTTTTTTTTAAATTTATTATTAATTATACTTTAAGTTCTAGGGTACATGTGCATAACATGCAGGTTTGTTACATATGTCTATTTGTGCCATGTTGGTGTGCTGCACCCATCAACTCATCATTTACATCAGGTATAACTCCCATTGCAATCCCTCTCCCCTGCCCCCTCCCCATGATAGGCCCCGGTGTGTGATGTTCCCCTCCCCGAGTCCAAGTGATCTCATTGTTCAGTTCCCACGTATGAGTGAGAACATGCGGTGTTTGGTTTTCTGTTCTTGTGATAGTTTGCTAAGAATGATGGTTTCCAGCTGCATCCATGTCCCTACAAAGGACACAAACTCATCCTTTTTGATGGCTGCATAGTATTCCATGGTGTATATGTGCCACATTTTCTTAATCCAGTCTGTCACTGATGGACATTTGGGTTGATTCCAAGTCTTTGCTATTGTGAATACTGCCGCAATAAACATACGTGTGCATGTGTCTTTATAGCAGCATGATTTATAATCCTTTGGGTATATACCCAGTAATGGGATGGCTGGGTCATATGGTACATCTAGTTCTAGATCTTTGAGGAAATTTGGTTCAAAAGGAAATATCCAGTTTGTGCTAAGCAATTTCTATTTTTATCTCCAACCCACTTTACTGCTTATTTTTGCCTTTTATTCATGGTGAAAAAATGGAATTTTCTTCTGGCTACTACAGGTGCAGTTTTTTGTTTCAGTACTTAATATGGGAAATAATTGGTGAAGGACTTTGGAGAAACAGTATATATTGTTTAGAGGTATTTCCTGACTCCTCTCACAAATGATACATATTTATATATATACATATGTGTATATATACATACACACACAATGAAAAATTAAATTGTTATATATATATAGCTTAGAGACGGTGTTAAAATTTAAGTTCCCATTCTCATATCTTGCCTTTTAAAAAGTCCCTTAATTAAATAATGTGAGACATTTTAGATGTCTAGCCTAGAAAATAATTTCAAACACCTATAATTAAATTGTAAATAAAGTCTCAATTTCTCTATTATCAATATAATATGAAACTATATGTTATTCTCTAATTCTATGAAAAGAGAAAAATGTAATAAATACTTTTAAAGAGATATTCAAACCTACAGACTGTCTTATAGGCTTTGTATTTCTAATCTCCCAAAGAACCTGACATAGTTCCTTTTAATGAGTATTTCTGTTGTTGACGTATATTCTTTTGTTTAAGTGAGAGTAACAATATTATTTTTTTAATTGACTGACGAAAAGTAAATTGTGTTTGTGTTTTTAAAAAAACTTTCATATGATATTTTAAGAGTCTCCAAATAAGGATAACTTCATAAATAAACTAGTAATTTATCTACTTAGTAAAGACAAATAATACAAAGAGTAAAACATCTGAGGATAGCACTGTCCAGAGGAAAATTCCTCTGTATAACGAAGGGAGGAAGGAACTAAAAATAAACATATTTATATCCATTAAATTATGTAATAAATGTATGCTTTATTGCTTTGTTGGAAATATAATTGGCTGTAGTATAGATTTGCCATACACTTACCCTAGCCTTTCCAGCTTGCTAATTAGAGGTGGAAATCCCATCTCATTTTTACACATACCTCATATGATCCATATTTTTAAAGTATCGTTTAAAAAGTACATTTTGCGATTCTGGCCAAAATAGAGACTATAATCTGTTATATTACTCATTTAGAGTTACAAGGTCTGACCTCCCTGTTGTTCATGATAAGTACAAATGATTTTCATCTTGGTAATCAAGAGACTGCTTTGTGCGCAATGTTATTCTCATCTTTTCTTCCTAAAAGTTGCCACTATCTGTCTCGTGAGCAATTGTGAGTAAATGGTCAGAGGATTTATGCTTTTGCCTTGCTATTTTAAATACCGAAGCATGATAATAACCACTCTCTTAGCATTCTTTTACTGGTAAGTTTTTAAAAATCAAGGAATGGTGTGTATACCTTCCTCTTTGGTTGAGAATGGTCCAGAGAATGTCACAGGAATACATAACATTGCAGAGACAAAGTTCCATAGGCTGAAGAATTAAATTCTAGACAAATACATCCATTTCATATGAATGGATAAAGGAAACTGATTTGGTTATATTCAGATAATCAAGGAAATTTGTGGAATTTATAATGGTAAAATAATAATATAACTGCAATCATTATAAAAGCTATGGGGAATTGCATGCTTAAGTTGTAAGTGTACAGTTTTTCCCTACTTCCAGCTGATTTGCATATTGAAAACTATACATTCTTTGCTAGCCAATATGTGCTAGCAAATACTGACACTATAGACACATAAAATTGGTCAGTCCCCACATTGGACTTATATGGAATTTCACAGATGAGGATGCTACAACTTAAGTAATACATGCTCAAAGTCAAGTAAGCTGTGGAGTTTCAAATCAGTCTATCTAATTCTAATGTCTGTGCTTTTTCTATCATATCATGCTACTTTCCAACAATTCCAGGAACTATGTACAAGGTAAACTACATAGTTGATTAATCCAAAAGTTAATTTTTGCAGACTGTGTTATTCATGTCTTTATATTTGTCTTACCTTTAATATTCTTCAAAAAATTAAGTATACATATATGAATGTGGATTTTTTAAAGAATTTATTCATATATGTATACTTAATTTTTAAAATTTGACATTTTAGAATTTAGCATTTATTTTATGTATATAATACATATAATAGCTAAATAGCATTTAATATATGTGAAAGAATAGCTGCTGAAATGCTTAGCACTCAATTTCATTTTTTTTTCCCAGCAGTTCCAGTAATTTTTGTGCTGCCTATACAAGAGAAAGATAAAAACTGGATTCGGTGATTGCTTATGCATTTTCTGCTAACTGTCCATTCTTACCCTAGGTAGCTTACAGTCAACTCTAATGTTGTGGGATAAAAATTTCATTGTTTAAGGGGATAAAAATAAAACCAGAACTTGGTAAACATTGGAAGCTGACTAAATTAACCTGCCATACGATGAGGTTGACAGCATGGTGGCATCGGTCTGCTACCACCACTTAGTGAGAACTTCTGAAAACATTTGCAGTGGACATTGGTGTATGAAAAACTTCTCATTCAACATACTAGTAAAGACAATCAAAATAAAATACAGCATTGAAAATTATAGAGAAAGTTCTATTTTGTTTACTTATTAGGAAATAAAGAACCTACATTTTTGTTTTAAAGTAAGCATGCTGCATTCAGTCCCCATCTATTTATTTTATCTACTTAAAGTTTAAATTATGCCATTAGAGGTGCCATTTAAATTTGGGGAAAAAAGGATACTTTTTTTTTTTTTTTTTTTTTTTTTTTTTTTTGGAGACAGGGTCTCGCTCTGTCGCCCAGGCTGGAGTGCAGTGGCCGCATCTCAGCTCACTGCAAGCTCCGCCTCCCGGGTCTACGCCATTCTCCTGCCTCAGCCTCCCGAGTAGCTGGGACTACAGGCGCCCGCCACTTCACCCGGCTAGTTTTTTGTATTTTTTTAGTAGAGACGGGGTTTCACCGTATTAGCCAGGCTGGTCTCGATCTCCTGACCTTGTGATCCACCCGTCTCGGCCTCCCAAAGTGCTGGGATTACAGGCTTGAGCCACCGCGCCCGGCCGAAAAAAGGATACTTTTAAGATGTGCAATCAAATCTAGACAATGAGGTGTCTAGCTTTCTATTGCTAGAATTATAATACTCCTTCTGTCCTTTCTTGATGCTTCCATCACTAAGCAAGTACTAATTAGAGAAGAGCAATGGAAAAGAAAATAATTAGACATGAGATGAAGATATCTTTTACAGAAAGTGACTGTTAGATTTTAACCTGCTTCACTATTATCTGTTAATCCATGCCCTTCAGGGTGATGCCGTTGCCATCCCCCGAGTGATTGTTACTGAAGGCCTCTCTCCTCCCATATTAGAGTTTTTCATAATCAAGACGGCCCCAGGATGCATAGTCGCACTGACCTGACTACACTTTTGACTATGTAGATTCTCTTTCCTAAAACAGCGCTTTGGATTAAGAGACACTGAACTCAATAGTCTTCAGTAGCCTATAAAAGATAAATGGTCCAGAAAGTTTGACACACAGTCTTTTCCGCTGTATGCTTAAGTCAAGTCAGTCCTTTGGTTTGACTCACCTTGTTCATTGTGACAACTTTCCGTAATCTGCCTTTTCTGCTTCATAGACTACCTGAAGCACAGTGATAAAAAGTAGTTCTGGTTCTCAGGGCCCCCTGGTGGGTTGACCTGGGTGCAGGGATTTTCCAGATATTGCCGACCATAGGAATTCATTGGGAGTGCTTCAGGGAGACCTATGGTGCTGCAGTTTCTGAAGTTCATGTCTCAAATCCTTTTGAACCCCGCTGTCAATATTACTGAGCTCTGTGTCCCCTGCTGCAGTCTGTCTTTCATTTGTATCTGACCCAGTAGGATATGTTAGAACAAGTAGCACTCCAGTGTCCGGAGGGGGTGGCTCAAAACCTTTCTGGTGTCTAGCGTTGACATTTAATGTTAAGTACACTTATCTACTCAAAGGTGATAGGAAAACTACCTTGTTTTTATACCACAGGAAAAAACTCTAGCAAAAAAGTTATATATATTTTTATAAACACACACACATACACACACACACACGCACACACACACAAGAAACCTCAGGGTATATACGTTTTGACTGGATTCTTTCATCCATTACAATCATTTTAAGTTTCATCTATGTTATAGTGTATTTTACAAGTACCTTCCTTTTTATTGCTGAGTATTGTTTCATTGAATAAATATACTACAGTTTGTTTATCTGTTCTGACATTTGGGTTCAAATAGGCTTTGACTCGTACATGTAAAGCTGGACATTTGTATACAATTCTTTGTGTAGTCATATGCTTGCTTTTTTTTTTTTTTTTTTTTTTGCCTCTTGTGCAAATACTTCCCTGAGAAATGGCCTGGTCCCAAAGAAAATGGCAATCTCTTCTCCAAAGTAGTTGTACCATTTTCCATTTAGACCAGAAACATAGATGAATTCTAGTTGTTTTACATTCTTGACAACACTTGGTTTGTTCTACTTTTTAATTAAAATGTAGTCAGTTTGACAGGTGTGTAGTAGTATCTCATTGTGCTCTTAATTTGCATTTTCCTAATAGATAGTAATGCTGGGCATCTTCTCAGGTGCTTATTTGCCATCTATATGTCTTCTTTGCTGCAGTGTCCATTCAGATATGTTGCCCATTTTTTATTGGGTTGTTTTCTTTATTTTCCACTTTTTATTGGGTTGTTTTATTTATTTTTTTTATTTTTGGAAACATGGTCTCACTCTGTGCCCCAGGCTGGAGTACAGTGGCAGGATCATGGATCACTGCAGACTCAACCTCCTTAGGCTCACGTGATCCTCCCATCTCAGCCTCCTGAAGAGGTGGGACTACAGGCACATGCCAACTTGATTGGATTTTTATTTTTTTATTTTTTGTAGAGTCAGGGTTTCGCTCTGTTGCCCAGGCTGGTGGGTTGTTTTCCTACCATTGAGTTTTACATGTGCTACATTACAGACATAAGTCCTCTTTATCAGATACATAACTTGCAATTGCTTTTTCTAAGTTTGTAACTTGTCTTTTCTATATATTAATAGTATGTTTCACAAGTAGAAAGTCTTAAATTTGACACATTTAATTTGTAAATTTGCTCTTTTTTTTTTTTGTCGTACTTTGGGGGTCAAAGCTAAAAAATATTTTCTTAAGCCAAGGTCATAAAGGAGTTATTTTGTTTTCTTCTAGAAATTATATAGTTTTAGGTTTTAAATTTAAGACTATGATCAATTGTGGGTTAATTTTGTATATGTTGTAAAGCAGAAATCAAAGTTCATTTTTTGCATATCAATTTCTAATAGCTATAGTATGATATTTCGAAAAGACTATTCATTCTGCATTGAATACCTCTGCTCCTTTATCAAGATCAGTTGTCAACATGTTTGTGTCTGTTTCTGGAGTCTTCTGTTCTATTGATCTATTTGTATTTGTAGCAATAACGTACTCTTTTTTACGGTAGGTTTAGTTCTAAAAACCTGGTGGTGTTCTCTAACTTTGTTTTAGATATTCCAGGTCATTTGTGTTAGTCTATAAAATTTAGAATCACTTTGTCAGTTTCTAAAGTAAATAAATAAAGCCTGTTGGGATTTTGATTAGGATTGCAATGAATCTACAGATGAACTTGGAAAGTATTGCTATTTTAACAACACTGAGTCTTCTAACCCATAACATAACATATTACTTGAGGCTATTTTACTTCCTCTGGGTGGTGTTTTGTTTTGGGTTTTCAGTGTCTCTTCTGTTTCTGTTGTTTGGTCAGATGTTTTCCTGTTTTCTATTCTTTTAAATGATGTGGTAAATGGTAGTGTTAACATTTTCATTTTCAACAGCTTGTTGCTAGTATGTAGGAATACAATTAATTTTGCATGTTGAGCTTATTCTCTTCCAACTTGACTAAACTCACTTAGTACTTCTGGTAGGAGTTCCCATAGGATTTTCACATGGAAACTGTGCCGTCTTTGAAGGAAGACAGTTTTTCTTCTTTCCCAGTCTGGGTGTCTTTTGTTTATCTGGAGTTCTTTATTTTGAATTATTGCGTTGACTAAAACCTCCAGTACGATGTTGAATAGAAGTGATGAGAGCAGACATCCTCACTGTGTTCCTCCTTTTAAGGGGAAAGCCTTCCGTCTTTTACCGTCAACTATGAAGTTAGCTGTAGGTTTTTCATAGATTTTCTTTATCAGGGCAAGGAAGTTTATTTCTCTTCCCATTTTGCATCACCTCTCATTATTGGAATATACTCTACTTGATCATAATGTATTTTTTAAAATACAGTGTTGAATTTCATTTGTGAAAATGTTAATTTTTAATCTGTTTATGAGGAATGTAGTATTTTATCTGGTTTTGGTATCATGGCAGTGATAGCTACATTGAGTTGGGAAATAGCCATTCATTTTTTGTTTGTTTGTTTATTTGTTTGTTCGATACAGAATTTCACTCTCTGCCCGGGCTGGAGTGCAGTGGTGCAATCTCAGCTCACTGCAAACTCTGCTTCCTGGGTTCCAGCAATTCTCCTGCCTCTGCCCCGCCCCCCCGCCCCCCATGTAGCTGGGATTTCAGGCGCGTGCCAACACGCCCGGCTAATTTTTGTATTTTTGGTAGAGATGAGGTTTCACCATATTGGCCAGGCTGGTCTTGAACTCCTGACCTCAAGTGATCCACCCACCTCAGCCTTGCAAAATGCTAGGATTACAGGCCTGAGCCACCGCGCCCGGCCAGTCATTCCTTTTCAATTTTCTGCAAATGTTTGTGTAGATTCATATAATTTGTACCCTAAATATTTGCTATAATTCACCGAAAGGTTTTTATAAATTCAGTCTCTTCAACAAATTCTATTCAGGCTATTATCTCTTTTTTATTGACTGACTGTGTCTTTCAAAGAATTTGTCCGTTTCATCCAAGTTGTCAAATTTATGGGTATAAAATTGTCCATAATGTGTCTTTATATTTTTGGTATCTGTACAATCTGTAGTGATGTAACCTCTGCCATTGCTCATGTTATAATTTGTGTCTTTTCTCTCTGCCTACAGGTTTGTCTTTTGTACTATCTCAACTAATTTGCTGTTGACTTTTAGAATTTCTATCTCTCTTTCTCTCTCTCTTTTTCTTTTTTGCTTTTTGTTTCACTATTGGGTAAATTACAGTCTCTAGACCAAATTCAGCCCCGTTTTTGTAAGGCGTTGTATCTAAGAATGATTTTTACTTTTTTAAAGGGTTGTAAAAAGAAACAATAAGAATATGCAACAAAACCATAGGAGACTTATAAAGATGATAATATTTGTTGTCTGACACTTTACAGAAAAAATTTGTCCATCCTTGTTTTATATAATTGATTTTGACTATGATTTACTTTCTTTGGATTTAATTTGTTCTTCTTTATTTAGTTTTGTATTATAGGAAATGTCATTGATTTGAGACCTTCTTTTCTAATATAGGTATTTATTGCATTCCTGGTCAGTTTCTACTGATTTTTCTCTTCTTCTGGGTTTTATTCTCTTGCTTTTCTGAGTGCCTGGTAATTTTTAAATTGGATATCCATTATTGTGACTTATACTTCATGGAGTACTACATATGTTTTTTCTGTTCTACTGATATTTTTGATCGTTGTTTTGGGACCGAGTTAAGTTACTTGGAAATAGTTTTATCCTTCCAGGTCACGTTGTTGGATGTTAGGCAGAACTGGATTAAGGGTCAGTCTAGGGCTTACTGTTGCCCAGCAAAGGCCGGTCACTCTGTGTATTCTACTCAAAGCCTTGTGAACCAGGAAGGTTTTCAGTCTTACTGGTGGATGTAAGAGGCATTCTTCTTTACCCTTGTGGGCCCCAGACACTGTTATCTCTAATCCTTTCAGGTAGGTTCTTTTTAGTTTTCTCACATGCATAAACTTGAACAAGTCTTTGCAGTTCTCCGGCACTCTGTCTCTGAGCACCTCTCGCCACTATTTTGTCCTGTGAAATTTAGAGGCCATGGTCTCCCTCCACTCTCAGCTTTATCTCCTCACTTTAGCCGTAGGCCCCAGCCTGGAAACACTCTGGAGGCAGTAAGTTGGAGTAACGTTAAGACTCACTTTATTTGTTTATGTCTCTTAGGGATTGTTAGTCTTCAATGCTTGATAGCCAGTATCTTGAAAACCATTGTTTCAAGTAAAATATGAATGAGCTTGAAACTCTGTTTAAAAGAAGAAATAGGTCATTTCAGCAATGTAATGGGAGGTTTCTTAATCTATTTGTCTCAGTGAAATAAGAGGGCACCATAGATAAAATTTAAGCAATAAAATTAACAAATGCTATATAAAAATAATATATATATACATTAGTACTATATCTGACACATTTATAAATGTGATATTCATCACAAATAATAAATTCTCTTTATTCAAACACACATTTAAGTCATAAAGCAAGAATCATCAAAGCCAAAGATTAATTTCTTATACCCAGCATTCTTTGAATACAATGAAATGAAGTTAGAAGTCTTAACTAGGTCAACCCATGTTGAAAATTAAATTAACCCATGTTAAATATTGTTCTAAATAATACAAAATATTCTATATATTAAAAATTGAGCCTTTTACATATATGGCTATAATGACTCTTCTAGGAAAATTGGTGAGTTTCATTTTTTTTTTTAATCAGAAAGGAACAGAGGCTGAAAATTAGTGAACTAAGCATCCAACATGAGATGTCAGAAAAAGACAACAGAATGAACCTAATGAAAATAGATAAATAAAATAATAAAAATAATTCCAGACATCAGCAAAGAAAAACATAAAATAAATATAATAAATCTAATAGTTTGCTCTTTAAAAAGCAGAGAAAATAGATACACATCTCACAAGACTGAACAAGAAAAAATGCTAAAGACAGATGTAATATTAGGAATAAGAAAGTACACTTAACAAAGATAAATCAGAAATTAAAATGTTAAACGATGATATGACAAAAAATACTAGGAAAGCAAATTAGAAATAGATGTAGATACAGATATAGATATATGTATATATCCATAGATATATATCTCACAACCCTCTAGGATTTATTCCAGATATGCCTGTCTGGAGTAACATGAAATAGTCATGTTATATAAACATAAATAATAAATAATGTAATTCACCATATTGACAGATTAAAACAATTACATGATCTCAATAGATGCTGAAAAAGTATTTTAAAAAATGTATCATGCAGTCATGGTTAAAAACTTAACCATGGGGGTGGGGGTGTGGGAGCAAGGCCTCACTCTGTCACCCAGGCTAGAGTGCAGTGGCACAATTGCAGCACACTGCAGCCTCAGCCTCCTGGGCTCCTGTGATCTTCCCACCATAGCCTCCCAAGTAGCTGGGACTACACAGGCATGCACCATCGTACCCAGCTAACTTTTTTGTTTGTTTGTTTGTTTGTTTTTGTAGATACAGGTTTTCACTATCTTGCCCAGGCTGGTCTCGAACTCCTGGGCACAAGCAATGCATCCACCTTTGCCTCCCAAAGTGCTGAGATTACAGGTGTGAGCCACTGAACTCAGCCAAAGTTTCACTAATCTAATAGAAAAAGATCTATTTAAAAACTGTGGAAAATATGGCAAAAATGCTTAAAGGTTGTTTTTAAGATTGGGAAAAAAACACAATTATATTAATTATGACCTGTCCAATAAAAATAATATGGCCAGTAAAAGAACAAAAGGTATTGTCTTTGTTTTATGTTGTTACAACAGAATACCACAGCCTGGGTAATGTACAAAGAAAAGAGTTCATTTGGCTCATAGTTCTGAAACCTGGAATGTCCTAGAGCGTGGCAGTGGTATCTGGTCAGGACCTTTCTGCTGCGTCACAACATGGCGGAGGGCAAGAGCATGCCAACTAAGATCTCTTTTCCTCTTCTTATAAAGCCACCAATCTCATTATGAAGGCCCCACTCTGATGGCCTTATCTAATCTTAATTACCTCCCAAAGACCCTAACCCCAAATATCATCAACATATGAATTTGGGGATTAAGTTTCCAACATATGAAATTTGAGGGACACATTCAACACATAGCAAGTTTCAAGATTGGGAAGTAAGAACCTATCACTATTCATAGCTGATGTGACTACAAACTCAAAAGAATGTAACGGTAAGTCATATAAATTCATAAGAGAATGTATAACTTTGCTGAACAAAAATTCAGCATAGTGAAATCAATTACATTTCTATATGCTAACAACAGGCAGAAGATGTGATTTTTCTACGTTACCATTTAAAATACGTGCATCAAAAATATGTTGATCCTTGGAATAATCTAACAAAAGATTTGTATGGCCTTTGTGAATAACTTGACAAAACTATTGCTAGAGGTTAAGTAAAGCCTCGGTAAATGGAAAGATATTCCTTCAATTATGAACAATCAGTTCTTTTGTTAATCATTGCACCATGTATTCAGTCACCACAATATGCAATCAGCAAGTTGACTCATTATCTTTACTGAAAAAGAATGCATACTTGTTGCTATTATCAGTTTGTTTGCCTGCACTCAAGAGTACATGATGGGTTTCTTAATTTTTTTTTGCTTCAAGCCTATACTTGGGCAGCTTTCTTTGTACAGCCAACATCTGCCCTGATTCTTAAAACGACCAGTGTCCATGCTAGACAGAAAATGCCGTGATTTATCTATGTTTTCTCAGTAGTGAACAGGGAAAAGAACAGCTGATATGTGAGGAGCAATTGTGTTGTATTCAGAGTTATTCCAGGCTTGGTCTTTACTTCTCCACATCTGGAATGGGAGGCCCTGGGGCCTGGGGATGAACTCAGGGAAATAAGAGAGCAGGGAAAGGGGTTTCTGAACAGCTCCCTTGGTTGTCTGTGGAGCTGCGATTTTGTCCTAGGAAAATTCTTTACCTTTTGGTGCACACTTTGTTTCTGTTCAGTGATTATACAGTATACAGGACCGATTACCATGGAAGCGTTTTGTTAAAGCACAGTGAAATCCTTACCTCTTCTCCCTATCATGTTTGAGCAAGGGCTTGAACCCAAACCAAAACAAACTCACTTCTTTCCTGCTTGTGTGTGAACTCAGGTTCCCTGGGGCACATCCATTTTCAAACCTGCAGCCCAGAAAGGAATGGAGCCTAGAGGGATAGAAAGCCAATAACAGGTGCTGTCACCTCCACGTTTTCAGAGCCAGGGTTCAGAGTAGTGGGGCTGCTCCAAGGATACGGCGAAATATATCTGAGCATCTCGGTGGGTGGGGGGGCGCCATAAAGATGCCATTTTTCTCTCAACCTTCAGAATGAGCAAGGGCCCAGTCAGACCTCCCTGACCCAGCTGTGAGGGCAGTGATGGGGGTGAGCTTGGTTTGGCTCAGTTGCTCTAGTTTCCAGCACCTAACATCCCTTGGCATCATTTCAGCTAATAATAAGATAGGCTTTTATGTGATTCGTAGAATCACATCTGTTAAAAGTAAATTCACATTAGGAATTAGAATAATGCCTCCAAATCGCCACAGTGTGATAGTTTGCTAAGTGAAAATTGACTTATAAAAGGAAGGTAAAACAGGGAATCTCTGATTGCAGAGTCTCTGTAGACGATTTGAGAGTGCACATGGAAGACCATATGTTTCTATGCAAATGTGACATGTATCTAATATTGGGAGCACTTCCAGAAAATGCTGTGCAATGTGCCCTTCAAAAAAACCAAGTCTTACTTGGTATTAGACTGAGCCACGTTTATACACTGCAGTTTGTGGATTGTATGCACATGGGAATGGCACCTCAAAACAAACTTTCCTTTTAGACTGTTAACTCCATTTGTGAGCCGACAGCAGATGGCTGAACTGGCACAGAAATTCTTCTCCGCACGGCTCTGTCATCACTGTGGTAAAGGTGCCAGAGAAGGAGTGACCATAGACCATGTTTCTTAGGTTTTTCTAATACATTAAATAGCTTTCCTTGTTTTCTGTTGCTCATGGGTGAAATATCTGCAAAAGTATTTTGTAAGTAACGTTTTTGTATATGTTGGTTTTAGCAGAAGCTTTCTCATCTTGCAACGTTACACATCATGTAGGTTTCCTAAAATTTTAACTGTTTAAATTTTGCATATGTTGCATTATTTTACTTCTGTAATCCCCGTCTTCTACACATGTGAGCATGCATGCGTGCACACACACACACCCCTTCCATGAAAATGAATGTACAGAAACAACTTGTGCCTTATACTTACTAAATGCATATTCAGAAAGTTAAATGTTGTTTGATCCTATGTAAGTACACTTAAAAAAAACCCACCTAGTCTCAGATATCCAATATACTTCACCTGGTCCACCACTAGTGCCACCATGTAGTCTACCATTATACTTCCTACTCTTTTTTAATTACTGTTTCTGGGAAACCAGGATAGCAATGCAACTTGCTGTTCCTAGGGGAGGGTAAGAGCTATGGCTACTGCCATACCACATGGAATGGCTAAGGCTTTATTCTACAGACCCACTCATGGCTTCTGCAAAGCCAGAAAGCGGTGGAGAATGTGAGGTGCATCTAGAACCTAGCCTTAATATAAAGGTATTATCATCTTAAAAATTTTTTTTTTTTTTTTTTTTTTGAGACGGAGTCTCGCTCTGTCCCCCAGGCTGGAGTGCAGTGGCCGGATCTCAGCTCACTGCAAGCTCCACCTCCCGGGTTCACGCCATTCTCCTGCCTCAGCCTCCCGAGTAGTTGGGACTACAGGCGCCCGCCACCGCTCCCGGCTAATTTTTGTATTTTTTTAGTAGAGACGGGGTTTCACGTGTTAGCCAGGATGGTCTCGATCTCCTGACCTCGTGATCCGCCCGTCTCGGCCTCCCAAAGTGCTAGGATTACAGGCTTGAGCCACCGCGCCCGGCCTCATCTTAAAAATATTAACAAATAATCCCTTGATCCCAAGGTTAACAGTCTTATACCTGCATTATTTAAATTTCTCATTTATTGCATCTTTTTTCAATCTGATGTCAGGAATAAAGCATACTCATCAGGTAGACAAAAATGTAATAAGCAGATGTTTCTGCTGATGAGAAATATTTATTTATTATTGCAGACAGTACATAACAGGTTTTCCTATTGTTTTTCTAAAACAAACTCGACTTCTACTTGTCAACACTAAGCTCTTCCTAATGGTTATGTACATCAAACCTTGGCTTTCATGGATACTTCTTTTAAAAGTGCCACAAGAAAGAAACCTAGGAATAATATTTTATGAAATGAACAACCTGGACTCTTTTCTCCTACCATCACGTTTTGTGTTTGCTTGGAAAATAAAACTAAAGCAAAGATTTCTGTAATCAATAGATAAGTATATCATGTTAGGGATTAGAAGCCAAAGGTAATCATTAATAATATTTTTAAAAATCATCACCATGATTGGACTTGACAAGGAGGAAAATCAATCTAGCTTCTATGTCTGTGTCATGCGGCAAATGGCAACACAAGAGCTTAGAGAAGCCATGCCTTAAATCTGCCTTAGAGTCACTGAGGAGCAAGTAAATGATTCTTCCCTCCCTAGCACACTGCATGATGCACCGTAGACACTTAATTATTTGTTGAGTCAATTAATCAATGAGTCAAAATCCCAGGTCCACCACTTACTTACTATGTAAACTTTGGCAAGTGACCTCACTTCTTAATGATTAGTCCTTTTCACCCTAAAATATACCATAATAGCACCTCATTAAGTTATTAAGAAGGTGATATGACATAATATATATAAACTATTTCACATCGTGCCTGGTGCTCATTTACAGATCAATAGCTTATTCGGGCTCTTATTAAACACCAGCATTGTTTTGTTTTGTTTTGAAAGTGTTATCTGCACTTCTCAATTATTCGTGGAAGAATTATATTGCAATCATGTAGAGTGAAAGTTGAAGAGAAATGTTGGCCATAATCAGATGTGCTTAAATATATGACAGAAACTGAGTTCAGCATCACTTGCATGATTTCAGATTTTCTTGCCTACTTTTGCCACTTTCTGCCAAATAGGTTGACACCGAACTAAAGAATAAGGCCAAGTTAGTTATTCACAAAGAGGATTTAGCAATAATTCAAACTTAAATATGCATACAGATGTAAGAGCTATGCAAGAGTCACTATACCAATTAGTGAGGTTTCAAAAAAATGATTTTATTAAAAAAAAAAACCCTCTACAATGTTAGTTTAATGACTACCTAGATTTAGAAGAACATTTGACTTTGAATGGCAGAAGTGATACTAGGAGTTTTTTTTTTTTTTTTAAATATTCTTTAGGTTGTGGTATACATGTACAGAACAAGCAGGTTTGTTACATAGGTATACACATGCCATGGTGGTTTCCTGCACCCATCAATTCATCATCTACATTAGGTATTTCTCCTAATGCTATCCACCCCCAGTCTCCCACCCCCTGACTGGCCCCAGTGTGTGTTGTTCCCCTCCTTGTATCCATGTGTTCTCATTGTTCAACTCCCACTTATGAGTGAGAACATGCAGTGTTCGGTTTTCTGTTCCTGTGATAGTTTGCTGAGAATGATGGTTTCCAGCTTCATCCATGTCCCTGCAAAGGACAACTCATCCTTTTTTTATGGCTGCATAGTATTCCATGGTGTATATGTGCCACATTTTCTTAATCCAGTCTATCATTGATGAGTATTTGGGTTGGTTCTATGTCTTTGCTATTGTGAACAGTGTCACAATAAACATATGTGTGCATGTGTCTTTATAGTGTAATGATTTATAATCCTTTGGGTATATACCCAGTAATGGGATTGCTGGGTCAAATGGTATTTCTGATTCTAGATCTTTGAGGAAGCGCCAAACTGTACTCCATAATGGTTGAACTAATTCACAGTCCCACCAATAGTGTAAAAGCATTCCTATTTCTCCACATCCTCTCCAGCATCTGCTGTTTCCTGACGTTTTAATGATTGCCATTCTAACTGGCATGAGATTGTACCTCATTGTGGTTTTGATTTGCATTTCTCTAATGACCAGTGATGATGAGCTTTTTTTCATGTGTCTGTTGGCTGCATAAATGTCTTCTTTTGAGAAGTGTCTGTTCATATCCTTCACCCACTTTTTGATTTTTTTTCTTGTAAATTTGTTTAAGTTCCTTGTAGATTCTGAATATTAGCCCTTTGTCAGATGGATAGATTGCAAAAATTTTCTCCCATTCTGTAGATTGCCTGTTCATGCTGATGATAGTTTCTTTTGCGGTGCAAAGCTCTTTAGTTTAATTAGATTCCATTTGTCAATTTTGGCTTTTGTTGCCATTTCTTTGGGTGTTTTAGTCATGAAATCTTTGCCCATGCTTATGTCCTGAATGGTATTGCCTAGGTTTTCTTCTAGGGTTTTTATGATTTTAGGTCTCAACATTTAAGTCTTTAATCCATCTTGAGTTAATTTTTGTATAAGGTGTAAGGAAGGGGTCCAGTTTCAGTTTTCTGCATATGGCTAGCCAGTTTTCCCAATACCATTTATTAAATAGGGAATCCTTTCCCCATTGCTTGTTTTTGTCATGTTTGTCAAAGATCAGATGGTTGCAGATGTGTGGTGTTATTTCTGAGTCTTCTGTTTCGTTCCATTGGTCTATGTATCTGTTTTGGTACCAGTTCCATGCTCTTTTGACACCAGGAGATTTTTTACAAGTGGTTTTATACCACAGAACTACACAGTTAATTTCCAGTGGCAATACTCTGTTAGATCTCTGCTAGTTTTCTACAGGGAAATTTCTAGACATTTGTATTCAGGAAGAATTTCAATATGGTTTGACTATATCTTTTTTATTCACAAATCTTTAAGAAGTTAACTTTTTTCAACCAATTTTCAGAACAATGAATTAAACTTTAGAATAAGATTGGATAAATACTTATCAAGGCAGAATCCTATTCGAGTGTTATATCCAATTTACTTGAAATAGAGAAACTGAGTAATTTGAAAAAAATGCATAGAATTAGAGAGCTTTTCTGATTTTCTTGGTTCTCATGAAATATCATAAAATTACAAAAATCAGAGGCTACTTCTTTTAGATTTCCCTATTAGCCTTATCATCTCCTCCTGTGGTTATAGTTGTACATTTGCCTCTCCTGGAGATGGTAAGAACCTTGAAGTCAGGAGCAAATGCTCCTTCTCCTTCTGTCTCCCAGGTCACTGTCCCAGTGCAGTTATTTATCAAAATTGAATCTCTACCTTCTATGCATGTTCCAAACTTATCTTAAAGTTAATTTTTAGATTTATCCTCTTAAAACATTAACGATATTTAAAGATGCATTTATAATATGCTATAATGAAATATGTATTATGTAACATTAATAATGTATTTTTATGGCAATATTTTGCTATTAGAGGTAGTTTGTTACTTGTAATACTCGCATATTTTCTTAAAATATTCTATAGTCCCATTCTATTTAACATCAATCTCTTCAATGTACTTTTGTATTAATCTGTTTCATTTTTCCTGATTTTCTTTCCATTCCTATGTCTCTTTCATAAATGACTGCCAAGTGATTAGTTTCTGTTGTTAGACCCTTGTGTCCCCACAGCCCATATGGGGCCAAGGAGTAATGATGATGGATCGAGGCCTGCTGATCCTGCAGATGCCAGTGAGACTGAGAGGCTCCATGGGAAATGCTGCACATTTTCTATGTTGACCAGGAGCTACCGAGCCACCAGCCCTCTCTCTGTGTTCTCAAATCCCTCACACTTTACTTACAACTGATTCAGTCTGAAAATCACTTGGATTATCTACTATGTGCTAATGTGGTGACATTCATCGCAGATTTTTATAAGCAAGTGCATTCATCTAAAGAATGGGTCCAAATGTGTTGAACTCTGAGAAAAGATGAGGCATCGTCCACTTACCTATTCTGTTAAAGGTGAAACATTTTAAATATTTATGCAAACATTAAAACAATTTCACATACCTTGGTTATGTGAGGATGGGGGAGGTGAGATAACTTTTCTTAACTGTTATTTTGGGTTGTGTTTTATAATAGAAATATTTGGTTATTTGAAATCCTCTTGCTTAATTAGGCAGATTCATACTAAGTGGTTCAACAGGTCGCATGTATAATCTTGTGGCTAAAAGTGGTTATTTTCAAGTCAATATTTGGGGTTCCTTTTTAGAGATAAGAGTTTACTAATTCAATATTTGTAGTCACAAGATTCATATGAGTAATGTTTAAACAGTATTGTGTGCTTTAGGAATAATCACTGAAATCAAGAGTTGTTCTTCTAATTATAAACCTCTGACCGAGTCCTTAGCAGTCTCAACTTGACAGCCAGAGAATCCAGAGATATCCCTATCTAAGAGTAGATATGCTCTACCCCTGATGATGGAAAGAATTCAGTTCCTTAACAATGGCCAGAGCACTGGTTCTCACACTTTTGGGTCTCTTGGACTCGCCGGTACCTTTGAAAGTAGCTGATTTGTTGAGCTGAGGGATTTAGTATCCCTGAGATTAGGCCAACCACCCCACGCCTTTTGTGGATGTAGTAAAGTCTAATGAACTTTATGGAAAGTATTCTGATGTGGAGATTCATTTGTCTTTGTGTTCCTGAGAATAAGTGTTGAGCTAGTTAGGCAACCTGCAACACCTGCGTCCCGCTCACATGCAATCTCAAATCGTCAATCGAAATCGTATGACAGACAGTCTTGATGAGATGGCAGGCATCAATCATTTTCAGATTTTTGACACATACTTTTATTCCTTCCTTGTGCAGAGAATGAGCATTATGGTGTGATTCTTCGTCAGCTCAGTACTTGGCAGTCGGCACTGTTGTCATGTGCCGCAGATGGATGGCTTTAACTTTTAAAACTGTAAAGTGTGGATACGGTGCTCTCCATTACCCAGACATTCCCCTGAGGCCTCCAGAGAGAGGAGGTATCATTGTAGCTGGAACATAGACTGAAATTGGCATCGAGAGGGTGACATCTTTCTAGCAAAAAGGAAAAAGAGGTGAAGATAGAGTAACATGAACATTTTATACTTGTATACATTTTATACTTGTATACATATTCTGTTGAGTTTTATGAAAACACCTGATTAGATATAAGGAAAAATGACAAACAGGCTGCAGGAAGTGTTTTGGAGACCTCTCATACTCCTGGTTGCTGCTCCGGCATTTCACAGATGGAGCCCAACCATTCCATTGTCCTTGCTGCCTTGCTTACCCTGTAGAAGTTCCTGTTAGCATCAAACATTCCAGTGTGAGATGGACCGCACTGCTCAGAGAAAGCGAAGGTGTGTGGCGGAATCACTGTAATTACTGGAATCTGGTTGTCCTTCAGTAAGACCAATGCACCCCAGTTTACTCAGGATGTTTCCTGTTTTAGCACTGAAAGTCTCATGTCCCAGGGCCCCTCTCTTTGCTGGGAGAGTTGGCCACCCTTGCTTCACTTAGCATGGACTTACCAGTTGTGTAGCCCTCTACCTCTGAAGGAATGGCAGGCCTGGCCTTGAACTGTGTAGAAGGGTGAGGAGAAGGACACATTATCAAAATCACCAGTGAGTCATAAAATAAGAGAAATAAGAGCAGTTTGATGTAATTATTATATACCAAGTTTATTACATTCAAAAAGTTAGCTTCTTTTAAAGGATTTAATCTCATTCTGAGTATGTTGTTGGCATAAACATATTGCTTTTTAAGAAAATGGTGGTGATTTAACAAAATGTGTATTTGGAAAAAATAAACTCTGATGTTGTTACAGGCACACCCTCAGAGATACTACAGGTTAGATTCCAGAAGACCACAGCAAAGCAAATATAGCAAGAAAGTGTAACCTGTGAGTGTTGTGGTTTCCCGTTGCATTTAAAAGTTATGTTTACACTGTAATGTAGTCTATTAATTATGCGATAGCATTATGTCTCAAAACAAGTCTACAGGTCAGGTGCAATGGCTCACGCCTGTAGTCCCAGCACTTTGGGAGGCTGAGGCAGGCAGATCACCTGAGGTCAGGAGTTCAAGACCAGCCTACCTAACATAGTGAAACCCCGTCTCTACTAAAAATACAAAAATTAAAAAAAAAAAAAAAAAAAGAAATAGAAAAAAATTAGCCAAACATGGTGCCATGCAACTATAATCACAGGTACTCGGGAGACTGAGGCAGGAAAATTGCTTTAACCCAGGAGGTGGAGGTTACAGTGAGCTGAGATCACACCACTGCACTCCAGCCTGGGGAACAGAGCAAGACTCTGTCTCAAAAAGAAAAATGAAATCATCCATAAGAAACAACTCCTCCTCATCTATTCAGGTAATGAGATGGCAGCAATTTGGTCACATCTTCAGACTCTACTTCTAGTTCTCATTCTCTTGATATTTTTACCACATCTGCAGTGACTTCCTCCAGTGAGGAGTAAGTCATTGAAAGATGGAATCCACATCTTCTAATTCCTGTTTATATTGATATTTTGATCTCCTCCCAGGAATCATGAATGTTGTTAGAGCACCTAGGATGAGGAATCCTTTCCAGAAGGTTTTCAAAGATCTTTGCCAAGCTCCATAAGAAGACTCAATATCTGTGATAGCTATAGCCTTATGAAACATATTTCTTAAATAATAAGACTTCAAAGTTAAAATTGCTCCTCAATCCATGGAATACAGAATGAATGTTGAGTTAGTAGGCATGAAAACACAGTTAATCTCCTTGTATATCTTTCGGGTGACCAGCTGCATTCTCAATAAGCAGTAATATTCTGAGCTGAAGTTCTCAACAGTGCACTTAAACTATTCGATAAAACACACTGTAAACAGATATGCTCCCATATAGGCTTTTTTCCCATTTATAGAGCATGGCCATAGAAATTTCAGCATGATAGGCCCTAGGATTTTAATGGAAATGAGTATTGGCTTAAACTTAAAGTCACCAACCACATTTGCCCCTAATAAGATAATCAGACTGCCCTTGGAAGCGTCGAAGCCATGCCTTGACTTTTCCTCTCTAGCTAGGAAAGTCCCAGATGGCATCTTCTTGCAATAAAAGGCTGTTTCCTCTACACTGAATATCTGTTGTTTGGTGCATCCAATCTTAGCTAGATGCTCTGGATAACCTGCTGCAGCTTCTACATCAGCATTCGTTGCTTCACCTGGCACTTTTACATGATGGAGACAGTTTCTTTCCTTAAACCTCATGAACCAGCCTCTGCTAGCTTCAACCTTGTCTTTTACAGCTTCCTCACCTCTCTCAGCCTTCACAGATTTGTAGGGAGTTGGGACCTTACTTTAGATTAGGCTTTGGCTTAAGGGAATGTTGTGGTTGTTTTGATTTTGAATCCAGATAACTCATACTTTCTCCATATCAGCAATATGGCTGTTTGCTTTCATTTCGTTTGTATGTTCACTGGAGTAGCACTTTTCATTGCCTTCATGAAGTTTTCTTTGCATTCACAACTTGGCTAACTGGTTGGTGCAGCCAACCTGGTGCAAAGCCTGTCTTGGCTTTCAACATGCCTTCCTTCCTTTTTTAAAAATCATTTCTAGCTTTTGATTTAAAGTGAGAGACATGCAACTCTTCCTTTCACTTGAACACTTAGAAGCCATCATAGCATTATGAATTGGTCTAATACAATATAGTTGTATCTCCGGGTATAGGGAGGCCCACCTGAGGAGGAAGACAGACACAGCGTGACAGGCAGTTGGCGTGACAGTCAGAACACATATAACATTTATAAGTTCGCTGTTTTATATAGGCATGGTTGGTGGTGCCCCAAAACAATACAATATTAATATCAGTCATCATGGATCATAGATCACAGTAACAGATATAATAATAGTGAAAAAGTTTGAAATATTATATGAATTACCAAAATGTGATACAGAGACATGAAGTGAGCACACGGCTGTTGGCAAAATGTCTCCTGTGGACTTGCTTGATGCACGGCCGTCATAAACCTCCAATCTGTTTAAAAATGCAGTATCTGCAAAGCGCAACAACTCGAAGCACAATGACAAGAGGTGTGCCTGCCTGTGCACTCCAGCCTGAGGGACAGTGAGACCCTGTTTCAAAAAGAAAAAAAAAAAAAGATTTTAATGTGGCATTTTATTTGCTTTATTTTTTGTAAAAAGAGAGTAGCAGAGAAAGAGTAACTTGTCCCTTTTCACATCAAGAATATAAGGGTCTCTTTCTCTAGTTAAAACTCAAAATAGGAAAAAGTATAGTAACGGGCAAAAATATTTCTTTGTAGAAATAAACTCCCCTTAATATTATCTCAAAATATCTGTTTGGGAGGTTGGTGAAGATTCTGCTACTGATTTTTCAAATACCGGCATGTAGAGCCCTGTGCAGGGTGAAATATTTGGAGAGCAATTTTTAGAAGGAAAAAATGTCGTAGAAATAATAGTTGGAAGGAAAAAAACCTCCCCACGGCATAACGGCCTTCATGAAGCTGTGTGTGGGACAGGGAAGTGGTGGTGGTGGTGCTGTTGGATGGAACTGCAGTAGGTGACAAGCAGGCGTGGGCTAGGGGCTATCATGGATGTTGGTACAGTCTGGGCCCTGCCTGCCAGTGTCCCGTGTGGAGGGACACCATTCACGCAGTGTGATTCACAGATTTGCTGTTGGTTATTTATTATGAAAAATTTCTGGGATAAAGAAGCCATGTAACTTGATATGACAAAATCAGTATTTCACAGCAGTTTTCCAACAGATGGATATAAAGTAGAATAAGGGTGCCTTTTTCCAATTTTTCACGAAGGGCCATATGTGCTAGTGGTGGCATGGGTTTATACTGATACGATAACTTACCAATCCAAGGGAGCAGGAATGGCAGAGATAATTTACGTGAGTCCTAAAGGAGAGGAGGGTTGAGGCTTTACTTAGGGCAGGAGGTATAAACCTGGATGCCTACAGGGCTCAGGAGAGAGAAGGGCGCAGGCCAGGCTGTGTACTGTGTTGACATTGCTCCTGGAGAACTTATCTTCATTCACATGGAGAAATAAAATCTTTCTGCAGGGGAAGCTGCTGCTTGTCTCTCACTGGTTTTGGCCCTATGGATATACAGCCTCAGAGTTGTCTTCCAGTTCTTCAAGAGCAATTAATAATTTGGAATTGTATGTGAAATCTCATATGTGAAATTTTGGAGAAATGACTTCGTTTTGTAATGCAACATGTTAGCCAAAAAAAGCACATGCCTGGATTAATTCTGGTTGAGCTGAGCCAGCATTTTTCACCTTTAAAGAGCAGATGGCAGAGTTCTTGGGAAGGAAGAGTAGGGGTGACATTTTAACTACATAGGTCACAGGACTGGCATTTTGCAATAAATTGATCAATACTTATTGAGTGAACAAATATCTGAATACATCCCACTGAAAGTCATTAAAATTTTGACTTTATTAGTTAATATGCCTGCTCAAAAATGGCGGAGAAAGCTACAAGGGGAACACATATTTCAGACTGAGTTGCAGTGTCAGAGACAATAACCCCACCGCTACGGAGGTCTCAGTCAGCAAGAAAGAAAATGCCAGGCCAATCAAACACGTACCATGGCTTTTAGGAAAACTGGCCTCCACACTTCGAGAAAAGGCAGCGTCTAGATCCTCTGAAGGAATTTGATTTAAGGTTCCAGAAGAAGAAATTCCAACTATTCACTGACATGTGATGATACTCAGAAAGAAAAATGGGGTGATATCTAAAAAAACCAATTTAGGTGCTGTCCACTGAGCTCACATTTTGAAAGGGGAAGTACAAATGCTGAGGAAATGACAAGTAACCAAGGATAAGTAGGAAGAAAGATGGGAAGCTGTAAAAATGTTTTCATAGAGCAGAAGAGAGGGATGAGCTACAGTTTATGTTGTTTTCAGTATGAAAGAATGAAGGGATGGATACATGAATGAAATGACGAAGCGGGCATATTTTACTGTCCTGTGGACTTTTCTGAGACCTGAAAGGAAAGTTAAACCCACTGTTTAAGATTGATGGTTGATATGGTTTGGCTCTGGGTCTCCACCCAAATCTCCTGTTAAATTGTGATTCCCATTGCTGGAGGAGGGGCCTGGTGGGGGGCGATTGAATTATGGCAGGGCAGAAATCATCCTTGTGGTTCTTGTGATAGAATTCTCTTGGCTAATTGTTTATTATTATTATTATTATTATTATTATTATTATTATTATTATTATTTTAGTAGAGATGGGGTTTCACCACGTTGGCCAGGCTGGTCTTGAATTCCGGACCTCAAGTGATCTTGCCTGCCTTGGCCTCCCAAAGTGCTGGGATTACAGGAGTGAGCCACTGTGCCCAGCCTGAAATTGTCATTTTAAAAATCCTAATAGAGCGATGGAAAACCTGAAATGATGTATCTGGGCATCACCACTGTGTCTTCTCTTGATGTGTTTGTAAGTGAAGGACCCATGGGGTCTGTATTGCAGTCACTCACCTGCCTCCCACCCACTCAGTGGCTTTAGGTAAGCTGTTGAACGCCTCCACAACCTTCCTGATGTGTCAAGTGGGATCAACACCCTTGCTTAGGCTGCAAAGGTGAGTGTCAGTGAAGCGGCTGGCACTTCCACACGTGCACCTTCTTCACAGCCTTTCATAGGACAGCAGAGTAACAGGGGGATTTGTAACTTCCAGAAGAACTTCACTTAAATACAATGTCACAGTTGAAGCAGAAGGAAATCTCTAGTGGGATGTGAAAGTGCTACCTGTTTAGTTTCTTTTTGTTTCAGACTATTTCCGTCTGTTTGTACAAAACACAGAAGGAATGCTTAGCAGACTTGGTTCAGAGCTTGCAGGAACAACGGATGCCCTGAGTGACAGATTCAATATCTAGAATTCGGTTTCAGCCTTTATAGTTGGAATTATGGGCTGAACCAACAGGATGATATATAACAGAAACAAAGGTGAAGCTGTTTGCTTTCTTTTATAAAAAGCTACTGAACAAATACCAGATAGAATAAAATTTTTTTATTGCTCAAAACTTATGTACATATATAAAGAAGGTTCCCTTTCCGCAGCCCATTTGGGCCTGCAGTCTGCAGTTTCAGAGGATACCACCATACTATGCCTCTTCCCAGGACAGCACTGAGAAAAAATGCAGAGACCCCACATCACATCAGCGATGTGCCTATAAGTCATGGAAAAGAGCATAATTATAGAGGCACATGATAAACACTGAAAATCAGAGAAGAGACATGATTTTCAAAAGAGCTGACTTGCTCTTTAGGACACCAGAGGACAAAACTTGGATTGATAGATGAAAGGTATGCAGGAACAGATTTCTTTCCTGAGGGGAACTTTCTGAGACCTACAGCTATTCATTGATAGGATGGACTGCCTTGTAAGATGGCACAGTTCCTGTTGTTGGAAAGCCTTAAGAAGAAATTGGTTGTTGACTTGCTGTGATGCTGTAGGTGGGATCCCATTTCTGATAGGCTGACAAGATGACCCCTCAGTGTTTTCCAACTTTTGTTTTCTCTGATCAAGTTAGTTTACCTCCATTATGTTGGCTGTATTGATATAGATTTCCAAGTACTTAAATTATCTTTCTGTTGTTTTACAGGATTTATTTTATTCTACAAAAACATATATAAAATGTACAAAATTATTGAGTTCTTTATTTTTTTATTTTTTGGCTTCCTTTGAAATTTAGAGATCCTGTTTCTCTAGAATTCTTTCTAGAGAAGGGCTTAGAGCAAAAGTTTGTTCTTAGTTCCCCTTTATATTCCTCTCAAAAATAAACAAAACAGTACATAAAGATATATTTCATGCATACAATTAATGTACTGCAAATGCTGAAAATCTCCTTGACAGAGAAAAGTCATCACCAAGTCCAGAGCTGATGCTCAAGAGGTAGGAACTTGCTTACAGAGTCCCATCCAACCCAGTAGTGCTGCAACAGTTGTTAAACAGTTTTGACATCTCTCCTTAGGATCCTGTAGTACTAAAAGGAGCCATCTATATGGAAAGCTTTGGAGCTAGAGAGTAAAGCTTTCTTTGTGTGTATAGGCCCACTGACTATCATAGCTACCACCTTGCACTTCCACTGCTTTTGTGGGTCCAGACCTTGGCCCAAGGCCTCCTGGGTCCCCCGCGCTGCACCTGCTCTTCCATCCTCCTTTTCACTCACACACTGCATTTATATGGCTGGAGCTGTTCTACCCATAAGAAAATCAAACCCGTGATGTTGGATTATGTCTGTGCAATTATTTATTTTGTCTATAGTAAAGGAGTTAGCCATTATACTTAGGAAGTTAAGAAATGGCAGATTTTATAGAAGTACCCGAATACATACAGGTACACACTTATATATATAAATGAGGAAATGCCATTTTAGCAAATATTGGCGTTTTAGTTCAGGACCTTAATATTCTTGGTCCTAGCACCTGTGGTTGATGTGATTTGTTGTGTTTAGAACATGGAATGAACTAGAGAAAAAGACAAACTCCAGCCGTGTAGGAGGGGCCCTGGCACCACCCCCCTGCTCTCTGGCCCAGGAACTGGGCATGACTATTGGCTGCCTTCTGTGCTTGGAGGTACACCTGCCTTGCCAGCCAGTCACCCCTCTTCTGTCCAGTCCATTCTCCTCATCCCTGGAGCCTGTTTTAATTGTTCCCTCTTCTCTGAAGCTTCACCAAGGCTTTGTTCCTCTTTCCAGGAGGAGCTGAAGGCTTTAATATCAGAGCTCCCATTTCTTCCTTTATTCTTTTGTCCCGCTGCCAGCTCAGCACTTTTAAGATATGTCTGCATGGCCGTTTATTTACTAGTCTCTTTTCTCCTGTAGATAGGGAGACCTTTGAAGGAAGGAGCTGTTTCTTATTCATCCATCTTTTTAAAGTCTACTACACATTAGTTGTTCAGTACATACTTTTGAATTACTGTGAAGGAAAGGCAGAAATGACTATGTTCACAGAACAAGTAGGGCTTCTCATGTGTGCTTGTTTTGCTGTTTTTGTTTTTGTTTGTTTGTTTGTTTGTGACGGAATCTTGCTCTGTTGCCAGGCTGCAGTGCAGTGGCGTAGTCTCGGCTCACTGCAACCGCCGTCTCCCGTCTCCTGGGTTCAAGCGATTCTCCTGCCTCAGCCTCCTGAGTAGCTAGGACTACAGGTGTGCACCACCATGCCCAATAAGGTTTTGCATTTGTGGTAGAGACGGAGTGTCACCATGTTGGCCAGGATGGTCTTGATCTCTTGACTTCGTGATCCGCCCACCTTGGCCTCTCAAAATGCTGGGATTACAGGTGTGAGCCACCACACCCAACTTAGTGGTGCTGTTTGAGGAACAGTTCCTTTTTTCACATGGGAACGTTCAGGGCCTTGCAGTGTGGCCAACATCCCTTGCCCTGCCCACGTAAATGGCCATGTCCATCTCCAGAGGTGATCCAAGCCCGCAGACCTGTTTGCACACCATTGAGAAACACTGGGACAGACTCTGGTGATTCTCTGAGAACTCCATTATGCTTCTTGGTGTTCCCTTGGCCCATCCACCCAGTGGAAAGATAAGACCTTGGAAATCATGAGCCACTTGACAGTAGACACTTCCAAAAATCGTAACGGTCCAATCTCCAAAAAAACTTTCCATTCATATTATGTACACACAGAGATGACCAAAACCTGACATTGAAACTGTAAAGAAAACCATTATCAAAGACCTAACATTTTTTAAGAAATGAATTTTCAGTAAATCTTCTTTCTTGGATTTTGTGAAGTCCAAAGAAAATCAGATTACTCATGTCTTTTTTCAAAAACAACAACAACAACAACAACAACAAAACTTTCCATCGTAAGCAAAAAAGAACTTATGCTACAGGATTAAGTGATTGATGTGGTGAGTAATACTGAGTGAATGGAAAATCACCATAGTCACAATATGACTCACACCTCATACATTTTTCTCTTCTGATCAATATTCAGCATATAAATGGCACTAATTTTCCATATTCAGAAAGGAAAAGAAGGAGGAAAACAAAAGCGTATAAAGGTTAGACTGGAAGGGTGATATTTCCTGTTAGATGAGCATTGTTTAAATCTTAGGGTTTGTTTGGTCATAAAATAATAGAATGTTTTAAACATGGAAATATTATTCATAGCAGATAAATAGCATTGAAAAGAATGCAAGGAAAAGAATCTGTGATAATGGGGTAGAGTTTAGAGGAAAGTTTTGGTCTAAATTATTCTTTTAAAAAATGTAGGAATTACGTAGTCATGTAATTTTAAACCTGACTCACCTCTTTATTTAGGATGATACTCATTGTCAGTTGTTGTTTTCATAAACCCCAAGCAAGTCAGTACATCCATTCATTGCATATTGCATAGAAAACTATTTAAATCTATGCTAATGTTATTTTCTTCCTAAGTTCAGTAAATTAGTGTTGTGACAGATACGTGGCCCTGTAGCTTTTTCAATTCTGAGATTGGTTTTTAATCTATGATGCGAACCTTGGGCAGTTCAGGGGAATATCATTGATTTATAACATCTCTTCTGCCTCAGTGTTTAACAAAGCTTGTTTGATTTTAATGGGCAAAAAGAATACTCTTTTTAAGTAAGATGTTTCTAATCTCCTGAAGTATTAGTACCAGAGACCCCAGGCAAAAGCAATTCTCAAAAGCTCTCTAGGAGGTAGTTTTATATGAGATTATAGCACATCTAATATTGTGCAAATATTAAAGAGGTTTAAAACTTTTAAATTCGTTGATTTTTTTTTTCATCCTAAGGCAAATGATAAAAGTGCAAACATATTGCTTTAGGATAAGCCTGTAGGTAAATGTATCATGCAAAATATTACATTAAAATGCTGCATGACTTAATTTTGTCTGACTTATAATCCCTGGGAACATTGAATATCATTTCTTCAAAAATCAGTTCTACATTATGATTCATGTATTTAATTTGTGTTCTAACATAACTATTATTTTTGCCTTAATTTGGTGTAACTTCAACAATGGTGGAGGTCAAAAGATGCAAGCTTCCTTTTGCTTCTAAGCTTCGTCTCCTCCCTACTCAGCATTCATTCAGAGTATTAGAATGTGAATGTTTGGATTTTACAAGTTATTCATCCTGCATTAAAGGAATTTGGACTCCTTCTATGAGCGGCCTCTGATTTGCTGACTTATGTTTTACTGAGCTCTGATGGCTATTATGTGTGCCGTCACCTTTAAACATGACCAGGGATGTTTGCAAAGATCTCCATTGGATTACAGTCTCTAAGAATAAGGTTTTCAACAAATGTATAAAATGTATACAATTTGTTTGACTTATTTTTTTCAAATATGACTCTTTACCTAAAGAAAATAATATTTTAAACTGTTACAAAGTCACTTCTGAAGGGCTAAAGGGCATACAACTTGCAAAATAATAAATTTTAAGTTGCCAATAATGATGCTAATAATTTCCCCTAAATAGACTTATGTACGTTAAAAATATCTACTAATATGTATGTTGTGAAAAACGAATGTGAAATTCAGGAAGCTTGTTGGGCTGAGCTTTCCGGGAAACTGCAGAACTGTGCTGCGGACTTAGTTTGCGGGTGTCACCAGTAGCATCCCACGGTCCTGCTGGATTACAGACTGGGCTTCACCATCTAGTTGTGGTACAACCTCTGTAGACCCTTGGAACATAGAAAAGAGACGTCTGAGGCAGTGTTCCTTATCCTTTGAGATTAGGTCACTAGTGAGCCATTGACAGTTTTATTGTAAATTGATACTGTTTGCGTCGAGATAAGTTGAAGAATGGTACAAAGAATTTTAAATTTTACCCAAGACTAAGAAAAGAAGTGCAGAGCAAATGAAGATAGTCAATAGCACAGAGCTCTTGAGAAAGCATTTGGCAACCCTAAATCCCAGAATCGATAACTTGTGTTAACCAGCCAAATGGAGTGTTAGGGAAGAAAAGCTGTTTGTCTGGCTCTCTTTACATTAAAAGAGCTTAAATTGAGAGCCTGAAGTCTCCAGGAGCTGTGACATGAGGGCTCTAGCTAACCCATTATTTGGCTGGCACTAATAAAGTTGAAAACATTTCCTTCTGAAATCAGTCATTTAATTTTAAAATAATGTTATTACTTTTGTATTCATGGATAGTTTTTTTTTTTTTTTTCCCAAATTAAAATATCCTGGTTCTGCTTAGTTCTTAAGCCAGTTTTTTAAATTAAATTACTAGGAAATCACCCAGTGGATTAAAGCAACAGTAGTAATTTTGTTTTGTTTTGTTTTGTTTTGTTTTACATCAGATGCAAAAGTTGAATTAATCATACTTACTAGTTGAGGACACAATATTGCCATTAGTTCATGTGAGACATTTTTGTCATTTTATTTTTATTTTTATTCTTCCCCTTGATGCCAGATACACCTTCCAATACATATACGTATACACATACACACTTACACATAGATACATACACATAGACACATATATTTGTCATTGTGAAATAGAGGCCATTTTAATTGTATATAAGGATCAATATTTTTACTATTTTATAGATACTAGAGTTTATAGTGCGTGTGCACGTTGTGAAGCAGAATTATGAACTGAGCACCTTTAGATCCCCTGCACCAGTGCTTAGCAAAGCATTACTGATACTGTTCAAGATTTCCAGTATCTCCTTGTCTGCCTGTATTCTAATGCATTTACTTTACCCCTACAAATAATTTTGGGGTAATTTGGGTTTCTTTTTTATGTGGATTTGAGGCATAATCAACATACAATAAACTGCTTGTATCTGGCATATAAATGTTTGTGAATTTTAGCGTCTTTGTATACCTCAGTACCATCACCACAGTAACGATAGTAAACACAGAAATTCCCCGAAAAGTTCTCTGTGCTGCTTTGCAGCACCTTCCCCCCTCTTTCCCAGCCTCAAGAAACTGCTAATTTGCTTCCTTCCACTCTAGATTAGTTTGCATTTTGTAGAATGTACTTACATGGAATCATATAGAATGCACTCCTCACTCTGGATTGTTTTTTAAACATAATTATTTTAAAACTTTTTTCATGTTGCTGGTGTATTTAACGTGATAAAAGCAAATGATCAGGTAAATGGGTAAACACTGTGGTAAATCTACCTACTAGAAAGTCGCACAGCTGTATATGGGTGTGTAAATTTACCACAGTATTTGCCCATTTACCTCTTGATTGACATTAGTTTTTCTCACATTTTTGGCTATTGCAGCGCTATAATAAAGAAAATTACTCTGAATATTGTGTACTAATTATTGAACAGACATATGCTTTCATTTCTAGGAGTAGAATAGCTTAGTCATATGATCAGCTTATGTTTCAATTTTAAAAATCACCAAAATCTTTTCCAAAGTGGTTACCATTTTATGTTCCCAGAAGCGGTGCATGGGAGTTTCAGTTATTCCCAACCTTCACCAGTATTTGGTATGATTAGCCTTTTTAAGTTTAGACATTCTGATGGGTTTGTAGTAGTATCTCATTTTGGTTTCATTTTGCATTTCCCTGATGACTAAAAATGTTGCACATCTTTTCATGCTTATTTGCCACTCAAGTATTTTCTTTGATGAAGTGTTTGTTTAAATCTTTTGCATAGTATTTTTAATTTGATTGCTTTCTTTACTGAGTTTTGAAAATTTTTATATATCTCCTAGATACAAGAATATATCATATATCAAACATGTGATTTGCAAGATATTCTCTTAATATTTGGCTTTTTAAAAAATCTTTAAATTTGAAGTCTTTAATTTTTTTATTTTGACAAAGTCAAAATAAATGAAGTCTTTTATAGATTTTTATAGATTTTTGTATTATTATCTAAGAAATTTTTGTCTAAGCCAAGATTACAAAGATTTTCTCTTATGTTTTCTTCTATAAGTGCTTTTTCAAAGTTTCAGTGTTAGGTTTTACATTTAGTGGTGAGATCCATTTCAAGTTCATTTTTATATGTGGTGCAAGAGATGCAAGATATAGACCGCAGTCATATTTTTATAATGTATAGTCATTCCAGAACCGTTTGTTTAAAAGACCATCCTTTATCAATTAAATTGCCTCTGATTCTTGGTCAAAAACTCAGTTGTCAACATGTTTGTGAATTTACCCTCATTTTGTTCCATTGATATATTTGTTTATCTTGATGTCAGTTCCACATTGTCTTGATTTCTGTAGCTTTACAATAAGACCCGAAGTCAGGTGGTGTTAGTCTTTTAATTTTGTACTATATTTTCAAAATTTTTTTGCCTACTTCAGGTCCTCTGCGTTGTCACATGAATCTTAGAATTAGCTCATCAGTTTCTATCACCATCTTCTGAGATTTTGACCAACAATCTGTAGATTACTTTGGGGAGCAATGACATTTTAATAATGTTACGTCTTCCAATTCCAGAGCAAATATTGCTCCATTTATTTAGGTCTTTCTTCTCTAATTTCACTCAGAAATATTTAATACTTTTCAGTGTACAATTCTGAGAAACTTTGTAAAATTTATTTTCGCATATTTTATATGTTTGATTTATTGCAAATGGTGTTTCTTAATTCCAATTTTAGATATTTTGTATATTGACTTTATAACCGAGATAATTGTTAAATTTACTTATTAGTTTTAATGAAATTTTTGTAGATTCTATAGAAATTTCTATGGAGGAAATCATGTCATTTGAGAATAGAAATTTTCTATTTTTTTTTCTAATCTTATGCATTTTATGTTTCTTGACTTATTGCACTGGCTGTCAGCTCCAGTATAATGTTGAGTGGAAGTGGTAAGACTTAACATTAAGGCCTCAATCTCAGAGGCAAAGTAGTCTTCATCATTAAATGTGATGTTAACTGTAGTTTTTCATAGATGATCTTTATCAGGCTGAGAAAGTTCTCTTATTCCTAATTTGCTGTGGGACTGTATGAGGTAGATTTTAGATTTTTGTCATATGCTTTCATTTTAAACCTTGTGAGGTATTATGTTTCTCTTTTTCACTCTCTTAACATGTTTGATTTTGAAAGGTTAAATCAAACTTGCACTCCTGGGATGAAACCCCATTCAGTCACGATGTATCGTTATTTGACATATTGTTGAATTCTATTTACTAACATTTCTGTATTCTTAAGTTATATTCGTTTTCAGTTTTCTTTTCTTATATTTGTCTTGTTTTCGTATCAAAGTAATAATAGCTGAAAAAAAAGAAATTGGAAGTATTGCCTTGTCTTCACTTTTCTCAAGCATTTGTGTAGAATTGCTTTTGTTTCTTTCTTAAATGTTTGATAGACTTCATTAGTGAAGACATCTGGCCTACATTTTTCTTCGTGTGAGGTTTTTTTAATGCAAAATCAGTTTCTTCAATAGACGTAAGACTATTCAAGTTTTCTTTTTTCTCTGGCTTGAAATTTAGTAGGTCCTTTTGTTTAGCCTTTCCAGGAATTTTAAAATTTCATCTAAGTTGCCAAATTTATAGGTATAGAATTGCTCAGAATATGCTCTTATCCTTCTGGTATCTCTACAATGTGTAGTGGTGTCATCTCTCTTGTTTCTGACATTGGTAATTTGTATCCTTTCTCTTTATTTCCTGATCAGTCTGACAAGACAGTGTAATTTTTATTGATCTTAAAGAACAAAGTTGTGGTTTTATGGTCTTTTTCCTATTGTTCTGTTTTCTCAACCAGTGATTGTTCACCTTGATCGTTATTGTTTTCTTTTTTCTTCTTGCTTCACTTTTCATTTGCTCTTCATTTTTTGTTTGTTTTAGTTCCATAAAATCTTCTTTGTATGCTACTTTAACTGCAACCCCTAAATTTTGTTATGTTATGTCTTCATTTTCATTCACTTTTGAATTTTATTAAATTTCTATTTCCATTTATTCTTTTACCCAAGTTTTATTTAGAAATGCATTTTTCATTTTTTTAATATTTCATAATAAACTTTGATTTCTTTTGGGTAATACCTAAGAATGGAATGGCTAGACCATATGAAGTGTATGATCAGCCTTTCTTGAGAATGCAAAACTGTTTTTGTAGTGATTATATAATTTTACATTCCCAATTAGCAGCACAATATCCTGGCCAATTCTTGCAATAGTTAGTCTTTTTACTTTTAACAATTCTAATAGGTGTGTAGTGGTGTCTTAATGGTTTTAATTTGCACGTTCTTAATGGTTACTGATGTTGCACGTGTTTTCATTTACCTATTTGCTATTCATATTTATTTTTTTGGTGAAATATCTTGAAATCTTTTCTGCCTTTTTTTTTTTTTTTTTTTTTTTTTGGGCTATTTGTATTTCTATTACAGTTTTAAAATTCCACTGCTGGGTATCTACCCAAAGGAAAAATCATTATATCAAGAAGATACCTGCACTTAGTGTTTATTGCAGCACTGTTCATAATAGCAAAGATATGGAATCAACCTAAGTGTCCATCACTGAATGATTGGATAAAGAAACTGGCATATATACACAATGAAATTATATGTAACCATTTAAAACATGGAATCATGTACTTTGCAGCAACATGAATGGAACTGGAGGCCATTATCTTAAGTGAAACAAGTCAGAAAGAGAAAGGCAAATAACTCATATTTTCACTTATAAGTAAGAGCTAATGGACCTGGAGTGTGTAGTCATAGACAACGGACTTGGTAGGGTAAGTGGGTGGGAGTAGGATGAATGATGAGAAGTTACCTAATGAGTACAATGTAAATTATATATATTATTCAGTTATGCCAAGTAGGCATACCTAACTACCTAATGCTGAGTGTTTAAATTAGTTGAAAAATAAGCATGCTGATTAATTATTTACAATGAATTTTTGTGTATTTGTGTATTTATTATGTATTTACAATGTAATATCATGCAATTTATCTCTCTTAATTTCCTCTAATTTATATTAGGCCAATGTTAGTATATTAGGGATTGGAATTGGATGCTAAAGAGCAAATTATTTAAGCATCCCAAGCCTATTTTCATTTGAAATAATGTATTTTCCTTATTGGTTTGTTATGACAATTTAATGAGATAATGAATGTTAAGCACTTGTATTGTACCTAACACACAATAAGCTCTTATTGGGGAAAATTGTAAGTGATTTGATTATTTGTTGTTGTGTAAGTAACCACATCAGAACTTAGAGCATTAAAACAACTATTATAGTTTGCACATGGTTTTGTGGGTCAACAATTTAGGCTGGTTGAGTGGTTCATCTTTAATCAACTGCGGCAACAGACGATGAAGGGAACCCTTCCATGATGGCCTAATTCATGCTTATTTTTCACAAGAGTGGTTCTCAACTCTCATTGTGTATTAATATTACAGATGCCTGGGCTCCACCCCCAAAGATTATGATCTTTGATGAAGAGAAGTACCACACATTTATATTATTTTAAAAGCTCCCTAGATGATTTTAATGTACAGCAGAACCAATTTACTAGGGGTTTACTTTTTTTTTCCTTTTAAAACAAATGTGTTTCTTATTTCATAATTACACACTATTATAAAAAAATTAATTTGTGACTCAATCAAGAAATATTTCTTGAGTGCCAGTGATAAAGACTGTGTAAAGAATAAGACAAAACTTACTTATGAAACACACTTAAAAATAACCACCTTAAACATTTCGGTGTATTACCTACCAGTCTTCCTACTTTTATAACTTAGTGTTCTTTTTGCAACAAGTGCTTTGTAATACACTTAACTGTTTATTCTGTATTTGGATTTTAAAGTTTCTTTTTCAGTATTAAATATAGCATGCTGATCTATAGCATTGAAAAGAATTGTTTGTGTTTTTTCCATTCGTTTTTGCCTTCACAGATGTTATATCTTTGACCTGCTTGAGTTGATGCTATGTTTATAAAATGTAACTTTCAAATCTTCATAATTATGCCAATAAGCTCAGTAAAAGACACTCAACATCACTGATTATTTTAGGGAAATGCTGTTCAAAACCACAGTGAAGTACCACATCCATTAGGATAACTATTATGAAAACAACAACAAAAAAGGAAGTAAAAAGTTCGACAGGGATATGAAAGAATAGAAATTCTTGTACTTTGCTGGTGCAACCGCTGTGGAAATCAGTATGGTGTTTCCACACAACTGAAGTATAGATGATCACCCAGCAATTTCACTTCTAGGTATATACCCCCAAAACCTGAAAGCAGGGACTTGAACAGATATCTGTACATCACTGTTCCTAGCAGTATAATTCATAGTAGCTAAATGTCCATTAATGAATAAGTGGATAAATAAAACGTGGTATGTATGTTTATTTAACATGGAGGCACTTTGTTGGCTTCACATCCATTTGGCTTACTTTTTGCTGCTGTAGGCATTTTTCATCTTCTGATACTATTATTCACCCTTGAAAAGGAATAAAATTTTGATACATGCTATGACATGGAAGAACTTGGAAAATATTCTAAGTGAAATAAGCAGGCACACAGAAATATTGTATGATTCCACTTTTATGAGATACTCGAGTAGTCCAATTCCTAGAGACAGAAAATAGAACAGCAGTTACCAGGGCCTGGAGTGGGATAGGAAACAGGAAGTGAGTGTTTAATGGGTATGGAGTCTTAGTTTGGGAAAATAAAAACTTTCTGGAGATGGATGGTGGTGTTGGTTGGACAACAATGTGAATATGCTTAATGTAGCTGAACTGTACAACCATAAATGACTAAAAAAAGGTAGATTATATATATATTTTACCATGTTAAAAAAATCTTCAGAACCAATACCTGTATCTATATCCAGTTACTGAACTGAACGTAGCCAGCCACCTCACTTCTCCCTATTACATGTCTGTCTGTCCTTCCCAGGACATACATTTACTTGAGACAGGGAAATAGGTGGATGTGGACGTGTCTCAAACATCCCTTGTCTTCTTTTTGATGCTTTACCCTCAGGAGCCACCACATGCCAAAGTTGAAACAGGACACTATCCTTCAGGCAGGCTACTTTCAGTGATTATGCTCTTTGTAGACAGAATCCCCATTTTCTCTCCAATCGAATGAGTGTATGAATTTCTGATACATCTGTTTCCAAAGAATAGGGAAAACAAACACGGTACAGACTTAATTTCTACTAGCGTACCTCATTGCCTGTATTAGTCTGTTCTCATGCTGCTAATGAAGACTTACCCAAGACTGGGTAATTTATAAAGCAAAGTGGTTTAATTGACTCACAGTTCCACATGCCTGGAGAGGCCTCACAATTACGGCAGAAGGCAAGGAGGAGCAAGGCCAGGTCTTACATGGCGGCTGGCAAGATAGCTTATGCGGAACTCCTATTTATAAAACTGTTATATCTCTTGAGACTTACTCACTACCACGGCAACAGTATCAGGGAAAGTGCCCCCATGATTCAGTTATGTCCACCTGGCCCTGCCCTTGACAGGTGAGGATTATTACAATTCAAGGTGAGATTTGGGTGGGGACACAGCCAAACCATATCATTACCTATATATGAAATATGGAAGAAGTAAATGTTTGAGGCTTTATTAGTAAACAGTATGCTTTAATATTTGAATGAAATGACATAAATTTAGAGAATATATGTGAATAAACCTACTCTCCACATTGAGTAGATGCTCAAATAATCAGTTTTACTTGAATCTTAACTGTTTAAGTCCAGGTTCAATTCCCTCTTTTTTCACTGTAACGAAATTTTGACCACCCCTATCGAAAGTGATATGGATTCTTTGAATTTCTATAATCTTTACTGTTTTTATACTAATACAGCTTTTACATAAAAGCACAGGCAATATATGCCAACTTTTCATATAAATACCTCTTATTTCATCTACTATACTGAGATCCTTTTAAAGAAAGGAAGGAGGTCATATCCATGGGTTTTTTTTCCCCCTTTTGAACTCTCTGTTGTAACTCTTTAAATACCCCAGAGTTGGTGCTTAATAGTGCTTATGTGTTTAGGGGAAATTATGACTTCAAGCCTAATTAGCATAAAACAAAAGAAAAAGGCCCCAATTTCTAGAGCCAATTAGTATAGAACTATGAATATGTATTGAATCCTTTCAGTTTATTTAAAAGTTTTTGGCTGTTTGTCGATGGAATGTGTGCATGAAAGAAAGAACAGTGTTAGCAATGATAAACTTAGCTTATAAAACACCATAAATTATGGATTTCTCTATTATAGACTGCAAATCTCACCTATGCTTAAATTGCTCTTATTTCTAAGAAGATGTCATTTTTACCAGAATGTTCAGTTTAAAGTGCTATTCAGCTGAAGCAGTGAGAAGAAGGGGCAGAGCCAACTTCATAAGCCTGGTTGTGACTCAATCAACCCTGTTGGCCGGTGGCATGAGGTATCATGACTGGGACTCTATCCCATCCAGCTGTGGAATGTAACTTAAAAAACTAGCAATCTAGCAAAAATTCTCATGGAGTTTTGCTTCCCCATTTTTCATGCTCCTCTACGCCTTGAATACCTAGTCACACACATTTTTCCTGGCCATGCTCCTCTTGATTTCCCCAGCTCCTTTCCCATTTGCAGAATCGTCCAGCTTTGGAATGCTTCTATCACCAGGACATCATAGAACCCGACCCATGCCCTTCCATGGCCATCTCCAGCATTAGCTCTTTCTCTGCTTCCTGGTGTGCCCTCTTTGTTGGCTGCCTGATGGCCAGATTTACTGCTGCATTCTTTCTAGCTCTGAAGACCTTGCAGCATCCAAAATGAAATTGGTTGAGTAGATGCGAAGTCAGAATCTGAGGAATTATTTAAAAGTAAGATACTTTCATGGTCTTGTGACATTTCTAAGTATATAGATTTGGACTAACTGACTTTTTCTGGCTGTATAATTTTATGAAATGAATGGATGGAGTGGAAAATGACAGTTGGCATCTGCGGTTTTATCCTGCCCCTTCTATTTTTAAGCCATTTCCAAAAAAGACTTATGTCTTCTAATTTTGCAGAAGTCAAACATCAAAATACGTTGGCTACCCTTTTTGTGGGTAGTGAATTCCCATGGAGAAGTAAACCTGGTATTACTGCCTTCTGTTAATTAATCATTGCTATGTTGAAGGCTGCTAAATAGAGTTGCTAGATAAAACACAAGGCAACCAGTTAAATTTGAATTGCAGATGAACAACAAATTTGAAATGCAAATTTCACGGAGTGCTTTGTATCCTTACTTGCCAATTCTGGCAACCCTGCTCTTGAGGCAGTTGGTCATAGGTTGGTTATTAGTACTTTCCTACAGACTGCATTACAGTAACTAGTTAAACTTTCTGAATCATTAGCACTTTTCCCTGAATTAACCGAATAAACTCATTGACTCATTAGGTGCTTCCTCACTAAATTAAGCCACTTCAATATCTAGTTTCTTATATTGAACAATTGTAATGTAGGTTAGATCAATTACCACTTTTAGCACATGGGAAGTCAATCGTTAGAGTACATGGCTATAAGAGGCAAACCATAACAACAGAGAACAATTATACAGACTTCATTTGTATGCTTTTAAGGAAGAAGAGGCATCTAAAGAAGGAAAAGAGTCTTTCTAAACAGACATAAAAATTTTACTTTTAAAGTCTGCAAAAACATTTAAAAAATATTATTGGATTCTGTTGATCAACCACTAAAATACCAATTCTGAAATATTACCACATGAAACCCTGGTGATCTACTGTGAAGACAACACAAAGATCATTTCAAAAAACCAATTATATAAATATAGGATGCTGGGGACCTGCCTTGGCAGTAGTTCCTGCGAAACGCATCCAGATTTTACTTGATCCCATGTTCAGTATAAGACAACAGCATGGCAAGAGTATAAAAATGTGCCTGTAACTTTCCCTGCGTTAATAAAAGTATGGTCAGAGGAGGTATAGTCTGGAATAGTGCAAAGCTCTAAATAAATATTTGTTGAATGAGTGAATGAATTGTTCTTTGGGTTAATAGTGAACATCTAAAATTCAATGTCAGTTCTGGACATATCTTTACTTACTAGGTGTGTTAATAGACTAATGTGACCACAAGAGGAAAGTTAGGGGAGTAAGTTGCCTGGAGATGCTGTTCCCTGAGAGAACTCAGAATTCTGAGAATTCTTGGGACTGAGTCTTCCTGGGGACGTTCCCACCTTCCTTAGCTACTTAGGGTCTTGCATGTGGAAATGTTACTGCATATGTTTAAATTACTCTAAAGGTCAAAATTAGAACAGTGGGCAAAAGTCAAATGAAGAATATCAGAAGGACAAACAATGTGATCATTATTCAAGTATCAGTCACATTTATACCTCTGGATAATTTTAATATAGTTGATGTGTTTTAATGCACCAGCTGGACTGTACGTAGTCCAACCCATATGGAGGTGTGGTGAAAAAGGCTGATGTTGAAAATCCTATTTCTATCACTTACTAGCTATGTGACCTTGTAAGACATTATCTAAGCTTCCCTTTACTCAACCCAGAACATGGGAGTAATGATCTCTATCTGGCAGCATTCTTGAGGAGACCAAATTAATTTTCCATGGGAACTCTGTGTTGTGTAGTAGACAAACCTCAGAGAGCAAGCTCTACATGGAAACCTTCTCTGTGTCTTGACTTGGGTGGTGGTGATACGACTGTTTGCTACCTGATGATTCATTGAGTTGTTTTGTATACTTTTCTTTTTGTCAGTTGTGCCTCACAATGAAATTATTTTTAAAAGTTTCAAAAATTTAAAACAAACAGTAGTATTTACACAGCAGTACGATTTCTTTGCTAAAAATTTAATTTTACATACCCATATTCACAGCAGCATTATTTATAATGGCCAAAAGGTGGAAACAATCCAGGTAATCATTGATGTGTGAATGGATAAACAAAAATCTGATACAGCGGCTGGGCATGGTGGCTTATGCCTGTAATCCCAGCATTTTGGGAAACTGATGCAGGTAGATTACCTGAGGTCAGGGGTTCAAGACCAGCCTAGCCAATATAATGAAACCTGTCTCTACTAAAAATATAAAAATTAGCCGGGCATGGTGGTACATGCCTGTAATCCCAGCTACTTGGGAGGCTGAGGCAGGAGAATCGCTTGAATCCGGGAGGTGGAGGTTGCAGTGTGCCGAGATCTCACCATTGCATTCCAGCCAGGACAACAAGAACAAAACTACGTCTCAAAAAAATAAAAAAAAATCGATACAGTATATACAGGCAACATGCAGTAGAATATTATTCAGCCCTTGAAAACACATGAAATTCTGACACATGCAACAACATGGAAAGACCTTGAGACATGATGCTAAGTGAAATAAGCCAGTTACAAAAAGACAAATACTTATGAACTACCTAGAGTAGTCAAATTCATAGAGACTAGAAGGTAAAATGTTGGTTGCTAGGGACTGGGGTAAGGGGGTAATTGAGAGTTATTGTGTAGTGGTACAATGAGTATAGAGTTTCAGTTTTTTAAGATGAAAAAGTGCTGGAGATTGGCTGCACAACTGTGGTCCTTAGCATTACTGAACTATACACTTACATGGCTAAGATGGTAAACTGTATGAAATATGTATTTTACCACAATTTAAAAAATAATTTTACTTTTTACAACAGAAAAAAATCATTTTCATTTTGTTGCATGAATAATTCTTTCTTTGGCCTGAGAGCTTAGGTCGATCATGATTATTTTTAAGGTATATAGGTGATATCATCTAGATTAAAGAAAATCCTTCAAATTATATTTTCTTTGGCATCTAATGTACATTTATTTTAAAGATATGTATATGCTACAATATTTAAAAGCATCTTCACTAGATCCTCTTAACCTGAATGTTCTAGACTCCAGGAGTTCTAGAGATGTACTTCAAGGGAAATCCTTGAATCTTCTGAAATTTTATGCAAAATGCTGTGGCATGTGTGTGTGCACAGCTTTTGGAAAAGATAATCCATAGCTTTTATCTGATCCTCAAAGGCTCTGACCTCTGCAAGATCAGGATCAAGAACCACTTATGTAAATGAACTTCCACAGAAGCCCATGAGATGCTTGTTTCGTTGTCTGGGAATGTTAGAGGTGTGTGTTATCCCCTGTCATCCTCTACATTTCTCCTAATGAGTAATTAATAATGGAATGCCATTAACTTGGCAGACATAGGTGTTGTATCGCCAAGGTCAGCCCTGTGCCCAGGGCTCTTCGTCAGTGACTGGGATGATGGAGTAGAGTACATGGTCACGTTGCATGAGGATGTCGTAAAGTCAGATGGGGAAACAGAACCTAGTGGGGTAGGAATGGGATTCCAAATGCTCTTGACAGGTTGGAGAAATGAACAGAAGCCAGTTACAGCAAGGTCAGCAAGGACAAGAGAATAGTAAAAATCAGGAAGGGAACGTAGGCCAGCAAGCGTTATGGAAAGAACTGGTCAAGGAAAAGCCAAATGACAATCCTAAGGCCATAAAATGAAACAGTGGCAGAGAGGTGGGATAAAGGTAAAATTCTTAGGATTGAACCTGCTCTGGAAGGGGAGCAATGCTAAGAGAAAAGACCCGTTTTCTTTCCTGGAGATTATCTTAAATAATTGACATCTCCTCTGTTTCTTTGTCTGCCAATGAGTTCCAAGCAGCTATTTACATGCCGCCTTCTGTTTTCGAAGCAAGATTTTGGTATGCAAACACACACATATATGCATGGTGTATAAGTGTGTATGTGTATTCATGCACGTGTGTGTAATCAAGCATCTTGGTTATGTGTTTTGTTGTCTGGGTATCTGAAACTTAAAAGGGATAGTTGTGGGGGATGTTAGAGATTTATTCAAGAGAGTAAAACAGACAGTGAAAAGAAAAAGGATATTGGAACATGAGGAATAATTGTCTCAAAGAATAGAAAATAAATGGAGAGAGATGTGCTGAACAGCATGGCAAGTGACTATGCTCCATTACCAGGCAGAAGAGAACAGACACTCCCTTGGGAAGGCTTTCTCACCCTAAGCATTGAGCAGCTTTAAGAATATGACATTTAATAATTATTTATAGCCTAGCCAACATGGTGAAACCTATCTCTACTAAAAATACAAAAAATGAGCTGGGTGTGGTGGCATGCACCTGTAGTCCCAGCTATTTGGGAGGCTAAGGCAAGAGAATCGCTTGAACCCAGGAGGTGAAGATTGCAGTGAGCCAAGATTGTGCCACCACACTCCTGCCTGGGGAACAAAGCGAGCTTCTGTATCAAAAAAAAAAAAGAAAAAATTTTATTATTACTTAAACAAGTTAAGATTATGCATCGTTAGAGTCACTTTATTTTCACCTGTATAATAGATTTTACAAGGGAGGATAACTTAGCTATGTTTCTAATTTTCAGAGACTCCTCATGTTTTGATTAGACACAGATCAGTGAAGTCATTGTAAGCTAATCATTATGAGTTGCCAGGTTCAAACCATCTCCCAGGAAGCATCTTCCACAACTATTTCTCTTTGCTACAACAAACATTTTAACGAATCTATTCTTATAGCAAGTGTTTTAAATCTCAAAGTTATAAATCAGCAATCTTTCAAACCAGTATAACAAAACTTCAACTGGTACAGGAAAGTTAGTTGCCCTTGTTAGCAGAGACTTAAATGAAACTTGCTTTTATTCATAGGACTCCAAATCTGGTTTTATCTTCAATTTACTAGCTGGTACTGAATACTCCTTAGCCTCTTTCTGTTAGTGGGTAGCAGGGGTCTTTTCCTTCTCCTAGCCCCTGGTCAAGAGTCTCTTATTCTTTCACAGTCTTTATTTCTATCTGGAACTTTAGGCTTATCACCCATGACCTTGTTATTTTTTTCCAGCCAGGGCTTTTTTGGAAAAAGATAGCCTTTATGATTTTCTGTTTTCACAATTTCAGGTACCAAGTAAAAAGAACCCTGTGGTCATCAGAGAGCCTTCCTTACTGAATGATTGTAAATTTTCACTTAAATACTGAAAAGATGGTACACTTAATGTTATTAATAATTATGTAATAAGGTATAGACAGTAACAAAATGTTTGCCGTCGTTGTTTCAAATTTCATTGACCCTAAAGATATGTCAGTTGTTTTGAATTCACTGGTTTTTAAAAATTATATATAAAACCTTCATGTATTGAGTACTGTAAAGTCTCCCATTGCTGCTTTAAAAATTACCATGAACGTGGGAACTTAAACAACAGGAATTTATTCTTTTACAGTTCTGGAGGGCAGAAAACAAGGTGTCTGCAGGGCTGTTGCTCCTACAGGCTCCAGGGACCCATTTTCTTGCCGTCACCGGCTTCTGCAGGCCGCCTGCTTTCCTCAGCTCCTGAAGCTGCATCCGGCATCCTCTGCTTCCGGCATCCTCTGCTTCCATCATCATGGCGCCTGCTAGGACTTTGGCCCTCTGGCTGTGGTGGGGAACTGGCCTGGGAGAGGCAGGACATCCAGGGAGGAAGCTATTATGGTATTACAGATGTTGAGAGGCCACTTGGCCTGGACATGAGACGGTGGATCAGACAGCTGCAGTTTTGGTTGACATGTGAGACGAGGGAAGTATCCTAAGTTGGTGGCAAAAATTAAGATGGTTTGGTGGGGCTTTAGCTCTTATCTTCCATTACTCTCTGTCTTCCCTTCTATATTCTCATACAGACTAGATAAAGAAAATGTGGTACATATACACCATCAAGTACCATGCAGCTGTAAAAAAGAATGAGATCATGTCCTTTGTGGGGACATGAATGGAGCTGGAAGCCATTATCCTTGGCAAACTAATGCAGGAGAGAAAACCAAATATAGCATGTTCTTACAGATAAGTGGGAGCTAAGTCATAAGAACGCATGAATACATACAGGGAACAACACACACTGGGGCCTACTGGAAGGCGGAGAATGGGAGGAAGGAGAGTATCAAGAAAAATAACTAATAGCTAGTAGGCTTAATACCTGAGTGATGAAATAATCTGTACAACAAACCTCCATGACACACGTTTACTTATGTAACTAACATGCACATCCTGCACATGTACCTTTGAGCTTAAAGGTTAAAAAAATCTAACAATTGCAATGTGATAATATTAAAAATAAATTCAACAGTACAACTTTTTCCATAAGATAAAGGATATTTTCTCAAGCTTATGCACTTTGCACGTAGAAAGATTTTTGCTGATCTGCAGTGCACAATCGAAATCAGCTCCATGTGCTTATTTGGCAAAACAGCTGAGATAAAGATACTTCAACACATCCAAGGAGGTGGCTGATCTTATCCCCGGGATGTCAGATTCGGGAGCATCTTCTGGATAGAGTTGTGATTTGCTGGCTCACGCCTGTAATCCCAGCACTTTGGGAGGCTGAGGCGTGCGGATCACTTGAGGTCAGGAGTTTGAGAACAACCTGACCAACATGGTGAAACCCCATCTCTACTAAAAATACAAAAATTAGTTGACCATGGTGGCAGGCACTTGTTGATCCCAGCTACTCGGGAGGCTGAGGCAGGAGAATCGTTTGAACCTGGGAGTCGTAGGTTGCAGTGAGCCAGCCAAGATCGTGCCACTGCACTCCAGGCTGGGTGACAGAGTGAGAATCTGTTGTTGTGATTTGTTTTTGTGAGATTTCGAGTTGTGATTTGCTGCAATCTCTGAGGAAAAGAGGTATCATTGTCACCTGCATTTTAAGGTCAGTCATGTCTCTGAGGTCAGCAGCTGACTTCTGAAGCCAGTGTCTGAGACACATAATGTGGTGCATGATCTTTCAAGATATCTGACTAAATTATGTCATTTGTTTTCTTTTTTTTATGTTTATTTCCTTGATTTCAATAAATTGAAATCAGAGTATTTGCATTAAAATATCCTAGTTTAATATGCAAGAAAAAAAAAACCCAGAATTTTATCATATGATTGATTAGGATCTACTGTTTGTCTCATGCACATAAGTAAAAAAGGTCAAGCAGGATGGGCTGCCCTGGCACCAGAAAATATAATCTGATAAAGGACCACTAGAAGATTCACTTGTCTTTCATGGGGCTTTGCTGTTTACAGTCAGTGTTTTCTTCTGAAGGAAGCTATTTTATCCCTACCCGTACAACAGATGGGTACTCTAGTATTTTATAAAAGATGACAGGAAAATTACATTACCACAAATGGCAAAAGTTGGGAGGTATGCAATAGGATAGTTTATTGGGAGAAAATAGACTAATATCAAAACAGAAAGAACAGAAGCAGAAATAATGAATTTGCCTGCATCAACCTCTTCTTTCATGACCTCATCATGCTGGAGATAGCGAGCAATTTCACTACAAGCAATAAATATTAAAATGAAATTTTTGAGTGTCTTATCTAAAGCTTCCTGACATCAGTTGTGTTCCCAGTTTTTTCCTGCAAGCATTGAATACCTCTTCATCAATCTTTTAAAATTCCAACCAATTTTGTTCCAGTTTCTCTCTTCCCACAAAAAGTTTTTTTTTCCCTTCTGTTTTTGACTTTTCTTTCTTAGCAGAGATGTATGAATATTATTTTACATGCCACTGGGGCTGCATTTCATCGATCAGGAAATAAAAAGTGGATTTGAAGGGTGTTTCCTGACCCTGTAGAACTACGAACAACCGAGATGTGTGTAGTGATCCCTCGATTCCTGGTAGCAGTGACTGCGGAGAAGGCCACCTGCCTGTCGCCACCCATGCATTTGCATCCTTTTTTGTTAGAAAGGATCCTCCATAGGCCAGGCATGGCCAGGAGAGGGGAGTTTGCAAAGAACCTTTAATCCTTAGACGTCATCTCCACACAATGACCAGCTTGACAAATATTTCAAAACATCTTGAAAGCAAATGTTAGGATCATCATTCTTGTCTGTATAATCCTCTTGATCTCACAATGTGTTAACAATAACCGCTATTTATATCTTAAAAGCTGAAAGGAGCAAGGTCTTCATTTTCATAATCATCTTCTTATTACTAGTGGAGAAACGTTTGGGAACATGGATATTGTTCACATCTGAGTTTATAGGAAAATTATTCAATGTTTGCAGTGCCTTCCAGATTTTTCTGTGAAAGTCATGTCTCCGTCATTTAGGAAACATCTCCGTTGTATTAGGATGCAATAAAGCATCATTAGCCATGACATGTCAGCAAACTGTTTTTCCCCCTTACATTTTCTATAGTCAAACGTGTAGTATTTTCCTTCCAAATTCAGTTCAGGTCTTCCTTCTGTGGCATCTTCCACTTCCAGTTTCATTTTCTCATATATGCACATCTTGTTTGTAATACATATTTTATTATGTACATAATACATAATTTGGTGCTTGATTTGCTGCTTAGTTATATCTAGTTGGTGTTTTTTTTTTTTTTTTTTTTTAATTGAGATGGTGTCTCACTTTGCCGCCCAGACAGTGGCGTGATCTCAGCTCACTGCAACCTCTGCCTCCTGGGTTCCAGCGATTCTCCTGCATCAGCCTCTTGAGTAGCTGGGATTACAGGCATCCACCAGCATGCCTGGCTAATTTTTGTATTTTTAGTGGCGATGGGATTTCACCATGTTGGCCAGGCTGGTCTCGAACTCCTGACCTCAAGTAATCCATTTGCCTTGGCCTCCCAAAGTGAGGGGATTACAGGCATGCACCATCACACCATCCCGCTAGTTGGTTTTGTTGTTGCTGTTTCAGATCCATGGTCTCACAATGTCCTCAGGAGCTGAATGTGACTTATAGATGGGTGGGGTTTGGCCCACAGACAGTTTTAAAAATAAAAATCTTGAATTTAACACCAACATAGGAAAACTGGTTAATTACACATAAAAAGCAGGATTTCCATTTTCACTTCGGTTAAACAACACATCTGGACACGCTGGCGATCATGTCCATTGGTGGCATCAGCTGCAGTGGGGGTATTGGGCCCCATCTTTGGCAGTGTGCCTGGGCCTTTGAGACAGTTGCTGTTAGTTCTGCCTCATAGTCCATAGGCATTTGAGGTTGTGGCCTAACCATGTCTTTTCAGTTTTGTTACTAGCTAATAAATCCCTTGAAGTCAGCGATTGTTTAATAATTTTATTCTTTCTCACCCTGCCTGGCATAGTACCAGACACATAGTAGTTGTTCAGTAAATTAATTTGTTAAAACACTTCCATTGTGTGCAGCTGAGCATATATTGAGCTTCTCAAAGAGCCAGGGGAAAACAATTTTCAAACAGTTCACACAAATTAAATGATTAATCTTCTCAACTCCTTTTTGAGACTCACAGGGGATCTACGGCATGTATAGGGATTAATTTATGGTGTGGAAAGAATAACATTTAATGAAAGTATTCCCAGTTGCACATTCAGGGAAGATTTAGATGCACAAAAAGTAATTACTCATATTGGAAATTGCCCCCTAGGGGTTAACACCAGCTGATCATTTACTAGAAAGTGGCCTCCGCAGAGAGGGGTGTCTGGTCTCTCTCCAGTCCTGCAGCCCCTTAGAGCCATCATTTCTTACAAACCAGCATTACCAAATTACCCGACACCTTCAGTCTGGCCATCTCTGACCATTTTACATCTTTTGTTACGTAGACTAGGGTTCATTTAGGGTAACTTATTGTAGAATTCTTTTTCTGCCCCATCTTTAATTGTATAAGAATATTTACAATATACTATTTGGGGGAAAGGCGACTTAGGAAGATTATTTTCCATATATTTCAAAAGATTAACAGAAATAACCCAATTATTTAATAATGTCATAGAAGATTTGGCTCTAAGAACTTCTTTTTTATTTCCATTGTGAAATAGTCGAGGGAATTGCACAAGAAAAAGATTAAAACATGTAAAAGAAAAGAGATGATATCAACGTGTCATTCACATGGCATTAACATGTATATATGTGAAATATGTATCTACAATAGAGATACATATAGATATATAGGTGTATGTATATATGATAAATTTATATATGGTTTTAGATATGGAATTTTCAGTATACTTAGAAATAGTTCCAAAATCATATATATTGTGGCAGATAATACTTTAAAATACACCAAAATAATACTTACTCAGCAATCAAATGCTAGTGACACAGAGACACTAGAAGTCAGAGCTGACGACATTGATTTAACAAAACTTAATTAGGAAAATAAAAACCAAAATTTTTTTTTTACAAGAATGTCATACACTCATATTTTTCTTATCTTCAGTTTATGCAAAATTCTAGCGAATATGGCTTTTTGGACCCATGGTCTAAAAGCATTTGGAAATAAGAGCGAAGATTGTTCAAGAATTATACTCTGATCCAGTGAGAAGTAAAAGCAACTGGACATTGAGAAAAGATCAGAAGCATTATATGAAACATACTAACAACTTTGAAAAAAGCAATGATAACTTTTTTAAAAAATTAGAGGTAGAATGGGGAAATCACGTTATAAACATGTCATGTTTATCTTCATCTTTCTGGATATATCATAATATTAACTTTTCGAGATTTGGTAAAACCAAGCTGTTTCAGTGAATAGTGAACTGGGCACTTCTGTTTACAAAGACACCAAGGGCATAATTAGCCATGATGTGTTGGCAAACTTTGTTTTTCCTTTTATTTTCTGTAGTCTAAGATGTAGTATTTTCTTTCCAAATTCAGTTCAGGTCTTCCTTCTGCAACACTTTCCACTTCTCCCAGTTTTATTTCTCCCTTGAATGCAAATTTGGTTTGTAATACATAATTTGGTGCTTAGGTACCTCTAGTTGGTTTTGTTGTTGTTCCATATCTGAGGTCTCACGATGTCCTCAGCAGCTGAATGTGAACTATAGATGGGTTGGGAGGGGCCCACAGATAGTTTTAGAAACAAATATCTTAAATTGAATGACAACATTTGAAAACTGTTTGATTACACCTAAAAACCTGGATTTCCATTTTCACTTGAGTTAAACAACACATCTGACTACCGTGACACTCACGTCTGGCAGCAGCAGCTGGAGTGGAGGTGCTGGGCCCCAGCATGGGCAGCAGGACCTCCAGGACCCTCAAGACAGTTGCTCTTAGCTATTTAGCAATTTTTGTTTATCTGGTACCCTTAAGTGTGTCTTTTCTCCCTTTGTGTGAAAAGTCAGTGGAGTAACACAATGTTGAAAAGTTCCCCAAGTCATTAAAAGAGAATCATTTATGAGTGTGGGGGAAGTATAGATAGATAAATAGACAGGTAGACGGATAGATAAATGGACAGATAGATGAATAAGTAGGTAGGTAGGTAGGTAGGTAGATAGATAGATAGATAGATAGATAGATAGATAGATAGATAGATCTGGAGGAGTCTAGCATCACATTTTAGTTATATGGAAAGTTTGTGGTTCCAAGAAGTATGTTTATTGTGAAATAACTTTTTCTAATAGCCATAGGCAGCAATGTTAAAATAAAGGTAACATTTTTAGACCAGCAATGGTCATTAACAAAGAGGGAAAAGTTTACTACAGTGAAGTTTCCATTTATGTAGTGTGTACATGGGAGAAAAAAACAGCATAAATAAAAGATGCAAACTGACTAGGCCAGTCATGAGTCCTGCCAAAATAATAGGGGATTGAGGCAACGTAAGAGACAACCTTCAATCACTTAAATACCAACAACCCCAGCAATTCTGAGGTAAGGAAAAGGCCTATTCCAAATGAATTATAATCACTTGGATTACTTCTGTTTCTTTTTTTTTTCTCCCTTCACAGAGGTAATGATACCCATTTGAGGTATAATTAGGTTTATTTGTTTCAGTACCTTTTCAGTTACAGTATCGTCCTGCCTTTGTTGACTGAATTTATTTGGAACTTTAACATATTTCCAGGAGCAAAATCTATACAAAAAAATTTCCTGCAGAGAAGGCTCCCTCCCTCCTCATTCCTATCCTCCCCCCCTCCTCATTCCTATCCTCCCCATTGCCTCCTCCTGGCCCTCCGCTACCTCCACCACTTGTGTTCTGTCAGCGCCATGTTTCTGGCTTCCTCTTCCTGAGCTTGTTTTCTTAAAGATAAGCAGATGTTTTCTTATTTTCCTTCTCTGTTAAGCAAAAGATAGCCAGCTATACATATATACTTCTAAAAACAATGTCTCCTTCCTGTGGTTTACAGACATCTTTTGTAAAATAGAGATGAATTTTGACCAGTGTCATTTGATATTGTTGCGTAGAGACCTCTGTCAGGTTTTTTTTTTTTTTTTTTTTTTTTTTTTTTTTTTTTTTTTTTTGCAGCTGCCTTATCTGTATTAGCTTTAACCATTTTCCAATGGCAAAGCATCTCATCATTTCTAGTATGCCCAGTAGGTACTTCAGTGCATGTTTGTTAATTCATGAATTTATGAACAAGAAGTTGTGTTAGATACGTCATGAAGGTTTGGATTGATGGAGAGGAATTCTTCTTCATAAGTGGTTCTGAAGAGGAATGGAACAGAGATGCACAGTGGACCACTGAAAACATTGGCCTGCCCGAAACAAAAATTTTTGTATTGCCAAATTGGGGGAATAGATTTGCTATCTTACATGAAGCAAAAATCAAAGTTCTTCGAAAATGGTGTAAGTTTCAATGGCAGGAATTAACATGATAAGGGATAAAATAATATTTAGGCGTAGTAATGATGGAACTTTAGTTGATGTAAATGCTGCTAGATTTTCACTATTCAATAACTATTGCTATTAAAATAATGTGGATTTTTTTTTATACCATAGCAGAACAAATAGTACTGAATTACCTTTCCAAATATGAGTCACTACTTTTATGTTCTTTTGACAGTTTGGTTATGTTTCCAAAAGTCACGTAACTCCTTTTGCTGGGAAGTGTGTGTGTGTGTGTGTGTGTGTGTATGTTTGTGTGTTTGTGTGTGTGTCTGTGTATGTTTAAGGCATGTAATACTCATCCATAGGCCCTTAGCATTATGATAATATTCAATGAGGGTGGTAAAAGGGTACCAAAATAATGAACTAATTGAACAAGGAATATAAATGTGGCAGTGGGAGGTGAATTAGAGGGTAACCAAGTAATGTTAGCTTTCTATGGCTGTGTAACAACTTACCACACAAGACTCTTCAGAGTCTTAAAGAGACCCCTATTGGTGATCTCACCGTTTCTGTAGCTCAGGGGTTTTGACATAACATAGCTGTGTTCTGTGTTTGGAGTGCCACAAGACTGAAATCAATATATCAATAAAGACTGAAATCTCATTGGGAGCTTGGGGTCATTCTCCAAGCTCAGGTAGCTGTGGCAGAATTCAATTCCTATGGTTGTAGGATTGAGGACTCCATTTCTCGCTGACTGTTCCCCAGGGGATTGTCGGCTGCCTGCATTCCTTGCCACAGTGAGTGCCCCCTTCATTTTCAAAGCTAACAATGAACAATCTGTTTCTTGTTGAATTTCTCTCATAATTGAAGGCTCCTTCACCCGGTTGAGCTACATCTCTTTTAAGGGTTAACTTGATTAGGTCAAGTCTAACTTAGGTTAATCCTTTCTTAAAGCTACCTACGTCATATAACATAACCTAACAATTAGAGTGGCATAGCATCCTATTAATGGATTCTTCTCATGCACAATAGGAGGGGATTGAATAAGGTTGAACCTCTTTGTTGGGTCCAAGGTACAGAGGTAGTAGATGATTACTGTGCTCTTTCACGTGTGAGGTTATGAAGGCCTTTACTCAAGTGGCAGAATGGGAAGATAAAATGAGTAAATGCAAACACATTTTGAACAGAGTTATAAGTAAGACTTGTTTATTCGCTGGAGAAATGAGGAAGACAAGAATATTGAAAAATAGTACAAACCAAATCAAACCATTGATTAATGCAAGGACATGAGAAAAGAAAATGTCTTTGACCAGGAGGCCAATGAGTTTGGTTTGATACAAGTTTAGTCTAACAGGATATCAGAATGAGACTATTGATTAGGTGATTGGAAATAAATGTGTGACTATAGCACAAATAAGAGCTGAGATCTGAGGAGACAGGTTTGGTGTACATCAAATTGCAGATATAATCGAAGCTTTGAGAATAAATAGGCCTTTCAGGCAAAGTGAATTTTGTCCCCCAAGCCCCCCCGCTGCAAATTTATATGATGAAGTTTAACCTCCTTAGTGAGGCTGCGTTTAGAGATAGGGTCTTTACAGAGGCAATTAATGTTAAACGGGGCTGTAAGTATTGGGCCCTAATCTAATAGGACGGGCATGCTTTCAAGAAAAGGCAGAAATACCATGAGAGCACAAACACAGAGAAAAGGCTGTGTGAGGACACAGCAAGACAATGGATATCTGAAGACCAACGCAAGAGGCCTCAGGAGAAACCAAACCTCCAGACATTTTGATTTTGGACTTGAAATCTACACCACGAGACAATAAGTGTCTGTTGTTTAGGCCACCCTGTCAGTGGTGTTTTGTTATGGCCGCCCTCACCGACTACTACAAAGCCCAAATACAGTTCCTAAGAACAGACATATATTTAGGAGGCAAGAGCAGGCAAGTGAGTGAAAGGCAATCAGAAGTTTGAGAATGGTGAGTCTGCATCTTGAACTATCCTACAAAGATCAGCAGCCTCGGGGGTGAAAGGGCCTGGAATCTGGGCTTCGCTCTTCCACGGACAGCGCTATTTTACTTTGGCAAGCTCTTAAGCTCCCAAAACCCTTGATGCACAAAGGAGAAATCATAGTACATATCTTCTTGGTTATTGAGAGGTTTAAAAAAGTTTTTGTATTTCTGTGGCCTTTTCTTATGTTGATATATATGTATACAATTAAATGATTTTTTTCTATAAAAAATCATGTATAAAAAGTACTAGATAAATATCTTTAGTTTATTTCAGAAGTTATAAAACTGTGAATTCTCATTGCATCCATTAAAAATTATCTATTCTTCTTTAGTGTATATCTGTGTATGTAGTTTCACCATCAGCTCCAATTTGCTATTGGTGTCTAGGTACTGTCATCTTTGTCCTGACATGCATTTTATTTTGCTCATGTATAGGTTGAAGACAAGGTTGTTAATGGCTGTTGGTAGGTTGTCTACAAAAAGAATAAGTGGGTTATGATGGATCTGAGTACAGGTTATAGATCTCAAGCTTTGGTGCAATTCTGTGGCCCGTTAGTCAGTCCTGTGAAGATGTGGCAGCTCAGTGGTCTTTTGTCTACCTCCTGGCTGTTGACTCTTTCATGAGTGACTCAGCTTGCCCGGTAAAGGTTAACTTTAGAGAAGTGAGGTTCTCTACTTCTCTAATCTGTGTTTGGTTGGTTCCAGGCCTCCTCTATTAAAGGTGCACGTGGAAAACTTGAAAAGTATCCAGGTGAAAGGTTTAAAGAAGTCAAATAATTTAGACATAAAAAGGAAAAAAAAAAAAAAAAGGCCATGCAGAGAGCTGCATAGCATTCTTCAGTCTCCATTAAGGAGACCTAAAATAAGCATTTTGCATGATCTTCTCTTTTAGAAACCTAAATGAGCTCCCAAAAATATTTAACTGGCATCAAGAGGTGGAATGGATAACTGTAATACCTTTTTCTTTGTTGGTCTTTGCAAATATGACAGCTTTTCACATCTCTGAAATAGTTTAGATGGATTCTGATAGAATGTGATTTTTTTTTTAAAGAAGAAGAAAAACCACTGTGTTCAGAAATAAGTTTTTTAAAGGCTGACAAAACACATTGAATGTGGTAGGCCTTCCTATTCATGTTTGTATTCCAGATTTTATGAAAGTAATTGTGTATGTATAACACTGTTGTATTATCCGGAGTAGATAGTTTCATAAATCATGTGCAGCTACTGCTGTGATTCTATAATGCTACTACACGTGTTCAGTACATTTTTGTAGGAAAATTTCTGTATTATTAAAAAAAGACAGCAGAGAATGGAAAGCAAACATGAATGTAACTCAGCACTAAGTATGTGGATAAATACCATGAGTATTTTGTATAAGTATGAAAAGCTGAAGTGAAAGTTAGGATTTTCTGCATGGAAATGTTGATCCAGATTTTATGTCATTTTGGTCTAGCTTTACTTTACTTTATAATTATGTGTAATTATTTATTTGTTACAGATGTCTTTTGAACACCTGTGTGCTAAACAGTAAGTGTAGTAGGTGGGAAGAATTCCTGCAAAGTGGCCTGCAGCCCACTGTGTGGCCATAAGAACCCAGACCTATAGACACACATATATAAAGGAATAAATATATGTATATATTTATTTAAAGGAATAAATATATGTATATTTATTTAAAGGAATAAATATATGTATATTTATTTAAAGGAATAAATATATGTATATTTATTTAAAGGAATAAATATATATATAAAGGATTAAATGGAAGTGATAATGTATAGTTTATATATATTTGCATAATTTAAAGCCAAGTTCACAATAATGATAATGAAAATTTATGTCTAATTAAATGGAAATAAACCCGTATCTTCCAGTGACTTTATTCACTGAAGCCACTGAACACTTTGGTGCACCTGGGGAAAAAATAGACTGTTTTTATTGAAGAAGCTGCTCACAAAGAGGGAGAAAAGAATACTATTCTAATGTGCTCATTCCACCTTCCACGTAAGGGTGAAAACCAGAATCTTACAAACCGGGAGAGACACTGAAGCGTTTCAGATTTGAAGTCTCCTCTATTCAGCCATTGGCCTCTCTGTCCCTGTTTCTGGCATTGAATCTAAGTCGGGAGCTCACAGTGAGCAGTGTCATGGGCAGCGTCCCACCATCTAGCACAGTGTCTCCATCTGCGCTAAGGGGCCGACATGTCTGACGTGTCTTCGCTGTTAAGGTTAGCATCTGAGATGTGTCCCAGCAGCTGTACCTGCAGTTCACACCTACTTGCAGCTTTCCCCAAGAGCAACCCTTTGCCCTGACCCTGCGAGCCCCTGTGGGCCACCCACCCTTTAGCAAGGCCAGCTCCTCTTTCCTGGAAGAGCAGGGGCTGGAACCAGGCCCTCACTCTCTTACACACCCCAGGCCATCTCTTTTGCTCTCACATCAAGGCCCTCAGGGCACATGCTGGGACAGCACCTCCCGGAGGTTTCAGACAGCCATAGAGTCCAGGCTTCCAGCCCTCCCCTCCGTCACCTGGCTCAGCCCTGGCTCTGGCCTGGAGAATCTTATGTAGATCAGGACGGGCACAGGGTCAAGAAACAGCTTGAACCTCAGCAGTTTTTCCTTAGCATTCTCCCTCTCCCCAAGACTGCTGCTTTCATCGAAGTGAAGGCCAAGAATTGTAAATCTGTCCTCTGGTGCCTCCATGTTGACCTTGGGGGCTGGGGTGGGGGGCATTGGAGGGGTGGGGAGTCACTAACTTAAAGAACATATGTCATCCCGAGGGGGAAATATTTTCGTTAGTACTTCCCATTGTCACCCTTCCCTTCAGGGAAACGTAACCCTATAATTCCAGGGTGTGTCAGTTCAGATTTCAGAAGGAAACAGCAACCTCAGATAGGAGGCTGAAGCAAACGGTTTTGAAAAAACAAAGAAGGATGTCAAGTGAGAAGCTGTTACTATTGTTAGGTCTTTAGGGACAAGAGGAATAAATGCTATTCCCAGAGCTAATGAGAATTGGAGCCTGGTGGGTGGGTGGTAAATCCTAGAGTGTTGCAGCCCCAGACAGAACCAGAGATTTCAAGCAAGCAGGGCCAGGAAGGATGGAGGGAAGCCCCAATCCCTCTCTCTCTCTCTCTCTCTCTCTGCCTCTCTCTCTCTCTCTCTCCCTCTCTCTCTCTCTGAGTCTGTCTCTTTCTCTCTTTTCTAATTAAATGAAATTCAACATGAGTTTCCTTCCCCTTTTTTATTTTTGTCCTCAAGTAAGAAAATTTTCTTAAGTACGTAAATTAATCGGCTTTTATCCTGCTGGGTATAATAGCTGCATACATTTGCAATCTGAACACATTTTAATGTTTTTAAAGTGCGTTCACTTTTGCTTTGCCTCAATGCGATTGGCAAATAATAATTTGATTGGCAAAAGAATGGATAAAGACAGTTGTGGGGTAAGAAGTAAGCGGCATCCACTGTTTCTGGAAGTGTTTACATAGGGTCCGGAGTGGGAAGTCAGGCAGCTCCAGGAGATTTCAGAAGCTGGGGTTAAGGAGCCAGCCAGAGGGCCGTTAAAGCCTGCAATGCTCAGAAAGGAGATGAGCGTTATGAGTATCAGACTCACGTAAAAGCAGGAGGAACAGAGCTTGTCTCCATCCTTTCCTACAGCAGGGGCTGTGCTCATACCTTTCCTGGAGAGTGTGGGCTTGTCAAGGCCCCTGGCTGGGAGGCAGCCCAGATAGCGAGTGAGCTGCTGGGCAGTGGCACAGATGGGGGTTGGAGGGATGGGCACATTCTGTTTTAAGGTGACCGTGGGCCTTGACAGCTCTTGGTCTTTCTCCTCCATCTGTTCCTTCCTTTTACCCATTTACTCTCCCTCTCCCTTCCTTGTTCTCCTTTGCTTTTTGTTTAAAAGTTTTATTTATAATGAACAAATCCCAGATACAAGCTTGCTGTAATTATTTTTACTCTTCCAAAATTGTAGTTTCATGGGATGTATCTTTTTATTTCATGTTTCTTTATAATGGCCTTGGGAACATCCGAAAATTTCTGTATGGGTATACTCTCCCCATTAGAAAGCTGTTCTGGTCACACTGCCATCAGATGGCGTCCCTACCTATCAAGGGGCATCTCCTGAATTTCAGATTCTGACAACTGCCATGGCAGCCACCTATGCAGAAGTCAAAATAAACTCCAGGGGCAAGTGTAGGCTTCTGTGTATAGCCCCACTTTGCTCTAGAATGATGAAGCTGGTAGATCTGCCTGCCGTCCTAGGAAGTGAAGAGCAAGAGAAGACAGACAGGAAATAATCTGATTGCCAGTGAGGTCCCCACAACTCCTGCAGTGGGGCCAGGTAATACTTCCGTTTTTACACTTTGCATTTTGCTGAAATTATTGGACAATTAGTTAATGACGTTAGTCCTAATAGGAGATATAAAGTCAGAATAAGTTCCATTTGGAAGGAAGTTGCCTGTGTGTGAATAAATTCTATCCCATCTGGTGAGGGATGCTGTGGGTGCCTTACATGGTGTCAGAACACAGGGCCTGCGCGTAGCCATGTCAGGCCTTTTGTATAAATGTAGACTGATAAATAGCAATAACTACATGATGTCAAGACAGTCGAGTAAAAAGTTTAAAATTCTGTCAAACCCCAGTATAAACGGTGTACACATAACAACTGAACTGATTTCAACATTTTGGTCCTAAGTAGACACAGCCTAAATCTTCCTCTGGTAAGAAAGCTTGGCAATCTAGAGGAAGAATGCCTCCCTATGGGTACCGAGCGACCAGCATTTGGAAGAGCTCCCTGATGTTGTCACGCACAAACCCCAGCACCAAAGAATGCTGGGAGGCTGCGTGCACGCCGCTTCTCACACAGATTCTGAAATAAACTTGCCTTGCTAATACATTGTTGAGCTGCGTATTGGCTCAACTTATGCAGGGCTGTATATTAAAGGTATGTTCCAAATGAGAAGCTAGAGGCAGAGGTTTTAGCTAATAAGTGTGATTATTAGGGTTAGTGATAGAGGAAGCACAACCCAGATCCAGATCTTGTCCAGATCTTGTCCTGTGTTTTCTGAGTTATCAAAGTGAGTGCAGTATTTCAGCAGTCTCTAGATGTAACGTAGTTTATGTCTACGCCGGAATCTGCATTACTTACGTCCCTCTTTTCCTATTCTTAATCTTTTTTCTATTCTTTTATATTTTTGTTGTACTGTATTTTTCCTTTTTTATTCTTATTCTGTTCTTATTCTTTTCTTAATCTTCAGCAGAAAACTTAATACAATAATGATGCTGAGCAAGCACATCTTTGATAACATCAAAACAAAAGGGGTGTATTTCCTTTTCCAATTGCCCAATTAAATCATGTGTAGGAGTTAAATCGTGCCTGCAGTTTCAGCAGGGTCTGTGATTTTTGTTTCACTCAGTCCTGTGGGTACTTGAAGTAGTGAACAAAGTCTAAATTTACTAATCCTGGTATTCAGCCTAGTTATTAATCAATTCCATAATTTGTATTTCTTGCTCATTTCAGGCCACAGGTTCTTCTCTGCCTGACATTGACTTTGGGGAAGAAGTTTAGAGTCTCTCTCTCTCTCTTTCCCCCACTCTGTTCACCTCTTTCTATCTCTCAGGCCAAGCTCTGAAGAAGTTCCAGGAAGCTTGAAAGGGTGTAGGAAGGAAGGGAATGGAGCCAGGTACTTGGAGCCTGGCCAAGAGTTCCAGCTGATTCCTCACCACAGGGGTGCTTTCACGAACTCTTAGTAGATGTGCACCTTTGGGAAGCTCCTTTCTGCATGTCTCCTGCCTCCCAGTATGATGCCTATCTATTCAGCCAGGTTGCATGGCCACTTCTGATCTCTCCTCCGGACCTTTAGACTTGACTTTGGCTTCTTGTTTCTGGAGTCCTGCCACCCTCAAGGTGACCCTCATGTCTAAGCCCTAAGCCTTCTCCCTCTGTCTCTCTCTCTTTCTGTCTCTCCACCTGCCCACATCTGGTCCTTGGGGAACCCCCATCTTTGCCTTCTGCAGCACTGGAGTACAGGTCCCCCCAGTGTATTCACATTCCTCCTGACACAGCCTGCTCTGGCTCTTCAGGCTGGGAGGAGAGCCCTCTGTGTCCCCCTCTCTGAGTCCTCCCCTGGCTCCCCCCAGGCTTGAGGTGGAGGAAGAGCATTCACAAAAGTGGAGGTGGAGTCCCCCAATGGGACAGTGGCCCTCTCCACAGTGGTGATCTCCCACTCACCCTCTCCCTCTCCGCTGGGTCTCCTTTTATGTCTGTGAACTGGCTGAGTGGTCTGAGAGCTCAGCAAGTTTCCACCTCCTCCATGAATGGAGCATATGGATTTAGAATTCCAAATCTGTGTTTTCTATATTTTGGTGGCTTTGTTTACATTTTAACCCTCTTTCTTTTAATCTTATGAATTAAAACTTGGGCCCTTTTGGGTAAATACTCTTTCCCATTCAGCTTCTTTCTCTCTTCTTATCCTTTTATCCTTTTCCTGGGGATGATCAGGCTATAGGGCCTCACTACTGTTCTGCCTTAAGGAGGGACGTCTAATTTCCTGGCAACTGCTGCCTTATCGGCCTCCAGTGAAGTGAAACCGGGGATACTGTGGATCAATTTTCTCTTCCTTCCCTTCGCATCTGATGGAGCTTGTGAATATCTTACCCAGGCTGCTAAACATCCGGCTGACGTATTTTGGTTTTTTGAGCCAGCACCCTTTGGAAATACTGTTTTTCTCAGAAAGTCTCTTTGACCTCCTTCTTGCCCATCATGAGGTCTGCACTGCACCCCTTGGATCCTCAGCTATCACAGAACTCTGTGCATAGACACTCCGTGGTGACATACCTATAGTATTGCTACTACCCAGCATTGGAAATCACGTTTTTTGTGTGCTATAGAAGATCCCAGAAAGAATTAAGGCATTCCATTGGTTGCTTTACTTTCACTGAAAGAGATCTGGGGGTTTCTGTTTCCCCCTCCCCATCTCCATCACTACCGAAAGAACTGATCTGGTGGATCTAAGGAAGGCAGTGGTGCTGCTGCTCACCCAGCTGCTCTCGTCCAGACCCCATCACACATCTCGTGGGTATCCACCTTCCTCTAGCTGATCAGACTTACCTTCTTTTGGGCTCTAGGTCATCCTCAGCTCTTCCTACCTCCAAGATCCATGGAGTAGATTTTGTCCTGGACCATTATGGCTGCTGTAGATTCATCAATATCTCTGCAATTCCAGGTCTGGTCACTTGACCCTCTGTTTGCCTGAGATTTTTTTTAAGTCCCTCCTTCTCTAAGGTAATGAGCCTCTGCCTGCAGGTGGAGCCTTTAAGGTAGAAAGCGATAGGGTAGAACAGGGTAATGATGAAAGAAAATGTATCAGGTAATATATTGACGTGTTCTGCTCCCTTAGGGTGTTGCATCTCTGTTGATTTGTTGAATGTCTTTGACAGACGGATCAGTGCCAAATGGCAGAATAACTTGGAAGAGGCCAGGTGCAGTGGCTCACACCTGTAATCCCAGCACTTTGGGAGGCCAAGGTGGGCAGATCACCTGAGTCCAGGAGTTTGAGACCAGCCTGGCCAATGTAGTGAAACCTTGTCTGTACTAAAAATGCAAAAATTAGCCAGACATGGTGGCAGGCAACTGTGGTTCCAGTTACTTGGGAGGCTGAGGCAGGAGAATCGCTTGAACCTGGGAGGCAGAGGTGGCAGTGAGCTGAGATCCCGCCATTGCACTCCAGCCTGAATGACAAGAGTGAAACTCCATCTCAGAAAATAATAATAATAATAATAGTAATAACCAGGAAGATAATATGAATTTTATCTGGAAGTGACTGCTCACTTAGAGAATGAGTCATAGTTTGCTGAATCTTAGAACATCTTGTTTGTCTTCAACTCTTCATTTCCTGACCAAATCCCAGCGCCAACCTTTTCCTCTTCTATAATGGAGAAAATGTCTTTGGAGATTGTTGTCGTTCCGCTGAATAACCTCAGGGTAACATGAAAGGAAACACTTTTTAAAGGTAAGAATGAAAAGGGGCTCTGTTAAAGCAGGGGCTTTCATCTTTTTACAGGGAATTCTCCTGTCAGCTTAGCTCTCAAACAATCTTTCATGTTTGACACAAGAATCCTTCTTCACCTGACTTTCGAACAGGAGGTGAGGTATCTCGAAATGTGTGGGTCCCATGTGTTTCCTCGTGATCCCTGACACCCTCCCCTGAAGGGCTGTAGGGATACGGGGCTGATAATGGTGATCAAGGGCGGACATGGCACCAGAGGGTGGTGGGGCTGCAAAGTTGCATTCCTGCGGTGTCCCTTCCACCCCATCCCACCCATCCCTCTTGTGATATGCCTTTTGCATCTAGTACCAGAGTTAGTTTGTAAGTGTCAACGACACCAAGAGGCTTGTTCCGGGCAATCGCTTCTGTAGACTGGCGCGAGGCCTGGCAGTAGGCAATGCCGATTAACTGGCCCAGGAAGAGCAGAGCCTGAAGCTTAATTATGACCAACTGCATTTTAGTATCCAGAGGTCACTGTGATTTTCTTGCCTTCGTTTCTAACATGATTTATGATGATAACCCTCCACATTTCTCCCTTCTACCCTTGGGATTCCTCAGACTCATATTTTATGTGCCTTTGTCTCAGCAAATCTTGGCTGTTTTCCTGATTCTCTGCTATGTTTAGGAAAGTCACCCGTGGCATCACTCCTTTCTTATAAGTGCAGAAAGTTATCCTACTATCTCAGGACTTAGGAGAACATGTTTAATATTTAATTCCAGGAATGCTCTTTCTACCAGAAGCTATGTGAGCATTTAACTGGCTCAGACTAGCATTATGTTCATTTTTAGAGATATCCTATCCCTTTTGTGATTATCCTGAAAAGTTGTCAATGTCTTTGCCAAGAAACTTGCAGCTCCTTCTTATGTTATTTCCATGCTAGTAAGTTTGTATTTTCCTTCTCATGGACTGTTAGGGCCAAACTGGTAAATTTCAAGGCAGTTTGCGAAGAGGAAATTGATATTAATGATTTAAATACAGTACTTTCATTTTTTAAGAATTAATTTTCCATTTGAAAAATGGATCTGCTTTAGCTTGAAAATCTATGGCATTAATATTGTCATAATATTAGGAACTCAATGGAGAAATGTACATGAGGCAATTAACTTTCAGTGATAAAAAATTACTCAAAAAAATCATTGTCTCTTAATTTGACATTTAACATGGACGTTTGAATATATCATTTGAAAAGTCAAACTTAAGGAATAAATTATAATGTTTTAAATCAAAGAATTTAAATTCTATTAAGAAGGAAAAAATTATGATATTTTGTGTTGGATTTATTTGTATTTGCACAAAATGATTAACTCACTAAGAAGCCAGTCAAGAGTGGAAAAATGACTTGCTCGTCAGTTTAAGAAACCTATTCAATGAAGTCTTAGTACACAAGATATCTTATATTAAAGCAAACAACTTTACCTGACCTGCTGCAGGTGAGGTGAGACAGAAGGCTGTGTGTACAATCCCTGCATGCAAAATGGGAGGGAATGACAGTCGGTCTATGGACTGAGGACAAAGTGAAGGAGTCTTGGATTCTTCCTCTTGTGTGCAATTGTTGTGCTCAGGACATAGCAGGTGAATAAAAATATTCATACAGCGCAAGTCAGATAAGATGAAATGAAACTTTCTCTATTTTTCAACTTTCTCACAAGCCCACTCTCAGAAAGAAGGAAAAAATCATACTCTTACTTCCAGGTAGGTTATTCTGTTTCAATTTAGGGACTTAAATATGCAGTCACATTCAAGGTTCTTCCTTTCCCTTTCTCCTGCCCTTGATGATCCCACGACTATTGAAATTGGGAGGGTCACCTTGCTTTCTTGGGCCACAGCAGAGGCAGCTGGCTCTCTGCCCTCCAGGCAAGGTACCTGGTCCTTGGATGCTCTCTCCTTCCTCTATCATGGGCGTTATGGGATGAATTGTGTTCTTCAAAAAAATCTTTTTTTTTCTTTTTTTTTTTTTTTTTTTTTTTGAGACAGTGTCTCGCTCTGTTGGCCCAGGCTAGAGTTATCTTGGCTCACTGCAACCTCTGCCTCCCAGATTCAAGTAATTCTCCTGCCTCAGCCTCCTAAGTGGCTGGGATTATAGGCACCTGCCACTATGCCTGGCTAATTTTTGTATTTTCGGTAGAGACGGGTTTTCATCATGTTGGCAATTATCTCGAACTGCTGAGCTCAAGTGATCCACCTGCCTCGGTCTCCCAAAGTGCTGGGTTTACAGGCATGAGCCACTGTGCCTGGCCAAAAAAAATCTATTTTGAAGCACCTGGGAATGTGACCTTATTTGGAGAGATCAGGTCTTTACAATGGTAATCAAGTGAAAGTGTGGTCATTAGGCTGGGCCTTAATCCAATATGACAAGTGTCCTTAGAAAAAGGGGGAAAAAAAAGAGAGACAGACGAGCACAGAGGCAGGACGACGTGCAGATGCAAGGAGAAGGTGGATATCTACAGGGAAGGAGAGGGCCCTGGAGCAGGTCCTTCTCTCCCAGCCCTCAGAAGGAACCAATCCTGCCGATGCCTTGATTTCAGGGTCTGGCCTCCAGAGCTGTGAGACAGTACATTTCCGTTGTTTAAACCCCTAGTTTGTGGTACTTGATTACTGCTATCCTAGGAAACCCATGCTGTAGGAAACTACACTTTGGCCATATTCTACATCCTAAGTTGTAGTAAAACCCAACGGGCAGCAACAAATCTCTTCATCTAACGTGGCCTTAAAGTGAAAAACAGACTTCACAATGGTACTACTGATGTGAGCTTCGAGAGCCCGTTTTGATCAAATGACAACCAGCATCATGTTTCTTTGTCATCAAGGGGCGTCAGCCCTCCTCAGCAGCCGAACATAGGTATCTGCAAATGGCAGGAATCCTTGGCATGATAAATGTATCCGATGTTTATAAATGGTGTCGTGGTAGAAAAATGTGAGTGTTTCACCATGTCCATGTGTCTGGGCTTGGTTTAATGGGTCCTCTGCTCAGGGGCTCATGAAGCTACAATAAGGGGTTGGTGGGGGCCTCGGTGGGGGCTCTGTGTTCTCTTTGGAGAAGTTCACTTTCTTGCAGCTGTAGAACTTACGATGACTTGCTTCTTCAAGCCTAGCAAGAGCATGAAGTCTCTGTCACGTCGTGTCTCTGAACTTGAGACCCCGTTTCATGGAGCTCACTTACACACTTCTTTTTAGCAGTTCAGGCCCACCAGGGATAATCTCCCTTTTGCTGAACAAGCCGGCTGATTACAGACTTTACATATATCTGAAAAACCCCCTCTCCTTGGCCCTATAGTGTCATCTAATCACAGGGGTGGTGTTCTTATTCACAGATGCAGCTCACACAAGGCGAATACAGAAATCAGGAGTGAGAAACAGAAGAGCTACCTTAGACCCCTGCCTACTACCAGCAGCCAAAACCAGAATAGATATTTTTTCCTCTGGTTGGCTACATTTAAAATGAGGATGAGGATAGGATGTAGGCAGAAGAGTGGCTCTGGACCACCTGCTTTGGTATAGAGCCCACTTCCACGCAGGGAGGCAAACCGTAAGAGTCAGGCATATTCAGTGCTTCCGTCAGTGGGGCGTAAGTTCAGACGAATATTTTAGCTCTTGAGCATGATTCAAATCATGAACATGATTCGGGAATAAGACAGAACCTGAGGCATTTGGCCTGGGAAATGCGTTAGGAAAATTGCGGACCATGGAGCCCCAAGACTACCCCAAACATGGTGAAATGTGGAATCCAGGTTCCATCTGCTGCTGGGTTAGTCACGCCTCGGATGCGACCAGCCTTTGAAATGATTGGCGTAGGTTGCCCCCACTTAGCTGCGAATTCTGCATTAGGCTTTTCTCTTTCACTTTTCATAATCAAAGGTAATTTCCCCACATTCCATCCCTTCACAAATTTCTATTTGTGATAACTAGTTATTTGTTATCAATGTATCCCCCCCAGTTAATCCTTTTGATTTAAATAGAGGTCTTCCATGGTAAATACTATGAATCACAAAAGAATGATGAAAATGATGGGAATTCCATTAAAATAACCCTTAAGTCCAACCTTTTTCTTATGCTCAGTGTCAGTCCTGCTTGCATATGTGGTACTTGCATTCCAGAATATAACAGATAATACGAACTACCTGATTATGACTTACCAGAAACAAAACATAATGTCTTCTAATTTTTTTGTAAATGTATTCCATTAGCAAAAACAATACATTCTTCTTAAAAATAAATAATTTCATTATGTCCAGTTTTTTTTTGCAGGGGAGCAAGGTCTCTCTCTGTTGCCCAGGCTGGAGTACAGTGGCATGATCCTGGCTCACTGTAGCGTGGACCTCCCAGACTCAAGAGATCCTCCCACCTCAGCTTCCTGAGTATCTGGGGCCAGAGGCATGTGCCACCATGCCCAGCTAATTTTTGTATTTTTTTGTAGAGATAGAGTTTTGCCATGTTGTCCAGGCTGATTCTGAACTCCTGGGCTCAAGCAATCCTCCTGCCTCAGGCTCCCAAACTGCTGAGATTACAGGCGAGAACCCCCATGCCTGGCAATGTGCAGTGAATTTTTATAGGGAGACATCATGTCTTTTCTCAAAAGAGAGGTGAGTGCGTGGCTCCCAACTGTTCGTATAAGTAACTGTGTGTAAAACAAGCTTGTAGCCAGAAAGGGTAACACATGAGTCAGAAAGAAGTTACAACTAACGGTGACGAAATGAAGATGACAACATCATCCACAAAGACATCGACAGAAAAGTAGAAAAAAAAATCCATTCTATTGTAAGTAAAGCATTTACTGTCATTATCTTTTCTGTCCAAAAAAAAAAAAAAAAAAAAGTAAAGTTTATCAGGAATTAAATGAGTATTTTACCTGCAAATAATTTCCCAGGTGTCTTTTTAAAATTATCAAAGTAATGTGTGCTTAGACATTTTAAAATTTCAGAAACATACAAATTCCTCTCTTCCATCACTTAATCCCATTCGTCAGAATTAATCACAATTTGCTATGTGTACCCAGTAAGTTAATGCATATACAGAATGATATACAACATACAGCCAAATGGGCTAATAATAATAGTACATGCTATTCTGCAACTTGCTGATTTTATCTAAAAAATAGACTGCCTTCTTTTCCGTGTACTTCTAGAGTTATACCAAATGTTTACCAATTGTGTGTATGAATGGCAGCCAGCCCAATACTGATGGCTGTTTAGATTGTTGCCATGGTTTTTACTGTGGTTGCAAAGGACATCCATGTACATGTGTTTTTGGGGACATATGTGAGAATTTCTACATGTACATCTAAGACATTGATAAATTCTGCCAAAATAGCTTAATAGTGTATCCCTTTATTCTCACTAGCTGTTTATCATAAGCACTTTTATTTGTATACTTTCTAATATGGATTTTAGCAGATGTGATTCTCTATTGTTTCCATTTTTATCACTTTGGTTGAACATCTGGGAGAGTGTAGATTTTATTTTTTTTAATAGACTCTTCTTTTATGGAAGTCCATGTCTGTTTGAAGGTTGTGATATGGACAGGATCTTTGTTGTAAAATGTTTAAGAGGTTTTGTTATGTTGCCGCCATAATAAATTTTAGAACATCCATTAATTCTGCCTTTGACCTTGATTACTCACGCAGTGCTTTTGTCCATGCGTTGCTCTAGACCAGGGTCTCCAACACCCATGGCCCCAGAACCTGTCCGTGGCCTGTGAGGACCTGGGCTGCACAGCGGCGGGTGAGCATGGGCAGATGAGCATGACTGCTTGAGCTCCTGTCCCATCAGCAATGGCAGTAGATTCTCACAGGAGTGCGAACCCTTTTGTGAACCGCGCGTGTGAGGGATCTAGGCTGTGCGCTTCTTACGAGAATCTTACTAATGCCTGATGATCTGAGGTGGACGAGTTTCATCCACAAACCACCGCCCACCCCCACTGCCCCCATCTGTGGCAATATTGTCTACCACAAAACCACTCCCTGGTGCCAGAAATATTCCGGACTGCTGCTGTAGACTGCATAACTGGGTTTTAGGATTCTACAGAGTCACTGTTTTGGACATTGTGCTTATTCACTTTAGAGACCTTCTCAAAACTGTAATGAGCAGCAAAATTTTAATTCATTTGCTATGTTATTTGACTGCAATTCTTCTCTTTAAACCATATTGGTAATCTATAGTTATACAATAGCTTTCTCATATTCAAAAGCAAAGATTTCTTTTTTGTAAGCAACTTTGGATTTTGCTTTCATTTCCCCCTCCTTTCTTAGGTCAGTTTGTAAGCTATGTGTAGGATATAGCAGGTTAGATAGCTGAATTCATGACAGATAGCATGAAATACATACAATTTTTCATCCTAAAAATTTTTAGTAATACCACATTTCTTATTTTCTTATTTTTTTAAAATTTTACTTTACGTTCTGGGACACATGTGCTGAACGTGCAGGGTTGTTACGTAGGTATACATGTGCCATGGTGGTTTGCTGCACCCGTCAACTCATCATTTACATTAGGTATTTCTCCAAATGCTATCCCTCCCCTAGCCCCCCAACCCCCGACAGGCCCCAGTGTGTGATGTTCCCCTCCCTGTGTCCATGTGTTCTCATAGTTCAGTTCCCACCTATGAGTGAGAACATGTGGGGTTTGGTTTTCTGTCCTTATGAAAGTTTGCTCAGAATGATGATTTCCAGCTGCATCCATGTCCCTGCAAAGGACATGAACTCATCCATTTTATACACCATGGAATACTATGCTGAGTTGTATTTCATGGCATGGATGTAGTGTTTTTTTCTGTTCCTGTGCTGGTTTGCTGAGAATGATGGTTCCTAGCTTCATCCATATCCCTGCAAAGGACATGATCTCATTCTTTTTATGGCTGCATAGTATTCCATGGTGTATATGTGCAACATTCTCTTTATCCAGTCTATTATTCATGGACATTTGGGTTGGTTCCCAGTCTTTGCTATTGTAAACAGTGCTGCAATAAACATGTGCATGAGCCTTTATAGTAGAATGATTTATAATCCTTTGGATTTAATCCCAGTAATGGGATTTCTGGGTCAAATGGGATTTCTGGGTCAAATGGCCACACTGTCTTCCGCAGTGCTCGAACTAAGTTACACTCCCACCAACAGTGTAAAAGCATTCCTGTTTCTCCACATCCACACCAGCATCTGTCATTTCCTGACTTTTTAGTGATCACCATTTTAACTGGCGTGAGATGGTATCTCATTGTGGTTTTGATTTGCATTTCTCCAATGACCAGTGATGATGAGCTTTTTCTCATGTTTGTTGGCTGCATAAATATCTTCTTTTGAGAAGTGTCTGTTTGTATCTTTTTGATGGGGTTGTTTTTTTCTTATAAATTTGTTTACGTTCCTTATTGATTCTGGCTATTAGACCTTTGTCAGATGAATAGATTACAAATTTTTTTCCCATTCTGTAGGTTGCCTGTTCACTCTGATGATAGTCTTTTTTGCTGAGCAGAAGCCCCATGGTTTAATGAGATCCCATTTGTCAATTTTGGCTTTTGTTGCCATTGCTTTTGGTGTTTTAGTCATGAAGTCTTTGCCCATTTCTATGTCCTGAGTTTATTGCCTAGGTTTTCTTCTAGGGTTTTCATGGATTTAGGATTTATGTTTAATTCATCTTGGGGGGTTAATTTTTGTATAAGGTGTAAGGAAAGGGTCCAGTTTCAGCTTTCTGCATATGGCTAGCCAGTTTTGCCAGCACCATTTATTAAATAGGGAATCCTTTCCCATTGCTTGTTTTTGTCAGGTTTGTTGAAGATCAGATGGTTGTAGGTGTGTGGTGTTTATTCTGAGTCCTCCGTTCTGTTCTGTTGGTCTATATATCTGTTTTGGTACCAGTACCATGCTGTTTTGGTTTCTGTAGCCTTGTAGTATAATTTGAAGTCAGATAGTGTAATGCCTCCAGATTTGTTGTTTTTCTTAGGATTGTCTTGGTTGTATGGGCTCTTTTTTGTTTCCAGATGAAATTTAAAGAATTTTTTTTCCTAATTCTGTGAAGAAAGTCAGTGGTAACTTGATGGGAATAACATTGAATCCATAAATTACTTTGGGCAGTATGGCCATATTCACCGTATTTATTTTTCCTATCCATGAGCATGGATTTTTTTTCCCATCAGCTTAAGGAATTTTGGGGCTGAGACGATGGAGTTTTCTGAATTTGCAATCATGTCATCTGCAGAGAAAATTTGACTTTCTCTCTTCCCATTTAAATACGCTTTATTTTTTTCTCTTGCCTGATTGCCCTGGCCAGAACTTCCATATACTCTGTTGAATGTGAGTGGTGAGAGAGGGCATCCTTATCTTGTGCCAGTTTTCAAAGGGAATGCTTCCAGCTTTTGCCCATTCAGTAGGATATTGGCTGCGGATTTCTCGTAAATAGCTCTTATTATTTTGAGATATGTTCCATCAATGCCTAGTTTATCAAGAGTTTTCAGGATGAAGGGTGTTGAATTTTATCGAAGGCATATTCTGCATCTATTGAGATAATCATGTGGTTTCTGTCATTGGTTCTGTTTATGTGATTTCGATTATTGATTTGAATATGTTGAACCAGCCTTGCATCCCAGGGATGAAGCTGATGTGATTATGGTGGGGAAGCTTTTTGATGTGCTGCTGGATTTGGTTTGCTAGTATTTTATTGAGAATTTTCACATCGATGTTCTTCAGGGATATTGGCTTGAATTTTTCTTTTTTTGTTGTGTCTCTGCCAGGTTTTGGAATCAGGATGATGCTGGCCTCATAAAATGGGTTAGGGAAGACTACCTCTTTTTCTATTGTTTGAAATAGTGTAAGAAGGAATGGTACCAGCTCCTCTTTGTACCTTTGGTAGAATTCAACTGTGAATCTGTCTGGTCCTGGGCTTTTTTTGGTTGGTAGGCTATTAATTACTGCCTCAATTTCAGAACTTCTTATTGGTCTATTCCAGGATTCAACTTCTTCCTGGTTTAGTCTTGGCAGAGTGTATGTGTCCAGGAATTTATCCATTTCTTCTAGATTGTCTGGTTTTTGTTTTTGTTTTTGTTTTTTGCATAGAGGTGTTTATAGTATTCTCTGATGATAGTTTGTATTTCTGTGGGATCAGTGGTGATATCCCCTTTATCATTTTTTATTGTGTCTATTTTATTCTTCTCTCTTTTCTTTTTTATTAGTCTGGCTGCAATCTATCTATTTTGGTAATCTTTTTTTTTTTTTTTTTTTTTTAAAAGAAAAACAGCTCCTGCATTCATTGATTTTTTTTGGAAGGGTTTTTCATGTCTCTGTCTCCTTCAGTTCTACTCTGATCTTAGTTGTTTTTTTTTGTTTGTTTGTTTTCTTCTAGCTTTTTTTCTTTTGGATGGAGTCTCTCTCTGTAGCCCAGGCTGGAGTGCAGTGGCACAATCTCCGCTGTCTGTAACCTCCACCTCCCGGGTCCCAGTTCAAGCAGTTCTCCTCCCTCAGCCTCCTGAGTAGCTGGGATTACCGGCACATGCTACCATGCCCAGCTAATTTTTGTATTTTTAGTAGAGACAGGGTTTCACCATGTTGGCCAGGCTGGTCTTGAACTCCTGGCCTCAAGTGATCCGTCCACCTCAACCTCCCAAAGTGCTGGGATTACAGGAGTAAGCCACCATGCCCGGCCTTCTTTTAGCTTTTGAATATGTTTACTCTTACTTCTTTAATTCTTTTAATGGTGATGTTACGGTGTCAATTTTAGATCTTTCCCTCTTTCTGATGCAGGCATTTAGTACTATAAATTTCCCTCTTAACACTGCTTTAGCTGTGTCCCAGTGATTCTGGTACATTGTCTGTGTTCTAACTGGTTTCAAAGAACTTTGTATTTCTGTCTTAATTTCATAATTTACCCAGTAGTCATTGAGGAGCAGGTTGTTCAGTTTCCAGAAACTGCGTCAACTAATGTGCAAAATAACCAGCTACCATCATGAATGCAGGATCAAATTCACACATAACAGTATTAACCTTAAATGTAAATGGGTTAAATGCCACCAGTCAAAAGACACAGACTGGCAAATTGGATAAAGAGTCAATACCCATCGGTGTGCTGTATTCAGGAGACCCTTCTCACGTGCAAACACACACATAGGCTCAAAATAAACAGTTGGAGGAATATTTACCAGGCAAATGGAATGCAAAAAAAGGAGGGTTTGCAATCCTAGTCTCTGATAAAACAGACATTAAACCAACAAGATCAAAAAAGACAAAGAAGGGCATTACATAATGGTAAAAGGATCAATGCAACAAGAAGAGCTAACTATCCTAAATATATATGCACCCAATACAGCAGCACCCATATTCGTAAAACAAGTTCTTAGAGGCCTACAAAGAGATGTATACTCCTACACAATAATAGTGGGGAGATTTTACCGCCCCACTATCAGTATTAGACAGATCAATGAGACAGAAACTTAATAAGGTTATTCAGGACTTGAACTCAGCTCTGGACCAAGTGGTCCTAATAGACATCGATATAACTCTCCACCCCAAATCAACAGAATATACATTCTTCTCAGCATCACTTAGCACTTGTTCTAAAATTGACCACATAATTGGCAGTAAAACACTCCTGAGCAAATGCAAAAGAACAGAAATTATAACAAACAGTCTCTCAGACCAAAAGGCAATCAAATTAGAACTCAGGATTAAGACACAGGATCCTTCCCCTTCCTCCCTTCCTCCCTTTCTCTCTCTCTTTCTCTCTCTCTCTCTTTCTTTCTTTCCCTCTCTCTTCTTCTTTCTCTCTCTCTCTTTGTTTTCTTAATGGAGTCTCACTCTGTCACCCAGGCTAGAGTGCAATGGTGCAATCTTGGCTCACTGCAACCTCAGCCTCCCAGGTTCAAGTGATTCTCCTGCCTCAGCCTCCCAAGTAGCTGGGATTACAGGCTCCTGCCACCACCCCTGGTTAATTTTTTGTACTTTTAGTAGAGTCAGGGTTTCATCATGTTGGCCAGGCTGATCTTGAACTCCTGACCTCAAGTGATCCACCCATCTCAGCATCCCAAAGTCCTGAGATTATAGCCGTGAGCCACCTCACCTGGCCCACATTTCTTATTTTCAATAGGTACTTTCCATTTAGTGACTGAATATGAAGATATTTTAGGAGATTCAAACCTTTAAAAATAAGTAAATAAATAAATAAAACTATTTATCACAGATATCTGTACAACCCTTCTCCAGATTCCCCAACTGTTAACACTTTGCCACATTTGCTTTATCTTTCTTTGTCTCCCTCACTCACACCTTCCCCTCCTTTCTTTCTTCCGTCTCTCAAGAGGCTAACCATAATTGCAGATAGCCTGACATTTTGGTCCTAAACACTTCAGTCTATATCTGCAAAGGCAAACGACATTTTTCTGTGTAGCCACTGTAATGTGTGATGTAAATTTCAAATAATTTAACATTAATTCAATGATATTTCTTTTGTAGTCCATATTCAAATATCTTCCTAATTGTTCCCAAGTTGTCCTTTATAGCTTTTTTTAAGCCTTTATTTATTTATTTTTATAGCAGTTTTAGGTTCACAGCATAGAGAGGAAAGTATTTCCCATCTACTCCCTGCCCAAACGTGCCCATGCCCTCTCCATTATCAACATCCCCCACCAGAGTGATGCATTTTTTGCAACTGATAAACCTAAATTGACACATTTTAATCACTTCACATTTATAGTTTACATCAGGGTGTTCACTCTTGGTGTATACTTTATGGGTTTGGACAAATGTATAATGATATTTATCCATCAACATAGTATCACCCAGAGTGTTTTCACTGCCTTACATATTCTCTGTGCTGTCTCTATTCATCCCTCCATCATCCCTCAGTCCCTGGCAACTACTGCTATTTTCAATGTCTCTATAGTGTTGCCTTTTTCAGAATGTCGTATAATACAACATGTGGCCTTTTCAAATTGGAATCATATAATATGTAGCCTTTTCAAGTTGGTTTATTTCACTTGGTTATATGCACTTAAGGTTCCTCCATGTCATTTCCTGGCTTGATAGTTCATTTATTTTTAGTGCTCAATAATATTCCATTGTCCGGTATGATAGTTTATCCATGCACCTAATGAAGAACGTGTTGGTTGCATACAATTTTGGCAATCCTGAAGAAAGCTGCTGTAAACATCTGTGTGCAGGCTTTTGTGTGGACATGATTTTAGTTTTCAGCTCCTTTGGGTAAATAGTCCAGGTATTGCTGCATTGTATGGTCATAGTATGTTTAGTTTTGTAAGAAACCACCAGATTTCCAAAGTGGCTATACCATTTTGCATTCCCAGTAGCAGTGAATGAGAGTTCTGTTATTCCACGTCCTCACCAGTGCTTAGTGTTGTCTTTGTTCTGGGATTTATTCTAATAGGTGTGTAGTGGTATCTTGTTGTGTTAATTTGCATCTCCCTGAGGACATAAGATGTGGAGCATACTTATTTGCCATCTCTATATCTTCTTTGGTGAGATATCTGTTAAAGTCTTTGGTCCTTTTTTAATGTTTGTTTATTTATTTACTGATGAATTTTAAAGGTTCTTTGTATGCTTTGGATAATTTTTAAAATTGTTTTGACCAAATTGTTTTAATCAGATATACAGATCACATTCAGTTATCATGTGTCTTTATTTTGCTTTAGTATAGAACAGTCTTCTCACACACACCTTATTTGCACCTTCAAAAATTTGAAATGTAAGGGCCAGTTGTTTGCAGCATCATCCTGCAAACTTGATTTGTTTTATTGTCTCTTCATTGTTAAATTTGGGTTAAACTTTGTTGTCATTAATGCTGAACCCTTTGTAACTGACAATACCCGTGCGATCCTTAGTTACAGTGATGCCTGCCAAATCTCCCGTTGCAGAAATAACCCTCCTGTTATGAAATTATTAGGGAATCTGTCGGCAGATACTTTGAAACTGCTAAACATCCCTGTTCCCACCAATCTTTGATCCATTTGCTGTAGCTTCTACTGGTGATCCTTGAGTGAATTAATTATTATATCAGTGCCTTCAAATATATGATTGCCTGATGCTGACAGTTCTTGCCATATTTATTCTGTTTTTCTGTATAGAAGAACTCTTTCTTACTCCTCACACATATACTTTTTTAGTCTTGTCATATATTCATGGATTTTTTCTTTAATGTATTATAATCTGTTATCATTCTATTATTTTCCCAAACTTGGCCAGTGGAATCTCATTTGTCATAGAACATACAGTATTGGATGAATAAACTATGATTTATCCACACATGAGGTCACTGCATGGTTGTGAAAAAGAATAAGGAAATGTCTATATACTACTATAGAATTAACTGTAGGATAAATTAAGTGAAAAAAGAATTTTAGTGAAAAATTATCTATCAATTATCTAAGAAACATGCTTAAAGACACACACACACACGCGCGCACACACACACATACCCACACACCAGTTTCTGTTAAAGAGGTAAAATAGAAATCTAAAAACAAACAAAAAGATAGTGAACATATTAAATACACAAAAGTAGAAATGAGACATCTTTGATAGTTTTATGTTTTTAAAGTTTGACTTTAGAAACTTGAAAATATTTTCCATAATTGTAAAACAGAATTAAATATTTTAAATAGAAAGTTCTAAGAATCAAAAATAAAGTCAAAGAAATGAATGCAAGTATCTTTAGTTGTAATCACAGCCACATTATTCCAAATGACTTTAGAATACAGCAATTTGACTATACATCTTTAATGAGGTACATCCCAAGACAAAAAGAACTACAAGCAGAAAGACTTAAACTATGATTAGTAATCAATTTAATGGTATCATTCACATTGTGTATATAATGTAGTCTAAAAAAATGAATAATTATGTGACATCTAATCATTTCATTTTCATGATTTTGAACAAGAGAAAAGTAGATTAAGATGGAAGACAGGCCGGGCGCGGTGGCTCAAGCCTGTAATCCCAGCACTTTGGGAGGCCGAGACGGGCGGATCACGAGGCCAGGAGATCGAGAGACGATCCCGGCTAACACGGTGAAACCCCGTCTCTACTAAAAAATACAAAAAAACTAGCCGGGCGAGGTGGCGGGCGCCTGTAGTCCCAGCTACTCGGGAGGCTGAGGCAGGAGAACGGCGTAAACCCGGGAGGCGGAGCTTGCAGTGAGCTGAGATCGCGCCACTGCACTCCAGCCTGGGTGACAGAGCAAGACTCCGTCTCAAAAAAAAAAAAAAAAAAAGATGGAAGACAAAGGAGATTATTTAAAACCCTGCTACTCCTCAATTTGACTGGGAAATATCAGATTGAATTCATGATGTATTTTATCTTTAAAAATGAACAAAACATACCTATTGTCACTGAAAAAGCTGTCAAACCTTTATGAATCCAGTAGCAATGAGTATCTCTAACCATCCACCTAGTCATCTTAAAAGACCATTTTTATTTGTCAGGATGAATTATTACAGGCCTAGAACAAAAAGTGTTCAATGCAGACTGGAGTCTCTTGTCATACAAGATGGCAAGGAAGCTACCAAAGAGTCTTGTGCCTCGGTCACAGGTCAGGATCCCATTCTAAGATGTTCCAGTTAACTACAGATAGCCACCAATCAGAACAATAAGTTCAGTCGATGGACATCATTAATATGTGTATGTCTATAATTTTTGTGGGTTTTTTTTCGGTGGATTTTCACTCTTGTTACCCTGGCTGGAGTGCAATGGTGTGGTCTTGGCCCACTGCAACCTCCAGTTCCAAGGTTCACATGGTTCTTCTGCCTCAGCCTCCCAAGTAGCTGGGATTGCAGGCATCCACCACCACACCAGGCTAATTTTTGTATTTTTAGTAGAGATGGAGTTTCACCATGTTGGTCAGGTGGGTCTCGATCTCCTGATCTCAGGTGATCCGCCCGCCTTGGCCTCTCAAAGTGCTGGGATTATAGGCATGAAACACCGCGCCTGGCCTTTTCTATAATTTCTTCATAATGCTTTTAAAAATTGCATTTTTATTCATTGCTAGAGTCAACTTATTTTGAAAATGTATAAACCAAGAAAAGAATAGAGCATTTATTCTGCCTTCCTATACAAAATTTATCACTGCATAACAAAATAGTTATTGAGGGAAAATTTATCTTGATAGAAATATTTTACCTAATAGTTGGAGAAGAAGTGATAATATTAAAAGATCACTGTTTTACAATTTTAGCATATCTTGCGTAAAGAATCAGCAGCTTCAAACATCAAGAAATGAGACACCCAAATGTAGTCAGATTCAAGCATAGCCAGATAGTGCTTCCTGCTGGAAGAACACAGCAGCACCCTTACAGGAATCCCAGCAAAACATATAATTCCTTACAGGAATCCCAGCAAAACATATAATTCCTTACAGGAATCCCAGCAAAACATATTAATTCCTTACAGGAATCCCAGCAAAACATATTAATTCCTTACAGGAATCCCAGCAAAACATATTAATTCCTTACAGGAATCCCAGCGAAACATATTAATTCCTTACAGGAATCCCAGCAAAACATATTAATTCCTTACAGGAATCCCAGCAAAACATATTAAGCCTAATCCTAGTCAAGCCTGTAGAAACAAATATAAATTTTTAAGAAATAAGGACAATGTAGAAACTTGTTCAGTAATACCACCCATATGCAACTGGCAAAATTCAGATTGTGAAAAATTCTACAATGGATTAACGATTTTTCTTTAAATTTAATTGTAAAGACAGGAAGAGAGATGGGTGAGGGAACTTATAAAATAATAGCAACTTAAGGGAAAATGTTCTGAAATTAGAGCGTGTTGATGGCCGTACAACCTTGCAAATATTCTAAACACTGCTGAATTATACACTTTGAAAGGGAGAACTACAATACGTTAATTATGTCTTAATAAAAAACATTGAACGCCAGGAACACTAGCTCACACCTGTAATCCCAACGCTTTGGAAGGCTGAGGCAACAGATCACTTGAACCCAGGAGTTTGAGACCCAGCCTGGGCAACATGGCAAAACCCTGTCTGTATGGCATATACAAAAAATTAGCTGGGTGTGGAGGCATGTTCCTGTTGTCCCAGCTACTGGGGAGGCTGAGGTGAGGAGTCACCTGAGCCCAGGGAGCCGAGACTGCAGTGAGCCCTGATCAGTGACAGAGGGAGACCCTGTCTCACAAAAAATAAAAATAAATTAAATAAAAATTTAAAAATTAAATTAAATTAAAAGGAAATATAAAATATATTCCTTCCAGTCCCGAAATGTGGACCTTGTTTGGATCTCAATTCAGACAGATTTGGAAACAATTAAAATTATGAACACATAAATATTTGATGTCATTAAATGCTTATTTGTAATTTTTCAGATCCTCTAGTGGTATTCTAGTTACATTTCATAGGAAAACTCCTCCTTCATAGAGATACATATTGATCATTTTTGTTGAGTAAATAATATGATATCTGAGCTTTGTCTCAAAATAATATAGGAAGGGAAAGTGGGTAGTGATATTGATAATATCAATTATCAATGATAATTGATTCTGATTAAACAAGGTTGGACTAAAGTTAATAAGTGTTGAATAAGGTGATGAAGAGATACATGGGTCTCATTATTCTGCAACTTCTAGATAGGTGTGGAATTTCCCCTCAATGAACAGTATTTTTTAAAATTCATAAGTACATTTTGTTCCCTTTATTTCAACTCCAACATCATGAAGCTCCTTCTCACCTTCTTCTGCCACTGTGAAAAACTTGATTTCCAAAAACATCAGTAAGTTTAGTAATTTTTCATCTTAACATAAATACAAATAGTTTCCAAATTCCTACACCTATATCATACCAGTAATCAACTTAGTAAATGAAGTACAAAATTTCTTTTGGATTCTTGTATTTGTACTAAAGGATATACGGAACACTACGTCCAAAAGTTACTTGAACTCCTTTTATTTATGTACTGACATTATTAGCTCAATATGTTTCTAGTAATTTTCCGTTTTACGGCTTGCTTTTTTCCTCCTTTTTATTTAATAAGTATTGTTTTAATTGTTTGAAACATTTCCATGCCTCACACCTGAAACTGCAGATAAAGGCACATTAGGGAAACATGGCTCCCATTTGATCCCTTTAACCCATTTCCCTACCCTCTCATAGGTAACCATTTTCATTAACTTCAATTTTATCCTTTCTACGTTTCCTTTTACAAAAACACCTACTTTTGTATGTTCTTAATTTTCTTTGCTTCTGACATAGAAAGTCCCTTACTATATTCTATTTTCTGCTTTGTTTTCTTTCTAGTCACAGATTGTACTTGTCTTCTGTGGTCAGGCATTTCACTTGTTTCTGAACATTTTCTTCTTTCTTCTTTCTTTTCCTTCTTTTTTTTTTTTTTTTTTTTTTTTTTGAGACAGATCTCACTCTGCACCCAGGCTGGAGTGCAGTGACCTGATCTAGGCTCACTGCAACCTCCGCCTCCCGGCTCAAGCAAGTCTCCCGCCTCAGCCTCCCAGCCTGTAGCTGGGAATACAGGTACACACCACCACACCCAACTAATTTTTGTATTTTTAGTAGAGACCAGGTTTTGCCATGTGTGCCACGCTGGTCTTGAACCCCTGGCCTCAGGTGATCTGCCCACCTCAGCCTCCCAAAGTGCTGGGATTACAGGCGTGAGCCACAGCACTCGGCTGATAATTTTCTATTGTAAATAATCCCGCAGTTAACACCTTGTGCAGATGTTGTTTTGTGATCACAGGGGTATACGATTGTGAGTGTTAATTGCCACCGTTGGAATTTCGGGAGTGTGGTGTAAAGTCGCATATGCTTCTGTCGGGTAGTGCTGACCTCCTGGACGTACCTGAGTTTCCGGGTCAGCTTCATCAAGAGAGTGTGTTGTCAAGCTCTCAAACCCTGACCCCAGTAATTCTATACAGTGTATTCCATGGCTTTTAAAACATGAATTTAACTCTGTCAAATAAAATGTATATATTTTAAAGTGTTCATAATATTTGCCACAACTAGTAATAAAATAATATTTAAAGAAGTGATACTTGAGGCATTTCTTGCAATGTTGACAATATAAATGACAATTTTAAAGTGGGTTTAATGCTCATAGTTTTGGTGATCCGATATCCTTTGTAACTAAGAAAGAGGGAGCACAGAGAAGTGAAATCCTGCCCCTACTTGCTCAAACAGCACTGTCCTCTGCTCTTCACAATTAAATCACTTACTGCAGTTGCTGGTATGTAGCGAAATCGAATGATTCCTGAGCTGCTTTCCCCCGCCCCCTAAGAGCCCCTCTGGTGCAGGGTTCTCCTGAGCAGCAGAAAGGGCCCAGGCCTATAGTGGGAGGGAAATGGAGGTGACAAGGCCTAGGCCTGCGCTGGCCAATTAGTGTGTGGCTAATTTACCTTTCACAATAATTGTATTGCTCGGCCTTTGGGAACCAGAGAAGGGGCCTTTCTGTATCTTTACACAGCATAATATTTTTGATTATAATGAAAACTAGTAGTGAGAAATGTGAAATAAATTCAAAGGCTAAATCACAAAGTATTCATCTTTTAGAAGTCCCCCTTTTTTTAATGAAGGATCAGTCTGAAAGGATTGTTTCTGTTCTCATCCAATTAATATAAATTGGCATTTAGTATTCATTGGAAACTATGGAGGGGAACTGGAATTCAAGAGAAAAAATATCAACGGGAAAAATTCCCTTTTTGATTATTCTGACTCACTGTGAAAATCTCTAGGCTCATCTTGTCTTGAAATACATTGCATTGTTAGCAGTGACCAAAGAAAATAGTTCTTAGCCATTACATTAAAAAACACCTTTAAATAATACCTTTTTTTTTTTTTTTTTTTTTTTTTTTTTGAGATGGAGTCTCGCTCTGTAGCCCAGGCTGGAGTGGAGTGGTGCTATCTCATCTCACTGCAATGTCCACATCCTGGGTTTGAGAGATTCTCCTGCCTCAGCCTCTCAAGTAGCTGGGATTACAGGCTTGCACCTCCACGTCCAGCTAATTTTTTTGTGTGTATTTTTAGTAGTCATGGGTTTCTCTACATTGGCCAGGCTGGTCTCAAACTCCTGACCTCAAGTGATCTGCCCTCCTTGGCCTCCCAAAGTGCTGGCAGCACAGATGTGAGCCACTGCATCCGGCCTAACTTATTAAATGATTGCCACTTTGTCTTTCCTTGGCATAGAAAATACATTATTAAAAACTGTGATGAGCTTCCAACCACATCTGCTTAAAGCCAGGTGCAGTGGCTCCGGCCTGGAATCGCAGTGTTTGGGAGTCCAAGGCAGGAGGATCATTTATGCCTAGAAATTTGAGACCAGCCTGGGCAACATAAGTGAGATCCCATCTCTACAAAAAAACAAAAAACAAAAAACTACAAAATTAGCCAGGTGTAGTGGCATGTGCCTGTATTCTCAGCAACTCAGGAGCCTGCCATGAGAGGATCACTTGAGTCTGGGGGTTGGAGACTGCAGCGAACCTTGATCATGCCACTGCACTCCAGCCTGGGCAGCAGAGTGAGACACTGCCTTAAAAAAAAAAAAGAAAAATCTGTTTGTTAGAAGTTATCTTCAGAAGAAGCAACAAATAGAAAGAATGCCAAGATCGTTCAGCACAAAAAAAGGAAAATTTAAGGTGTTACTAAAAGTGTTTCTTCAAAGTTATTTAAGAAAGTACTCAATGTAAAAATGCTTTTAACATTAAAATCTGATAACACTATTGACTTTTAAATTAGTCTTTTTATCTGATCATTCTTGGCTGATCGTATTGCTTTTCTAGATAAAAAATGTAGGCTATTAAAAATCCAAATAAAAATCAGAGATTTTCAGTCTTTAAAATGTAAAGTTATTCCACATTAGAAAGAATACAGCCTTCCACTGAAATGATTTTTTTCCCATAAGTTATTGGGGTACAGATGGTATTTGTTTATGTAAGTTATTTGGTGGTGATTTGTGAGATCCTGGTGTACCCAACACTCAAGCAGTATATACTACACCATATATGTTGTATTTTATCCCTCACTCCCCTCCCACCCTTTCCCATAAGTCCCCAAAGTCCATTGTATCATTCTTACGCCTTTGTGTCCTTATAGCTTAGCTCTCATGTATCAGTATGAACATACGATGTTTGGTTTTCCATTCCTGAGTTACTTCACTTAGAATAATAGTCTCCAATCCATCCAGGTTGCTGTGAATGCCATTAATTCATTCCTTTTTATGGCCAAGTAGTATTCCATCGTATTTATATACCACAGTTTCTTTATCCACTCGTTGATTGGTGGGCATTTGGGTTGGTTCCACGATTTTGCAATTGTGAATTATGCTGCTATAAACTTGTGTGTGCAAGTATCTTTTCCATATAATGACTTCTTTTCCTCTGGGTAGATACCCAGTAGTGGGATTGCTGGATCAAATGGTAGTTCTACTTTTAGTTCTCTAAGGAATCTCCACACTGTTTTCCATCGTGGCTGTACTAGTTTACATTCCCACCAGTAGTGTAGAAGTGTTCCCTGATCACCGCATCTATGCCAACATCTCCTATTTTTGATTTTTTTTTATTGCCATTCTTGCAGGAGTAAGGCAGTATCACACTGTGGTTTTGATTTGCCTTTCCCTGATCACTCGTGATTTTGAACATTATTTCATATGTTTGTTGGCTATACACCGAAATGATTTTAAGCATTTTGTATGAGGAAGTAGAGTTTAACAGATTTAGAAGGAATTGAAAATGAACGAAAAATACTGAAGATATTAAAGACAGCCCAACCTACTTTACAGACCACAGACAGTGGTACAGTAAGTGTACCAAGGAGTATAGACTGATCACTCTGCTTATAAAAGTACACTGGCTGGGCACTTCTGCCAACACGTCTACTTATATCATAAGCACAGAGAAGTGGACAGTCCAACGTGGGATGTTTGAAATACAGCATCGGGCTCAGAGCCAGAAAACTGAGGCTACAGGCCTGGCTCTTTCATTCCCCAATTATGCATCTTACTTGACTTGGGTAAATTACTAATGCCATCTGAAATGTGTCCTCACTTCTAGGTATGTGCTTTACAGGATGATTCAGCAGACACAGGGGAGTGTGTTTTATGAACAGGTCACTACGGTAGGTTCTACAGACACAGTTGCAGTATTTTTTCTTAAACACAGTATTGTCTGGTAACAGAGAGCAACACATACAAAGAAACTATAGTACAATGTGATAAGTGCTGTCTTCCCTGGGGTAACAGGATCTCCAGAGGTACAGACTTTACCTTGAGCCAGCACCAGCATCTGGAGTCTGCGAGGTGTGTTACCCGCTCACCTATACCATCTTCTTTTCACTTTCCATACTCTCACTGATTCCTCTACAACCCACTTGTTCTTATTTTCATTCTTTTTTTTTTTTCTTTTTTTCCTTTTTAAAATCACACTGGACTCATATTTACTTTGCTACCTCCTGTACAGCCCAGTCTCAGATCCTGTCTTCTCACATTTTTTAACATTTCAGCTATCTGGCTCTTCTCTGAATCATTCCTTTGTACCTGGGGTGGTTCCATTGCAGTATCCACACCCTGGTCTTCACCATAGGCCCCTGTAGACTTGTCCTAGTCTGTCTGCCTCATCCAAGTCCCCACTTCCTCTCAGCAGAGTCAACGAAGACCAGCAGAGCGGTCGATGACCTGGGTTCCTACCCTGGCTTCACACTGTGGAGCTGGGTGTTGTTGAACCCATCGTGAACTTCTCTGTGGCTCCCCTTTGTCTTCTGTAAAGTTGAATCAACAGCAACCACAATAAGTAATCTGAAAACAGCTTTATCGGTGCCAGGCACAGTTCTCATGGATTTACACACTAATTCTAGCTCTATTTACACACTCACTTTATGGATGTTGTCTTGTATTCTTTGTCCTGCTCTAACAAAATACCTGAGACTGAGTAATTTATAAAAACTAGCCATTTACTTTTTACAGTTCTGAAAGCTGGGAAATCCAAGGTCAAGGTGCTGACACTCAGTGTCTGGTGAGGGCCTTCATGTTGTGTCTTCACTTGCTGGAAGAGGGGAAGAGCTAAAAGGGCAAAAAGGACAGAAGGCCAAATACTTGCACTGCTTTACAAGGGCGCTAATCCCATTCATGAAGGCTCTGCCCCATCGTGATTTAATCACCTTCTAGAGGCTCCACCCCTTCATGCAATCACATTGACGGTTAAGTTGCAACAAATAAATTTTGAGGACACATTCAGACATAGCAGATGGTGATAGTTACTCCCTCATAGGAGTATGAGAATAATAAACAATTTCAATATATGGCTGAGTATATCATATATGTTTTTTATTACTAACATAATTATTTCCGTAACTCCTGAAAGCAATGTATAAATAATGTAGTATTGTTAACAACTTTAGAATCATTATTAATAATTTTAGAGACCATCTGTATAACTCTTTATTAAGTGCTTGGAAGAATCTGAAATATTTGGATCTTAACTATGTGCCGTTGAAGGAACTTCTTTTTAGAAAAAGAAAAATACATCAATTTTTTTGTGTATTGTTGGATAATATCCAACCAGATGAGAGTTGATCATTATTTGGCAAAAAAAAAAAAAAAAAAAAAAAACCCCATGGATGTTTTGTTAATACTGGTATGTTTCTGTGTCAAGGATCCTGTAGACAGAGAGCCCAAGATACTGATCCCTCAGTCTCCCATGGGTGTCAACAGCTGTGCTTGATAGTGTAAGACCAAACCTGGTTACAGAAATACCTACTTGGTTTGTCTACACTAAAGAATTTGTTACTGCCTTACTTGTTGGATTAATATATTGTTATAAAGAAAGAAAGAACCATATTAAGCATTTTCTCTTTGACAGGTAATATTTTATTTATTGGAGAAACAAAGATAAATAAGACATTGTTTCCGCTCTGGGGTAGCTTAAAACCATATTGGAGCACTCTGATGTCTTCCCACCGAAAATCTCTTTCTCCCATATCTGAGGAATTGTTTTGTATACTAGGAGAGCTAAATAGTATTTGAGGCTTTTGCGTGGCTGTACAACTGGACTGTATCCAATGTATTGTCCATGGAATGTGGCTTTGAACTGAACCAGCATGGTGTGTGAGTACGCCATCTGTCAAAGGCACCGCTTCTGGGACCAGCAAGATTTTCTATGAGAGTCAAAGATTAAGCAATTAATGATCTCAGAAACAGGGATGGCAACTGAGGGAAATGTGTCCTATTAGGATCACTGTAACTACTGAAATCTGTTTGAGGACTTTCATTTCCCCTTTGCAGCTCTACCCTAAGCATTAGGAAAATCTGGATTTGAAATCTTTTAGATTTCATCAACATTTGTCACATTTCAGCCATCCCTGAAAATTCACTCAGGTTCTTCTTGTGTTTCATGGCATCTGGCTATATGATGATATAGGATTTTTTTTTTTTTTGGTATCAATTTTTAGTTCACAGAAAGCTGGAATGCTACCAGTAGGACTGTCACGTTGATAGCTCCTTCTCATTCTGCCTTCTCTGTATATTTTCCAAACAGAATTGTGTAAGTGAGCAGCTAAACAGAATTCTGAGGCCTTATGTATGTACAAGATTAGGGAGCCATCCTCTTTAGTTTTCTAAAACTCATAAATGGTAACAATACTACCAACGATGTATCATTGCGGATCGGGATCTGAGCTCTTTACATTTCCTCGAATCTTCAAAACAGCCTTCTAAGTTAATATATATTGTCAATGGCAGAAAGCTGGAGAAGGAAGAATCCTTTGCCGAAATTCGTACAGCTAATGAATTATGTAGAGCTTGAGTCCATTTGACTTGACATAGAAAAGTCCATTTGACTTGACATAGAAAAGGACATAGAATTTGAGTCCAAATTCTATGTTCTTTCTTTCTTGTTCTGCTGATTCCCTCTGTGGCACTTTGGACACTGAGCTCATGACTGTTTATATTCATTCATTCATTCACTCCTTCATTCTTTCTTACTTCCCTTCAGTCATTCACTTTTTCAAACTTTTTAAATTCATAAATATGTTTCTACATCTCCTGGCTTCAAAGCACTGTGTGATAGATAAATATTAGTATGACCAAGTTGCTGGTCTCAAGTATTTCTAAAATAAGTTGGAAGATAAGACTCAGACACACACACACACACACACACACACACACACACACACACACACACACACTCATACTGTCCAAGCTCTAACCACTGCAATAAGAAGAGCACAGTAAGCAAAGATTTTTAGATTCAGATGAGGGAGAAAGTTGTTACTTTTCTCTAGGAGGATCACAGGAAGTACCTGAGTCCTGAACATGGAAAGGAAGGGACACAATGTGGATAGAAACCTCAGGATAGGCTAGGGTGCTAATTCTCCACTCTTCCTTCTGTGGCAAAGCTCAGGTCCTTGAGCATACTCGGATCCTGATGCCAGTTTCTTTGAAATGACTTAGGCTAGAGGCTGTGTGTAGCTAGAGGAGTGCTACCTGACATGGAGCTGATCATAGACAGTGATACCTTGTCCAAGTAGAATGGAAAATCGAGGACTGTCTGCCATTATTGCTCAAAAGTCAAGCACAAATCTCAGTGCCATAAAAGCATGCCATCTTTCTCATGTGCCTGCAGGTCAGTGGGGGTGCCCATGGCCTCAGGCTGGCTTCAGCTACAGGTCCCTGCTTTATACTGTGACTATGGCTGCACTTGGTCACCTCTGTGGGTTGGACTCAGGTGTGGGCCATGTGTGAACAGGTGGAAGCTTTCTCGGAGGTTCTGTTTTTTGCGACGGAGTCTCGCTCCATGCAGTGCAGTGCAGTGGCGGGATCTCGGGTTACTGCAACCTTTGCCTCCTGGGTTTAAGTGATTCTCCTGCTTCAGCCTCCTGAGTAGCTGGGATTACAGGCACACGCCACCATAGCCAGCTAATTTTTGTGTTTTTAGTAGAGGTGGGGTTTCACCATGTTGGCCAGGCTGGCCTTGAACTCCTGACCTCAAGTGATCCACCCGCCTCTGCCTCCCAAAGTGCTTGGATTACAGGTGTGAGCTACTGTGCCCAGCAGGGATGTTCTTTTGATGGACCTTAGCAGCGGGACAAATACAAACCCCTGGTTCCAATTACATCTGCTAATGTCCCTTTGGCCAAAGACATTCAAGTGGCTGGGCACAATCACTGGGAGAGGAAGTGGGGAGCATGATGTATGCACACTAATGTACGGGCGTGCATAATTTTGAAGAATAGTTTAATCTGCCACACATATAATATAGGAGGGGTAAGGAAGATAAAAAATCAAATCTAGATCATGATCTAGAAAGGAAAAAAGTACAAACACACTCGAAGAACATGGGAGATGTTACAGTCCATTTTACAAGTAATACTGAGACACTTTAGAAAGATTATGTAGCACACACACACCCAGAATTCTTGTACATATTGGACTGGAGTATGGCTATATTGGATGTAAAAGGAGTAATCGTGAGGGAGGCCTAAAATGGGGAGGTGAATATTGAGATATAAAGGAGTTGAAGATGTGAAGGGTAATTCTGAGACAGAATTGCTAACTGTTGGTGCCTTGCCGATATCAAAGATTAGGTAGGTGAAATTCAAGATAGTGATTCTCTTGCAGCCCATTACAAAACATGGGAGGATAATGAGACTTTTAGGTGGGAGGGGAAGGCTCGAAGTGGGTGATGTGGGGGATGGTTTTTCCTGACAGAACCAGGGAAATCATGCAGGGGAGGACTTCAAGTCAGAGAATGATGAACAGTGGCCCCTGCTGAGTAGGAACAGTCCTGGGGAGAGGCTGGGAGCTCTGAGAATGGGGATGGGGAGGGGCACAGGGCCTGGGGATGAGATGGAGCCCCAGGGTGTGAGAGTAGAGAAGAGGTCTGAATGGGATTTAAGGACAAAGGGTGTCCTGGTGCCGTACTGGATGGAGGAGCCAGACTCCAGCCGTTGTATTTGTGGTCAGATTGTTGGTGAGTGCTGGGCATCACTGTTCGAGGGACATTGATGGTGAAGGCAACAGAAGAGCTTGAGAAAGCAGCAGGGGAGGGCATCATTTACTGCTGTTAGTTATGGATGCATTTCATTTGAGTGTCCTGGGAGCATTCCTAAAATGAGAATGGCAAGAGGTATTTGAAAGGCATTGATTCATTTTAATTTTTATTTTATTTTGCTTTATATTTTTTGAGATGGAGTCTTGCTCTGTTGCCCAGGCTGGAGTGCAGTGGCATGATCTCGGCTCGCTGCAACCTCCGCCTCCCAGGCTCAAGCAATTATGTTGCTTCAGCCTCCTAAGTAGCTGGGATTACAGGCCCATGCCACCAGAGCTGGCTAATGTTTTTGTATTTTTGGTAGAGACGAGGTTTCACCATGTTTCCCTGGCTGGTCACAAACTCCTGGCCTCAAGTGATCCGCCCACCTCAGCCTCCTGAAGTGCAGGGATTACAGGCGTCAGCCACTGTGCCCGGCCACATCGATTTGCTGAGAGAGTAAGGTCCTTGCTGTGTCTTAAAAGGGTAGCAAGCAGATCAGTAACTGCTTCTATGTAGTAGATATTCTTTTTTTTTTTTTTTTTTTTTTGGTGGGGGGATGGGGGTGGGCATTCAAGTGATTCTCCTGCCTCAGCCTCCTAAGTAGCTGGGACTACAGGCACACAGCACCACGCCCGGCTAATGTATTTGCAGTAGAGACGAGATTTCACCACGTTGGTCAAGCTCTTCTCGAACTCCTGACCTCAGGCGATCCACTCACCTCGGCCTCTCAAAGTGCGGGATTAGAGGCCTGAGCCACCGCGGGCGGCCCTATGTAGTAGATATTCTGAAACTAGAATTCCATTTAGGGTAGCCTAGTTCTTGTCCTGGCAAATAATCTGACTTTTAATTTTTATGCTAGAAAATGTTAAAGTCTTCTTCTGTTCCTACGTGTCAATATATAGATGCAAAACCTTTTTGTAAATGTTTGCTGATTTTCATAGTTAAATCGACCGAGAGAGAATGAACCGTGGGTGGCAGGAGTGTGCTCCTGCCTTGCTTCCCCACTGGTGTAACGATGTGTGTTCTGGTGCCCGTGGAGGGGTGTGTGTGGAGTCTACTCAAACACATTCATTTCCAATGCTGTATGGAAATGCCCTCTAATTGATAATAACTTTCTGTACTTTTATAAAAAAGAAAAGAATGACATATCAATTCTGATGTCAATCAGTTTTATTATTTAAGAATATTTTTAGTAGCCAGGCGTGGTGGCACCCGCCTGTAATCCCAGCTACTCGGGAGGCTGAGGCAGAAGAATTGCTTGAACCCGGGAGGTGGAGGTTGCAATGAGCTGAGATGGCACCACTGCACTCCAGCCTGGATGACAGAGTGAGACTCCGTCTCGGGGAAAAAATAAAAAAAGAATTATTGTTTTCACTGTGCTTATAGATCCACTTTGGTAATTTTTTTTTTCCTGGTAGATTTCATGTCCTTTTGAATATGACTTCAGCGTTCTGTTGTGTTTCACGTATCCCCAAATTTCTGTTTCTGGCCCCAGTTCAGTGTTGTTTGTCTACCATGTGTAGTGTGTAAGTGCTGTGGCCAAACATGTGCCTAAGCTGGTCAATTACATGTCACTTTCCCTTCCCTTCTAACACTGAGGACAAGTTAAACTCTATCTGGCATTTCATGTTTGCCATTTCCTTGTTTTTTTTCCACCTTGCTCCCAAACAGAACTGTGACCTGGATCAGCAGAGCATCGTTCACATTGTTCAGAGACCACGGAGAAAAGGTCAAGAAATGAATGCAACTGGAGGCGACAACGCCAGAAACACGGCGGGAGGCTGTGAGCGGGAGCCCCAGAGCTTGACTCGGGTGGACCTCAGCAGCTCAGTCCTCCCAGGAGACTCTGTGGGACTGGCTGTCATTCTGCACACTGACAGCAGGAATGACTCACCACCAGCTGGCAGTCCAGGTAATTGGAATGCCCTAAGAGTATTAGAGCATTCTGTTTGTTTGTTTAGTGCAGTCTCCATGGAGCATGGCCTCACCAGGTGCATATTTAGTGTCGATACGTTTTGGATTTGAGTCTGTAATTCACTCCAAGGAGACATCACTGTAGGTGGAGTACTTTGATGTAAAATTTGAGAATGCATTTATTATAAGTACTATGAAACAGGTTTTCACATTGAGATTAAATAGAAGAGATATGTTTCTAGTGATGTAGAAAAATTCTAAAAAGTAGAAAGATTTTGAAAGCTAATCGAGCCATTTGTAGTTTCTCAAGCCACATATTCCAATGGCAATGACATCCTTAGTGTGAAAGGATTCTTCCTTCTCTGTTCTACCACCCATTTCAAAATGCTTTTCTTTGGAAAAGATGGTTATTGTTTAGTTATTTTTAAAATATTAATATGTGTCTCTTAGTCTTTTATTCTCTAAATAGTCAAAGGTGTAATAGAATTAATTTTTACTGTGTCTGACAGAATACACAAAATAATCACAATGACTTTACAGGGTAGAAGTTGATTTTCCTCCCACATACAATAGATCCTGGCAGTTGTGGGCTGGTATGGCCTTCACAGTGTCAGAAAGTTCTGGGACCTGCAAGATGGAAGCCTGACGTAATAAGAAATGCCTCCCACTAAAATTACTAAATAAAATTTAAGGAATTAAAAATTTTCAATGAGCTTGCAAAAAATAAAAAAAAAGATAATTTTCAAGGACAAGTGAAAATGTAGAAGCAACATCTTTAAATACAGGAGTAGATAAACCCAGAAAGTAAGGCATTAGCTGATGCTCTGGTGATCTTGAGATGACTGTGGGAGGGAAAGAGGCTCTGCTTCATGTGAGCTGGGCACCTCAGGTCTGGAAAGAAAAACTGAGAAATGGAAACAAATGTCAAAAATGGGGAAAAATGAAATAAATCTAAACCCCTGCAATGCCCTTGTGATCCAGGATATGATAAATTAATATAAATATCAAACCCAAGCTCCTCACAATTCTGATGTTTCAACCAGAGTATGTAGAAGATCATTCTGACATTGACACCTCTAGAGAAAAACAAGCCCTACTAAAGGATACTCAGTGCTCCAACATTATAAACCAAACAAGGGAAAATTCCACCTTGAGGGTGTATGAGACCAGAATATACCACCCCAAAATATGCCATGTTAGCATAAGTATTATTTTGAGCTGATTATTTTGAGAAACAGTAGACATAGGACAAGCTCTAAAAACAGAGCGGAAGTCACCCTTTTGTAAGGGAAATTTATATCTACCAAGGAAATCTCCATTTGTAAGGGTGTCTCCCTCTCCTTACTAGGATGAGAAGGACAGAGTCTCTGGAGACTCTGATTCTTGAGAAGCCACCAACTTAATAATCTGCGTAACAAACCTTACTCTTGTCTTCTCCTCTCCCTTTCTTCCTTTGCCGTAGAAGATAGTATCCAAGCCTGAATTTTAGACCACCTCTTTGAGATTTATGCATTTTTTCTGGATGTCTAACATGTACGGTCATCCCTCCCCATCAATAGGCAATATGTTTCAAGTCCCCCAATGTAGGGCTGAAACCAAAAGTGGTACCAACTGTGTAACAGATTGGATTTATTATGTTAGTAGACCTATCTACTAGTTCTTTGATTTCCCAAAATAAAATTCTTACTAAAAATAAAAAAATCACATTGTTTAGAACAAAATTAAACCTTTACCTATTACTGAATATTAAAAACAATTTTAGCACAATAATCATATTCTGTACATATTCACATTCGTTAATCCATTTCCTAGTGCATCTGTCTCTACTATCTTATCAAACATATTTATCTGACTCTTCTTATTTTGTTTTATCATAAAATTGTCCTTGGTCTTCTCCAGAATTTTCTTTTATGAGAATGAACTTAGAATTATTGACATTTTCAATTGACTTTTTTTGTCTTTCTCTCTAGACCATAATTTTTTGTTAAGAAAATATAGTATTCTCTCTATATAGGGTCTGAAGTACCAGTAGGCACTGAGAAAATTCTGCTAAATGTATAATATTCTCTTTATTTTTAAATTGAAATGTGTAATTATTTCCACCCAAACAATAGACAATAAATTCTAGTAAATGTGTGGAATGCGGTAAATGACAGCAGCTTTCAGAGTACTGTGTGGCCTATGATGACATGCTGTTTCACCTTTACTTTCCACCCATGTCTGAGTCACATCTTACCTCTGATCACCATGTTTCTCATTTACCCCTCTGTCTTGTGGTCTGCCAGCTTTGTGCATTTTGCAGGCTAGGGACTGGCTTAGGCAACTCTACATGGTGCAGCTGGGGGCTGCAGGGGTGCCCTCCTAATACACTTCTCCCTGCACCACTACAGACTGGGGGTGACTTCCTGGTACCCTACATACTGCTACTGAAAGGCCTCTGTGTAGTTATATTGCATCTGTAAAGGATTGGGAAAAGAGACATGGCTTATCCCAGGTCAACTTTCAGATTTAACTCTGTGTTAAACTAACAACTAAACTACAAGTAATCCTCTCCTACTCATTAGAACCGGAAGGAATCCTTTTCAGAACCCTTAGGACTCTCCCTTGTTACTTGCTAGTTTGTACTCCAGTTCCGACTTCGCCTTTGAATCTCTTTGAGGATGGAGTTTTTGTCCAGTTAACTGTAGTTTTCCTCAAAATCTCTTAGAAGAGTGGTGAGACATGTTTACTAAATTCCTTAAAATTGTAAACATAGTAAGTCATTCATCAGAATTCCTGTGCATTTAGCTTTTAGAACGAATGCTTTATTTAAGATTATACAGAGAAAATGAGACTTCATCTCTTCAAATGTCTTGGTTCATTCTTGGTTTGAGTTACGACTTTGGAATGATTTGAAATGACTATATGCAAACAGTATGCCTATATGATTATTTTTCTTCACTAAAAATTATAGCGTAAAGTTACTAGAGCAGAGAGTCACAGACTGCCATGTGCAGAATTATCTTGCATGCTTTTCCATGTTTCTTTGATGGCCAGAATGGCAAGAAAAAAAATAAATCTTATTTCATTACTTTTCTGTGACCAGAAATTCTGATGTATTTGTCTGGGGGTAGAGGCCGCAAAATGTTGCTACTGATTACACTCTGAGAAACTCTGCCCTATCGCTACGATTTTCCAGTCTTACAATTATGGATCCTACGTGTTGTTCTCATGCAACAATCGGATGCTGGGTGGGAGAACAGAGGCAGGTTGGTGAGAGGTGAACACACCGAGCCAACCACAGAAGCCTGAGACAATTCCTGTCTACGTACTTCACATATTAAACACATACAACATCTGTCGTTTGGAAAGACACAAATGATCCTTGGTTATACAATGATTGAAAACCTCTGCCTCAGAAAAACAGATTAAAAGAAATTCCAATTTTCTGTACTTCCAGAGTCTTCAAATTCAGCTTCGAAGGATATAAGTGCTGGCTGGATGTGGGAGGGCTCTAACGGGTGAATAGCTGGGCTGTAGCCACACATGTTATTGAAACAAGTGGAAACTTCTGAAACCCGAGAAGGTGCCTTTCAAGTCTTTTTAGTTGGCAAAAGATAACTGGTTAACATGAGAGGTGACAACATGATGTACATGAATAACTGGTTACACGGTTGGTACCAAGAACGCAAGCATGTCACACTAAGATTTGTAAGAGGACGTCCAAGAACTAGAATGAGTCATTGAAGTAATTTTTATAGCAGTGCCACTCAAGCTTTAGTGCTCATCAGAATCACCTGAGGACCTATAAAATCACAGATTCCTGGGCCCAGAACATTTGGCCTTGGATGGAAGCTGAGAAGTTGCAGGTCTAACAAGCTCTCAGGTGATACTAATACTGCGGGCCCAGGGGCTGTGCTTTAAGTAGTACTGCCCTAAATAGTAAAAAATAGTATTGCTTAAAATATGGTCAGTGAATAAAATCTATTTTACTATGTTGTGAACAAGAACATTGAGCTGCACCTGGGCTGCAGGGTGCCTGTGTGTAAATTACCTGCACGTGTTGCTGGTGTTTCCTAAATGAGCCTCCATTCATCATCTCCTGACAGTCAGCTGAAGTCATTGGACCTAGCCAAAAAATAGGAGGCCCCTCTAGTAGCATACAGTTAATGAACTACATAAACGAATAATGACTGAGTCCTTCCTCTGTGCCAAGCACAGTGCCAGGTACTGGGATGTAGCAGAAAATAGAAACAGACAAAATGCCTGCCCGAGCGGAGCGCTGTTCTGCTTGGAGCAGAAGCTAATAAAGAAACACCCAACCAACTAGTAAGTGTGTGTTCTGTGGAGAAACTGCAGAGTAAAGGGGACAAAGAGTATTGGTGGGGAGTTTTTGTAATACACGGCAGCCGCGAGGCCTATGTGATGAGCTAACCTGTGAGGAGGGTACCCTCAGGGAGCACCCATTTGTGCGCAGGCAGAGGCGACAGCAACTCGTGAGCCCCAGGCAGGGCCCTGCCCAGAAAACGCAGCAGCCAGTGTGGGGCGGAGCTTGTAACAGGTGGAGCTCGGAGAAGACGATGTCAGAAAAAGGGCAGGGTAGAGAGGTCAGGCAGGGTCCGCTGGGTCCAGGATTTGACCCTGTTGAGAAAATTTGACTTTCGAGCAACGGAGTGACATGATCTGACTTCAGGAAGTCTCACGCTGGCTGCTCGTGAAGGAACCGCAGGAGGAAAGGGTGGAGGCAACACAACCCGTAAGGTTTCAAATCCTAGAACTGCCGCATTGCCCAGAACAACGGGAACGGGTCCTACCTGGAGGCAGTATGGGTGAGTGCTTGCTGCAAACCTGGCAGTATAGGAAAACCTGTTTCCTTGAAATATCTCTTTTAATTCCTTGCAGCCCTGTAAGGTGGACCATGTTCATATCCTCTTTATAGATGAGGAAACTACACAGACCACTTGAGGAACCGACCCAGACCATCCAGGCCTTACCCAGGGGGACTGTCTCACTGCAGAGCTTACGTAAAGTGTCCAGTCGCCTGTGTTTTCCTGAATATGGATATCAGAAGAAAGGAACTTTTCCATTTCCTGTAGACATTTTGGTTAGAAAGTAGATATAGTCTTAACATGGATCTTTTTGGAGAGTCATATTAATTGATTTCAGCCAAGTAGTCAAATTTTAAAACTCTGTATCACATGGTATACTATTTTTTCAGAATTTTTGCTTTTGGAAAAACAAAAGAAAAACTTTGGTAATGTTTTCCAGTTTTTTTGAGTGTTACTGTCTAGCTTACTAAGAAAGCATTTAATTATACGGAAGAACAATTCACTATACAATAGGCCTTTTGCTTCTTGCTAAATGAAAGAGACTAGTTTTGAGGAAACAGTACATCACACTTCTTCAATCCATGGCCCACAGGCCGCATGCAACCTAGGACAGCTTTGAACGCAAATTCATAAACTGTTTAAAAACATTATGAGGTATTTTTGTTTTTGTTTTGTGATTTTTGTTTATAGGTCACCAGTTATTTGTGTGTTTGATGTGTGGTCCAAGACAATTTTTCTTCCGTTGTGGCCCAGGGAAGCCAAAAGATTTGACATTCCTGCATTATGTGCCAGAATAAGTTTATTGAAATATGACTTGTAAAGGTTAAATAGAAAAAATATAAAAATAGACAAATATTTTTAGAAATTTTAAATAAACACAATTGAATTTAAGACTTGAGCTCTGGAGATACGCCATTGATACATGATAATTATTAGAGAATATGTTTTTATCAACAGTTTTTTGCTAGTGGTTGAATGAAGTACAAAATGAAAATTATTCTGGGATTGTATATTAACTAACACCTGCCAAATGCTAATCAGTCACGGAGGCCTGCTAATGGAATAAAGTGATAAGCTTCAGACTTAATTCTCATTTTATCCAAAACCAAATCTCAAGTACTTGAAAATGTGTGTTATACATGCTAATGACTTTAAGCCAGAGGGCATGAATTTCTTGTTTTGCACAACTGTAAGGACTGCCTCTTGTGTAAATCTTCCTTGAAAAAAACCAAAATTTTGGCAGTCATACTAGAGTTAATATCAACATAAAACAATGAAAAATACATTATTATTTTGCCAGGATTTTAATCTTTCTTCCAACACTGAAATTTTTACGGTAATATCCCTTTTCAATATTAAAGGGGAAAACACCGAAAGTGATATTGCACTCTAGTGAGAGGTCTGACAGCCTCACATATTTCTGGTGGGGGAGGAATGGTTGAATTAGGGGAAAATCCTGAAATCTTTTCCAAGAAGTTTGTACACTACTGTAGATGCAGAACTAGTTGCTCTTTACTTTTTTTTTTAGACGGAGTTTTGCTCTTGTTGCCTGGAGTGCAGTGGCGTGATCTTGGCTCACTGCAACCTCCGCCTCCTGGGTTCAAACAATTCTTCTGCCTCAGCCTCACGAGGATCTGGGACTACAGGCGCACGTCACCATGCCTGGCTAATTTTTGTATTTTTATTAGAGACGGGTTTCACCATGTTGGCAGGCTGTTCTTGAACTCCTGACCTCAGGTGTTCCACCCGTCTTGGCCTCCAAAAGTGTGTTCCTTCCTCTTTATAGTGCTTTACATACGGTCATGTCATTACTTGCAACATGTTTGTTTACACTTGTAAGGGGCACTCGTCAAATTCAAGTCAATCATCTAATACATTTTCTACCTCCATTGGCTGGCACGTGGGTAACGAGAGATAAAGTTTTGTCATACTGTCAAAAAACTTTATCCACCATGTGAAATGTAACTCCTATAGCTCTTCAACTCTTATGAGTCACATTTGGCAGGAGAACATGGTTAATAATTGCATATGGAAAACGTGGTAGAGTGTGCCTTGGGTATTCAGAAAGTAAGCAACAGCCCTGCCCTGAGGAAGGCAGAGCTTGGCAGAGGGGTCCTTTGAGACAACCATCCCTTGGGGCCATATACTTGTCAATGAGCACCACTCACATGTGTTTTAATCTGCTGCCTTCTGAGTAATTCTTACGTATAATAAACCCATTGATTGGAACAGGCGATACAAAGGTTAGTAGCAGGAACAAGATCCTCCGGTAGCTCACAGTTTGGCAAATGCATATACACAAGGTGAAATGGAGTAAGTTTTAAAAAATGGGTACAGTGACAGTAATATGGGGATTTAGAGGAGTGAGAAGCAAAGACAGACCCTGAGCCTGGCTTTGAAAGACAAGAAGGCAACACTGGAGATGATGGAAAGAATTAGGTCCCGTGCCGGTGGCCAAGCTTCCTGGAATCTATGATAGGTTGAGAGGATCTATGAAGTCGGAAGAGTGGGTTTCCTGCCCTCAAGAGCTCTGAATGCCAAAAGTCACAGCTGCTGTGACTTTGTGTCCATCACTCCCTCTTCTGGTGTCTGAGAAAGTGTTCCTCATGCCATGCATATTTTTTCCTTTCTTTTGAGATGGAGTTTCACTCTCGTCATCCAGGCTGGAGTGCAGTGGGGAGATCTTGGCTCACTGCCACCTCCTCCTCTTGGGTTCAGGCAATTCTTGTGCCTCAGTCTCTGAGTAGCTGGGATTACAGGCACCCGCCGCAATACTCAGCCAATTTTTGTATTTTTAGTAGAAATGGAGTTTCGTCATGTTGGCCAGTCTGGTCTCGAACTGCTGACCTCAGGTAATCCACTGACCTCGGCCTCTCAAAGTGCCGGGATTACAGGTGTGAGCCACCACACCCGGTCCCATGTTTTTGCTTATATACTTACAAAAGGAGTATGAAATAGAGCTGGAAGGAGCGTCAGCATGCAATTGACAAAAGCTGTCTAGAGGAATACCATGCTGCCCCAAGATGCCCCAAGTGGGCAACACAGGCAGAGGCTGGCCCCGTCTACCTGTGCTTTTGTTCATGCCTGTTTGGGTTCATGCCTCTATGGGAATCGTTTTGCTTTTTGTGCTTGGTTATCTGTTTTGAAACATAAACAAATAGTAACTGTGGGGGAGAGTAGATGAGAAATGCCAACATTGGTAGTTGAAGTTAAATAGGGTACCTGCAGGGAGCCTCAAAATGTTTTGATTTTTCTGAAGTCACCTCTGCAAAGTCATATTGTGATTTAAAGGGGAAAGGGGATGTTGCATTCAAGACTCCATGAGGCCTGGCTGGACAGTGTGCTCTTCTAACGAGAGGCCTCTACAAATGGTAGTGTCTGGGTGTCCCTCTCCTGGAGGCCTAAATAGCCAATCAAGCAAATCATTTACATTTTTTACTCTTCCAACTCTGAAGTGTTTCAGAGGACACTGTCCATATGCCAAGATGGGGAGATCTGCACTTAACAGGAATGAGCGCGGAGGCAGCGTGTTTACAGCTGGGGAGGTCCATCTTGGGAATCATGAGAGCATTCTAATTATTGCAGAGTCTGCCAAAAATGCAGGCAGGCTGCTGGATTCCATTTTCTTGAAGGGAAGATAAAGAAAACATTTCAAATTGTTAGAATTTAACTCTCCGTAATACACTCTTTCCAGTCTTTCTAAATTTGTTCTGAATAATAAGAACTAATGGAAATTTTGTGAAACTTTAATGGAAGGTGTTATTTTGTATGATCCAAACATTTCACACATAAATCAGGAATTTGTATTCTACCTATGTAACAAAAACAGAATTAACAAAATATCTATTTTAGAATAGAAAATGAAACCCTTCTGACAAAGAAAATATCACTACATTCTTTTTTAGATTACTTTTTGATAATTTCACAGAATCAGGCCGAAACTCCTACACCTTCTACATCTATTTGACTATAATTAATTTTCCAAATGGTACGTCTGATGCTCTGTAAGATCTTAAAATTCTTCCTCAATCCCCAAAAATTGACTACCTTCGGTGTTAGAGGTGTGTTATTAGATTCTGATTCTTTGAAAATTAATGCTCAATCTTTTCTGTGCATGATAATTAAACTCACTAGAATACCCAGTCCATCAGTGGGGTTGTGATTTGCTTCCTGTAAGAAGGGAATCAAATGGCCAATAATTTACTTCAGTGGATTAAATGAAAATCCTTTGAACCAGTGTTTACCACAGTTCCTGGTATATACTATGCACTTAATAGAGGATTTTTGTTGCTAGAAAATGCAGTCAAAAAGGGTGACAGACATTGATTTCGAATCCTTGAGCCCATTCATGGTACCTGGGCTATGACGTGTCTGCCATGCAAATGCTAAGGTGATTGGCAATAAGTGTGGACCCTGGAGCCAAGCAACTTAGCCCGTCTTGGCTCTGCTTCTTGCTACCTCTAGGACTCAGACGATTTACTTTCTTGCAGTTCAAAGTGTGGTCTGTGGGCCAGCAGCAGCAATTGGGAGTTTATCAGAAATGCAGAATCATTGGCCTCCTATCAGACCGACTGAATCAGTAACCTTCATTTTAATATCCTCAAGTGAATAGTGCACTGTTTTGTTTTTAAACATACCAGGCCACAGTTTCCCCATTTCTCATAGAGATAAGGAAAAAGTACCTAACTTGTGAAACTTATGTCAGATACTTCATGACAAGGGCCTAGAAAAAGGCCTGGAATATACCAAGTGCTGAATAACTGTTATCCATTTCAGTTATCCCTTTGCTTTCTGGCTCACATGTACAAAGGCCCAATATTGTGCTCATGCTCTAAAATACTACCTAGGTTTACAGATCCAGGGCCACCTGCCTGAATTCCCCCCAGAACAGGTGCTAGGTCCCAACCCCATAGTTTTGAGGTCAGGGTTTTGTTTTATTTTATTTTATTGTTTTATTTTTTGTATGAGTCTCTTTGTTTATTTAGTTTTAAATTTTGATCACCTCCACCACACATTTGGAGCTAAATTAGGATAGTGGGTGCTCTATGATAATGATGGGCGGCATGAGGAATAATACTTCCTATGGCTGTCTTTCTAGAATATTACATTTTCGTTGTTTCCCAGCCCTAAATGATGGATGGCATATGTATTTGTTTTCCATTTTACGTTAGGTAATGTAGTACTCTTTTTTGAGTAGTTCATCCGAAAGGTGGATACATTTTCTATTGGGACTTGCTCAAAGGACCCTTTGGCGATGAGTATGTGCCCCACTTCGTATTGTGAAAGAGAAGATTAGCTAGGGACAGATCACAGATATAGGTCACAGGGGACTTAACCAAGCTGGCTCTGGCAATGGATGAAGGATCAGGGCAATTAGGAACAAGTTTGCATTCAGCAAGTGGTGTTCATCATGAAATGCAGACAGAGCTCTTCTTCTAAGTGAGCAGGAAGACTGTGAACACAGATTGAGATTGAATCAACTGGCCAGTGCATCAAACGACACAATGGAAGCTGAGTCCTGCTAATGTGTCTTTTTGGATTTTTTCTTTTTCTTTCTTTCTGTTTGTTTGTTTTTGAGATGGAGTCTCACCCTATCACCCAGGCTGGAGTGCAGTGGTGCCATCTCGGCTCAGTGCAACCCCCAATTCTCAGGTTAAAGCAATTCTCCTCCCTCAGCCTCCAGAGTAGCTGGGATTACAGGCGCCCACCACCATGCACAGCTAATTTTTGTATTTTTCGTAGAGACAGGGTTTTCCCATGTTGGCCAGTGTGGTGTCAAACTCCTGACCTTGTGATCTGCCCACCTTGGCCTCCCAGTATTTGGGATTACAGGTGTGAGCCACCATGCCCAGCCCATCTTTTTGGATATTTTCATGATTCGAGTACATGGATCTTTACCTGGGTCAAAGACGATCCATCCATCCTTAGCTGCAAGAGGAAGGTATGTCTGCGTCTTCATGAAGTTCTGCTGTTCGGAGATAAGACACTCTTCTCTAACCTCCTGAAAACTAAGGCAGATATTTTAATCTAGAGTGATAGCTTAGGAAAGATGATTTACAAGTATTCACAGATTATTGTTTGCCATTCTATTTCTTTATTGTCACAAAGAACATAAAGTCCCAGCTTGGTGAGTGATACTCTTGCCTGAGTAGTTATTTTAAAAAGCTGCTTGTTGTGTGGACTTTTTTTATGCCAATAAAAGATTTTTGATGATAAATAGCCAGCCAGACTCTTTGATTTCTAATTGATGGATATGAAGTCACCTCTCTTTTAATAAGAGTTGACTCATTTGATTTTTTTTTACTTCATTAACTCTTCCATTGTGGCATCATTACAGTTTTGGTGGTGTCTCATATTTAACAAATGAATACAATCTTGGGGAACGGTGGACCAAGAATTCTAGGATTAGAAGTTCCTACAAATAGTGAGGAAACATACTTCTAATTGACCATTTAGGATTTCCTTTTATGAAAATGAGAATGAGTATACCTTGCATATTTTAATTAATAAGATTAGAATAATTGCTGTAACAGTTGTTTATTTTGGATTTGTCCATTTGTGCTGGTAAAGTAGAACCATACCTTGTTTTCTTTTACTTAATCCATTCTCTTCATGCCAAGAAGAAATATTATATCCCAATAAAACATGGACATCTTCAGTGACAAGCGGCAGCAGTCATTTAGTGCTGTTGTATGATTGCACATTTCTGGAACTTGCTACTTATTATGGAGAAACAGATTAGTTTAGATTAGATTAGATTTGTCACCTGTTGTCACCAGCATCCCTGTTTCATTAACAGAGCCATTAGTATTTTTCATACAGGTGATGTTTCCAGTTTCTCTTTCAATTATCATTTCCATAGATATGCTCCTCTCTTGGACTCCACAGCAAATAATTTTTCTTGTTTCTGTGAAGAAAGAAAAAGTACTCTTTTAACATAGTCAATTTACCAGGTTACTGTAGTATACAACAGCGTCCTGAGCATGAGAATAGCACACGCAGGTGGTAGCAGCCCTGCTGGAAGGCAGGCTCCAGGAAGCAGGGGCACTTCCTCTCACTCTGGGCTGTTGCAGTACCTAACACAGTGCTGGGCACATCGTTGATGCTTAGTAACTTAATAATATGTGTTAAATGAATGAAAACAACATTTGTTTATTCGCTCATTGATAACCTTTTTGAAAATGGGAAATATAATTCATTCTAATCCAAGATTCCCAATTGTGGGGGTCTTAGCCCCTTTGGGCTGCTGTGACAAAATACAAAATAGTCAGTGGCTTATAAGCAACAGACATTTATTTCTTCCTGTTCTAGATGCCGGGCGGGGAAGTCACAGAACAAGGCGCCTTTAAAGCTGGTGTCAGCTGAAGGCTGCTTCCTGGTTCATAGATGGTGCCTTCCAGCTGTGCCCTCACATGGTGGAGGGAGCACAGCAGCTCTCCAGGGCATCTTCTGTAAGAGTACTTATCCCATTCACGGTGGCTCCATACTCACGATCTAATCACCTCTACGTTCCTTAGGTCTGAATGCCATCACACTGGTGATTAGGTTTCAACATCTGAATTGTTTGAGGACAGAAACAGTCAGAGCATAGCAGTGGGAGAAGTTTGCATTCCTGAAGCGGGGTCTAGCTCTTTGTCAGAGACAGACAGATGACTTAAGCATTACAGTCAACATTAGAAGGTGCCCTGATTTCAAAATTCTATATACAAATAGGGAAACCTTGTCCTAAATTCTCCACCTGACAAATATCCATGGGAGGTTTATGTTGCACCTGCCCCCAATACAGTGATGTATCATTTGGTGCTACCATGTTTGAATCCCAGCTTCCTAACAGCAACATTGGTTATTTCCCCAAACATTAAAATTCAATGTGTGATAGCCCTAAAAGATAACAGTTAGCATGTTTCCTTCCCTCTTTGTGCACCCTTCTTCTTCATTTCTAGTTCTTTTCATGTGCCCTAGACTTTTCTCTTACTTCAAACTGATAGGGAAGTATTTTAGAACTCTCACAAGAGAAAATGCAACTTTGACCTTTTGACTTAGTCATTTATACTCTCAGAGTTTATGATAAAATTGTATTACAGATGTACACAATAAATTAGAAAGATGTTCAACGTTGTTTATATTAGTAAAAAATGGAAAACAATCGAGAGGTACAACCATAGGTTCTGAATGTTTGGCAGTTCTATAAAATGGGTTACTGTGTGTCCATTGAAGATGACATTTAGAATATTATTTAATGGCATGCAAAGACACCAGATGACAAAATTCAATTCCAAATTGCTGAGTAGAATATGATCTTACTCTAAAAAATAAGTATATGTATCCCCATGTGTGCATATGCATACCTAAAGAAAAATATTAAAACACAGATGCAAGATTTAACAGCAGTTTGTTCTTGTGATGGGATTGTGACTTATTTTTATTTTGAATATTTGGTTTATATGAACTTTCTAGAATGAATATGTATTACTGTTTAAGATATGAAATTCTTCAGCTGCTAAAAGTATCTAATGTACTGGATCCCAAGGTCTGGAAATGTGGCTTCTTGGAGACTGTAACTCAGCCCTCCTCCCTAGTGGGCCCCAGAGTGACTTCATTTCCTGAGGGCCTTTTACATAACCTAGGGCTTCCCTTTGATCATCATATTCCATAAGCCTTGGTTGAGGCCTGAGAATCCCTATGTTGAAGGTTTCACAGGTGATTCTGATGAGCAGCCAGTTTTAACACTTCATGTGCCAGTCTTTTCCTGTCTCCCGATCCTCCCACTCTCTCCTCTTTTAGATCAGAGTGTCTGGATCATTCATCTAAACCCATTAACCAGGAGTAAGTTTGCGGCCACTCAAACTGTAGTCTCTTCATACTGTTTTTAACTAAAAAAAGACGAGGAATCATTGAAGAAGAGAAGATTCTAGGCCTGGGACAAATCCTACGCAAGATGAACCTTGCCCATCTTGTGTGGCTATCTTATGTGAAAGCTAGCGGAGATTATGAAATGCAGAGGGACATACTTGAAGGACACGTGGGCTAATGAAGATTCAGTGTCCCAAGATGAGATAATCCAAGATGAAAACAGTATAATCTTAAGACAAAAAAGTTATTGACAACTTAAAAATTCATAATTTTGCTGTAAAAGAAATGCATTAGAAACTCCTGGAAATAACTAGAGCCCTAAAATCTTGCTTAGGAAATTGATAATTAAAAGGAAAACAGTAAGGGTTTATCTAGCTTTTCCTGTAAGAATTCTATTTCAAGGTAACCAAATGGCCCTAGGAGTTGAGGAAAATTTTTCTTTACAGAGAAGTTTCAGACAATAATTGGAGAAGCAATTGCGAAATTAGATATTCACCATTTTGCAAGTCCTTTATTCTGCCAACAGATATGAATAGATGAAACAATTAGATGAAAGTGAATGGGTTGATATAAATGAAGGGAATCTGGCTGATGCCATGTGATCAATCTTAGGATCAGTGGAAGTGGGACAACCAGCTAGTTACACATGATTTATAATTGAATCTGGGGGATGGTTACTGATTATACTACTCTCTGTACTTCTGTGTACTCATTAAAGGAAAAGTTCTTTCCTGTATGTGTGTGTGTGTATGTGTGTAACAAATAGATGTGTGTAAACCATAGACTTTGGGGTTATCTGTTACACTGGATGGAAATCTTTACCAAACAAAAATGTACAAGATATCTTAGCCTCTACAAAGTGGTACAACTCCCTGCCAATAGGAAAACAAGCTCAATGCTGCATCAAAAGGACATCTAGTCATCTGTTTGGCCTAGTTGTGGCTATTTTTTTACACTCCATTCCCCCCCTCCCCCCTTATAAATAATCAAAAAGGTTTTCGTTTGTTTGTTTCTGCAATGGAGTCTTTCTCTGTTGTCACCCAGGCTGGAGTGCAGTGGTGTGATCTTGGCTTACTGCAACCTCTGCTTCCTGGGCTCAAGCGATTCTCCTGCCTTAGCTTCTGGAGTAGCTGGGGCTACAGGCGTCTGCAACCACATCCAGCTAATTCTTGTATTTTTAGTAGAGACGGGGTTTCGCCCTGTTGGCTAAGCTGGTCTGAAACTCCTGACTTCAAGGTGATCAGTCCGCCTTGGCCTCCCAAAGTGTTGGGATTACAGGCATGAACCACTGCGCCTACCCCACAAAGGTTTTTGTTTTGTTTTGTTTTAATCACAGAAAAATGCTATTTTCATCCAGATCGAACATGGCCTCATTTTTTACATAGTTCCAATGAGACTGTTAATTAACCAGATAGGCCTGCTTTCCTTTACAAATCTATAGCCATATAATTTTACCCAGATAATTAACTCTGCCTGAAAAATTTTTTTTAAGAAATCTCAGATTTGACTTTTAAAAGCCTTTATTATTTGCTTTTCTTTCTCAAAGCTCGGGAAACAATTCCAAAACATTCTGTCCATCACATTTTGCCTGCACTGTATATATAAATTGGGATGGATTTCTCTCTTCCTGAAGTTCTCAGGAACAGGACTCTAATAGCCAGGTAGTAAACCTGATTTGTCCGCTGGGCTTCATCAGCACTGTCTATGTGTCTCGTTAGTTTTCTGGACTAGCATACAGCTGTATCTGATGAAGTGAGATTTATTCTCAAATATAATTATCCACGTGTATTCTTTGTTGCAAAATCGATTTGTTCAATTGTATCCTGGTAAGATGAGAACAAATCCTAATTGAACCTATGTAAATAACTATGTTGTAATGAAAAAGTAAGGCGAATCAGTAAAAGTATTTCTTTCTGCCTTTCTAAGGATGGTAAAAATCAGACACTACTTAGAATTTTTTAAATTTTATATGCAAAAGCAGCTGATGGCTCATGCCTGTAATCCCAGCACTTTGAGAGGCCAAGGCGGGCGGATCACGAGGTCAACAGATCGAGATCATCCTGGCCAATATGGTGAAACCTCGTCTCTACTAAAAATACAGAAATTAGCCGGGTGTGGTAGTGGCGCACCTGTAGTCCCAGGTACTCGGGAGACTGAGGCAGGAAAATTCCTTGAACCTGGGAGGCAGAGGTCGCAGTGAGCCGAGATCATGCCACTGCACTCCAGCCTGGTGACAGAGCAAACAAAAATTATATGCAAAAGCAATAGTCTATTATATTCAAGGTGATATCGATGGAGAAGAAAGAGATCTTCATATATCCATAAAAATAGATATTAAGTGCAATACTAAAAGCATTCAAAACAAGTAGCCATAATTAAACTCATCCGTTCATTTCTTCTTGTGTAATTAATTGTTATTTTTTGGATCTTGGATTAGGTGCTAGTTTCATGAAGAACATCTATTTCCAGACTGAAATAAGTCCTGGAAATTCTGATTCGTTCCGTGGTCCAGTCTGAAAGTTGTTGAGCTGATGTCAACTCTAACGCCAGTAACCAAGAGTCTATTCTTTGAAGTGTCAGTAGTCCAGAGTACCTGGCACACTCCTTTCTGAGAGGTCTGCAGACAGGAGTATATGCTGAAGATACAACCCCAGGCCTGTGGTTTATTGCACAATTCACAGGCAAACATGAGATGGAGACAGAAACCAGTTTGATACCAATGAAAGGCTAGATCAATTATTACAGTGACTAGCAATATCAGAATGACAAGTGTAAAATTCCCCTTTGTGACACAGTGCATAATTATTTTATAAGAGTTTGATCAATGTTTCTGTGGAGAGTAAGAACATATAATGGACAGCATGGGCTCTGATGATTCTCTTTAGTCTTCCCATTAAGTGTTAAATTAGAAAAAGACTTCTGTGCATAACATTTCATATATACAAACTGAACCCAGGGAAGGCTGAGCGTCCTTCTGATTTGGCAGCTCATTCCATAGCTCTTCTATAGTGGGGAGGCTAATAAGAAATACAAAGCCCTCGAAACAAACCTAAGGCTTTCTAGCTCCTCTCTCCAGGGAGCCTGTGGGAAATATTAAAGCCAGTTTTAAGTATAAACTATATTCTTGAATTTTTATGGTCTATATTTTTACATTTTAAATCTGAAATTTAAATAGGGTTCGGGGGAAATTAAAGTAGTTGTCAGAGTAGAGTTGGTCATTTGCCTATAATAAAATCCTAGGTGCCTCAAGACAAATATTTAATTATCGATTTAGTCAAATTGACAAGAAAGTATTGGAAAATGATTGTTGGTAATGTAATATGATTGCAAGGAATCCTGATTCATTCACAAGTGAGGAAACTTTACCTTTCATAATTTTATGTTTTTATTTAACGCTATGCTAGAACCAACACAAAGTAGATATTATTCTGGGGGGTTATAAAATCTCTGCTTCCTGGTCATATCACATAAAAGGGAAAAATAGTATTTTTACTATGCCTTGGTAAGATTTCTAAGATGAATTTATCAATTCAACCAAGAAAAAGACTACTTTTAATTTTGCATTAATGCATTGGAAACATAGGTTTTATGAGATCATTTTCCCCCCTTAATTTATCTCACAAATAAGCCAATCAAAATTAGGTGAATTTTAATACATTTTATCGCTTCTTTTCAGACGTAGGTGTTATAAACAAAAGCAATTAAAATTCACTTCCCTCAAATTTTCCACAACTCGCTGTGTTCTCTCAAGTTTTATCTTTCATGGTATCATTTCATATACGGGTACAAACCAACACTTAGGGCAAAAATATCCTACTCTTTTCGTTCTTGAAAAAGAAAGCTCATCCCATTACTTTGGATAAATAATTGTATTTTTCTGTTACTGTTTCTTCTATTTAATTCTCAACCACCCAATCCAATTATAACTTGTAATCAAAATAAGAACTTTGATTTCACGAAGACACTGGAAAGTCATGACAGAAAAGTGCCTGTCAGACACAAACATTTTAGCAGACTAGCAAAGCTATAAATCTAGATAGTACAATTTTCTAGAGCCACAGATTCCTAAAGCAGCAAAAATAAAACAATTAACATGACACAAAAGTATAGCCATTCTATAGTATGTATAACTAAAGGACCAAAAATATGTAAGCTAAATATTATGATGTCTGTTCATCATTGCTTTTCTGTTCAGCCTCAATATAAATTATCTAGCTTTCTGAAGATTAATCCACGTTTGCAAGTTATATATAAAGATATAAGAAACTACTACAGAAAAATTTGCCAGAAGTAGACTTCTATTTAGTCAGATACAAATGTATATTTTTCAAAAACCTTTAAAATTATGTGAGTGTAATGCAAGATTATGTGACTGAAAAATAGTTTGAGAAGTACAAGAAGTTCAGATTAAGTACGCTCTTTCTGGGAAACCAAACCCCAACCTGATTAAATGTAAAATAGAAACTTTATCACCTATTTAACACTGAAAAATCAGAAAAAAGTTTTTTCTTTCTTAAACTCACGTTATTAAAACTGTTCCATTGTCCAAAGATTCACCATATGTATGTGATTGGATTTCTGAGCTAGCAGTTTCTATAAGAGGAAATTTTTCCCTAAAAGTCTAGAACACTTGATGTATTCAGAGTTTGCTTTCTTTATTTTCTGTGAATTTTTGTGGTATTCCATTTGTAGATGTCATTATTTATTTTTCTTCAACAACCAAAATCTGTTTTTCCTGGTTCTGGACACCAAAAGTCCAACATCAAAGTGTCGTAGGTTTGCTTTCTTTGTAGGCATCTCTCCTTGGTGTACAGATGGCCGTCTTCTCCCTCATCCTCTCATGGGGTTTCCTCTATGTGCCCACGTGTCTGGTGTGTAAATTTCCTCTTCCCATAAGGACATTAGTCAGACTGCATGAGGGCTCACCCTAAAGACCTCATTACAATTAATCAAATACAGTTGGATTAGGAGGTACTACTGGGGGGTTACAGCTTCAACATAGGAATTTTGACATAATTCAGCCTGCAACAAGCAGGGAAACATTTCACACAACGGAGGCAACAGCTTTTGTGAAATACAGATACGTAGACACAAAGCCATGTAGGGAATTTATAATTTCAGTCCTACACCTTCAGTCATGGGTCAAAAGAAGACAGAATCACAAAAACCTACTAGTCCAGACCTCAAAGAACTGTTTTCCTCCCCAGTGGGCATAAAATTTTTAATTGATCTGAGGTCACCAAGAGACAAGCAAACACAAGTGATTTACACACATTCTCTGTTGTCTCTTATTCAACAGAGAATAAAGCTCTGTCATCCAGATCCAGAGATCACCAGTCAGACCGTCAAGGCAATTCCCAATCACTGTGGCCACCAAAGGGGAATAGATTATTGTGAGTCTGTGCTCTAAGCAAAACCAAACCCACAAATTCAGAAAAGAGAAAGGGGAAAAAGTGGAGAACCCCGGTTGCAGATTTCAAGATCTCTCTGACTTCAGGAACTATCTTGTGGGATATTAGTCCATGAGGCGTACTTCCTGGAAATGAAGGTTTTTTGGTCCATTTGAGCATGAAATCTAAAACCATTGAAGTATCGTTTTCAATAAGGTAAAATAGCTGTTTTGCAGATATAAAATGTATAAATGTCAAAAATTTTCTTCAACCTATTACTTAATGTGGGAAGCAGGAAGCTGTATAAATTCGTTCAAAAGGCTTTAGAGAAATTAATGTCTTGATTATAGACAGATAAATAGATGAATGCAATTTAATAAAGTGATGTTAGCTTAAGATTGCTAGACTAGGTAGAAATCTTGTCCAGTGTTTACAGGGCAATAACCCATAATATTTGGGGTTGTCTGCTCCACTGGACAGAAATTCTTTTTATTTCTACTGGAAAAAAAGTGAACCACTGCTCGTACAGAGTTGTAAAATAGCCCATGTAATAAATCTACATCGCATCAAAAGAGTACCAGTAATCTCTTTGGTTTAATTCTAAGTTTCAAATATTTTTTTTATTATTATTAAGGGAATGAACCTAAATAGTCCTATTTAATATGTCAACTGTTTTTGGTAAATATATTTTGCTCCCTGCAACCATTACATCACCAGAGAAATGCAATATTTTACTCTCAAGAAAATACTATTTCCCTTTCACCTAAAAGTTTGTGAAACATTTATTCTTAGTTATCTCACTTTATTAGGGTCATAATTATCATTCCTTCTTTTATGGAGAACTGAGGGTAAAGATGAAATTTATTGGCCAAACTGTCGTAGCTAAAAGATATTGAGGCTGAGATTGGAACCACTCTCTTTTGATTCAAAATTCCATTTTCTTTGAATTAGATCAAAGTGTTCATGTGTACTTGCTTAAATTCATTAGAGTCATCACGATTTGGAGGAATCAACATTAATTCCATGTACCCTGATGCAAAAATCAGCCACTTCACCCCAAACTCTTTTTTCTTTTGTAAAATATTTGAGTAATAGTTTCCCAAATAAAGAGATGTCTACTTTCCATGGCCTATTTATTTGGCATGAATGCATATACCTGTTGACAAGACATACATAACTGACAGAAAGAATAATTTTGACAGTGTTCAGAGCGGCTCAATGAGAAACTTTATATAATAATTTGAATTTTTTCAAGAAGTTCTGTAATCCTTTTATATTTTTTAAACACAATTTTGTGAACTTGGGTTTCCAAACTATCTTAGACCCATTTCTAAAACTTTTTTTTCCCTGTCAAATTAGTTCCAGGTCAGGAATGAGCATATTGTGTGTCTCCATCGCTGTACTTTAATACGGAATAAGATTGAATGTGCCCAGCCCCAGACCTCAACCTGGCTTCTTACTCATCTCCTCCCTGGGAATTGCATCAAAATGCAATCAGTGATCCATTCAAAAGGGCCTCCTGAATTTAAAGTACACTCATATTGTAGAATATTAATATTTGTAAGCACTTAACTACTGAACCAGACAAAACAGAATGATAAATCTAGCAATATCGTTACTGTTGTTTACATTCTGCTTCTTAGGTTGCATTAAAAGATTGGAGGCCAAATGTATACCAAGCCAGTGTTTCTACAGAGCAACTATTTTTCCTCAGTGTTTCTATGGTTTACAATAATTGGTCCAAAGGGAGCTATCTGGTTTTAATGTGTTTTTACTCAGCTGTTTGACAGTTGTTGCCCGTAACTGCAAATTATTGATAGATTGATGGCACCATATATTCATGAATTACATTCACAGTCCTTCATGATTGGAAGGAATCAATAATTCTTGAAAACATGGAAACAAAACATTTCTCTAAGGAATAATATCTAATTTGCATTGAATAATTAGCTCATCATCTTTCTTTTCCCAGAAACTCACTGAGATATGGGATTTGAGGCTCGTCAAAAATCTCTGTACCCTCCTTATAGACACAATGAGGTTACACTAAGAGATGCATATTAATTTTTGCATTCTTTGTAGATCTTCGGCAAACTTATCTTTGAAAGTCTTTGAAGATGGTAGCTAATTTAAACAAAGTGGGTTCTGTGTACTAGAAACCTCTATTAAACACGCGTTAAATGTACCTGTTCTACTGATATTTCACACTGATGGATAAAATTTCAATGACTTTTTTTTTTCCCAAATGGTAGACGTGAGTCATTTTTGTCCAGATGTAACTCAAAGTTGTTTCACAGCCAGATGCTGATGGCATTCGTTGCCATGAGTAGTTCCTTTTAATTTAGCAGATAATTGTGAAAACATTATCAAAATATTTTTGCATGAGTTAATAGTTGATTGTTGTTCAAGAGGCATTTACATCTAGGAGGCAACTCTTTGTGTCTATATTCCCGGTGTTAAAACCAAGTTTTGTTTTTTTTTGTTTTTTTTTTTTAAATCCCCAGGGTTTTATTTTATTTATTTATTTATTTTTTATTTTATTTTTTATTATTATTATACTTTAAGTTGTAGGGTACATGTGCATAATGTGCAGGTTTGTTACATATGTATACTTGTGCCATGTTGGTGTGCTGCACCCATCAACTTGTCATTTACATCAGGTATAACTCCCAATGCAATCCCTCCCCCCTCCCCCCTCCCCATGACAGGCCCCTGTGTGTGATGTTCCCCTTCCTGAGTCCAAGTGATCTCATTGTTCAGTTCCCACCTATGAGTGAGAACATGCGGTGTTTGGTTTTCTGTTCTTGTGATACATTGCTAAGAATGATGGTTTCCAGCTGCATCCATGTCCCTACAAAGGACACAAACTCATCCTTTTTGATGGCTGCATAGTATTCCATGGTGTATATGTGCCACATTTTCTTAATCCAATCTGTCACTGATGGACATTTGGGTTGATTCCAAGTCTTTGCTATTGTGAATAGTGCTGCAATAAACATACGAGTGCATGTGTCTTTATAGCAGCATAATTTATAATCCTTTGGGTATATACCCAGTAATGGGATGGCTGGGTCGTATGGTACATCTAGTTCTAGATCCTTGAGGAATCGCCATACTGTTTTCCATAATGTAAAACCAAGTTTTAATGCCTTTATACTTGAAGCATTTTTGTGTGTGTGATGTTAAGTTTGGAACAATATTCCCCTTTTTATCTTTTGTTAACTAGGAGAGCAAGCTGAAGAGCTGTCATTGATAAGTCCTTGAATGTGCTTTGATGGCTTCTTATTAACCCTTGGAGTCTGTGACTGCTCTACAACTTCTTCTTCTAAATGCAAAAATTTATATCCCCTCATGACCTTCCAGCAACAGCAGAATGTGATTTTGAAAGACATTAGCATAATGGAACCTTTTCAATAAAATGATAAATTGAGCCCATCTCAAGAAAACAGAACACACACGGGTAATTTATTGCGGTCATTGCCACGTGGAGGACCCCATTCATATCATGCTTTTAGCTCTGATGAGAACAGTGCTGTTCTTCCGATCCTACAAGTCTGCAAGATTGGCTGAGAAATGTTTTTTTTCCTAATGGAACCAGCAGCACTTTGGGGACTAGGCATCATTATATGACATAATTATCTCACAAGCATGTCTAATTATTCTATTGTTTTCAAGGCTCGTTCATGTAAATGTAAGTGTTGGATGTAATTCCAGAAGGTACAGACCCCTTTGTCCTTAACCATGAAGATGCAGTTTTCTACAGTAATAAGGTTGATTTCCATTTTGCAACAGAAGGCAAAAATGCAGTCCTTCTTTACACCTGCCTTTCCGGAGGTGTAAAGCGTGCAACAGGTGAAGGTAGACGTGAGTCATTTTTGTCCAGATGTAACTCAAAGTTGTTTCACAGCCAGATGCTGATGGCATTCGTTGCCGTGAGTAGTTCCTTTTAATTTAGCAGATAATTGTGAAAATGTTACCAAAATATGTTTGCATGAGTTAATAGTTGACTGTTGTTCGAGAGGCATTTACATCTAGGAGGCAACTCTTTGTGTCTATGTTGCCACTAAGTGGTTTGTGTACTTAGGTACATTTTACTTGGGAAGGATCCACTTAGAAAATAAAGGAACATGTTACCTCAATAGCACATGTTGCTCTGACTACTAAGAGGTTCACGTCAGGCACTTTGCTTTCTGTATGAACTGAGCAACTTTCTCAGCTTCTGGCCTGCATTTTCTCCCATTGGAAAAAGGTGACCAACCTTAACACTGTGGAAAACTGCATTTTCCTGGTAAGGACAAAGGGACCCGCACCTCCTGGATTCTATACTTAGAATGAGGAATCACACATCCAACAGTGAAATGAGGTTGCCCAGTGTGTGCATGAGTCTTTGTGTCCATATTTTGCTCTGAATACCAGGAGCGTCAAACTCAATGTAAAACTTGGTAGTAATTTGTAGGTTGTGAAAAATGTTACTTTTTCTTCTCTCTTTATGGAATTTCTTATTTTAAAAGTGTCTTTTGTGGCTCCTTAATATGGGAGTTCATTTTAGAATTATCCATGGAATATGTTATAATTGAATAAATAAAGTAGTTTGAAATATAGACTGATAAAGTATGCAGTCTATATAATTGTCGAGGGTGGAGGGAAGCCAGGAAATAGAGCTTCTTTTAAATTCCTTCTAGAAAGAATTCTGCTTTACTAGAACTAGATAAAGTGACTTCATCAAAGTTGAAGGAAACCTGCCATATCTGTGTTAGATAATTTGCTGATATAATTGAGAAAACACTGAATTTCATGATAATTGCTACATATAGAATTCAACAGCCTGTATATGTATGTTGGATATCATCAGACACAACACATTTCTATTAAAATGTAAACATTTTTGCGATGAAGCATTTAAAGTTTAAAATAAAGAAACTTACAGTAGCTTATACTCTTGAATAAAGTAGCTTTCATTTAGGATAGGGAAATACTTTTCCCACCAAACCATACCTATCAATATAAGTAGGGATAAGACCTAGATATTATAATTTGTCTTAAAACACTTTAACTACTTCTTACTTCTCTATCACAACCTCTCTAATTCATTTATCTCCATAAAATGATCTTATCTCTGCTTGAACTCGTTATACTTCTTATTCAGTTGCTTTGTGTAGTAGTTTATTATGTCAGTTCTGTGTCTTTCTTAATAAAGTTATGAATATCTGGATGCATTTCTCAAATACTGTTTGCATTAGCAGTTATATATTATATTCTTAAAATTTAATGCTATTTACTTATAATAAAATTCTTAGACAATTCTAAATAATGTAGAAAACCTCTTAAGGAAATCAAATTCCAGTTGTCTTTTCCTACGTAATGGACTAAAATAATAATGATGATGATAACAATAATGGTAAAGGCATCATAAAAGACATTTGACAGAATTGCAGTGGAAGAGGAAAATGGGTCAGAATAACTTGTTAAGTTTTAATCAACTTTAACTTACAGTTTCTAATTTACATTTCTAACATTGAAAGGAAATTTAAGAAGTCAACTCCAAATCTTCTTGAGCATAAGATGGCTAAAGTGCCTTGAGAGATGGAGGCAGAGCAGTTCTCTAATCTTCACCACAGTGATTTTTTCACCTTCTTCAAGACATCATTCTAGATGTCTTATGCTTCCCCTTTTTATTAGTGTATATGAGTGAAAATTCTCATCATATATGAAAAGAGGACTCCAGATGTGTTGAACTGAATGGTACTCCGGTAGGTAACTCTACTCTTGAGTATTGATTTATTTCTCTCTCTTTTCTCAATTTTAATGGGCTCACCCTAATGCCTTAGCATTTACTCTTCACTGGGATTTGGACGCAATTACACAGCTACAGGTTGACTTCCATGGTCTTGATTCCCTTGCTGAGAATAAGGAGGTAAATGATCAGTAAGATTTTTCAAGGCACAGGACAACTTTGCATAGTGTTGTTGTTACTTCCTACAATTAATATTTCTATATTTATTAAATACGCTTCTCCCACAGGCTTTATTTGCTAGCCTAATTTTTAAAAATAGTAATATGTTAATTGCTTCTAATCAGTAGGTAGCCATGAGACACATAGCAATTTTTCTTTAATATCTCTAAATGTTTCCCAAATGATGAAAATCCTCTTAAAAGTAAAAATATTACTGCCAGTCCACACATAGGGTGTGTGTGGGAAGGAAAGAAAGAGACTGAGAAATTTTGGAGCGTCTGTTCTGTGACAGCTTTTATACTGCAAGATGTCATTTCGTAGTCTTCAGAAACACTTATTGAATGATAGAATAATATACTTTCAATGATTTTATTTAAAAAGAAAATGTTAATTGTTTTTCTCTGGCTCCCCATTTGCTCAGAGCTGCTGGGGAGCTTCCCCCTGACTCCTCGGAACAGACCTCAATGGCTTGGTTGGCAAAGTGTCATTCAAACCTGAGCATAAAACCTGCCGGTTGGGATTATTTACACTAGTCAACAAATACAAATTTTTTAAATGTCTTAACCTTCATAAAGATATACTATGATGTGACCTTGGACCTGGCCATAGATCTCATGAGGACACTGTAGGGATATAGTGCTCATGCTATGACATTAGGAAGATAACTTCTGAACACAGACTGAAGCCAACATCTGGGAAGCCTGGGTTATTGTTTTATTTTTGTTTTGGCTTTATTGTTTCAAGACAGCTAAGTTGTGCAGAGTAGTGATTGGACCAAAATATTAAAAATATAAAAATAGTCAAGCCCACTGGAGGCCATGAGAATGCTCGTTTCAGTTGGTGGTCTTGGTGGTCTTCTACTCATGTCCTTCTCCCTGATGAGCTTTGCACTGTCATGCCTGGGAATGGGCTGCAAGCAGAATTCTCAAGTGGCTTTTGCTCTATGCTGAACATAGTCTTGAAACTTCTCACCCATTTGTCCTGGGTTTTTTCCTTTTCATGGGTTCTCCTGACATGCTGTTGGGACACTCCTCAACTCCCATGAAGCCGAGATGCCATGAGTGGAAGTGGGTTGGATCACAGCTCTGTGCTGCGTTGGATGGCTGACTCTGGGCTTGCTGCTTAACCATTCTGGGCCTCTATTTAATCATCTATAAAATGGAAAAGATGAAAGCTTTACCTCATAAAATAATATGTCTTTTAGGGATTTATGCTCAAATATCTTGCATCACAAAATAGTTAAAGAGGTTTGTAGGAATCTATAAAATGTAACAAAACAGAAGCAAATGAGAGTCAGGAAAAATATAGATAAAATAGAAAATAAAATGTGGGGAGATGAGTCTGCCCACCTGCAAGCTGTGTTCCTGCTCGGTGAGAAAGGCTTGTGGACAAATGTGGTTCTAGTTTTCCAGGAGATGAGCTTGCCATAGAGACGTAGTACTACATAACATCAAATCCATAGTGTACCTAGTATAACAATTGTCTTCAGTGATTTATCTAAAATATTACATTTAAGCATTTCCCTCGTTCTCTGAAGTGTACATTCAGAGAAGTATGCTAGAGTTTTCTCCGGTCACTTGTTGGATACTTGTGCGTTTCATTTTGTGCATCATTAAGGAAATGTCAGTGATCATGGTTGTCTCAAATATCACAGTGAGTAACGCCTTCTGTCAGTGGTGCACAGCCACGACCAGAGGAGACCCCTGTTGGGCACTGCACATGTGGCCGGTGCCTCAGCATCATCCTTTGCTTCCTGTTCCACGAGCCTTGTTGCCCACACAGCCGTGCCCAGCACATTATACCTCCAGGTGACTCTGAGCAATGTCTGGGGAGTGGATATTTCAGAGTCTACTCTGAGTCTTTTTTCTGTTTCTCTGAACGACCGGAAAAACAACAGAATATTCTGGGTCACAACCAATGCAGCAGAGTGAACGGAAGGATGGACTTTGGGGTCAGTCAGGTGGTGGCTCCTGGCCCAGTCATCTGGCCTCATAGAAATCCACTTAACTCCCAGGGTCTGGGCTCCTTTTCTATAAACAAGGAATACTGACATCTTTCTTAGGTTTTTATTTTAAGAATTATGTGTATAAGTTGCTTTGTCTAGGCTTTATCAGAATTAGGGCTTATGTGTTCATTACAAGCTATTAACATATTTATGTATCGTCATGTGTCACTTAATGACAACATACTTCTGAAAAACACATGGTTAGACAATCTTCTTGTTGTGCAAACAACATAGAGTGTACTTACACAAGCCTAGATGGTATAGTCTACTGCACACCTGGGTTGTACAGTGTAGCCTGTGGCTCCCAGACTCCAAACCCGGACAGCATGTTTCTGTACTGAATATTGTAGGCAACTGTAACACAATGGCGAGTATTTTTGTATCTAAACATTACAAAGTCGGGGTAAAAATGCAAAATACCACCATAGACACATGCCAGGATAGATGCAAATTATGTTGCGCTGCACATGACTGTATGTTATAGATTGAAAATACCGAACACATATACAAGCCATAATTATTAACCCCTTCCTTTTGCTGATGAGGATGTCCAGAGGAGTGCAACTACAACTCAGGTTTCCCATGTCCTCTTCATGGGTCCTATATAACCTACCACGTGCTCTCTACCTGGATAATGTAATATATGGGTTCTTGCATCTATGTACAGGAACAAAGGAGATCCTCTGGGCCCTGGGCTGGGACTGCCCATTTTCCTTCCCACCAGATAGCCAGTATGCATCTGGGAGAGAAAATGAAATGCACCCTCCTCCCTCACTTTTTTTTAAACCAAATATCTGATGTTAGGATATCAGATACGTGTTTATGACAGTTCATGTTCACGGTGAAACAAAGCACCCTAAACCCATTGCCTTTTTAAAATCCTTTCAGTAACCGCTTGCTCGTTGCTAAAAATGTTCTTCCTTAAAACTGGGATGCCATAAACAAGTTTCCCTTCTCCACCTTCTTTTTGTGATTGACAGGCAGAACCCAAGAAGTATTTTTAACAAACTTATTTCTAGTCATTTGGCTGCCTTTATTGTTGATAGGTAGGGCACTTCTCCTTCCTAACAAAGTGGTTCAGAAGAGCACTGATGCATTGCAAACATTTAACAGACCACTGGAGATAATGTGCACAAAGAAACTTTCAATAATATAAAGAAGAAAAGCAAGAAATCATTATGTAAATTGTTTCACTTTGTGGTTAAGTGGTGGTGGTGCTGCTGTTTTGTTGTTGTTTTTATTCGCTTCACTGACTCTTTTTATGTACTAGGTCTTGCCCTATTGTTTGCATAAATTTCTTTCATGATTTAAAATTCTTTTTGTTTTCTGATAATCACATTTTTTTTCCCATGCTGAATGTACCTTTCCAAGTCATAAAGGGGAGGTCACAAGAGACTAAGGAACAACCACCAAAACTATTCTAACCTCTTAAAAAGCATTTCTCATTAAAAAACCTGTCAAATAAAAAATAAATCTCAATTTAGTAAGAGTAGACATTATTAGAAAGGATTATTGCAGGGGCTTAGGGATGGGCCATTGGAATAGTGGAAGGAGGGTGGGTGCAATAGAAGAATGCTCTGACCATAAGATCTGAAGGCATCTCAAGGGTTAGGCAAAAGGGGCTTTCTTTCCTTCTTTCTCTCTCTTTTTTTTTTCTTCCTTCCTTCCTTCCTTCCTTCCTTCCTTCCTTCCTTCCTTCCTTCCTTCCTTCCTTCCTTCCTTCCTTCCTTTCTCTCTCTGTCTTTCTCTTTCTCTCTCTCTATCTCCCTCCCTCCCTCCTCTCTCTCTCTTTCTTCCTTTTTTTTGAAACGAAGTTTCTCTCTTGTCAACCAGGCTGGAGTGCAATGGTGCGATCTCAACTCACTGCAACCTCCACCTCCCAGGTTCAAGTGATGCTCCTGCCTCAGCCTCCTGAGTAGCTGGGATTACAGGCATGTGCCACCATGCCCAGCTAGCCTAGCTAGGTGTTTTTTTTTGTTTTTTTTTTTTTGTATTTTTGGTAGAGATGGAGTTTCACCATGTTGGCCAGGCTGGTTTCAAACTCCTGACCTCAAGTTACCAGCCCATCTCGACCTCCCAAAGTGCTAGGATTGTAGGCGTGAGCCATCGCTCCCAGCTTTGGCTTTCTTTTATCCGGGGGAATAAACAAGCTAGTAAGAACTAGTGTGGAGGAGTGGGATGCAAGGGAGACTTATGGGATAGTAAATGAGAGAGGGTTTTACCCTAAGGCTAGCTTCTTCTCAGGAGAGGCTCTCTGTTGGCTGGGGTTGAGGTCAGGATTCTGAGGACAGAGAGAACCTTCACCAAATTTAACCAACAAGCATTTCTAATTCATCAGTAGGAACAAGCAATCCAGCTAATCATTGTTGAGGCAAAGGATGGGAATTGGAAGTCTGGCCTTGTCCTGTGTAGTCAAGGGGTACAGGTGATATTAATGTCCCTTCCAGTTCCAAGTGCAGTTTAGTGCTTTGGGAATATTATTCAGAGATTCTCTTATAGCAGTTACATTTTCACCAGTGTTAAGTGATGCGTCTAATTCATATGGAGAAAGGGGATTGTTGGCAGTAAGCTGTTTTTGATCACACTGAAGGGTGAGGAGTATTTCTTTCTTTCTTTTTTTCTTTTCTTTTTTTTTTTTTTGAGACAGAGTCTGGCTCTGTCAGCCAGGCTGGAGTGCAATGGCGCAATCTCGGCTCACCTCAAATCTCGGCTCACCTCAACCTCCACCTCCTGGCTTCAAGCAATTATCCTGCCTCAGCCTTCCAAGTAGCTGAGATTACAGGCACTTGCTACCATGTCCAGCTAGTTTTTGAGTTTTTTTAGTAGAGATGGGGTTTCGCCATGTTGGCCAGGCTGGTCTCGAACTCCTGACTTGGTGATCCGCCCGCCTTGGCCTGCCAAAGTGCTGGGATTACAGGCATGAGCCACCGCGCCTGATCATAAGGAGTATTTCTTTAATTTTCATTGTTTTCCAGGAGCTCAGACCTCAAGCAAAATTCAATCTTGACAATATGCATTCTTTATATGTAATGTTCATAGATAGCTATAATATCATTTGTCCATAATATCAGAATGATGGGGTCATGTCTTAAGACTCATTTATGATAGTGCTACAAGCCACATAGATATTCAAACAGTATTAAACATTGCCTCCAGATAAGAATATTACTTGGCTAAAAAACAATAAGGCAATGTAATTATTACACAACTGGAAATACATTCAGATTCCCAATTTACCTCTCACAGTAGAACTTTTAAAAGCAATCTGGACGGTAGGATTTTGTGGTAAATTTTGGTTCTTCATATTTTGAATTTCAAAAAAATCTCACGTATTAAAGGACAAATATCCTTTAAGCTTCTCATTCAGCTAGTTTCCTGTGTATAAGAAAAATAACATACTAATCCTTTTATACCATTTTTTTTCATAAAGTTATATTTTATTCACCTAACACTGGTAAAAATGTAACTGCCGTAAGAGAATCTCTGAATAATATTCCCAAAGCACTAAACTGCACTTGGAACTGGAAGGGACATTAATATCACTTACACACCCCCCGCCAGTTGTTTTTCCAGATGAAAAAACTGGAGGCACATTGTGCTGATGTGCTGAAGTTCACATAGCCTGTTTGTCATGCTGTCATTTCTCCCACAGGAAAGCTCTTCAAATGATAACACACACGGTGTCTGTCATCACAGTCTGCCCTCTATTCTTGGTTCTGCATCTGCAGATTCAACCAATCCATAAAAAATATTTGCTGGAACAGCAGTAAAATAAACAATAAATATAAAACATAATGCAAATTTAAAATAAATATGAACAAGTATTAACACAGCTCTTACCTTTTAGTAGGTATTAAAGTCATCTAGAGAAGATTTAAAGTATAGAGTAGGATGTTTATAGGTTATATGCAAATACTCTGTCATTTTATATCAAGGACTTGAGTGTCTGCAGACTGTCGTGTCCATGGGCATCCTGGAACCAACCCTCCTCAGATCCTCAGGGACGACTCTGTATTATGTTATGTAACTAAATTAAAACTTATGACTTGTGCCATTTCTTCCCTGGTAAATCTTTTCAGTGAACCCACTGAATCAAATCTTTCAGCATGTAAAATGAACTGAAATAAATCAAAATTCAAAATCCTAAATCCAGCACATGAGGCTCACTAGGACCTGGCTGCCACTTTTCCTCAGTTCTCTCCTCCCACCCCTGCCCCAACTCCCTGTGGCCCAGCCTCGATATGATACCAGGGGCATTCTCCCTCTGAGTCCAAAACATTCTTAGCTGCAAATTCTCGTGTACCTGTTCTCACTTTCCCGTTGTATCCTGACAACACATTCTCTGCTTTTTCCTCCCATCCTATGTTAGGTTCAGTACTGTGATCCTGAGCTGCATCTTTTTCTTGTCCTCGTAGAACGTGTCACGATCACATATTTGTTTTTTGTCAGCGACTCTTCAGTATATGTCTTAGTCCATTTTCTGCTGCTATAGTAGAATACCACAGTCTGGATAATCTATTAATAAAATAAGTTTATTGGGCTCATGCTTCTGGTTGTTGGAAAGTCCAAGAGCATGCCACCGGCATCTGGTGAGGGCCTTTTGGCTGCATCACGTGGTGAGAGGACAAGAGCACGCATGTTCGTTTGGATTTCCTTCTCTTCCTATGAAGCCACCAGTCCTATCAGGGTGACCCCACCCCGATGACCTCATCTAATCCTAGTTACCTCCCAAACGCCCCACTTAAAATCAATATGTGAACTTGGGGATGATGTTTCTAACCACATGAAATCTGGGGGACATATCCAATATATTTTGAATGTTTAAATGAATGAGTGTATTCAATATAATGGCTTCCCCAAAAGTGGAAATTTTTTTGTTAATTATTTTTTAATTGACCATCTTTGTCTATAAAATGAGGAGGAGGTTTTTTCTCCTCAGATATTAGAGTCATTTTAATGGCTTCACATTATTTCACTTTCCATTAACATAATTGAGACCATTAGTTTTTATCCAGGTTTTTGCATTGCTAACATCAGTGAACATCTTGTACCTGCGTATTTGTATACCAATTCCTTAGCATAAATTCCTTCAATGTGAATTATGAAATATGCATTATCTTGGTGTATTTTCAGTCAGTACATTACTTAATGAATTATATAAAAATACTTGCATATGCTTTGCTTTAAAAATAAGTCTATATTTTTTCTAGGATTCACATCCAAATAATAGCCAATATTAATGAACAACCTTTACATGTAGATATTGGAGATGTTTTAAAAACCTCTTGGAGAGTTAATATTGAAATAACAAGATGTACCTCTTTTTATAGTATTTATATGACTTTTTGTACATAAGGGTGACTATAGGACTCTATCAGTGGTTTTCTTTTAGAAGTCTCCATGTGGTATTATTTTATTGTAAGGAAATACAGTTGTTCATTAGTGCTCATGGTGATATTTATGTAAAACAAATAAGCACACTTTTATGCTGGTGTGTATTTTCTCTTTTACTCAATTATTTACCATGACTTCTTTTTACCCAAACGTAAGTTGTAAATATTGATCTCTGTTAATGAGCTGCATCAGAAATTCTCCAATCTGTATTAATTAATTTCCTCTAAAACCTGTACTTTACACCCCACACTTTGTGCAGATACTGGCATTAACCAGTCCTGTAACATACACATGCATAGGAGGTCTTCTCGGGATTTTTTTTCTTACTTGATTAAGGCAGCCCCTGATCACTGACAAACTTGTCAAAGCCCCTGCGATCTAAAGACCTTGAATAAAGTCACAGCAGAGAGAGAGAGAAAAAAAAATCACACAAAGCCTTTTGCTAATATTAAAATGTTTGATGTGACTGGCTTAATCTCAACTTTGAGGCAAATCGATGATTTCATACCAAGCGACTGCTCCATTACATGCCTATGCTCAGAAAAGTGAAAGGAAAAACAATTAATCCACCACTTCTGAGGAAAAAGGTCCATTTTCCCTGACATTGGACTGGCCATTCAATAAACTGAGCTGCATTTAGTGAAGAAGATGGGGATGGACCCCCAGGAGTTGGGGCGTGAGGAAGAAAGGCCGCCTTTCTCCTGGTCATCATCCCTTTACACCTGCAAAGGAGAGGAAGGCAGATCTCACAGAAGAAGGGGACAGTAGCCAGGCATGGGCAGGGGAGCTGCACAAGTCCTGAGCATACAGCCTTCAACAGGCACTGCAGGTCAGCAACAGTGCTGTGAGATAGGCTCAGAAAATAGGAGTCAGGCGATGCAGAAATTGTGAGGCTAACCAAATCCCTGTATGGCTGCTCATATCCTACTCACCCCTCGTTTCGCATCATCCTGAGATAAAGCCTCTCTCCCTTTTCTGGGAAAGTGATAGTTTATTCTGACACTGTGTTAGAAATTGGCTTTCCAAGGGCTGTGAAATTAACCTACCTGAGAGGTTAAGGGGTATGGAAGTGGTCACGGTGACAGACCCCCATCTCTAGGTGACAGGTGATGACACTATAATACCATGGACAGCCTCAACCCAGCCAGGCCCTTAGTAGTGAGGTGGGGCCAGAGAAATTACACTGCAGTACATTTCCTTAGTTTTCCTTCTGTCTTCTCTGGGAGAGATTGCCTTGTTTAATTCATATTTATTTTTCTCTCTCTCTGGGATGTACTTAATCATTTGGGACAGTGGATCAGGTGGCAAAATTAGGCTTTCTGATTTGTGAATGAATAGGTAACTCCGTAATTTCACAATATCAAAACCTCAGCATATTCGGTATTAACCTATTGAATGGGATTACCACACAAGTATAATTTTCCTAGGACCATGCTATGTGTATGACTGTTATTTTCCTAAATGATCAAATTGTGATATTCCACTGTTCTAGATATAGATCCAGCAGGCAGCTGATACTGTCTGCTCTGTCTTTCCAGGATTCCCTCTCACGCCTTATCACTGCTGCAGTTCTGAGTATAAATAAAATGCACTTCCTCATCTGAAAAGATTTGGGGGAGTTAGGGAACACCACTGCTAATTTTTTTCTCACTAATTTCTTACCCATTTAAAAAGTATGCTAATCTATTTAGGCATAACTGTACTTTACAGTCTCTGAAATCAGTTTGTAATTACAAACACTTTTTTTTATTTTTTATTTTTATTTATTTATTTTTATTATGCTTTATGTTCTAGGGTACGTGTGCACAATGTGCAGGTTTGTTACATATGTATACATGTGCCATGTTGGTGTGCTGCACCCATTAACTTGTCATTTACATTAGGTATATCTCCTAATGCTATCCCTCCCCCCTCCCCCCTCCCCACAACAGGCCCTGGTGTATGATGTTCCCCTTGCTGTGTCCAAGTGATCTCATTGTGCAATTCCCACCTATACAAACACTCTTTATGTTTTCGCTTTCAGAAAGTAAATTTTCTTCATAAACAATGAGAAATGTTAGTATTTCAGTTTGCATGGAGGGTGATCAGGAGGGTTGGATTCTGTATTAGGGAGGATCTCTCAGCTCTCTGAAATATTTTCTTTGGAAACTAACTGGGTTTACAGGAGAGAGAGAAGGAGAGAGAGAAAGGAAAAGGAGAGAGAGAGGGAGGCATATTTATCTGAGGTTTCCAGTGAGGAGTGAATTTCCTCTTACTTTCTGAGAAGGCTGATAAGCTATCTATGGAATGACTTCACCACCTCCAGCATTTGTAGTACAGGAACTGTCAGTCCAATGAATTTACATCACAATGGGGAGACAGGTGCCTGAACCCACTATTTTGCTTTCAAATATTCTTTATGAGATAGAAAGAAGATCAGAAAACTACAATCGAGATTTTAAGTTATTTTTCAGGTGGGCATGCATAGAGTTTTTATAAAGTACTGCTTCAAAGAGCCATGGATACCTTCTATTCACTGTGAATTGGTTTGCCTGGTGCAGGATAGGAGCAGTGAATTAACAGAGTTTCTTGTAGAATGCAATTCACTGGCATGACAGCAAAGCAAGAATGAGATTCTCTCCAGGCTGTTATTAGATTTCTGTGACCCTCCTCTATTGTTCACAGTTGTGTAGATTCCTATCTTCAAGTTATGTATGCTGTTCTGTATTAGAACATGAAATTGAAGTCAGTAGATCAGTCCTAGGGGACACGTTGTTCTAACAGTCTCTGGGGAGCATTTGTAAAATTGTGATCAGAGCAATCACTAAATATAAGTGGAGCAAGTCAGGAAGTTGGTTATCAGCTAAGTGCCTTCCTCTTGGCTCTTCCCCTGGCTCCTCCCAGACTTCAAGCCTAGCTCGCCTCTTGCAGGAGTATTTCAAAGAGGGTGTGCTTCTTCCCACTTGCTTCTAGCTAAGGAGCTGGCTTGGTATACAGCAAATGGAGCCAGCTACATCCTGCTCTGTGAACCATCGCTGTTGCCATACTTCTTGGTTCATGCCAACAGACAGACATTCTTACAGTTCATTTGAGTATTCATTGGCTCCATATAGGCCAATAATATAATAATTGCTTCAGTAAGATATGCATATGCATGTATACATATGTAATGACTACTTGATTTTGACGTACAACCTTGCTATTCAAAGTTCTGTTTATTTGCACTTCAGTTTACCTTTACAGTAATAGAATATAAGAATTGTCTGGCACCCAGGCTGTGAAAAGGGATGCACACTCAATTATGTTTCCTTCAAAAAAGGAATGTTTATGGAGTGCGGGCTCTGTGGCAGAATGGTTCTAAGTACTCACATGTAATAGTGAAAACAACAGGCAGGATTCCCAGCCACGTGGAGCTGACCTCATAGTGGGAAAGATGGCCAGTAAGCAAGTAACTAAATTAATTTGTTATATAATTTGAGTTAGTTATGAGTGCCATACAGAAATGTCAAACGGATCGAAAGGATACAGATATTGGTCATTTGTACAAAAGCAGACTATTTCTGAAAGGCCTCTCTAAGTGGAGTCCTGGATAGATTGAGGGAACTATCTGTGCCATGTTGACAGGAACGGTGGAAAGGAAGAGGGAATGGCTAGTGCCAAGGCTGAGGGCAGGTGCTGAGTTTGGTGTATGTAGGTGTAGAGTGGCTGGATCTGGGAATGAACTGGTGATCTGGGAGAGAGGCGGGGCAGACGTGTGTAACGAATGTGCATAGGTAGCCATCAGTGGGTGCTAAGCAAAGGAATAATGGGCTCTAATTCATGTTTCTAAAAGAACACCCCAGCCTCTGTTGGAGAAATGGCTCAGAAAGGCTGAAATGGATGCAGTGGAAGCAGTTCAGAGGTTCCAGGTAAGAGCAGGTGCTTGCGTGGGTGACGCTTGTGTCATTCTGAAGGTGGCGAGAGGTGGTCTCATTCTGGAGTGATCTTGAAGATAAAACCTACAGTATCTGTTGATGGATTAGAGGCTGAATATCATGGAAATAGAGAAACTAAGGATGAATCATAGTTATTTGAACACCTGGGTGACTGGGGGTGTTTTTGTTGGGATGGGGTAGACTAGGCAGAAGCAGGTTTTGTTGAGGAACAATCGGGGGTTCTAATTTGGACATACTAATTTACAGATGGCAAGGCAGATGAGTCATGGAGACAATTTGCTGTACAAATCTGCAGCTCAAAGCTGGAAACATAAATTTAGCAAAAAGCAAAGGGTAGATACCTAAGCCATAGGACTGAGAAGATCACTTGAGCAGCGAGTATGGATAGAAAACAGAAGTGGTCCCATAGACTGGACTATGGTACCTTCCATCATTTAGAGGCGTACAAAGGATCTAGTATACAACACCGCAAAGCAGCGGCTACTGGTGGTACATGCGGAAGATTGTGGTCGTGCTAATGTTACTGTGGGATCTATTCTTAGTGATGGTACTTGAGTCCAAATATCTGGAAGGATTTTGAAAAATCAGGACAGTGTAAGATTGGAGTTCTATTTCAAGACACCTGGAAATAATGTTTGTAAACCGATATGTAAAGTACAATATTGGATTCTGCTAGGCATAAGGTAGAGCCAATTTTCATGTTTTCGCCTCATTAAAGAGAAGATTTTTAATAAGCTTTGAATAGCTCTTTGAAGATATTTATAACTTCAATCAGGTCACATATTTATCAGACATTAGTTTCCAGCCATTTAGCGATCTTTCTGCAAAGTGAGATGAGAGATCAATGGACTAAGAACTTTTTTCCCTAAATTTCTTGTTTTTCATTTTAATGAATTGTAACTTTCTGTTTCAAATTTTAAATGAGCATTCACATTTATATTGGAAAGGATTAGTTCTGACAAATACCAATATTTGTCATTTTTGAAGGGGAGAAGAGTCTCTAGTCCCTGTCTGTACATGTGGTTGACCAGCTGTAACATCGGGGACCCACTTATGCTTTGCATCTCAAATGTAATGCTCCTGATTTCTATTTTGCACAGAATATACTCTAAGAAGCCAATTCCACAGGCCTTATGATGAATTTCTATTTTGAATTTTGAATTTAGTGATTTTGTAGTTTGTACATTTCAGTTGAAACATGTCTCTCTCTAAAGCATACCTGCTTAAATAGAAATAAAGACTAAAGGCTTCTCTCATATTATATGGTTCAGTCCCTCTTGTACTTTGCTTTATGCCCAGGTCCTTGAATGAACTCAGTGTAGTGAAGTTTCCACACCTTCAATTTGGAGAATTCTCTCTATGATAAAAGTTGTGTCTGCACATTCACCATCAAACATGAGAAAGTAACCCTCACAAAAAGACATTGATGTTACTCGGGTCACTAAGTAGTTAGTAGTTAGTTGTGGGTTTTTGTTTTTGTTTTTGTTTTAATGGAACTACTTGTGTTTAAAATACAATATCCTTTGTCCATCTTTTTGGACTTCCCCTATATTTCAATAGAGGGATACAACCTTAGTGTTTTCTGTTCAGAAGGCATCCAAGTTTGCTGTGTGGACACTAGGGATGGTGAGAATGCATTTGCCAGCTTTGACTAAGTAGCTAACTTCACTTTTGCTTTTATGTCACACGGGGGATAGGAGTGGTAGAAGGCTAATGCGTTTTTCCCCACTGTGTATTCCAAATTTAAGAGCAAGGGGAAGAGAGTAAGATTAATTAATGTCAAATCAGACCTCAGCTTTGTGCTTTCAGATAGAGGTCAAGCACAAAGTGAAAATCAACACCATAATTTCACAATTTGGGACTCACATATTTCAACCATTTCTAAAGTAAAACAAATGTTTGTGGGTGTTAGATTTATTGATCATTGAGAGAGTCTCTTACATTTAAACTGTAATTGGATATGTTTTGGGTTTTCAAAAACCATGATTTTCAGGAACTATGTTCTAATGGATGTAGATATAAAGGATAGAGAAAAAAAAAAGTAGCTAAATTATTCCAGATAATGAAAAGCAAGAGAAAATTTGCAGTGGTTTGGTTTATTACATTAAAGTAGGGGGAAAAACCCCATATTTTCAAAGTGTTGCATAGACAAAAATGAACACAATAGTCAATTACTAAAGAGTGTGGATGTTAAGAGAATTAACACACACACTAAAATTTGGACTTTATTACGAAGAAATCACACCAACTACGTAAAGATGTACATATACAGAAGACTATGTGCTGGTCCCATACATATACTGGGGTAATTAAGTAAAGTTAAGTGTAGATATACACATTGGTTATCCACTGTGCTCCTCCTCCTATATGACAAAAAGACTGTGCGTTTGCAGGAGAGCCAGCCAGGCAGCCAGCCAGCTGCCAGCACTTTCTGGCCGGATCATTAGCGCAGCAAGAGAAGGAAATTCTGTCCTCAGGATTAGGATTTCCTCATAAGCAACAGCATATACCAAGGAGGGGAATGGAGCCATGACTGATTTTGAAGAACTGATTTGGCCTGAGCCAGTGGTTGAAGCAGTGAGTCACCCATGCCCAGGAATTCTTAGGCTCAAGTTAATCTTGTTATACTCATAGAGTCTTCGGGCGATTCACGACTTCAGGAGATCGAGACCATCCTGACCAACATGGTGAAACCCTGTCTCTACTAAAAATACAAAAATTAGCCGGGCGTGGTGGCATTTGCCTGTAGTCCCAGCTACTTGGGAGGCTGGGGCAGGAGAATCATTTGAACCCAGGAGGCGGAGGTTGCAGTGAGCTGAGATCGCGCCATTGCACTCCATCCTGGCAACAGAGCAAGCCCGCGTCTATGAGCAAGCAAACAAACCAACAAACAAAATTGTTGGTGTTCCTCCTGCACAAATCCCTCCCAAACATCTTTGCAGGATTTCTCCCAAATTGCAGTAATTTGACCCACATGGCTCTGCTCCTAAGGACTGGTTTCATGCCTGTTGTATGCCTTTCCCATTACAGTGCCATTGGGGAAGGAGGAGGCCTAGGACCCCAATCCACAGCAACCAGGAAGGGGTGCAGCGCGGCCTTGGAGGGGAGCGCTCTCTCCTTTCTGGTGCCTGCATGTCTCTCTCTCTCTGTATCTGTCTCTGCCTCTGTCTTATCTGTCTGTCTCAAACCACACAGCCCTTTTATTTTTCTGCTTTTCTCAGTCTCTTTTTCTTTCAGTCTTTTCTTTCTTAGTGTAAGCACTGACTCTTTCTCCTTAAGTTCTTTCTATCCTGCCCAGTTTGATCTAATTTTATTATTACTATTATTATTATTATCATTATTATTATTTAACTTCTTGATGCCTTCTCCCTACCTGTATGCAATAGATTCCCTGGGAGGATCATTGTTTCCCAGTCTTTCCATTTGTATATACACATGGTTTCCTAAACATATATGTTTAGGAGATAAAATAATATAATAATAGAAGTATAAATATATAATGAAAGTGTGTGTGTATATATATATTTTATATATATATATAGACAGCCCTACATTGACAGCAGTCATTTCCTGTAGCCAGCAGTTTATATTCGTTAATAAGTATTTCCCAGGTAAATCCACAGTGTCCTTTGATATGAGATTTCCCCACATATGTTTTCTGAAGTTAAACGCATCAGCTACATCTACTGTCAATTTTGTCATTGTGGGTTGATACAACAAAATCTTGGATCAAAGCACATTTATTAAGCCTCTGCTGTGTGTTCAGCATTTGAGGAGGCTCCATGGAGGGTGCAGAGATGAGAGGAGCTCCCAGGTCCCCAGTGTTGGGGAGGAGCAGGGGAGATGTGCACAGGCAGCAGAGATCTCAGGTTCTCCAGGTCTCTTTGGCCACATCCGTGTCAGGTTAGTATGAAAAAGAAGGTTACATTAACTTTAACATGTTTAAATGCTTTTCAAAATTCTGAAGATACCAAAGAGATGAAAGAAGGTGTTCCAATCTCTCAGCTTTAAAAATAGAGCATAATAACATGGAAGCCTGAATTCCCCAAGTTCAACAGGTGCTGTGGTCCGAATATGGTTCCTCCTCACTGAAGCTCATGTTGAATCTTGGTCACCAATGTAGGTGTGTTGGTTTAAAGGTGGTGGGAGCTTTAGGAGGTGCTTGGGTCATGAGGTATTTACGGTCATGGATGGATTAATGCCATCTGAAAAGAGTGAGTTCTCACTTTTGAGGGACTGTATTAGTTACTATGAGAGCGGGTGGCTATAAAGTTTGGTCGCTCTTTGTGTTTTGTCTTTTGCACCTGCTCACTCATAGATGTGCTCTCACCACGTGATGCTGTCTACCATATTATGATGCAGTCCAGATGGGGCTGCCCAGTCTTGGACTTCCCAGCCTCAAGAACTGTGAGCTACATAAACATTTTCTTTATAAATTACCCAGTCTCAGGTATACTGTTATAACCACAGAAAATGAACCAAGACAACAGGTCTGTCTCTCCCAAGAACACCAGGAGTTTAGGCTGCACTAATACAGGGCCTCTCAGATGAGTATGGTTTTTTATAGACTTTGATCAGCAAATGGCTTTCCACTGTGTAAAACTCTTACAGCAGCTAAGAGCAAGATGGCTTGGGCCCTGGGGATTGCAGCAACAACCTTAATTTCTTGCCATCATTTTCTCCCTAGGGCATATAATACTAGAGTAGCTGGGTCAGGGTGGATCCATGCCCAGAAAGAGGATGCAGCATCATCCATTTCCCCAGTCCTACCTCCCTCAGGATAGATTCCTTCCAGAAGCCTTGCCGTCTCTCTGTTAATTCCCTTTGCTTGGCTTCTCTCCTCCAACTGGGAAAATACAAATGATGGCATGGATTAAGCTTTTTCTCCAACTTGTCCTTCCCCATGTCCTCATTAGTGGATGTAAATTCAGTCATGGGTCACTTATGGAGGGGGGCGCATTCTGAGCGGTCCACCCTTAGGTGATCTTGGCATTGTGTGAACATCATAGAGTGGACTTACACAGACCTACATGGTGTAGCCTAGTACACACCTAGGCTTCATGGTACAGCCTGTTGCTCCTAGACTGCAAACCTGTACAGCATGTGAATGTACTGAATACTATAGGAAATTGTAAGACATTGGCAAGTCTTTGTGTATCTAAACATAGAAAAAGTACAGTAAAAATACAGTATTATAATGTCATAAAACTACCATCGTATATGCAGTCCATTGTTGAGCAGAACATTGTTATGCAGTTCTGTATATTCAGTGTATCTATATGTCAAATATAGCTCAGCTTGGTCTTGGCTTAAATCCTACTAAGGCAAATAAAGTATTTTAAGAGATAAGAAAAGGGAAAAAATTCCTTTTTTGGATATGGAGAAGTATCTATGAGGGGCCATCAACTCAAAGCTTATTATGGTGGTGGAAGGCACCACCGGGAGGTTGAGTGACTAATTTCAGGTGCTGACACCACACCACAAACACTGCCAAATCAGTCTTTGTAGTCCTTCATTCCCTGTCCTTTAAAAAGGGATACATCGGAATGATAGTAATATTTATCTCATGTGATTCTTATCTCATGTTACAAAATGACAACAACAGTTCTTGGAACATTGTTAATATACATAATCCTAGGTAGGCAATGAAGAGTTAACAGATTTTACAGGTAGAGGTGTGGGAATGACGTTTCAGGGGGAAAAACCAGGATATGAGAATGAGATACAAAGATAGGAAAATGTGTAATGCATTTGTAGAAAGGGATACTGTGCTGTTTCTGGTGCATTATGGGATGTGTGTGTGTGTGTGTGTGTGTGTGTGTGTCATGTGTCTGTTTGGAATAAGGCAATATACACATATGTATAGATGTATAGCATTGATTTAAGTTAGTCAAATACCAGTCTGTAGAATTCTTCATCCCAATTTTTAATTTTGTTTACAAGCATAACTAGGGGTTCCAGCCTATCACAATTACTGCAGTTTCTTACTGCTGCTACTAATAGTGCGATTAGCAGTGCTATTATTATGATTAACTGCCTCTACTGAGCTCTCATTACACGCTAGCCACATGCCAAGAGTGTCAATCACACGAAATTCTTCAAGTGCCCTCCTATCTTCACTTTACATATATGAAAACTAACTACACTGAGGTGAAGTAAACCAGCTACATGTATTAGTCATTTTTTTGCTGTGTAATAAATTACTACCAGTGTAGTGGCTTCAAACAACACCCATTTATGATCTCATAATTTCTGTGAGTCAGGTCCCACATTTCCACAGGTCTGACCTGCAGACATTGTGGGCAGTGCTTAACTGCGTCCTCCAATCAGGGTCTCACAAGGATGGATCAAGACATTAATTGGGCCGTGTTCCTTTCTGCTGTTTGGGATTCTTTTTTCACACGGACATGATTGTTGGCAGAATTCATTCCCTGAAGTTGTAGGACTGAATCCCAGCTTTCTTGCTGGCTGTCAGGCGCGGTTGCTTTCAGTTCCTTGAGGCTCTGACATGTGGGACTCTCGACACGGTAGTTCACATCTTCAAAGCAGTCAGAAACTCTGTCTCCATATCTTTGTTTCCACAAGATCTGGACTGTTTTTTTATGGGAGCTTCTCTGATTGGGTCAGGCCGACCCAGGGTATCTCCTTTTGGATTAACTCAAAAATCAACTAATTTCAGACCTTTTGCACATCTGCAAAAATCCTTTATCTTTGCTATTTAATATAACCTACTAATAGGATATCTGATCATTTTTACAGGTGCCACCTGCACTCAAGGGGAGAGGGTTACACAGGACATGTATATCAGGGGACTGGAATTTTGGGGATTGTCATAGAATTCTGCCTCCTATGTTGTCCAAGGTTGTAAAACTAAAAGGTCATTATTCAAACCAAAACGAATGTTTTACCTGTAAAACATTGCATCAGATCTACTTTTATCTCTTTCATTCTTTGTATCTTATCCTCCAACTGGTACATCATCTTAGAAAGTGTATTAACTGTTAGATAAGATTATGTATGATTGAATTAGTGTCTGAATTCTCTATACCTTTAATGTTCTGTTGATTCTTTTGAAAATCCTTTCTTTTAAAGGATTATGTCCTTGTTAAACCCAGACTGCAAAGTGATAAAGCAAAGACATCATCTTACATTTTTTCCAATTAATTTGCATCTGCTAAAAATCTTTTTCTGAACTTACTGAGTTTGACCTGAATATTTGCATCTCCCCTCTTCTGCCCACTGGTATTCTACTGTAAGCTTCATACATTTTTCAATCATCTTATTTTGAGTAATGAAATAATGCCAGAGACGCATAGTCTGTGTCAAATTATGGCTTGGGAGACTGAGGTATTTGGCTGACGATTTTGGAGCAGTTGAGCCTAGCTCTGGCCGTGCCACTGTGGCATCATGGGAATGTTCAGAGTTCTCTGCTGCTCCAAATTTAATTGAAATCCATGAATTACTGAATAAAGCACGCTTATATGAAGAGTTTAATAGCTTTGGTTTAAGATAGCAAAGTGAGAAACTAGGGCTTCTGGAATACCTTAATACTTTTCATAGTCCAGTAAATTTCATTCATCAGCCAGGTTACTGTCACAGCAATGACACATATACTCAGTGACAAACAGACCAACTGAAGAAGGTCTATTTCATTTTGCTGCAAATTCAGTGTCATCAACTAGCAGCAAATGCAAGATACTGAACTGGGCACTAGGACTTAGGTGAAGAAGGAGGAAAAGAAATAATTCTTTACTCACTAAATGAATACACATCCTGGGAAGAAACATAGGCAGAATATGCAGTTTTGTGCATTGGTCTTAAAAAAGAAACTATGCCAGCAGGAACCAATCTTCCACACCAAAGCATTGTGATATCATGAGGGAAGATTTTCTAACAAGGCATCAGATTGGTTATATTACCATTCTTCTCTCTTTACTCATCTAACTCTTTGAAAATAAACACTCACCAGAGAATGGCATAGCTGGCCAAAGCCATGCAGGATAATTTCGCTCAATACATTCCATTTCAAGAGAAGAGTGGAGAGATGAATTGTAACGTTTATTGGGAACTTAGTCTGTATATGCCTGTTTCTTTCTCTGCAAATTCCTGCTGAAATCCATGGCTCTAAATTGCAGTCATTGGGTGAGTGTTGCCTTTTTGAATACTTTTCCCTGACGCCTGCCTGCCCCTCCCCTTGGCTGCGCCGTGAGTAGACCATTCTGTGACCATGTGGAGTTCGGTTTCCTGACCTATGCCTTGAACTTTCATCTTGACTTTTTCTCATTGATTGATTTAGTCCCTTTTTTACCTTGGTTACTGATTGGGTCTCTGATTTGAGAAACTACCTGTTGGGTTTTGCTCGCTGCGTAGGTGACAGATTCCTTCATACCTGCTTTGCTGACCTCTGCTTAGTACTTGAATCTTAACTTCTTACCCTTGCTTGAATTAGTCTCTCTTTTACGTTTATGTTGAAATTTTTTCCTTCATGAACTCTGGCTTTGCTGGGCTCATATTATACCTGAAGATTCCAGACTGTAGTTGCCTGTTTACTCCCTTGTTAGTTTCTTTTGCTATGCAGAAGTTCTTTAATTCTGCAGATTTAATTAGGTCCCTCTTGTCAATTTTTGCTTGTGTTGCGATTCCTTTTGAAGACTTAACCATACATGCTTTACCAAGGCCTATAATGGGAAGGGTATTTTCTAGGTTTTCTTCTAGGATTTTTATAGTTTGAAGTCTCACATTAAGTCTTTAATCCATATTGAGTTGATTTTTCTTTATGGTGGTAGGTATTTTTCTGTATAGGAATCCCCATACAGAAAAATTAACTCCAAGATGCATTGTCTTTAATCCATCTTGAATTTCATTCTTCTGTATATCTATAGCCTATTATCCCAGCACCATTTATTGAATAGGGAGTCTTTTCCCCATTGCTGATGAGACAATTTTAATATATGAGAGGATATTCACAGATGATAGGCAAATACTTACACCATGTTATATAAGGGTGTTGAGCACTGTCGGATTTTGGTGTCCGTGGGAGGTCTTGGAGCCAATACTTTATGGAAACAAGGGGGCAACTGTACATGCCTGGTAAGGGTATTTTATTTTATTTACTATTCTCCAACATCATTAAAGGCAAATACTTTTAGCCCTATTTTATATGTAAAGAAACTAACCATTTAATCTCTAAAGTGTATTTACCTGTGGACCAAAGAATCAAATCAAGAAAACGCTAATGAATCTAAACAAGTGTTTTAATTGAAGATATCCATTTGTGAAATGGAGAAGGAAAGATGTTATCTCCCTGAAGTATGTTTTTTTTTTTTTTTTCTCCATGCTGTGAAGGACCATTGGATGATGCACAAGTTTTTTCATCTTTATTTTAAAACTCAAATGCATTTTCTACCTACTGTTGCCTTTTACTGTTCATTCTGAGTAAAAATCATCTCTGGCAGAAACAAGATATAGTATCTATGCAAAGATCCAGCTGGCCTGAGTTTGCAATATGCAGTTTAATTTAGAAATGAAATAAAGCCAGTAATGAATGGAAGAGGAAGCGGAAGAGTTACAATGCAGGTGGCTTGTCAGTTTTTATTAATTTTTCTAGACAGGTAGTCAGCTATGCAGTGTTGGAAAAAGAAGGGTTTGACAGATCTCTGAATCCACTGGGTTCTAGCAGATTTTGTGAAAGTTTCTGTCAGAGCAAGTGGAGTCTTTGGCTGATTTTTTATTTTTTATTTTTTTATTTTTTTATTTTTGGACAAGACCTTTCTCTGTTACCCAGGCTGGAGTACAGTGGCAGTATCATGGCTCACTGTAGCCTTGACCTACTGGGTTCAAGCGATTCTCCCACCTCAGTCTGCCAAGTATCTGCAAGTACAGGTGCATGCCACCATGCCCAGCTAATTTATTTATGAATTTATATTTTTTATTTAGGTAGAAACAGGGTGTCTCCACATTGCCTGGGCTGGTCTCAAACTCCTGGGCTCAAGCGATTCACCTTTCTTGGCCTCCCAAAGTGCTGTGATTACAAATGTTAGCCACCATGCCAAAGTGTGTAACTAAACAGGAATATGGTTGGCAACTGAGAAACAGAAACGACATAAGAAGATGGACGTTCTTTAATTCACTGCCACAGAGGAGCAAGAGTGGAGGCCCATGTGCGTTATCTACCGCCCCACTTGTGGCACCAGGTCCCCACACAGGGAGCTTCACTGTTGGGGTCCCGGCACTGTCTCAATGTCACCCCACAAAGTAGGGTGATTTCTACTCCTTATTTTCTGTCCACTCAACTAATACCTTAGTCTCATGAATCTTTTAGTGAACGGCTTCCATACTTTGCTATGCATCCAATTTCCCTGGTAAACTTAAAAATTAATAACTGATAAACTGAACAAATAACTCATGTCCAAGCCTCAACCCCAGATAGGTGGATTTGCTCAGAGGCACTCCAAAACAGGCCCCGCTGTTTCCAGCCCTGGTCGCCGTGCTCAGCAGGGCTCTAGCCTGCCACACACCTCGGGGTTCTGCCCTCTGCAGCACGCACTAGACAGTGCTGGGCTTCCCACACCTAGTGAATAAGTCACGACGCCTCTTGATGTCATGACTCCAGGACTTCGGGGCCCCTCTCCGCAGGAGCGCAGGCTGCACACAGGAGCTTTCCACCCCTGCTGAGCCACCACCATCATAACCGCTGCCATGTGTCCTTCTCCAGAGGGGCTTCTGCAGGGAGTGGACTGGGTAGCACCGCTTTCCGGAAAGCACCTCCGTCACACTGCTCTCCAGCAAGTGCTTCCAGAGACTCTCAAGTTTATGAACGGTGGTCCTTCCTCTGGAGGGCTATGGCTGGCTGTTGCCACAGCAGCTCAGTCCTCTGAAATGCTGACCTGTCACCCCAGGGTGCAGGTCTGTGCTGGAGCTTTGTGGGACATGTCTACCTCTCAATCGCACCCTTAACCACCTGTTTCTTTTGCAAAGAGAGTCTGTCAGAATTTTATCCCACACCCCTACTCACCTCCTGTCTTAGTGGACATTTTTATACCATGATAGTGTTTTTTTCTCCCTTGAGTTAATAGGAACTGTGCTTCTCAGTAGAATCTTACATATTCCTCTAATTGATGTATTTATTAATAGTCTTTTAAAAATTTAAAACTGGGCATGGTGGCTCATGCCTGTAATCCTAGCACTTTGGGAGGGGGAGACGGACAGATAACTTGAGGTCAGGAGTTTGAAACCAGCCTGGCCAACATGGTGAAACTCCATCTCTACTAAAAAAAAAAAAAAAAAAAAAAAAAAAAAAAAAAAATTATCTGGGCGTGGTGGCACATGCCTGTAATCCCAGCTACTCGGGAGGCAGAGTCAGGAGAATCGTCTGAATCTGGGAGGTGGGGGATGCAATGAGCCAAGATTGTGCCAGTGCACTCCAGGCTGGGCAACAGAGCGAGACTCTGTCTCAAAAAAAAAAAAAGTAAATAGTAGGAGACCAAGTCTGAGAAGCCAGAGCAGTAAAAGGAGAAGGAACATGTGGATGTGGATGTTTGTTTTTCTGCTTCCTTCTTCCCACCCCCACACAGAGACTATAGAAAGGGACGTGGAAACCATGCATATCAGGAAAGAGATTGAAGGGGAACAAATGACTGGGCCTTGGTTCATGTAGCACATGGAGAATGTGTCAAGAGGTGCTTTTAACAGTTTTTCTGATATTAATCATTTATCATTGATTAAAGAAAGATTCTTCAATTGTAGAATAGCTGCATTAGTTGAGCATATACATTTATACAAGGATACTATATTTGTCTGTACACTGAAAATCTTGGTGTTTGCAATATATCAATTAAGTATTAAAGTAGAACTAAGTCTATTTCAGGCTTCACCTGGTATAATTATCATGTCCTAATTATTACTGCCAGTTAAATTAAACCTAATAAGAAGGATCGGTTTCTTCCAAAACCCTGATTTTATCCCCAAAGTGATTTTCCTTACTTCAAACACAGAACCAAAATCAAGATTTCATTTTTCAATACAATTTTGCTGACTGTCAGAATCATTGTAATGCAGCTTGGTCTCCTCATCTCATGATGAACTCACTGTGTCCGCGAGCGGCTGTTCATCAGCGTGTCCTGGCTGTGTGGCCGTGTGGCTTTAACATTAAAGTCCAATGCTGGAGCTTCCCAGACACCGTCTGTGCGAGTCTAACTAGATCACATTCCTGCCGCCAGATGGTTTGGACAGGTGATCAAACCATAGGTCATTTCCTGAAAAAGCCAGGCAAACTGGGTTTTTAAAAGAAGGACTTTTTACTGAAATTAGATTGTTTAATTAGTTTAGGAAATCTAGTTAGAAAGTGAAGATGGCCTTTCAGACCAGGACAGTGTTTCCTGCAGATTGTGGCCGCAGCCATTGCCCAGCCTGTCCATTTGTCCATTTGGGGTCCAGAAGGGTTTAAGTTCATTGCCCTTCAGTGTTTTTGAGACAGAGTCTCACTCTGTAGCACAGGCTGGAGTACAGTGGCGCGATGTCGCTCACTGCAACCTCCGCATCCCGAGTCCCGGTTCAAGCAATTCTCCTCAGCCTCCCGCGTAGCTGGGATTACAGGCACACGGCACCATGCCAGCAAATTTTTGTAATTTTAGTAGAGACAGGATTTCACCATGTTGGCCAGGCTGGTCTTGAAGTCCTGACCTCGTGATCCACCCACCTCGGCCTCCCATAGTGCTGGGATTACAGGCCTGAGCTACCGTCCAGCCTGCCCCTCATTTTTATTTCAGCCTTGCTCCTGTATTCAGTGATTTCCATCAAAGGCTTCATCCTCAACTCTAAAGCCAATTAGATAGAATAAACAATCATTTCAATAGTCTTAATACTATTAGAATAAGACTCTCCATTTTATTAATGATGACACAAACATGGTGGCTGTAATGTAACCTTCCCTGCATGATGTGGTTAAATGAAGATTTATAACCAATTTACATTTAATCTTTTGACAACATTCTTTTAGTATCACCAAATAACAGAAGCTGAGATACATTTAGTTTAGAATCCTGACACTGTAAAAATAATTATCAAATTGCATGTCATTTTAATGGGCCGAGAACATTCCTCATTATATTGTCACAGAGATGAAGTTATTTTAGGGTCAGTTGATTGTGATTTTATCTTTTTCAAGCTAAAAGACTTTTTAATACCACACCATTAGTTTCAAGTCTAGTTATCTGGTTCCTCCGCATAATATTTACCGTTTTTATTCATCAGCACCAGGGAGAATGCAGTACAATGTAGCGTTCATCTGCGAAAGAATCTAAAGCCTGGTAAGGGAGGTAAAATTATCACCTTTCATGTGCTCAGAGCCACAGGTGACCAGTGACTGCCATCCCCAACTACACAGAGAGAACCATCCAACCCTGAAAAAAGGAGAGGACGCAGTGTGTGCTGTGGTTTCTGTCTTGACTCTTTAGGGGAACCATGATTCTGCTGCTCAAAACTGAGGATACTGGAGACACAAAAGTTTAAGACAGTACAGCTGAAGCAAAGTGCATGCAATTGGAAGTTACAGAACTCTGGGTGTTGAATTGGCCCCACCTCTAAACTTCCCTTTGCTTCCTTCAGGTGCCTATTTGTTTGATCTGTACTCCTTTGAAGGTGTTCCTACAGTGTTTCCTGGCACCTTGTTGTCTGTGTGTGTATGCTGTACGTCTGAGACCTGAACCAAGCTCCAGAGATGATAGGGGATGTGTCCGGGTTCACAGCCTAACACCACTGAGCCAACACCTTTTGATCTAAGGTACATGGCTACCTTCTGTCCTCCTAAGGGTATGAGTGGATACACCTGGATAGAACACAGAATTATGGGAATGTGAAGCTAGAATAATTCCAGAATAGGACATCAAAGAATTTTCAATATAAGACTCTATTTTAAAAGTGCATATGGGTTTACTTCTCACTATTCATGTGTGTGTGTGTGTGTGTGTGTATGTGTGTGTGTTGTATTTATTTATTTTTTTAAGGCAGGTTGTCATTCTATAGCCTAGGCTGGAGTGCAGTGCCACCATGTTCGCTCACTGCAGCCTTGACGTCCCAGGCTCAACCAATTCTCCCACCTCAGCCTCCTAGCCGTTCCTAGCTGGAGGTAACAGGCATGTGCCACCACATTCAGCTAATTCTTTGTTTATTTTTCATAGAGATGAAGTCTCACTATGTTGCCCAGGCTGATCTCGAACTTTTGAGCTCAAGCTCAACTTGTCTCAGCCTCCCAAACTGTTGGGATGACAGGCTTGAGCCACCATGCCCAGCATCGTTTTACTATTGCAAGCATGCTAGGCTCCTTCCCAGTTGTGTGTGCATTGTGAAATACCCTTCTCAGTGTTTCAGAATACATCTCAGTGTTATTCTAGGATTTGAAAACTGTTACAGGGAGGTTTGTCTTGATTATTTTATTATTTTCTCACAAACTACTAGTGTTGAGTGCATATGAGATTTCCAGCGATATTTGTTGTTAACATTATTGATAGACGGCATCTTGATAGGTTTTTAATATTCTTCTGTTTCCTCAGGACCACCACCCCACTTTCTAACCATCATTCTCCCTTTCCCCAACCAACCCGATCCTTTTTGCAGACAAGATTTAAGTACATTTAGAAAGCTAGATACTGCCTGATAAGTTATCAATTTATATCTTCATTTTTTTCCTACTGACTGCTAATATAAACATGCACCACATAAAGACATTCAGTCAAGGATGGACCACATATGTAACAACGGCCCCATAAGATTGTAATTGAGCTAAAAAGTTTCTATCACCCAGTCATATCATAGCCCTCATAATGTCACATTACCTTTTCTATGTTTAGCTGTGTTTAGGTATACCAATACTTACCACGTGTTACAGTTGCCGGCAGTATTCAGTACAGTAACATGCTGGACAGGTTTATAGCCTAGGAACAATAGGCTGTAGCAAAGGGCCCAGGTGTGTATCAGGTGCCACCATCTAGGTGTGTGTAAGTGCACTCTGATGTTTGCACAATTCCACAATCACCTAAGGACACATTTCTCAGAATATATCCCTGTTGTTAAACAACGTGTGACTGTATATAAACATGTTTAGATTTCTCTAAGTTTACCTTTTCTAGAGGCAATGACGAATACGTGCCAGCCTGTGACTCTGCAGCATTCTCAAAGTCAGATTTTTTCTTCTTTAGGCAGAGACGATGTCGGAAGTAAACACAAACATTACCGTAATCTTTAGCACAGTCTGAGCAACCTTCCTGTGTTTTCAAAATGTTGAGTTTAAATGAACTTCCTTAATCTCACCAATTTCTTAATTGTTTGATCATTCACGGGGTTTAATGTCTTCCTCGGACAACATTCTTTTTGGTTGACCGTTGGGGTGGGGAATAGAAGTGAAACCACTGACATAAAACTCTCCCTTGAGAAGCTTCAAATCTCGGGGGAGATCTGACTTAAACAGGTGAAGTCACTGCAGACGATGGGATAGCTCAGCCTGCTACAGACGTTGAACTTGAAGGGAACTTACAGCAAGTAGTATTTAGGGTAGGAGAGAGGCGAACCCTGAGTAAAGTCTTAGATGGATTCCTGGAAACCTTTTGTCTGAGATACTCATGATATAGAAAGACTTCCATGGTCCCACAGTACCAGCGAAGGGTGTTTCAGCTGGAGTTATTCCAGTGCAGACTTTTAGAACAATATGTAATTCACAGTCTTATCAGTCTTGATCAAAGGAAAAAAATAATCTGTGTTTTCCCCCAGCATGATGACATCACCATGTGTTTCTAACTTATCACTGTGCTACTAGAGAAAAATATTTCTTCTTCTGTTTTAAGAGGTAGTAGAGATTTTATGAATCTCAATCACCACCAAAAGCCTTTGGAAATCAATACTAGAAATGATCAAATTTTTAAACATTATATGTTTTGTCTTATCATTTGTTATGGGTGAAATAAGATAAATTTGTAAAAGGTTTATTTAATGTTAGCAGTGAAGATAGGAAATATTATACTTAAATAAAATATTTATATAAAACTGATTATATTGGCTATTGTAGATGAATAAAGAATGTGGGAGTTCGGAGGCTCACATCGTGTTGCTCTACTCTCTAATGTGATTCCTCTGAGGGTTCATTTACTTAACAGGTTTTTCTACACTTAGAATGTTTTAAAAAATTTTTTTAAATTATTTTTTAAATAGCAAGAAAAGTACCACTTCCGTAAAAATTTAAAAAAAAAAATTGTATTGATTCTCAGGTGATTCCATGGATTTCATTTCTTGGGATAACATTCAATTTGTAGAACATGTGCTAATCTTTGAAAATGAGACTTAATTTTCCTCATTGGAAATTGCTGTACCTGCACATTCTTGCTGAATGCCAGTGCTTTAAAACATTAATGAGAATTTCCATGAAACCATTAGCACTGATTGCATGAGGGACGTGGGTGTAGTGAGCCAGCAGCTGCAGTGGTGTCAGTGATTGCTGGCCTTGGTCCATAATTGCCGACCTGTGTGTAAGTGCCACTTTGCAAGAGCCGTGGAATCAGTGCCTTACGGTATTTAGTAAAGTCCACCGTCTGACTCAAAGTTATGATCATGTGGTTAAAAGGAAAGCATGTGCTTCCTTGTAAGAAAGGCTTACCTGCAGATCTCTGATGACCCCGGGTGCTGTCTTGGGGACACCACTCAACCCATGAGGTTGTGTTTTCTTTGTAATAAAATGCTGACAATCGCACCTACCTTTCAAAGAAGAATGGACACAAATCTAACAAGTCTGCCATTCATATTAAATTTTGAAATATGTATTGAATCCCCATTCCACAACCATACAATACAAAAAACTTTTATGTTGGAAATACTGTTTTTTCAAAGTATATTAGCCAACTTGAAAATGTTATCAACTAGACTAGATCATGTAATTGTTTACTATTTTCCTTCCTAACTTTTCTATAATCCACCTGTATCTCTTACCTCATAATAAAATAGGGATTCACAGAAAGAAATATGATTCTAGAAAAATTTAATTCAATTTTGGGACTTTCCATCAGGGTTTATGTCCCATAATATTATTAAATATTTAATTGTAAAGGATTTGGTTGGGAAAGAATAATTTTAAAAAGAATTATTTGAGATTTATATTTCATCTATTTATAAAAATCTAGAATAGGTTTAAGATGGAAATACTTTCTAAGAATCAACATTTATAAAAGCAGGAAAGTAGCCACCTGAGGAAGTAGGAGGAGTAAATGCTTATAGCTTGAAGAATCCGTGGGAGGAACTTGACTTCTGAATTTTTTTGGCAGCAGGTACAAATAAACAACATGTGCTGAACATTCCCTATATAGCAGACATTGTGCTAAGTGCCTCACCTCCATTATTATTTTTAAATCCTGACCACAGTCTATTAAGTTATATACTGTTATTGTCTCAGTATTGCAGATGAGAGAACAGGCATTGGGGGTCAGTTGATTTGCCAAAGATGACAAAGCCAGGCCAGGGTTTGACATAGAGGTCGTGACTCCAGAGAGGTGCTCACTCTATTTTTTGTTTGTTTGTTTGTTTATTTTTTGAGACAGAGTCTCGCTCTGTCGCCCAGGCTGGGGTACAGTGGCCGGATCTCAGCTCACTGCAAGCTCCGCCTCCCAAGTTTAGGCCATTCTGCCTCAGCCTCCCGAGTAGCTGGGACTACAGGCGCCTGCCACTTCGCCAGGCTAGGTTTTGGAATTTTTTTAGTAGAGACGGGGTTTCTCCATGTTAGCCAGGATGGTCTCGATCTCCTGACCTTGTGATCCGCCCGTCTTGGCCTCCCAAAGTGCTGGGATTACAGGCTTGAGCCACCGTGCCCGGCGGTTTTTTTTAATTTAAGTTCTATAGTACACGCACACAATGTACTGGTTTGATACATAGGTATACATGTGCCATGTTGGTTTGTTGCATCCATCAACTCGTCATTTACATTAGGTATTTCCCCTAATGCTATCCCTCCCCCATCCCCCAACCCCACAACAGGCCCTGGTATGTGATGTTCCCCACCCTGTGTCCAAGTGTTCTCACTGTTCAGTTCCCACCTATGAGTGAGAACATGTGGTGTTTGGTTTTCTGTCCTTGTGATAGTTTGCTCAGAATAATGGTTTCCAGCTTCATCCATGTCCCTGCAAAGGACACGAACTTATCCTTTTTTATGGCTGCATAGTATTCCATGGTGTATATCTGCCACATTTTCTTAATCCAGACTATCACTGATGGACATTTGGGTTGGTTCCAAGTCTTTGCTATTGTGAATAGTGCCGCGATAAACATAGGTGTGCATGTGTCTTTATAGCAGCATGATTTATAATCCTTTGGGTATATACCCAGTAATGAGATTGCTGGGTCACATAGTATTCTAGTTCTAGATCCTTGAGGAATCGCCACACTGTCTTCCACAATGGTTGAACTAATTTACACTCCCACCAACAGTGTAAAAGTGTTCCTATTTCTCCACATCCTCTCCAGCATCTGTTGTTTCCTGAGTTTTTAATGATTGCCATTCTTTTTTTTTTTTTTTTTTTTTTTTTTTTTTTTTTTTGAGACAGAGTCTCGCTCTGCCGCCCAGGCTGGAGTGCAGTGGCGTGATCTTGGCTCACTGCAAGCTCCGCCTCCCGGGTTCACGCCATTCTCCTGCCTCAGCCTCCCGAGTAGCTGGGACTACAGGCGCCCGCCACCTCGCCCGGCTAGTTTTTTTGTATTTTTTAGTAGAGACAGGGTTTCACTGTGTCAGCCAGGATGGTCTCGATCTCCTGACCTCGTGATCCGCCCGTCTCGGCCTCCCAAAGTGCTGGGATTACAGGCTTGAGCCACCGCGCCCGGCCAATGATTGCCATTCTAACTGGTGGTTTTGATTTGCATTTCTCTGATGACCAGTGATGAGGAACATTTTTTCATGTGTCTGTTGGTTGCATAGATGTCTTCTTTTGAGAAATGTCTGTTCATGTCCTTTGCCCACTTTTGGATGGGGTTGTTTTTTTCTTGTAAATTTGTTTGAGTTCGTTGTAGATTCTGGATATTAGCCCTTTGTCAGATGAGTAGATTGCAAAAATTTTCTCCCATTCTGTAGGTTGCCTGTTCACTCTGACGGTTGTTTCTTTTGCTGTGCAGAAGCTCTTTAGTTTAATTAGATCCCATTTGTCAATTTTGGCTTTTGTTGCCATTGCTTTTGGTGTTTTAGTCATGAAGTCCTTGTCCATGCCTATGTCCTGAATAGTATTGCCTAGGTTTTCTTCTAGGGTTTTTATGGTTTTAGGTCTAACATTCAAGTCTTTAATCCATCTTGAATTAATTTTTGTATAAGGTGTAAGGAAGGGATCCAGTTTCAGCTTTCTACATATGGCTAGCCAGTTTTCCCATAGGTACTGCCTCTTTCAGCCAAGATGGACATGTCCTGGGCTATGGAGATGTCATTGTGAGGGAATTGGACACATTATCTGTAGTTTTGATGGTTTCTTCCATCTACATTTATATTATGGAGTTTATTCAACTTTTGGAAGCTGTGACTTTCCTGGCACCACGTTAGCTGTGCCCGTTTCCTGGCCTGTGTCCATTTTTGAAAGAAAAAGCAACCACATTTACTCTTTTTGGCTTCGAACTTTGTTATTTATTTAAACCTAATTCTTAAATTATGCTTTACTCTACAGTTTTGTCTTGGTATGGGAAATTTTATTATTACTTTCAAAATGAAAAATGAAAAAATAAATTGGCAACAACAACGAAAAACATCAGAAAAAGGCATTAGATTTAATCAGCAGTTTTTGCCTCAGTAGATGAAATTATTGTGCAGATTTGTTAATTAAAAACCCCAGCAAAAATGTGAGAATTATGTTATAACTTTTAAGTATAGAGTCTCCTTAGAGATTGCTAAGCATGTTTTAGAAGTATTTTTTAGAAGTACATTCACGGGATGGATAGTTGTGTAACAGGAAGCTGTTTATAATATAGCATAACCTTGGATACTCCACAGGAGTTAAGATTATGGCTCGTTAAAAGCATGGAACAGGCAGTTTGATTCCGTCGGGTGCAATAACCTATTGGACAAGGATTGGAGTGAAGAGTGTTCATGTAATAACTGTCTTCCTTTAGAATAGTTCTACTTGTTGGTAAACTTTTAGAATTTCACTTTTTCCCCTTAACATTCACTTATACCAAGTCCTATCTATATAAATATAACTTTTTTTGGTTTAGTTCTTATATAAGTAACTTTTGTCATGTTAGTTTAATTTTACTGATTTCAAATATGATATCCCAACAATTTAAAGGGTGTCTGGTTGGTAGAAATATGTTCTAGATATTGAATGATCGTGGCCACATTCTATTTTATATTTCTTTGTTGCCCTGACACCACCATACTGACTTCAGTTTTCACCCCATTAAAAATATGGGAGTATTTATTGACCTAGCAAATATCTATTGAGTGTTTCTGGGTTCAGGGAACTTCACTAGCCATTTGTAACATACGAAATAGAGTGAAGTGTTACATACAGGGAGGTTGTATCTGTAGAAAAGATTGCACAGGTACAGAAAGGTCAGGGTGAGCACATTGAGGGCCAGTGGTATGCACACGAGTTACCATGAGCCTTCAGAAGGGGAGGGAAGGAAGCGACCAACTCTTGAAGAGTGGTCCACTCACATAGTGAGATGGGAAGATGGGCACACACGGCTCCCTGCGGTGACTGGGATGTTAGGATGGTCAAGTGAATTGGTTGGCTGCATGACCTTTCCAGAGAGTGCTAACTGTGGCTGCCTAGAGGGAGGTTTCTAGAGAAATAATGAAGCCTCTGTGTTTGACCTGTCCAGTTTAGCAACTTTTTCCCCAGTAACCTGTATAATGATGAAATGGTCATTATCCCCATCTTTTTCTTTTTTGGTTGAGGGGACAGAGTCTTGCTCTGTCGCCCAGGCTGGAGTGCAGTGATGGGATCTCAGCTCACTGCAACCTCCGCCTCCCGGGTTCAAGCAATTCTCCTGCCTCAGCCTCCCGAGTAGCTGGGACTACAGGCATCCGACCACCAAACCCGGCTAATTTTTTGTATTTTTAGTAGAGTAGGGCTTTCATCGTGTTAGCCAGGATGGTCTGGATCTCCTTACCTCGTGATCTGTTCACCTCAGCTTCCCGAAGTGTGGGACTACAGGCTTGAGCCACTGTGGCGGCCCATCCCCATCTTTTTGATGCTCCAAAGCAAGGTGTCCTTAGAAGAGGTAATTCAGGAAGTCCGTTCCAAATGAATTTCATGTGGAACTACCTTAGACTAATTCTGTAGGTATCAGTTAAACTAGAACTAATGAATACCTTCAGTCAACACGAAGAAAAATGGGTTCTGTCTCCATAATGTGTAAGGAAGCGCTTTTGGGACGTCAGAGGTGGTGCCGATGCTGTTCATTTGGTACATGTTGGTTGTTTCCTTGTGGAGACATATATTCCAGCAAATGTGGTCAAGCTCTGCTGAAGGCCAGCACCCAGAAATACAATAGCAAGAATCCTGGCTGATGATGAGTGTCCCTGCTGTTACTTCTGACCAGATCCCTGTCACGGGTCCAGAGGCTCTGGCCATGTATCTATTCCACAGGAGACGCCTCGGCAACACCAGGACTGAGGTAACTCCCTACGTGACTAGGGGCAGGGCTGAGCTGAGGGAATATGGCAGGTGTGACTGAAAAATGGGAGCTAATGACACCAGCAGCAGCATTCCTGATGTGTAAGATACAAGGACAACTCTGTAGTCAGGAGGAAGGAGGGAAGGAGCTGAAACCACTGATAGCCAGGCTTGGCAATGTGGGGGGCTTTGGACAACGGCTGGGGAGGACGCCTCATGCCAGCAGCTCCTTATCAGTTGCTGGTTCTGTGGTGTTGGTGCAAGTCAGCTGTTCAAAGAGGACAAGACTGCACTGGCTACTTACCTTATCTTAGATGTCATTGTTAGGGAAATATCAGGATAAAGGAAATCTAGGGCAGAAATCATACAGGAAGTGCCAGTCTAACTGTACCTTGAGCATATGGGTCAGATTTCAAAAGTGGTGATGGAAATGGAGATGGGGCCATTGCTGTCCAGGTGTGTCTCAAGAACTGATCCCCTTGGTGTAGGAAATAGGGGCACATGGTGGCAAGAAGCTTTCCTCTGCCCCTAGCACTACAGAGCTCCCCCCGTCTCTGACCTACTCCCAATGCCACAAGTAACAGCTTCTTCTTTCCCCTTCTCTTGGGCCAACGTTGTTTTTATATGAATGCAGATTAAAACAAGCTGTTTCATTGCCCAGAGAGTCTCCGCATTGTCAGTTGAAGAGGGGGCCAGACACACCAGTGTTTTTTTATTCTCTTCTTCTGTGCTTTCTAGTTTGGTAGCTACTACCCACATGCAGCTATTTAAATTGAAACTACTTTAATAAAACTCACAGAGTAATTCCCCTCCAAGTTTCAAGTTCTCCATAGGTTGTTGTAGCTAATGGCTACATATGCTATCTACGTGTGTGTGTGTGTGTGTCTCTGTGTGTATATATATTAATATGAGATAATGCAAATGGAGAGCTTTTTCATCATTGCAGAGAATTCTCTTGGGTGACATTGTTCTACTCAATATTTTAATAGCTCATGTGATAAATATCACTTAAAATCAGTCCTCTTCCTGCTGTTTTGATCTTTTACAATATGTTGATACTGAACAGTATTTTACCACGGTATGAAATATATTCAATCTTACTCTCTCCCCACCTAGAAAACAAATTATCCAAGCAATTAAATTCTCAGTGACAACCAGTGATGGAAACTTCTGAGGTTAATGAAAAGTTTCCATTAGAATCAGAATGACTCTTCCTAAGTATCCTGTCTTCAACCCTTAAGCTATTATATAAAATACATAAAAGAAAAGTGATAACTGTAAAGATTATGCTGGTTTCTAAAAAAAATCCAAAGCAAATAAAAGATACTTTCAAATATTGGCTCTTTTCAATATGTTGTAAAAATTGTTATTTCAGCAACATTTTTGACCAAGAAAAGAAAGGAAAGGAGAAGATTTGATGGACTGTTTTGTTAGGCAAAGTGGGAGAGAAAACTAAAGAAGAAGATGGACTTGGCTGGGCATGGTGGCTCATGTCTGTAATCCCAGCACCGCAGTGGCTCACGCCTGTAATCCCAGCACTTTGGGAGGCTGAGGTGGGCGGATCACGAGGTGAAGAGATTGAGACCATCCTGGCCAACATGGTGAAACCCTGTCTCTACGAAAAATACCAAAATTAACTGGGCATAGTCCCAGTTACTTGGGAGGTTGAGGCAGGAGAATCACTTGAACCCGGGAGGAGGAGGTTGCAGTGAGCCGAGATCACACCACTGCACTCCAGACTGGGCAACAGAGCGAGACTCATCTCAAAAAAAACAAAAAAGAAGAAGAAGAAGATGAAGATGGACTTCTCAGGCTAAGGAATTTTAGAAAGCCAGTGAACCTCTGAATGGCTGCAGTGACTCACACTTTGAAAGGGCCTGAACTCAGTGCGCTTTTCTTTTTAACTTCTCTGCAGAAGAAAAAAAAAAAAAAAAAAAAACTTCTGAATGAAATTAACATACTTTATTTGCAAAATCATTACACGAGTAGACTTAACCTTCTGGCACATGACAAAATAATTATATTTTATATTTTGATGTTTTGGGTTGGAGGAAGAACTTGGCCATAGGCAGGTATCCAGGAGAATCTGCTAAATCTGGGTTTATAAACATGAGCAGTTTCACTTTCTGTAAATCAAGCCCTGTATGTATGTGGATTGAATCCTTCATCTGATATTTTTTTCTAAATTGTTTTTTTCTGAGAAGTACAGTTTAGAAGTACAGTTTCTCACGATGCAGCATTCCAGGAAGGCTTCTGTGGTCAGGGGAAGTTTGAGATGTACTGTGCTTTATCCTTTCGTTCTTACAGAGTCACACAGCTCTGAGAAGGGCTATGGTCAGGGGACTTGTTTAATGTGGCTTCACTTAGCTCCACCTAAATTGGTTTGACTGGAGGATCCCCAATATTTTGGATTGTCATCTTTTATTAGCTTACAAACCACTGTCGTCGTCTGTAGTGCCTACTTAAAGTATACCTGATTAGTCTATGAATAGAACTACCAAAATACCCAAATCACTTAAAAAACTACATGGTTTTGGATGAAACATATCACTAGTTTTAGGATGTTTAAGAATTTAGGAGTGAAGTAGCATGATGTCAGAAACTTTATTACAACTCCTTCAACCAAATAGTTTATACATGTAGTATATGCGTGTATAGCTATACGAACACACACGTGCCCGGGGACCCCAAACATGGCAAAATGTCTGCAAGTGATGAATTACAATGAAGGATGTGATTTGTACAACTTTTGATATATCTATGTTTCAAAACTTACTATACAAAAAGAGGAAACTCTTAGGAACACAAACATATGCTACTTTAGTTATTGGGAAAATGAAGAAGCTGCCATACAGAAGAGTTGATAAGGAGAGAAAAGGAATTTTAAGATCCAAGAAGAAGTGAAAGGGGGAGATTCATGCTATTGACTAGAGACAGCTACATACCGTGAGAAAGGTTTTTTAGGTCATTTTTGGAATTGCCTCGCCATTCCTCTAAGAGTTATGACTCCATATTCAAGAGTTTCTACCTTAGGCCCTTCAGCCAGGCCGATGGGAACATTGCCCAGAAGATTGTCGGGGTGTTATTTGTTTTCATGCCTGTCTGGGTCACAGCATGGCACAGAAAACCTTGCCAACTTTTAATTGTGTCATGTAGCCAAATAAATGGGGAAGCCATTCTGGAGGGGCTCTCAAGATTTTCCTGATGCCCCAGCTGCTTGACCAAGTGGAGCCAACAGCTTGAAAATCGCTACAGCCAGGACTGGCCTGACCTTGATCTTCCTTAGACTGGCTATTAATCCCCAACTTGCGGCTGGGTCTGGAAAGCAATGTGTGTAATAGATTGCATGTCATCTTGTATGCTTCTAGGGCACGGACATTGGCATGCAGTATTTTCTGAATAACTTCTGAAGGACTTTAGTGAAGGTTGTAGCGTTCAGAGGTGGAAGAGTTCCTTAGTTTTCAGATTCTGCTTTGATATATCATTAGCTGAAACAATATTGCAAACATCACTATTGCCCTATGGGAGAGACAAGAGTCATTTAGTTTCCTGCAATTGCTGAGATGCTTCTTTTAATATTGTAAAACTCTTGCTAATATGCTTTTCAACAACGCTAGTTTCTTCGCAACCCTGACTCCCCTTGCAAAGCTTTTGCTTTTCCCGTTACTTTTCTTCCTCCTTTTTTTTTTTATTGTTTGACCTCTACAGTAGGTTATAAAAATTGTGAAATTGGATTTGTTCATATTGCTGATAAAGGTTTTAACAGTATAGGTTCCTACCTTCTTCTCTAAGCGCTTCTTAGTGCACATCAAAATTATCACAGTTCTCGTGATCTTTTGATACTCTGCATGTTGCAAATATTTATGTTACAGATACTTCTATTAACATTTACTTATATATTGCAGATATTTCAGTCTGTTGTTACAAATGTTACTATAATATTAATACATGGTTCTATGCTGCATTTATATTACACATGAAACATTTTATGTCATTATTGTTTGCTAACAGCAATGTGATATTTATGTACTTGAATATCTTGTACATTAAGGCATTAAAGTTGCACAGAAGTGTCAGAAAATAGTACTTTCACATCAATATAAACATGTATTTACATTTTATCTTCCATTTCCCACTGGAAATTAAATAGTAATCTTTATAGAGTAATAATTATAAAATATATTGCAAACAAATGATAAAACTATAAAACTTTATGTCTTTGTTGTGCTTCAGATTTTGCAAGGTATTATCACCTACAATATTAGCAAAGGTAGCTCAACAAATGATAATCCAATATGTCTGCAAAAGCTCTTTTTGTAAATTCATGAAACAAATGAAGCTGCAAAGGACTTGAGAATCTCTCATTTTTTTCATTATTTTTGTTCTAGTTGTTTTTAATAGACGATATGCATTTGCGAGGCTGAAGATTTTCATTCCAAATGTTAAAAAATAAAACTTAACTATTATATCTAGATGCCTCTGATGATTATAGTACAATTTCAAAGAAACTTTTATGTCATGATCTGTTATATTATCCCACCCAGGTAAGGATTGAAAGAAAAAGCTATTTAGTAATTTTCAAAATTTAGAAATTCAAGAAGGAGGTTGTATTTCTGGTAAGTGCTTATGAATAAAATTAATTCTTAACAGATATGGAAGTATAAGATGATTAAATTTCCCTAATTTACACAGTATCCCTATATGGTGACAATTGGGAGAAATGATCTGAGATTGAACTATTGAATTAGTTGTTTGTTCACCTTTTCCTCTTGAAAGTGTATTATTTGAATGGTGTTTGCCTAGTTAGATCTTAAATGAAATGCAAACCATCCATTTCTGCACACAGCTTCTTGGTCTGTGAAACTTCCTCAGGGTTGGCCTCTTTTCTTATTTTATGTGTGACTGTGAATTGAAAAGTCATCCCTGGAAGCCCAGCAAACTGTGATCATATCATTTATATCACGAGAAATGGGCTGGTTTTTCTCTATAAATAAGATTTTAGGAGGAAAAATCTACGGTCTTCAAAACTGTGTCCAGAAGCATGAAATAGAATTCAGGATCCTCCTGAAAGAATTCCTGTCATCTTTTAAAACTTCCACGGCAAAGAGCGCCTTTGACTTTACTGTGTTGCAGATACACTTGGCCGATTCTTTTGGCAGTAGGCTGCATACTTTGCTGAGTAAGTCACAGGGCTATTGGCAAGAGAAAGAAAAGATTTCACTCTTGGAGCATAAAGTTAGATTTTCTAAATTAAATTGTTGTATTCTCATTGGAATATTTATTCCAGTAATGTTTCAAAATGTTCCTAAGGACTGAGTTTTAAAATTTGCCTCTAACAAGCTTTTAAAGAGTTTCTTGTCTCAATTTGGATTCAACATTGTTAGCCACTTCCTCTGCTTTTTCTTCCCCAGCAGATAGACCAATCTACAACAGCTTTTATGTGTATTGCAAAGGCCCCTGTCAAAGAGTGCAGCCGGGAAAACTCAGGGTACAGTGCAGCACCTGCAGACAAGCAACGCTCACCTTGACCCAGGTAAGGAAATGCAGTGTCAGCACGAGACTGCCAGGAAAATGAATGTGTACTAACACATTGCCTTTCTGTTTTTCTAACCATACATCGCCCGTCTTTGAAAAGACATTCTTTTCCGTGGTTGTGGTAGTTAATGATAGCCGAAGTTTCATTTATGCGGCTTTGTCTTCTGGATTTCTTTCTGCTCTGTGAAAGTTTAGATTGTACAGGGTCATTTCCCCATTACTGTATCCAGGCCTATGAAAGGAAGCATGGAGAATGCTTTGGCAGCCAAAAGAGGTTGGTCTTCTGTTACGGTGTGATTAGAAGGGACCATTTAGGAACCTTAGGCTCCTAGAAATGTTTTGTATCTTGATCTGTGTGACGGTAGCATGGTTATCTACAAAAGTCAACATTCACTGGGATGTTTGGTTAAGATTGGTGCACTAAATGTAAGTTATACCTTAATTTTAAAAAGTGAAAAAAGAGAGTATGGATCAGCAAACAGTATGCATATAAAGCAAGAGTCAGTCAACTAAGTTCTGCTGTGGCCACTGCTTGTTTCTGTACAGCCCATGAGCCAAAAATGGTTTTTACGTTTTCAAATGGTTGGGAAAAATCAAAAGGTGAATAACATTGTGTGACCCATGAAATTTAGATTCTCATATCCATAAATAAAGTTTAATGGAGAGCCAGCCCCACCCATTTCTGTACATGTTGCCTATGGCTCCATTCCTGCTTTAAGTGCAGAGTGGAGTGGCTGGGAAACAGACTGGGTGGCCTACGAAGCCTGGAATACATACTCACTGGTTCTTTAGAGGAAAGGTTTGCTGACCCCTGATAGAAAGTATCAGGTTCCGGCTCGGTAGCTGCATGGGATCTGGCTGGATGTGATGTGGATGCAACAGAGGGCATGCACGCCGAGCGTGTCCAGTCCACGCGGTAGAGAGAGCACAAACACGGAGGTGTCAAGGACACAGTGCTGGGGGCAGTCAGGTGCACGAGTGTGAATAAATACCCCAGGTGCCAGCCAGAAACCCCAGCGATGACTGACACGTTCAGATTCTATTCTGCAGGCTGATGCAAACCACAGCAAAATTGTATAAACCAAGGTGATGTGTCAAACGCTGTTGAGGACAGTTCAGGCTGTAAGAATTTGCCATTGGGCTTGAAGATGGGGACAGGTTGAAGACAAAGAGGTGAATTAAGGCACAATTCAGCTGGTTCACAGATGAGGAGCTGTGGGCTAGGGTCAAGGTGGCAGCCCTGTAGAATGGGTGTTACGGGGCCTGTGAAAGAACTCAAAAGATCCACCTAATGAAGGCGAAATCATGGATCCATGGTCTCAGGGCCTGAGAAAATGGTGGAATTACAGAAAGCTGTGATTCAGTGTTTCACTTCGACGAACATTTCAGCTGTCCAGAGAAATTCATTTACAGAGTCAAAGCAGCACAGGAATGATGACCACTGGGCTCTTTCTGGGACGGTTCTTTGGCAGCGCTCCTGCCAGGCAGCATGCTGCAGGCCCAACGTCCCCCAGAGGGGTTGCTTTCACCTGCCCCTCTCCTCTGCCTTTTTCTACACAAGACACAACCTCATCTACCCCAATCTGCGCCTAAGTCCTGATTGCTTTAGATGGCATATATGACCTATTTATACCAACTTCCTGGTATTCTCGGTAAAAATAGCAATAAAAATTAATATTGAATTCCAAGCTAACTTCTTTTCAGGCATTATCTGATTTAATTATTTCATAAGAACACTCTCAGTTAAGCATTATTAGTAACCCTATTTTAGATGTGAGGATAATGAGGCTTAAAGAGATTAAGGCATTTGCCCAAGAAAAGAGGAGCTTTTGAGTGTGGACTTGGAGTTTGAACTGGACTGCCTAATCTAAACATTTAAGTCCTACAGCTTTTTAGTGTTTTGTTTGTTTGTTTGTTTGTTTTTAACACACAGATATAATTACAATAGGTGTCATGTACTCATATGTCCACAGTGATCACTCGGGTGATGAGAAGTTAGGTTAGATGTGGGCAGTAGGGGCAGTGAGGACGGTTATGGAAGGGCGAGGTGGAATTCATGTTGAGAAGTCGCTTCTGCTGGTTGCTGGCAAGAGGTGAGAGGGAGACTCAGTACGACTGGATTGTTTGCTTTTTAATCAAGGTAAATTATCAATCTGGAATTTTACATGGGATTTCTCATGTAAAATATGCTTTGTGTGGGAAAAAAATAGAAAAACAGAAAGAAAAACAACCTGCAGCATCTGCCCAAACATAACACACCAAACTAGAGTGTTGTGGGGATTAAATGGTACGTTAACAGTAGGTGCTTAGCAGAGCCTGACATGTAGTAAATCCTCAGGAACAGTAAGGCATGGCTGAGAGGCGATGACATGTGAGCCTGAGAGAATCTTCCAGAGCCAGTCAGCCCAATTAGAATCCTGGCTTCCTTCGCTCTTACCTATGTCAACTTGGTAATGTCTATTCAATGGTACAATAGTATCTATTTCCTATTGTGAAGATTAGCTCATTTACGAAGAGGACTTAGAACAGTAGCAGGAACACAAATATTTAGAAATGTTAAATTCTTTATTGTTATTCTATTAATATTACCATTTTATGTATGTATATATATATTTTTATATATACACATGTATGAAATCAGTCTAGACTTTGGCTAACTTATTTCAGAGAAGTAAAACCACTCCTACGTCTACTGCTCTGCATCGAGAGGCTGTGACCATTTCCATCTCAGGCTGAGGCTCTGTGATGACGTCATGCCACCCTGCTCCCCTGGCCCAGCATCCTGGGAGGGATGATCAGTCCTTCTGTCTCATAGTCTCGGCTCCACCTCCATCACCAAAGCCCAGTCATGTGACCACCTGGGATTTTTTTTCTCAGTTCCCAGAGATGCTCCACCTTTGATATTTAAATTCAATACGCTGTTTCTTCCCCAGCACTGTTTTCTGCTCTGCATATCATTGACTCTTCTCTTAAGTTTTTCTAGAGCTGTTGGTCTCTCCTCTCTTTATTTCCTACCCTGAGGGGCCAAACTGTCAACTCCAGTATTGCAGGTATCATTCACTTTCTGCTCTCCATTCTACCAAAGTGTCCTTACTTGTCTATGTTGGAAGAGCCTGTAAACCTTGTTATAAGATCAGAATTAAGGCACAAGAATTAAAGCTTGGGTCTCTAGTTTATGTTTAATACCTCACAAAGTGCCTCGTCCATAGAAGGACACAAGTTAAGTAATGTTGAATGAATGGCATTTGTATTTGAAATTTTCTGCGTTGATTCCATAAATTCATACCCTTTAGAAATTCTGCCTGGCATCATATAAGGAAATTAATCATAGCAAGTATGACGGCTTCACTACAGTGTACTGATTTTCTTCCTTATCTTTATATTGTATTTCTGTTTTTCTCCAGTTCTCATGATAGTCCTGCAGAGTAGATGCTATTATCCAATGTTTTTATGAAGAGACTCCATGAGGTTAAGTAATGAGCCCAGAGTTACACAGTTCATAAATATCTAAGCCAGGAGTGAAAAATCTACTCTGTATTTTTCCATAGCCCTGGCCTTTACTAGGATATAGTCCTCACTATACAAATCTGGTAAACAGTGTTCTATTTTCTAACTACTTCCCTTGTACTTAAAATATCACTGAAACGTACTCTTGAAAAAAATATGCTTATGGATTTAGGGACAATTAAATCAAAGATAATTTAAAGATAATTTATATAATCCATATTTTAGTACAGTAACTAGATATAGTGTAGCTAGTCCATAGGAGAAGAGATGATGAGATGTTTCAATTTTCAATAACAAAAATACACATTCAGTAACACCTACAAATAATATTTCTGTGGATCAGCTGACCAGTCACACTGCTGATTCACCTGCAAATTTAGGCTTTGCAATAATGGAGCAGGTGCTAAACTTTGCCAAGTGTACAGATTGCTCTGTGAATAACAGGCAATTCTGAGGTTTCATTTTCTCAAACTTTATAAGGATCAATAACTTACATAATTGTCTCTGATCAGGAACAAAAATGCAATATAGGATCTTGTGTGGCTGACTAGTTACAGGTGAGCAGCATGTGGTTTATCTGAACTTCAGCAGGATTTTTATACCTAAGGAGGAAAACTGGAACCTGGTTAACTGCCCAGGTTATTTTTGAAAACATAATTGTATTTTTTTCTTATTTGGAGAAATCAGTCTGCAACAAGATCCGCTCACATCATGAGTCTAAATGGTAATCTTCTAAATTTTGTATTGGTGACATATTCATAATTCTAACATTTCCTGAACACTATTTAAAATTTGCATGTAATAATAATGAGTTGCTTTTCAAATGTGATGCTCCAGTTTAATCATGTTTCACATTTAATATGATACTCTAATAAATTGTAAAGGAAGATGGATAGTTAATTTTGTCCTGATGTTAGTCATGAAGAACTGATGTCTGAGCTTTTCACCTAACCTCATAGGTAAGTTGGGAAACAACCCAGACTCCAAGTTTTCTTCATCTCCATATCAGAATATCCTCTTTCTTTCATGGTGGCCTTGATCAGAGTTTGGACTAGACCATAATCCTTTAGAAATATGAACGTTTACTGGAAAACAGTGAACAGTGGCCAGTTGGCAAGCATTCAGTTTTCATCTGCTTCTTCAAAAGTCATCCACTGAGGTCCATGCAGAAATGAGACAGAGTTGAACACGCAAGGGAGGTTGTTTTATATGTGGTATATAATTCTGATTAGGTTCCTGACCAATGAAATTATTAATTTAAAATAACCCATGTCATTGTTTCCTTGAATTATTTCCCTAGCACCAATTTATATAAACAAACCTTATCAGAGACTGTATTAGTTTTTAATGATTTTGACTGGGCTGTTAAGGTTAATTAGACCCCATGGCGATGGTAAGTCTGTCCCTTGGCATGATCCAGAGACTAAGCCTCCTCCTTCCCCTGAAGGCTTCTCATGACATCCTAACAGTGCTCTTTCTGAGCATGTCTGAGGAGTCCTGTCCCTTGCTACTATCATCGTCTTGGCCATAGTCCATATTTCAAGTGACTTGTGCCTCCTCAAGAAAGCAAAGCTCCTGGGATAGAAAGTAACTGACTAGTCTTTGGGACAGAAAATTGACTTAAAATATAGTAAGGCTATTCAAGAGTGAAATACTTGATTGACTTTAATAATAATTAGAAGATAGAATTGACATAGAAGTGAGCTGAGAGCACCTATAGCATCTGGTTTTGGAATATTTTCCTGGGAGCAAAATCCTCCAGGACTATAGGTATGATTAAGGTTATAAATTGCTAATCTCTCCAGGACAACCTCTAGGTAACCAGAGTTATCCACCATTAACATCTTTTTGTTTGTACTCAGTTTATTAGTCTAAAATGAATCAGAAGCCAGGAGATTACTGCAGCCAAGAACTTTGGGTGATTTCCACCACCCCCTACCACAATCACTATAATTACTTTATCTCAGAAAGAACTTTATCTTTGCCACTCTAATGAGATACTCTGCCATGGAAGAGCATTAAAGCTAAAAAGGTTTCTGATGAGAAATGGTGCAATAAATAGAGCAAGATGTAAAGTGCCTGGCATGATGGATTTTGTTTAAAATTGGTTTATAGATTAGGCACAATTTATGTGAGGAAATTTATTAAGAAATACAGTCTAAATGTGTAATCATTCCTAAACTTCATATTTGTTACAGATTAATTGTTGGTCAGGAGTCTCCTTACTTTTGTTATCAAAATTACTCTCACATTTATGTAAGAAATCCAAGTCTTAGAATAGACCTAAGCTTACTTTGTAGTTTTCACATGGGGTGTTTTTCCCTAAGTGTGTGATATCCCCTCTTTGCTTACTGTAGATTTGGTTATCAGGCATTTCAGTGCTTTTAAAGCACAACGGAGGAGGCATCACACATTATTTTATGTTATTGACAGTATTGTAGGGCATGTTTTGGATGTCCCAATGGTGAGGGTGGAACCTGCCACCATGCATTCTGTTTTACATCATGTTACAGTGTTAAACCTACAGTGAAGCTGGTTTCTGTGTGGATTCATAAGCTCCAGGGTGGAAAGTGTGTAGAACACAATGCATGTCTGGCATCTGCCAAAGCCAGGGTGGCCCCAGTGGTCTCTGTCGCCCGTCATGCCGCCATCTGTTCTGCCCCGAGATTTCTCCTGGCCTTGTGGACGCTTCTCACTTCATCTCCTTTTAACGCCCACTCTCTTTGCTTGTGTTCTCCTTGGTCCTTATCATGGACTCTCATCCACACAGAAATGATGCACACTCACATCGCGAAGAGCCAGTCGACAGAGAAGTGAGAACGGTTGAAGTATTTTTTTCTTTTTCCCTTTTACCGAAGCTAATACTTGTAAAAGAGCCAGGTTAAGGTAAAAATAAACACATAAAAAACATAATAAACATATTAAAAAACCATTACCATAAAGAACTTAAAATGTTGATGATTTAGTTTTTATAAATGTATTATTCTTGATAGTTTACATTTAGAATTTGCATACTATATACAATATATATGTAAAGGGGTCTACTTAAAAACGGTTGATCCAAACCATTTCAGGGCATCAGTATCAGCCAGTAGAAGCAATTTAAAATTATAAATTAATGCTGCTACTGTCATTTTCTTGAGACTCATTTTGATAATTCATGCCTGGGTTTCAAACCAGTAAATGTTCTTTTCCACCAACACACAGCTCATATGGATACCATTGAATTTTCTCACTTATTATTTTGCTGATTTTACCACATTTACTAATATAAGGAATAATACTGTTTTGGAACATTCTTTTGGAATTTATTCAAATATTTTGATTGTATTCTGTATCTGATTTGATTATTCTCAAAATAGTCAATATTTTCTTAGCAGATTTTAATGAGTGATCAGTTTGTTGAAAGTTATGAAATATAAGTGAATTCATCTTCTTAAGAAGGTTTTCTTCTTTAATATACTTTTACATCTATTATTATAAATATAACCTAAACTTCATAATTCCATATGGGAACTCTTGGCTTATACCGATTTCTTTCTAAACTCTATTTTAGTTATTTTCTGTTCCTCCAGATTTAAAAAACATTTTCCAAATCATTTTCTTTGTTTGTCGATTTACCAAAAATATGTTTCTTGTAATCAGTTTTTTAGGATCTTCTATATTTTATATTGAATTTCAAGGACTTTTCGGGTTATAGGTGAACACCTCTTCTCTTCCTAGGAGCACTTTAGGGATGTTCATCGTTTATGCCCCTGCTCCCTTCTGCAGCAGCTCCATGGAGTTGCACACTGAGGGGCCGGGAGGAGACCTGAAGAGCTCAGGACACCAAAGACCATACTGTGCAGTTCATAAATTTTAGAACTTTTGAGTAAATGATTAGGTAAGTTGGCCAGCTGGTGAATCAGCCTTTGGTGAATGGATTTTCAGCAGCCTTCCTAGAACCAACTCCTACAAATGGCCAGAGGACACACATGCATGGGTCACAAAAGCTTCATTTGCTCAAAGACGCTAGTTTTTAGGAAAGCATCAGATCATTGGAATGGCTCTCAAAGGTTCCTCCAATGTTTAACTGCGGGTCTCGCGGAGCAGGGGCATAGATAAGAGAAGAAGAGGATGGAGGGGATAAAAGAGTTCAGGGAAGGGTGAGAGCCGAAGGTGGACCAAATAAGTATTTTATCAAAGTCTGCGTGGGGACCTGGACAAAAGCCAGAGTGATGCACATTCAGCTTTGGCAAAGAGAGAAAAACCCAGCATTGATCTGAAATAAGTAAAATGCTATCTAGCTGAGCTCCAGGCACTTTTAGCCAATTCATTGTTACTCTTCTGTATCACAGAAATGCTTACGTTGAGAGCCTTTGTCCTATGCCTAATATTTTAGAATGAAAATTTTATTTATCACATGTTATTCATTGGGATGATTTCAATTAATTAAAGTCTAGAGAAATGTGGGTCAATGTTGGTAATTCATTGACTTTTTAATCCAGCTATTTATTTTCATCCAGATCACAGCAGTGGTAGCCTTTCACTGCTTCTTTATATAGAGATCCCTCTGTAATAGTAACTGATTTTTTGTTTGTTTGTTTGGTAATGATTTTACTTACTACTCTTTAAGAAAAAGGGAGAGAGAAAAAGAAGTCAGTCTTGCAGACGCAAGTTCCCCGAGTTTACCTTTAGAATGCTCAGAAGCTCAGCATCATGAGATCCCTGGAGAGATGGGAACATACCAGATGTCGCTTTGCATTTTGTTGTGTAGAGTGTCTCACTGTTTTTACTTTGATACCCAGCCATGCTCTTGACCCATCCTGCTAGTTTAAAATTCTCAAAATTGTGGGCAGGAAGTTAAAAGCATGTTATTCTGAAAAAGTTTGTGTATATATTTTAAAACATGTTATTTATTGCATTACTTCCAAAGTACATGGATTTGTTGTATGTATACGAGGAGTGACTACTATTATAGTGAGAACCTGTTTCTACAAAAAATAAAAACATTAGCTGGGCATGGTAGCATGTGCCTGTATCCCAGCTACTTGGGAGACTTAGGCAGGTGGGTCCATTGAGCCTGGGAAGTCAAGGGTGCAGTGAGTCATAATTATGCCACCACATTCCAGCCTGAGGGACAGAGTGAGACCCTGTCTTAAAAAAGAAAAAATCCTGTAATTTATTGAATGCTTACCATAAGTCATAAAATCTGAGCTAAGCTCAGACTTTACCTAAATATTTAATTGTTATGATATTTGTATAGTACTTTTTCTAATTTCACATATGCATATCATTATGGCAATGAGGTACACCAAGCCAATATTACTTACATTTTATGTAAAAGATATTAAAAGTTTTTCAAAGTTTGTCAGTTAGTAGTGACATGCAGTCATTAATTTAGATAATTGGAAATTGGTTAAGCGATCTACAATTTTATTCATTGTGCAGGATGATACATTTTAAAAATATTTATAAGAGAAATATTTCTTGACACTACATAGAAGAGTTTGAGAAAAGTCAACCTAAAATATCTACAAAGCATAAAAGAAAAAATAAGGTTCTCTAAAGCAAGTTTTTCATATGTCTTATTATTTCATTTTACGTTACAGTTACATATATGTATCATGTTTAAAAACTGGGTTTTATTGGTTCATGATACTGTCTCCTGCAGTGATCAGGCACTCATATAGCAGGTAAACCCATCAGGACATTCTTGTTGACTCACGCACTGACAGGGCTGTTTCTAGCTTTACTAGCCACTGTCCTTCACGGCATAGAACAGAGCATCAAGGCATCAATTCTGTGTGCAAGCAGGATTACAATGGGAATAGCAGTGCCCGTCTCTTCTATATAAAAGAGAGAATTCTGACTGGGCGCAGTGGCTCACACCTGTAATCTCAGCACTTTGGGAGGCTGAGGTGCGTGGATCACTTGAGGTCGAGTTCACCAACATGGTGAAACCCCGTCTCTACTAAAAAAAATCAGCTGGCTGTGGTGGCATGTGCCTTTAATCCCAGCTACTCAGGAGACTGAGGCAGGAGAATCACTTGAACCCAGAAGGCAGAGGTTTCAGTGAGCCAAGGTTGCGTTATTGCACTCCAGCCTGGGCGACAGAGTGAGGCTCCATCTCAAAAATAAATACATACATAAAAATAACCAAAATAAAAAAGATAATTCTTAGAATCCTCCTAGTAGGCCTCTCCTTACATCTCATCATTTATCACTGGGCTGTATGGCCAGTGATAATAACAAAGCATGTTGACAAGCAAGTGTTTGCTAAATGGAAAGATTTGCCATGTTTGGCTTAGACCAATCCTATTTCATACCCTAGTCTGGGCCCATTCCATCTCCAATAAAAATCGGATTCCTATGAACAAGGATAGAGGGTGAGAAGCACATTGGGTTGGCAATGATCAGTCACTATCACATTTGTAATGCATCACCATTTTAGACCACTTTCCTGAACTCATCAGTTTCTTGCCTGCCTGAAAACCCTGCTGTTCTAAGCCCTATTTGTATCACTCTGCCTGTACTAGAGTCTTGGCTAGCCTTGAAACTGTTTTTGTGTGTGAAATGCTACTTTTTTCCAGTGCCTGTTTCTACACATAGATGTATCTCCCTGATTCTCTGCAGACGTATTATCCGTTTGACCACTTAGAAGCTTTATCAAGACTTGTAGAAGTGAAAAAATAGATCTGTAGGGCAGTGGGTTAATTTATGCGCTTAAGAAGTGAATGGCTCAAAAATCTCACTGGGGAAACAGAATTTAGTAGCCTTTTCTACCTACATAGTAGATCCTTTGTTGATGCTTTATAAGAAACAAATATCTTATCTTACAGTGATAAAATGTGTGGGGCAGGGGAGTCTCCTTGAAAACACTGCTTCAGAATGAGGCAAGCCAGTACAGACCAGTACTGTGGTATGGGTTTGCATTATGAATATATGCATGCATGCTCTTCTATCTGGGAATATCCAGCTACCTGCATAAATGCATCATTAAAGCCGGGTGGGAAATGGAGAGGTTAATTGACTTTACTTGGGTCACCCAGTGAGAAAGAAACCAAACTGAGAGTTAAATCTGGGGAACTTGAGCTTAGATTCTTGCTGAAAGCACTCACATTGAGTCACATTAGTTTTCTTATAAGGTTGAGGGAGAGTTGACACTTACTCTGCAGGCTTTTCCTGAAAAGAGCAAAATTCACTGGACTCTCTAAAGTGGGGATTAAGATTCTAGAACTGGATAAGAAGTGAAACATGGAGTGTTCCCTTGCTGAAGAGAAAATGGAAGAGTATTGGCGTACTTGGAAAAACGAAATTATGAAAATTAAAAGGGAAACGCTCATAGAATATGATTTGCAAAGTGACCAGTTAGCCACGTGGGTTTGTTGTAGGGAACCATACTCATTGATGCCAGAGTCTATGGCATGCACTGGGCATGGTCCACCTGTACCTCTGAGTATGATTAAAACATTTCAGTGATTTTTTTAGTATGATTGAACTATGGGTCCTCACAGCTAGTTTCAAAAAATGATACTTCTGTCTAGTTTCAGAATGACCCTAATTTTTTTAATGTGTTATGAATCTTCAGTTGTGCATACAGAATTTCATATTAATTTAGAATGCCATGCTAATAAGTGTACACTCAGAGATGGCCATAATTTAAGGCTAGCAGTAGCATCTCATGGACACATGAACTCTCCTCTCCCATAATGTGCTACAAACAAATGAGAACCCTGCTCTGTGTCTTTGTCTCTGAATAGGATATTTTTATTTAAAGTAGTTTAGATAAAGGACAGTCTAAACCAATATGACATAATCTATACATTGTTCAATGTTATAAAAATATAAACTTTGCATAAACAGATAGACTTCACAAAATAAATGCAGTGTGTCCAAAAAATTAAGTCTTTATGATTTGGGTCCCCCGGTACTGGGCTCCCTTATTAAATTCATTTCCTTGGGGGAGGGAGCATACTTTGGTGCTTAGCATAGTGCCTGCTACATAGTAAATGTTTAAGATGTTTCATGAAGTAAATGAATGGTATGCCAAGGTATACAATAACTATGATAATGAATGATATCATAGTCATTGTATACCTTGGCCTCTCCATAATCTTAGAATAGGAATCAACTTTGCAGTCATCTAACTCAATTCCATCCTATATAAGAGAATTACTCTTATATGCTTGGTTTTTAGTCATCTGAGTTTTGATAGAGCACATTGAGTAAAAGAATAATCATTGCTTTTCACAAAACTGTTTTCACTGTTAAAGAACTTGAAAGTTATCTGACCTAAATCTGTTTCCACCCATAACTTCTGGTTTTCTTCTTTAAAAAAAAATGAAATCTAAGGAGCGTTCAATCTGTAGGCTCTTCAAATGTTTAAAGCAACTACAATGATTTACTTCCTAGGGCTTTCCTTGTGTACTAAACTTATGACCCAAGCATAAAAAAGGGACAGAGTAGTCTCCCGCTTCAAAGAAGTTTTCTTTTCTAAGAACAGCTTTGGAGCCACGAAAGGTATGGCAAGACTATGAAAGAAGATCTTGAAATTAGAATGTGCATGTGCTCTGAAGTAGGACCAGGAGATTGCTGTTGGAACATAGATATGGCCTATGTGGACACTGATCCAGGATTGATTGTAGAGAGGGAAAAGGCAGTACGTATGCAGGGCGTTCTTTGTGGAATGGTGCTGGTGTTCAGGTTGGAGAATGAAGAGGCAGGGTTGGAAATGGCCATTCAGAGTGAGCAGGTATGGTGGCCGCTGTGTCAGGCACTGAGCTTATCACCAGGGTTCCTCACAGTGGGATGTGTTGAGCCACTGGAAATTTCATGCCTACTGGTGATTTTTGTAAAGCAGCTCCCGGTGTGTCTGTATGCTGATAAAGACATACCCGAGACTGGGCAATTTACAAAAGAAAGAGGTATATTGGAATTACAGTTCCACGTGACTGGGGAGGCCTCACACTCATGGTGGAAGGTGATAGGCACAAAAAGGAGCAAGTCATGTCTTACGTGGATGGCGGCATGCAAAAGGAGTGTGTGCAGGGAGCTCCTCTTTTTAAAGTAACCAGATCACATGAGACTCATTCACTATCATGAGAATAGTGCAGGAAAGACCCGCCCCCATAATTCAGGCTCCTACACTGGGTTTCTCTTATGACACGTGGGAATGGTGGTAGTTACAATTTAAGATGAGATTTTTTTTTTTTTTTTATTTTATTTTATTTTTTTATTTTTTATTTATTATTATTTTTTAATTTATTTATTATTATTATACTTTAAGTTGTAGGGTACATGTGCATAACGTGCAGGTTTGTTACATATGTATACTTGTGCCTTGTTGGTGTGCTGCACCCATCAACTCGTCATTTACATCAGGTATAACTCCCAATGCAATCCCTCCCCCCTCCCCCCTCCCCCCTCCCCATGATAGGCCCCGGTGTGTGATGTTCCCCTTCCTGAGTCCGAGTGATCTCATTGTTCAGTTCCCACCTATGAGTGAGAACATGCGGTGTTTGGTTTTCTGTTCTTGTGATAGTTTGCTAAGAATGATGGTTTCCAGCTGCATCCATGTCCCTACAAAGGACACAAACTCATCCTTTTTGATGGCTGCATAGTATTCCATGGTGTATATGTGCCACATTTTCTTAATCCAATCTGTCACTGATGGACATTTGGGTTGATTCCAAGTCTTTGCTATTGTGAATAGTGCCGCAATAAACATACGTGTGCATGTGTCTTTATAGCAGCATAATTTATAATCCTTTGGGTATATACCCAGTAATGGGATGGCTGGGTCATATGGTACATCTAGTTCTAGATCCTTGAGGAATCGCCATACTGTTTTCCATAATGGTTGAACTAGTTTACAATCCCACCAACAGTGTAAAAGTGTTCCTATTTCTCCACATCCTCTCCAGCACCTGTTGTTTCCTGACTTATTAATGATTGCCATTCTAACTGGTGTGAGATGGTATCTCATTGTGGTTTTGATTTGCATTTCTCTGATGGCCAGTGATGATGAGCATTTTTTCATGTGTCTGTTGGCTGTATGAATGTCTTCTTTTGAGAAATGTCTGTTCATATCCTTTGCCCACTTTTTGATGGGGTTGTTTGTTTTTTTCTTGTAAATTTGTTTGAGTTCTTTGTAGGTTCTGGATATTAGCCCTTTGTCAGATGAGTAGATTGCAAAAATTTTCTCCCATTCTGTAGGTTGCCTGTTCACTCTGATGGTAGTTTCTTTTGCTGTGCAGAAGCTCTTTAGTTTAATGAGATCCCATTTGTCAATGTTGGCTTTTGCTGCTGTTGCTTTTGGTGTTTTAGACATGAAGTCTTTGCCCATGCCTGTGTCCTGAATGGTACTACCTAGGTTTTCCTCTAGGATTTTTATGGTATTAGGTCTAACATTTAAGTCTCTAATCCATCTTGAATTAATTTTCGTATAAGGAGTAAGGAAAGGATCCAGTTTCAGCTTTCTACTTACGGCAAGCCAATTTTCCCAGCACCATTTATTAAATAGGGAATCCTTTCCCCATTTCTTGTTTCTCTCAGGTTTGTCAAAGATCAGATGGCTGTAGATGTGTGGTATTATTTCTGAGGACTCTGTTCTGTTCCATTGGTCTATATCTCTGTTTTGGTACCAGTACCATGCTGTTTTGGTTACTGTAGCCTTGTAGTATAGTTTGAAGTCAGGTAGCGTGATGCCTCCAGCTTTGTTCTTTTGACTTAGGATTGTCTTGGAGATGCGGGCTCTTTTTTGGTTCCATATGAACTTTAAAGCAGTTTTTTCCAATTCTGTGAAGAAACTCGTTGGTAGCTTGATGGGGATGGCATTGAATCTATAAATGACCTTGGGCAGTATGGCCATTTTCACGATATTGATTCTTCCTATCCATGAGCATGGGATGTGGGTGGGGACACAGCCAAACCACATTAATGTCCAAGACAAACCTCTTATAGCTTCAACTGCGTGACCCATCACGCTGTATCTGGAGGTGGTTCGTTGTAATGAGCATTCTTTTATCTCCTCTAAAGGAGTTTCCATGTCCTCTTGGCAGTCAGCATTTTTGTTGAGGCCATGGATGCTGCTGACACATTCTTTGGTAAATGTCATGTTATATTAATGGATTTTCTCCCAGGGCCAAATGGATAACTTTAAGTTTCAAATACAGCTTTATTTCAGTAGATAGTAGTGTCTAGTCTCTTGAAAACAACCAACTACACAAATAAAAAGCTTGCCATGTACTCCTGCTGGGCCTGCATTAGCCTGGGCACTTGCTGGAGGGGTGATGTATATTGGGGTGGGGAGCATCCTCTGTCCTTCCCCACCTTGAGCTTCTCTCCCGTGCTGCCATTTTGCTCTCTTCTATTTCTGGTGCCTCAGTGTTGAAGCACAATTTAGGAGCTTAGCAAGAGGGCACAGGAAAGTTCTAACTCAGCTGACACTGTCATGGGATATGTTTAAGCCATCAGGTGTAAGAAGTGTGAAAAGCAGATTTTATCTCATTGGCTCCTGTACAAGTTGTTTAGAGGTCACCAGAGGAAATGTCAGCTTCAACTCCAAGCATATACTGATGTTCCTCCTCCAGTGATCACTTCTTTCTCAGCTGCTGGTTTTTCACTGTTATCCACCCGGATTTTCTCTATTGGAGTCTCCTTGGTCTTCCAGGACGTCTTGGGTAGAAGCTAAAGTGGTTTCGGTGCGGCTCTTTTTCGTTTTCCATATGGCATTCTCATACATATTTGGTTTTAGCAAACTCCGGGATCACAGACTAAACCCAATATAACTGTACCAACGAAGTAGCTAGCCTTTAACACCATCAAGTGGGACTCAGCTCAGACCTGAACTCACTCTCTGTATTAGTCTGTTCTCGCCTTACTATAAAGAAGTACCTGACACTGGTTAATTTTCAAAGAAAAAGAGTTTAATTGGCTCATGGTTCTACAGCCTGTACAGGAAGCATAGTGGCTTATGCTTCTGCAGAGACCTCAGGAAACTTCTAGTCATCGCAGAAGGCAAAGGACGTATGAGATGTTTTACCTGGCCAGAGTGAGGAGGATGTGCTGCACACTTTTAAACAAGCAGATCTCGTGAAAACTCACTCACCATCCCAAGAACAGCACCAAAGGGATGGTGCTAAACCATCCAGGAGAAACTGCCTCCAGGATCCAATCACCTCCCACCACGCCCCACCTCCAACACTGGAGATTACAATTGAACATGAGATTTGGGTGGGGATACAGATCCAAATCATATCACTGTTTCTCCTTAACTCTAGAAGAGCCAAGCTCTCTGAGTAGAGTCCTTCCACTGAAGCCCTTTTCTTCCACAAAGAAATCACCTTCAAACATTATCTCCACTCACTCCAACAAACCAATCTCTATAAACACGATGTTCATGAGATGTTTCAAAATAGCCCATGTTTGGAAGAAAAGGATGTACTTTCTGCTCGATTTGGCTTTGAGCCTAAAACTGCTTAAAAAAAAAAAAAAAAAAGTCTGTCAAAAGAATTATGTCAGTGATTTTTAGATCTGTAAATTCACATATGCAATCAGCACCTCTTTTGGTTTATAGTATCTCTTGTATCTGGTGCTTGAATTGAAACCTCCAGTTTAATATTCTACATCAGCCTTTCATGTGGAGCCTTTCACAGCTGAAAAAGTATTTTCACACACATTGTCTTTATTGATTTGATAACCACGTGAATTGGTTAAGGTTGGGATCCTGTGACTATTTTACACCCGAGAAAACTATACAAAGTTCACAGAGAATAAGAGAATTACCAAAGGAACAGTATGAGGTGGGTACTCGAACCACATGTTTTGAAAAAAGTGTAAAGGTTTTCTCATTCTGCTACATTGCCTCTTCTCTTAGCAGAGAGCTAAATATCTTTAGTTGGTACGTCATTATTTTTAACACTACTTGCTCCGTAGAGTCCCTAAGGCATTTAAATTTTTTTTTTTTTTTTTTTTTTTTTTTTTTTTTTTTGAGACGGAGTCTCACTCTGTCACCCAGGCTGGAGTGCAGTGGCCGGATCTCAGCTCACTGCAAGCTCCGCCTCCCGGGTTTACGCCATTCTCCGGCCTCAGCCTCCCGAGTAGCTGGGACTACAGGCGCCCGCCACCTCGCCCGGCTAGTTTTTTGTATTTCTTAATAGAGACGGGGTTTCACCGTGTTAGCCAGGATGGTCTCGATCTCCTGACCTCGTGATCCGCCCATCTCGGCCTCCCAAAGTGCTGGGATTACAGGCTTGAGCCACCGCGCCCGGCCCGGCATTTAAAATATTTTAAACCTGCAGGATCACTGTCATCTTTTTCTTCTAAGATGTTCTTATATGTTTCTTTGATTTATGTTTTGGAGGCTCCATCTTTGTTGAGGCCGTGGATGCCGCTGACACATTCTTTGGTAAGTGTCATGTTATAGATGTTCCGGCCATCTATTAAATTCCGTCTCATGGTATCAAGATAATAAGAGCTGAAAATTAGCTGAAATGTGGACCCTTGAAACCACAGAGCTACTGTCATTTAGACTAAGCTGTTACTAGTTTTTCCTGGAGGGAAAAAGATTTTGAAATCACTTATAATGAAGGATGCAGATAACGCTGGAACCTCTTGACCTGAGCTCTTGTCCTTCCTGTTGTTTTGTTTCCTTCGGCAACATGGAAAACTTTTAATAATGACTTTGTTAATTTGGAGCAGGGTATTCAGTGGTAAGTTTTTGTTTCGTTTATTTGGAAACCTATGATTTTGAAGAACGGGTGGCAGGAGAGTGAACTGCTTCAAATGTTAGGTTCTATATATTATTCTAATTTATCATTTAGTGGGGAAAAGAAAAGTAAGTTTACCTTGTACAGCTTGAAATTTAGTGGGCATTTGTTTTCAAATGGCTATGCATTGTATTGAACTTGGAAAATGAAGAGGAGTTTAGAAAAAAATATCCATAACATTGGAAAATGTGCTGTGAAATACATAGTTTAGGTGAAATATGTACTAAATAAAATCACAAATCTAGGAAAATATCAATATATATGTTCAGAAGCAGAGCCCAATCCAAGTTTCATAACAATGCCAATTTCGTCTTTATTAGATGAGGCTTTCTTTGTTAAGATTAGTCAGAACAGAAGACCAAGGCAGTCAGTAGCACCCCCCCTTATTTTAAGGTTACAGTTTTATGTATACGAATTTTGAAATAAATGCCTCATTTAGGAGAAAGAAACTCTTATTGTTAAAAAGTGGAGAAAAGTGGTTTACTTTAAATTTCTCAAAGATTTATATACAAAAACTTCTCAATATTGCCCGGCCTACTCCAATCATGCAGATTTCAGAATCTTTAAAGCACATGTGAAATGTGCATCTTTAACTCCAGTGGGGATCAGCAAAAGGGAAGTCAAAGGAGGCTGGATGTGTCAGTCCGTTCTCACGCTGCTATGAAGAAATACCAGAGACTGGGTAATGATAAAGAAAACAGGTTTAATTGACTCACAGTTCCGCATGGCTGGGGAGGTCTCAGGAAACTTACAATCATGGCAGAAGAGGAAGCAGCATGTCCTTCTACACAGGGCAGCAAGAGAGAGAAGAAATGAGAACCACCCAAAGGGGGAAGCCTCCTGTAAAACCATTAGATCTCATGAGAACTTACTCCCTATCATGAGACTAGCATGGGTGGAATCGCCCCCATAATTCAGGGACTCCCACCGAGTCCCTCCCTTGAAACATAGGGATTATGAGAACTAATAATTGGGTGGGGACACAGCCAAACCGTATCAGCGGGGCAAGCCCAAATTTGGAAATATTGGAAGAAATCAAGAGAAAGAGATGACGGTGGATGTTTGTTACGTCACTAGACTCTGCCCTTTTGTGAAGCCTCCTATTAGGCAATCAGTAATTTTTGCTTATTGAATATTGGATTTGGTTGATTAAAATGACACGTAAAGTACAAGATCCTGGATATATGCATTAATTAGCAAAAGTTGATGCAAAGCTGTGCTGTCCAATATGTCAGTCACTAGGCACATATGACTTTTTAAATTTTCATGAATTAAAGGAAATTATATAGTCAGATTATTAGCCACAGTGGCCACATTTCAAGGACTCACTGGGCAGTTGCACCTCGTGGCTGCTGCATTCATTGTACTTTACAAATATAGAGCATACCTGTCAACACAGAAAATTCTCTTAGATAGCACTAGTTCAGAGGATTCTCCCTGGGGCAGTCATGTGCACCTGTTCAGATTTTTAAAAATATTAAGTGTATTTTTCTAAAACTAGCAAGAAAGAGGAGCTGGAAAAAAGTTACTTGGCTATTGCAGAACTGGGGTGTATGGTAGGGACGGGGGGGCAGCATACTACAGCAATTCAAGTGTTAGCAAAGTTTTATGGTTACTGAGCCCAAAGCTTAGAAATGAGACAGGCCTTGCCTTGGTCATGCAGCCAGCAGTGATAGATCAGATCTGGGACCAGGACCAAGGTTGTTAGCTTCCCAACTTATGATTTTATCACCATATTGAATTCCTTCCAAGACGTATACTTTGGCATATAATTTTGGAGCCAGAAATATTTGATTTTTATAAGACAGAGAGGCTTTCAGTCTTTCCCACCCTATACCAAGACAGGAGGCGAGGTGACTTTCTTACACAGAGAAACCCACTTCCTAGGCTGCCATCTGTCGAGGACGTCTCCCTCACCTTCTCATCCTCAGAGTGGGTCAGCGAGGAGGCCCACCAGAAGATGATGATGGCCGTGAAACAGCTCCATGTGGCCTATGTGAGTTCTGTGTCAGTAGCAGCTGTGTCTCAGATCACTTTGGGCTGCAGTCTGGGTTCTGCAGCAGAAGAAGCCCCAATGCCTTACATGTCTCCTTAGGACCTCCTTTGTTCTCCATCCTCTTACATCTTCCCCATCTGAATAGCAGCCACCTTCCAATGCATGTGGTTCTTAATGTGAGAACACACGGGGCCTCCCGACATTTAAATGCTGAAGGAAGCACCATGCTTCTGGACAGGAATTTATCTGCTTGAGACCACATGGTTATGGAAAATGTTATTTTGTCAATGAAATGCAAATATACATTAACCAAATATCCTTACATTTATAGAAATTCTTTTTTATAATTATTTCTTCAAGTCGGCAGAAAAGCACCAAAACAAACAACAAAACAAACAAACAAACAAAAAAGAAAGTTGTCAGAAATGACCCAATAAAGTAGGTGAAAAGTAGTTTTTACAAAACTTTAGTTTACTTGAACGTTTCAAATAATACAATAGTTGTTTAGTTGAAGGTTAAATTTAAGATAAATTTAAGACAATGTGACACAAAGATACAAAAATGAGCATATGCTGTTAGAATAATGGTGCCAATAGACTTGCTCTAAGCAGGCTTGCCACAGAACATCAATTTGTTAAAAGGGTAATATCTGCAAATTACAATAAAGTAAAAGTGCAATAAAATGAGGTATGCCCACACACGTTTTAATAAGAGAAAAATTCCCGTGTACTCCTGTGAGGATGCTGGGATGAGCCCATGGGAGCTGGCTGAGTGGTAATAACTTGCCATCCCATGTTTCACACTGAAGTGTTAGATTTGGATCATGTTTGGATGCCTGCACACCCTCCTGACACGCAATGATGTTTTCGCAGGTGGTTCTTCACTGTCCCGTATCAGTAGACTCCCAGTAGATCCACCCTGCCCAGTCCTATAGACAGGCTTCAGCATGCCTGCAACTAGAGCTGGTGCCACTTGTCCTCAGGCTGAGACACTGTTACATGTAATATAAAATTCTATTATATTTTATAAGTCTGTGTTCAATACCTCTGAATACAGCATTTCTCCTCAAGTTTACGCCCATTCTAAATGTAAACGCAGATTGAATCATGATTTGAAGTGTAGTGTTTCATCTCCAGGCAACATCTGTGTTTAATGACTAGAGTGTAGTGTATTTGGAACCATCAAAAAGAGGACTAGTACAGCACTAATACAGCAAATAACAACTCCAATCCCTGTCCTTGTCCGGGGTAGAAACTGGTGGATGCAAAGTTAAGTGTGTAAAAAGAACACACTTTGCATGCAATTCCTTTCTTTCTCTACACATTATTTGTGAGATTGCAATACAAAAGAAAATACGCCAGGAACTCAGATCACTGAGAATGTTTGTACACATTCTAGGATTAATGTCTCACCAATATCTGACTCATTATCAAACAGAGAATGGATTTCCTGTTTTTGATAAGGTAACCAAGTTCCTCTTCCTAAATGTGTGACCTTCGGCAAGATCCTTAACCTTTTGGAACCTCTTTTCTTATCCTCAACTTCTACCCCTAAATCTGAGTGTGTCTGTGCACTTTTCTCTTGGGCAGGGATAGTTGGAAGCTGATAAGCAATGCTGGAATAAATAATCAAATGCACATTAAGCAATTTACTCAGGACCTGGTTCCTACTTAGTGATTCCTACTTACGATTCTTAGTTTCTTTCCCTGATTCTCCCTATGTTTCTCTTTGTGGTTGCTGTCATTGTTATTTTGTGTCTCAGATGTACCATGTTGGGTTCCATGGTTCTTGTACAACACAGTGTCAATATTTGTCCAAGCCTGACCCTCTGTATGTGTTTATTTCTCTTTCTTTCTTCATCTTCTGATTATCTTCCCTTGCCCCGTTAAATTCAAAAAGGATTTAATACCTACTATGTGTGAAAATCTATTATCTGAAGTAGAAGCTGTAAGTGACTCCGAGCCAATATGACCATCATCCTTCTTCAGCTCACCTGCCGATGTTGGTAACACGAAGCACCCACTTGTATTCTTTGGTTTCAGTATCAGAAATAGCAAAGAAATAAGCCAATGCTTTGTGTGATTTATGTAGGTATTCCCACTTACCTTTGCTATGCTTGCTGGAAAGCTCAGAAACAGGTGGGTGTCTTGCCTCTAGCAAGCACATAAAACTTCGGGGACTGACCTGGGACTGGAACGTCACCCGCGACTGGGTCAACATATGCTACCCTTGTGTTCCTTGGTCAGCCCCCTCCTCTCCACAGATATCTTCACTTGTTTGTGTTGTTATGGGCTGTTTCGTGTTCTTTCTGAATCGAACATGGTGTAAAGGAACCAGTAAGCTTACAAATGTTGCAGGGATGCATTGTGTAAACACATTTTCACCTGAGAATGAGGCCGATCCAGTTTAAACTAGAATCATGTTGTTTGGATTTTGCCTGTTCCCTTTGTCCTCTTTGGTGTCTACTGTCTCTGGACTAGTTGGGGCTGTTGTGCTGTCCAGTTAATATACAGGGATGTATTTAGGTGCTCACTCATTCAGATACAGGAGGGAGGGGAGCCCACCGTTCCCTGTTGTATAACACACTTGATTGTATGCACCATAAAGCCTACTTGAAATTTAATTAGCCTATGTGTGTATTGGTTAACTCAGTTCCCTTGCCATGAAAATTTGAAAACTACTCGATTGAAACAAAATGAACAGACAACGTATCATTCAGTCAATGTGGGGAAGGGAGAAGTATGAAAAAGGAGGAGAAAACTTTCATTTGGGATTGTCACATTATCACAACAGACAGCTCTTAAGCTTGTCCTGTGGGCCGACAATTCTTTTTGGTGGGATTTAAATAAGGTTCTTGGTAGATGTTTGAAGATACTGTAAACACATTTCACATATCACGTGTATCACAAAGGCCCCCAGCTGTGGCATGTAGCACACATTTCTAGGATGTAGACTTTGCTACACACAAACACACACACACGGTAATAAGATAAGAAAAAGCACTGTCCCCTTACTACAATTTTTCTGTCAAAGGGAAAAAAATGGGAAGAGGAGGCAAACACTAAATACAGATATTTAAGTTTCACACGTTCAGGCTCTATCTGTTTGCTGCTTGGTAGTGTTTAAAATGTTCAAAAGCTGAGAGGAGGAGGAGGAAGCCTTTCCCCTTGGCACATACATAAGCTCATGAATTGAGCCAGTGGCAACTCTAGAAAACTAAGTAGGTAGTGAGTGACTTTGGCAGGTGATGCTTTTCTTGGTTGTTACCACATATAGTAAGGGGCATAAACCTTCACTGTGCAACTTGATGCCATTCCTACCTACACACATGTATACGTTCCTCTAGACAGACTTTTAGACCTTTTCCAGAAAGTTCCCTCATGCCACCTCCAACTCAGTTACCTACACTTTTCAACTGACCAGAGGGATGGGTTCTGCAGCAGGCTAGAGGGGAAGGCCCCATGAACTGGGGTCAGAGGAAGTGAGGAAACTCAGCAGCTGCCAGTGGCTCTGCAGTCAGGAGAGCCACAGTGCAAATTGCAGTGTCCAAAACCAGGTGGAGCCCTGGCAGTCCATCTGCCATGGCACAGAGATGCTGGACCGTCTCCTCAGGTGGACACAGCATGGTTCGGGCTGATGATCAAAGACGAAAAACAACTGGCACAGGTTCCTAAGAAATTTGGCCAGCAGAGAAATATAGGTTCAAATGGAACATGTGCAGTATCCACAGAGCTGCAGGCCCAGTTTTCAAAATGCAATTAAGATTGAAGAAAGGCCAGGCACAGTGGTTCACACCTGTAATCCCAGCACTTCGAGAGGCCAAGGCAGGAGCATCGCTTGAAGCCAGAAGTTTGAGACCAGCCTGGGACGCAGTGAGACTCCATCTCTACAAAAAAAGTTTAAAAATTAGCCAGGCATGTGGCGTGGTGACACACACCTGTAGTCCCAGCTACTCAAGACGCGAAGGTGGGAGGATCGCTTGAGGCCCGGAGTTTGAGGCTGCTGCGAGCCATGACCGCACTACTTGCACTCAGCCTCAGTGACAGATGGAGAGCCCTTGACTCAGAGCAAACAAGCAAACAAGCAAAAACACTGATGAGGAAGAGATGATGCAATTCAGTGAAATCAAACACCTATTTATCGGAAATAGAACTGTTTCTGTGAAAGTCCTCTCTGCAGTAAGGGTTTGATAATCCACCATTAACATTTTACAGATGACCCACAAAAATAATTCAGCTACAGGTTCTTTCCCAGGAGCCTAGAGGAGGCAGCGACTCTATTTCTAAAAGTCCTACCTAGTGGCTTCACAGAAACTTTTTGATCTTCTGGCTAAAGGGACTCCGAGCCTGTCTGTGTTAAAGAATGCCTCCTTAGCCTAGCAGGGAAAATATGATCTCCAAATAGAATCCTAATCACATCTTTTCCTGGTGGTTAATGGCATTTCAGAGCTTGGTAGGCATGCCACCTAGTGTTCTCATTCAAGAGGCTTGGCCACTTTCAAAGAGAAATGAAGGACACCCACACATCCAGAAGCACTGACGATGGCTTTGGGCCTGTGCTGCGGAGTGAGTCAGAGGGACACGGCTGCAGCTTGTTCTATGGCTCTTTATTTAATTTTTTAATCTGGCAGCTGCCACTGAGATTCAAATGTCCCAGTGCAAAGCACTCTCTTTAATTTGTTTTCTGTATTCATTGTACAGACAAACTTCTGCCGTCTTTGTTGTATTCTTGGTCGGAAGGCACAAAGGTAACGTGCTTTGCTTTTATTTTTTGCTTAATTATATCAAAGTTCTTTTAAATGATAGGCATTAGTAATTGTTCTTTCTCTTTTTTTGACACACACCTGGTAGAAGCACTATGTTATTTTGATAGAATATTTTTAAATGAGAAAAATAAGGCATAGTTACACCAGTGCCTTTTAGCAATGAAAGTAGCTTTCAAATTAAATTTTATACGGTAAATAATGCAATACATTCTCATTATGTAACACTTAACCAATATGAAAAAGGTGAGGTAGAAACCGCTGATACAACCATTGCTAACCATTTTAGTGAAAATCCTCTCTGATATCTCTGGCATGCATTCACACTCACACATAGAAATAAGTTTTTTTCTTTTTTCTTCTGAATGTGTTTCACTTAATCATTTATAGCCATTCTCTCAAAGTTAATTTTTATAGTTCTATTTTGAAAATTTTTTTATTACTGCATAATATTCTATGCTCTGCTGCAATGGCTTTGATTTAAACATTTTCCTATTGATTTGTTACTGACATTTCTAGATTTTGGTGTGAGCATCTGTGTATGTGTGTCTGTGTGTGACTATATACGGCAATCCAATGAATAGGGGTATACATATTTACATGCATTTATTTATTTTTGTGTGTGTGAGTAAAATATTTATCCTTATACTTACTTCCTTAATTTCAGGCTGTAACAATTCACACTTTTGCTTTTATTTTATGAAAGGACTCCTTTTCCCAGAAGAAGAAAAAAAAAAAAGAATTTCATTGTGTTCGGAGTCTGATTAGCCAAAACAAATTATTCTTGTAACTTAAATTTTGTTTCATCTGTTTATTGAGCGTTTCTCTCTACTCCCATACATTAGGCAGGGTTTTCAAATCACAGTATAAGCCGTATTTATGGCAGATAGTAACCTTTTCTCTACTGTAGGAGTTGCATGTATATTGTTCCAGTCGATCAGTTTCTAATGTCTGTTGTTTTTTATGATATCATCATATACAAATATTTCATGTAGTCACCTGTCGATTATCAAGGTCTCCCCAGACTCTTTTACTACATTTAAAACTTTCAATTGGCCTGAAATTTCCTTTTGTATGTGGTGTGCTGAATAGATGGCCTTCTGTGACATTACCATTTATTAAACAATCCTTTCTCCCAACATGTCAGAATATCAGCTGGGCCAAAAGGAAGTAAAATATATTCCAAGATTTACTTATGGGTCCTCTATTATTCGGTATTATCCATGAGGAGGTGTGGCTCTTTATACTATTTGGAGTCTAGTGACTACATAGTTCTTCCAGTGCATGAAAACACTAGCCTAGCCTCAGGCCACTCAACTTCTTCATAATTTTCTTGGCTCTTCAGGGATGTGTATTCTTTATTAGATTATTCATCTAATTCCACCCCTCTCCAAACCATAATAGGTCCCTCTGCTGGTACTTTTATAGGACTTTAAGGCTTAGTCATGTGCCCCAAGCTCCCTCTGCTTAGCAGGTAAGAGTTGAATATTTAATTGAGAGCGAAGGGCGGCACAGATATGTTCTAACTACCATATTGCCAGAGGATCTTTTCTACAACTAATTATAAAACAATCCATAGTCTACCTGTAAAATTAAAACATTGAGCAGATTTTCTGTCAATGACGACTACATGGTAGAGAGCACTCACAGCCTGGCTTCTCAAAGAGCCTTTATATGGAGAATTCATGGAGATGGGGCAGCACAGATATCTATTGACACTGGATGTCAGACCACAGCCCTTAGACTGCAGGACATTTACATTGCATCATCAGAGGAGCACCAGTCCCTTCCTTAGGATAAACAGAAGCAGGGGTCCAAGTCTTGCTATTCTAGCAGTATGTCCTGTGGACCAGTTGCCCACCACCCTGACACCCCACTTCTACTTTCTCTATCAAGTGGTGGCCTTCTGCACTAAGCAGACAGATCCTCTGTAGCTCTGTAGGTCATACATTACCTATATGCCGACCTGTACATGGAAGAAATCCACCAGTACAGCTTTATTGCATATACTATCATGGAAGAATTTTGACAATAGAATATGAGACTAGGGTTCTTTCGTTTGATTTGTTTTTAGCTATGATTGCCAAGGAATTGTCTTATAATAATCCAATGAATAGGGGTATACATATTTATATGCATTTATTTATTTTTTGGTGTGTTGCATAATTATATCCTATAGCTATTCACAACATCTTCATAAAGTACCTACTATGTGCCAGACCAGTGTTGTAGGTGGTGCTGGGAATACAACAGATACAAAAGGCAATAAACAAAAAGCACCTTCTCCCCGGCTCAGTTTTCTTTTCTCTTTCCTTTTGTTTCTCAAACTGTGTTTTAAAAAGTTATGTGATTCAAGCATTTTAATTTGGTCTGAGTCTTCCTGCTCCATGACCTCTGGGATAGCGTGCCTGCAGGGAGACTTGGAGGCTCCCATCCTACCAAGGTGATGTCCCACATGATGGATAAGATAGCCAGAGTTGGTTTCTGCTGCTTGCAAATGTAACTGATTAATCAACTTTCAGGCTCAAGTGTAATTAAGTTTGAATTAAACTTACTGTGAAGTCCCTCTTGTCTCTTTAATAGAGCTTCACAGGGTGGAGAAAGACACCGCAATAGGCTGTGTAATTTCCAAGTTACCTAAAAACTCTCAGCATTTCTCCAGCTGTATCACAATATGGTTCTATATTTGAGATGATCCAAAATATTAGACCAGTAATTATCGTTTGGTTTAACTTCAAGTGCCTGCAGTTAGTATTTCTGAACTTGGAAGGACACAATGACTTTCTGCTGGGAAGATTCATTTGTAAAACACCAATTGGATTAGGATGTGTTTCCTGTGAATGGGACTAGTTGTGTGTGAAATGAACAAGAACAAAGAACAAAGGAATGAATACTTGACTAGAGGTGAAAAATAAGAAACATGCCTTGAACAAGGATATAGAATTGATTAGAAGTCTGGTGTGAAGCCAAAATTGATAGTGATCTGGATAAATGATGAGATAAAGCCTTGCTAACTAACCCGAGAAGTGTGATACCTTTAAAATACTGTGTGTTTCATATTATTGGAAGAACCGTATTTTAACTTCAGAGTTAAGGTATGTAGAAATAGAAAAATGCAGGTTAAGTGAAATGAAATGTTTCAGTACAAATTCCTATTTATGTGTGCACTCAGAACTAAGAAGAAGATACTTATGGGTGCATGAGTTTGTGTGGTTGTGGGGGAGGGCAAGGACTTGGGATTCAGCTGACTTTTATTTAGTGTGTGGGCAAATTTTATTTATTTCCTGCATGCTGATGGAAGGGAAGTGTAGAGCAGCCTCGCATCAGCAAATATAAAGATACAAATTTTCTATATGTAGAACTATTTCTTAGAAGAAAATCATTGCTTTGGACAGCCCATCACCTTTCTCAAATGTGTTTTAAATCATACAACTTCAGGAATTCTACCTTTAAACTGCATACAAAATGCACTTAAAAAGTGGATGTAATTTATTTGTCCAGTGATCGCTCATTACATTTTATTCCTTACTGCCCTCTCTCCCTTAACATTTACTCTAAGTTATAAGGATTATGCATAGAGCAGGATATATGGTGGCTCTTGAAAACTGACATGTCAGCACAGATCTATAAACACGTGTTATTCCAAGTACCAAGTACCGTGGACTCCATCTCATAGACTGATGATGACGATGAGAATAGCTAACACCCAGTGAGCATTTGCTCCAGCCAAGCACTCTATACACATTATCTTATTTATTCCTCACAATAACCCTAAAAGTAATATTGCAATTCCATTATAGAGATGAAGAAACTAACTGGTCCAAAGACACAGCTAAGCAGAGCCAGAATTTGAACTCTGGGAGTCATCTCCAGGAGACTGTGGCCCAGTTCCTTCCTTTTTTGACTGGTGTAAGACAAGCATGAGGAAGAGGAAATGAGGGCATCAAATTCACACATTACTTGAAATAGTAAACGTTGTAAGTCAGATTCTCGCTGAGGCCATGACAAAGGAATTTAGTGAGAACGTCTGTTTATTTATTTATTTATTTTAAACAAAGCTGCATCAAAATAGCTACCTGAAAATGTCCAGGACGCATGCCACATGTGGCCCACAAATGTCAAAGGTCAACACCAAGGAGGGGTTTGTCAGTTTTTATGGAGTTGGCACTTTAAATCTCAAGCCACTAAAGAACAATGAGATGTCTAACACTAACTGGTGGTGAAATTCCTTGGTTTTGCATCTTGTACTCGGTGCTGTAATCTAGAGGCGCAGGTCCATGGAGATGCTGACTGCACAGCAATCAGGACATGAGATAGGAGTTCTGACTGTAGTAAGGCAATGACTGTAGTAAGGCCAGTGCACAGGCCACTAGAGGTGAGTCTCAGCTGGGAGCTGGAGGGCTGAGAGTGATCAAAGAGAGTCTTGGAAGCACAGCTCAGGAGGATGGCCAATGTCCTGTTTTGATCTTGGAAAGAAAGGTACAGCAGAATGGCAGGTGCTAGGTACTGAGAATTGGGGAGGTATTCACCTCTGCCCCTCAGTTTCCCCTTTCCCATCCCCAAGCCATTCAATTCCCCAGGGTGTCTTCAGGGGCCAGGATCCCTTATCTCACCCCTAGGCTGTTTCTGTGGGCTCAGCCCCTCAGGGGGGTTGCACTCTGCACTCCCACATGACCCCCTTCTTCCTCTTTCTTCTGGAGAGGAAGGCCTTGGACTCTGTGCGTATTTGTCTCTGATGGGTTAGATTTCATGAAGATACCACCAAGGCACCCATTGACTTGTATGCCTCTGCTTTTATTTTGTTCCTTTGGTATTTCTGATTCTGAGTATAGACGGATTCATTTGCAAGAATAGGAACCTATCACTTTTGTAAAGTACATGGCAAACAGGGACTAAACCCAGGAACCAGAAAATTCAAATGGTTGGTTAGAGGAGTTCCATTTGTCCCGGGCTCGGTCTCTGTGTAAACTCATTTAGTTCTCACCACAAACCTGTGAGGTGGGTACCTTATAATCCCCATTTTGCAGGTAAGGAAGCTGAGCAAATAAAGAAAGTAATCACTTGACTAGTGTCCAGGAGCTTTTAACAGCCATGATTCAAACCCAGTCCATCTGTGGCCAGAGTGTGGGGTTTGAGCCGCCCTGGCTCTGCTGGATGAAGGAGTAAGGCTCAGGCAACAGGCAGCAGGCAAGTCACAGAGTGCGTGCAAAACAGTGGAACATCACTCTTGGTTGCAGACGAAATAGCTCAGCCACTGGGCTTCTAGGAAAATTATCTAGTACAGGACGTGCCTCATTTCTCTTAATATCTGCCCCATCTCCCATCCCTGGGTAGCTTCGGGTCCACTTCTGCCTACTGGCTAGCCAGGGCCCCAGGCAGCACCCTGCTCCTATCTGTCATTTAGTTACTTAGAACCAGGCAGCTTAATGGCTAAGAACATGTTTTGAGAGACGACTGCTAGCTCAGCACTCAGTTCTACTACTTACTCTGTGTCCTTAGGTGTTTTCTTTTAACCTGTGCGCTTCAATATCCTCAGCTGTAAAATAGGACAATAACAGGATCCACTTACGAGGCAGGCCTCTTGGAGTTGCTGTGAGAATTAAGAATATTTAGTGTTTTTAAAATGCTTAGAAGAGTAACTAGAATAAAGGAAGAGCTGTGTAGTGGCAGGCTATCATCAGCATCATCAGTAATGATTTAACAAATACTCATTGAACACCTTAAATGTTCCAGTCCCCAAATATAGGCAAGTCCATATCCTCACAGGACTCATATTATGAGGAAAATAAATGCAAAATAAGCAAGTATACACAAAAGCATCATGTAATATAGCTATGGCAAAGTTATAAATTGTGATTATGAAGAAGATAATGGGCTGGGATAGAGTCATGGGCCGGGAGAGTTAGGTTGCTGGGGACAGCTGCAGCTGGGACTTGTAGGATGCGAGGTCTGTGTTTCACATCCCCTGTGTCATGCGTGTGCAGCCATATAAAAGAAACTGAAAGACCCTGCTTTTTTACTGAACACCACACACCTTTCTCAGCATTGCATGTGTTAAATCCTTCATTGAAGCCTTCAGCTCTTACTGTAGATACAGGTATTTTTCCGGTTTGACATATGAGGAATGTGAAACACAGTGGTGAAGAAACTTGCTTAGGGCCACTCCATCAGCCAAATCATCAGAAAAGCAGCGTTTCAACCACTCAGGCTGTCACTCAGCTCATCACTCACACTTTTACATCTTACAGAATTGCTAGTCTAGGTTAGTTTTAGCTGCGAAATTTTTCCCACTGGCATACCATCTCCCAACTTGGGGTTGATAAATCTTAGCCTGTTTCGCCTATTTCTTCTATCCTCCTCCTTTCAGTTTTTCCACGACCCTACATTTTTTTCTGTGTGCACTGTCCTTATAAGGACCTTTGGAGGTATTTCTGTTGCAATGCATAGTTCCTGCCTGTGTATTTACCAGCCTCAGACCACCAAGAGGCAATGGTGTCTGTTCAACCCAGTGGTTCTGACATCCTCAACTCTTGGAGGAGCCATACTTCATATATCATGAAAATCTCCAGCCACAGAATCACTCATAGTATATGTTCAATAATTTATTGGTTTGTTAATAGAATGAATGAATTAATAATGTAATTCTTATTGTGATTCTTTTTATTTACCTTTCTTATTAAATGTATTGAATATGAACTTTGTGGTAAATTTGACTTAAATGAGACACAAAGCAATCACTCTGGTTTCTTACCTTTTAAAGCACCCTGTTCAGCCCATTTGTGTACCATTTGTGGTCCTTCCTTGCTTCTTTGTGGTCCTGAACTAAGGCATGTGATAAGCACAGAAGAAGTGTCACTAAAAGGGTTTCCAGCATTAATCGTGACCAGCATCTAAAAATGCTTCATAATGACCACGGAGGTAGAGGCCCAGCTAATTTGTCAGAGGTTCCGATTGTCTTCACAAATTCCTTCATCTAATATTTCAAGGATGTGTGACCTATTATACTTTTAATGCTTTCCAAGAATGCGGTAGATTTTATTAGGGGAAAATAATGTCTTTTCCAAATTGTTAATGTTATACTCTGCCTTCCTTTACTGTATTTTGTTTTTTGTTTTTGTATTATTTTGGACAGAGAGGGATAACGTTCAAATTAAAGTAAAAAGTAGCATGTCTGATACAAAGGAATATAAATGGAAGAAAAATGCTGCTCAAGTGAACTTATTGCTTTTTAATTAGTGCCTGTGGGAAGAAGGTTTTCCAGAGAAATCCCATTTGTACATAGGATCTTAAAACATTGATGTGTGAATTGCTCTCACATTTTCCACTATCTTCTTCCCCAGAGCAGATATAAATAAATAACTAATGAAAGAGTTAGGCAACAGACCCTTTCATCCCTCACAAGGATACAGAGACGGAGAGTAAGAAAGGTAAAAGTGGAAACAAAATATTTGATAGATTCATGGGAACAGCTGTTATAGGAAACCCGGGGAGCCGCTCTCCTGTACAGCAGATGAAAGCTCACACGAAAATGTATGGTGGTGAATTTCACTTTGTAATGAGGTAGGCAGTCATGCGATAAAATCATTTTCCTTCTCGAGGACATTCTGTTGGATAGTTGCTTTCTTTCCCCATCACATTTAACTGTTCTCTAGTATCAGAATGTCATCCCCACCTATTTTATTGCTATTTCCCCCCATATCCTCCTAGATACAAAGAGATACTGTAACAATGGCGAAGCTCCTGAAACCTTTTACCTGATGTAAGATAGAAGATCAAAAGGAATCATTCATAGAAATCTTACTGGACTTTCATATTTTTGGGGAGCAAATGCAGCTGTAACTCAGTTTTAAGAACTGAGTCAGTAAACGTGGTATGTGCCTTAAGGCTAATGTATTTATATATGAACAGTTTGGACCTACGGAGGAGATACATAATTAGAAATATTAATCCAACTCCTATACCTGCGTATCATGTGTATTTTCATCAGGGCATGCTAATCAGCTGTAGCTTGTCTATGATGTAGTGAAATAGAATATTTGCACATTTGTGGTTTGAGTATTTCAGAAGTCTTATTTTTTTTACATACAGTGTGATTAAATTTTTAAGAAAATTAATACGTGCCCCTGTAAAGTGGTAGTAACTTGAGTTATTTGACAAATGCAAGCGTATTGGTGATTTATTTATGATTTACAATTATAGAATCTTGAACAGAATGGGAACCTTGAAATCAGTTGGTCTAATTGTTTCATTAAATATCTGAAGAAAACTGAAGGAAAGAAATGTTAAATGATTTACCCAAAGTCCCTCAGCTAATAAAACAAGTTAGAACTGGAATTTGGTTCTTGATTTCTGACTTTGAAGCCAGTGTTCTTTCTAATCTATGAATTTAAATTAAGATACTGTCATGTCTGGGCAAGGTTTTACCAAATTTAGAATGATCAGATCAGTAAAATGGGAAGACATTTTTTATTATTAATTATATTCGTTCATTTATTATTAATTTACAAATAGAGGATGGTAATATTACTAATAGCTTGGGAATCAGGAAATATTCAGGAAGAGAGCTTTATGAATACCAAAATCCAAAATGTATAAAATCTTATTTTTGGCCATCTAAAATATCTTCTTTTCAAACTTAAACTACTGGCTAAAATAGCTCCTTAAACTCATCAGAGAAACACAATTTCAAAAAATATATTTGAAGTGTTTCTTGAGCCAAGGATAAATAAATTAGCGGCCCCTCCCCTTCAGCCTCTTCCTCATCATCTAGACCCAGGGTCATCTCCTTAGACATCTCATTCAGTCTGAAAGCAAAACTCTCAAAGGGTCGGCGCTCACTTAGAAGGAATACTTCTTTCTTTTCGTGGAAGATTATGAGGGAATCACAAACTCTTCAGGATAAAAGTAAAAACAACAAAAACAAGTAAACAACAACAAGATGAAAATCCAACTCAACACAAAATCCAAACAAGGGAATATGACAAATAGCTTTTCTGCCTCAATCCTGTTACCACAGAGCATCATCTTCCTGACGACCCCTCGTCTTAGGGCAAGGAGAGCCTGTAGTCTTCAGCACAGCTCAATTTGGACACTTGGGTGTTCGGAATCCTCTTACACATCTCACCAGTACAGCAGGATATAAAATTTAGGAATCTGATTGGCCAGGAAAAAGCCTTCCAAGAAAACAGAAATACATATCAGAATAATGCATAACAATAAGCTTTTAAATTTTGTTCATTTTTATATAGCAGGCCTGTGGGTATACATATACTTTTTTGCATATACTTTTCAATTCCCTCCTATATGGACTGGTACATGCATTTTAAATTTTCCCTGCATTATAGATTCTGGTCACAAACCTCTGTTCCTTCTGCTACTTTTCAGTGTACAATGAGTATACATAAGATTTATATCATCTTTAATAACATAAATAGTGATAATGGAGTATCACGGGAGATGCTGAGGTTGGTAGCTAGTCTCCTGAATCTCTGAAATATCACTATTATTGACATATTTTTGCCATTTTTCTGTCACTCATTTTGTTCCCCAAATGCTGCTTTGATTTTTTTTTTTTTTGTAAAACGATTAGAATGATGGATGAAAGCCTGGGTTTGCCTTGCAAATGTCATAATTCCCTTTGTATTTTTAAACTGTAGACAAGTTCCATGCATAATGCAAAGAATATTAAAAGTAAAATTTCAAGTAGCCAATATGAACTTTAATTTAGTTCTTCTAATTACTAGTTAGGGGCCACAAGACTGAAAAAAAAAATCAAAAAACTTGGAAAGGAAAGAAGCAATGCACTGTCTTGGATTTTGATAGGAGTACCCAACTTTAAGTGTACCTAATCATTCTTTAAGCCTGTACCTATGATAAAACTTTTTTCCTTGCTTCTAGAAAAACTTAATGGTTTATGCAGCCACTCAGAGATACGGAGAGAAATAAATTCATCTTACAAGGATATGCAACTTTTTTATATCAGTTCCATCAAAATTATTTTATTCTTCGATTGATACTATAATTTGACTTACACTTCATATAATGGCCCTTGAAATTTACTCCCAGCAAGAGCGGATTGCCTCTAACCTTTGAGCAATTTTGTCTTCAAAGTCTTTCTTTTATCTTTTAATACATCTCGATAAATGTCATGTGAATTAGTGAAAAAAACAACTTTTTAATTTAATGTGCCTAAAATGAAAAACTGTTATTAGCATTCTTACTTTAAAAATATTCTGTGTCTCATGCAAATATTCATGGCAAGGCCATTACAAATTAAATAAGGTAATGAACAGAATCAAGAAAGAACATGGTTGGTGTTTGCCTTATTAAGACCCTTTGCAAACCTCAAAGTGTAGGTAGATCTCATTCCTTCAGTGCTATTCCATAACTTCTTTTCCCCAAATTTGCACAAACACTGATCAAATATTTGCCATTCCTGAGGAACAATGGCTCCTATACATTTTCCATTACTTTGTGAAGTACTTCATCTCATTTGTCCTAAATTTACTTGTTTTGAAAAAAAAAAGTCCCTCTTATTTCAGAATTGATAAATAAGCCAAAGCTTTCTTTAGCCAAGTTACTGACTGTTTCGTGGAAATTAATTACTTTTCTCTATTTATAATAGTCAGATCCCTCATTTTCCTTCTGTTACAATTCCTTGGATAGACTTTCTTAGTGTTTGCCAGGCAATAATAAAAACAATAGCACATTTCAATAGCATTTACCGTGATCCAGGTGCTCTTTCAACATTTTGCTTAAGAGATAGAGGAAACCTGGGCAGGAAGGATTAACAAGCACATGTCAGGGCCAAGATTCAAATCCAGGCATTCTAGTTTTACCATCCATTTACATAACAACTGACAATAGTTTTGCGATGCCAACATACAAGCTGTCAGGTCTGTTACTTCTATCACAACAGATATTTCAGAGCCTTCATTTTATATATTCAATTATTTAAAATCCTCAAAATTGTACACCTTGCATTTGACAATGTGAAAATGGAACTCTACATTTCAAATTTCCTAGAACATCACTGTAGATCCACTCATCAGCTTGGCCCCTCATTTCTGACACAGTTGGACATGTGCATGCTATTCCCCACATTACAATCTTTGTTGGGTTCCTGTAAGAGCAGAACCTGAGACTCTGTTTTAGGTGAAGGTGGTTCATTTGGGAGTAATCTTGGGAAGTACATTGAGGAGTTGGGAAAGTCAGAGGGAAAATAAAGCAAAGCTGGCAAAGAGTGGGTGGTTGAGTTTATAGTGCAGGGGACAATTAGGGCACAGTCTCATTGGGAATCTGAGGAACTATGGAGAATGTCTCATAGAATTGTGCTTCAAGAGAATGGGAAGCAGGAGCATCTGTCTACTAATCTCTGCATGCTGTTGGGTAAGGATTGCTTTTTGATACCTTGGAGCTCTGCAATTAACTTTTTACTCTATTTCCTTTGTTGGCTAAATATCTATCTATCCTCTATCCACTTACCAATTCATCTTATTTTTGATGAATTTTAAAATTAGTTTTAAAGTAGGTTGCAGACATGCATATACTGCACCTCGAAATACTTCAGCATGAACACCAAGACAAACAAGTTCAATACATTTTCATAGTTCAATTTTTCAGACAGTTTTTATATCCAGTGGAATGTTAGGAGTTGTGGCAAAGATACACCGGTACAGCCTCTGCCCCCATCAAGCTGCAGAGCATTACCACCTCTCAGAGAATGATGTCATGCCCCCTCCTGGTCAGTCCCAAGCCCTCCACCCAGAAGGGGCAAAAACACTTCTGATTTTTTTTTCCACCGTAATGTCTGCCTTCTAAAGGGTCATATAAAGAGTCATGTGGTCTGTACTCTTTGGTGTAAGGCTTCTTCCATTCAGCAAAATATGTTGGCAGTTTTTCCATGCCGTAGTATGGGAGCAATAGTTCATGCCGTTTTATGGCTGAGTAGTATTTTTGTCTATTGTAGAGGGACACCTGGGCCATCTCCAGGTTTTGACTCTCTTGAATAGAGCATTTATACAACAAGATAAACATTTGTTGTGTAAACCACTTTTAAGCAGATGCTTTCATTTCTCTTTTTTTGAGACAGATTCTCACTCTGTTGCCCAGGCTGGAGTGCAGTGGCACGACCCCGGCTCACTGCAAACCTTGCCACCTGAGGTCAAGCAATTCTGTCTCAATGTAGCTGAGACTACAGGTGCCCACCACCACACCCGGCTAATTTTTGTATTTTAGTAGAGAAGGGGTTTCACCATGTTGGCCAGGCTGGTCTTGAACTCCTGACCTAAGGTGATCCGCCTGCCTTGGGCTCCCAAAGTGCTGAGATTACAGGCATGAGCCACCATGCTCAACCTCATTTCTCTTGAATAAATATCCTGCAGTCGAATTGCTGGGCTCACAGATAGTTGTGCATTAACATTTATAACAAAATTGATAGCAAAAGGTCAAACCTCTGAGTTTTTGTGAGCGTTCCGGTGGCTCCACCTCCTCTGGTGCTATCAGGCTTTCATTCTGGTGCCTGTGCCGTGACTCCATTCAGACTCACTGACAATATTATGTGCTTTCTTACGTGCTGGTTAGTGATTCATGTTTTTCTTTTCTTGATGTCTCTTCTTGTATTTTGTTCACTTTCAAATTAGGTTCATTAGGAAATGTATATATTGTTCTGGAAGCTTTGATCTATTTACTACATATCAGTACTTTATCAGATGTATGTTTTGGAACTATTTTCTTATAGTCTGGAGTTTGGTAATTCATTTTCTTCATATTTTTATGAACAGATGTTTTCATTTCTAAGTTTATTACTTTTTAATGATATTGTGGTCTCTAACCTGTCAAAGAAACCTTTGCCTAATCCCAACTCATGAAATATTCTCCTATTTTTATTTCCAGAAGCTTCATAGTTTTGGCATTCACATTTAGGTTTAGGATGCAACACATGTAAATTTTATGATAGTGTGAGGTATGGATATCTATACGGATATGCAGTTTTTCCTTTTTTATTTGGATGACTATGATACCTTTGTTGAAAATCAAATGACCGTATCATATATGTGTAGGTCTATTTCTGAGCCCTGAGTTCAAAATAAGCCTGTTTCTATGTAAAGACAGAGTAAATATACCATTAGTAGCAATACACCACTGAGGTTTAGACATGGTACATTTGGCAGATTTTCTAAGTTTTTTGACATAAAGATTTGGAATTTCCAGAATAATTGTAGATTCCTGGAAAGTATTTAGTTTCTAATATATGTAAAAGTTAATATTACCATTTTTCTAGAGAAAATAGGCCTCCAATGTCCTAGTAAACTTGGTAGAAAATTTTAGATTTAGAGATGATTAAGCTTGGTGAGATCATTTTAATTTAAAAAATAAAAGAAATAAAATTTAAAATTTTAGATGGCACATAGGCTTCTAATATTGTTCTGTAACCCACAAGCCTTTCTGCTATACTTCATTATAATAAATACTTCGATATAAATACAATTACTGGATTCCAAATGGTAGCGGTTCTTAGAAGTTTCTTTTATTATATAAGAAAATTCCACAGTAACATATAGATTAGGGCATTCCCATTTGTAACATTCACACTCTACACAGAAAAAGTACACAGATTAGGCCAGGCATGGTGGCTCATGCCTGTAATCTTAGCACTTTGGGAGGCCAAAGTGGGAGGTTCACCTGAGGTCTGGAGTTCGAGACCAGCCTGGGCAATATGGTGAAACACCGTCTCTACTAAAATACAAAAAAATTAGCCAGGCATGGTAGTGCCTGCCTGTAGTCCCAGCTACTCAGGAGACTGAGGCAGGAGATGGAGGTGGAGGTTGCAGTGAACCAAGATAGTGCCACTGCACTCCAGCTTGGAGGACAGAGCAAGACTGTCTCCAAACAAAAACAAACAAACAAACAAACAAATACACAGGTTGTCCACTTAAAACTTTTTTTTTTTGCTGAATACTAATTAGCGAGTTCCTTTTTGGCCATTGTTAAATAACAACTATTACATTTCTACTTCATTTGACTTAACATTTCAACAGCTGGTATTCCACGCTTCAGCAAATGCCTCCTCCATCTCTAGAAGGGCAGGCTTCCTCAACCTCACAAAACCTATTCATCTTTAAATGTCCTTTCACATAAATCATTTCTGCCCTCATTTTCATCTTAGTTTCACATGTGTGTATTCTTAAATGTTAGTGAATCACCAAGCAGGGCTATTCTTCTAGAGCAGTGGGGTTGGTTTAATTAGGGGATAAGGCCTGTAGCTGCAGAGCAGGTGAATGTGGAGCCTAATTCCTGGTTACGGGTGCAGGAGGAGACGTGCTGGGCACTATGAGAGATGGGTGGATCATTGCAGCATGGATATAAATGTGCAAGGCGCTCCCTCCCTTTCACTCCTGTTCCCCCCGACAGCCCTATTGGACTGAACTTTGCTTTATAGAAGCATCACACTGCTTTATGGGCTGCTCAGGGCGGTGCAATGTGTTGTGATCCTTTTCTAGATAATTGTTCTGCTTAAAACTATTTTTTAGAAGAATGATTTCTGGCTGTTCTCATATAGTCACTGGAATTGTTGTGCTTCTTTTTCATCGCTGGAAAGCATTACCTGTTTTTCCCCTTTCCGTTTCTGTTCTCCTCTGGCTTCAAGCCAGAGCACACATTATAATCTTTTTTCTTCTTTTTACCTCCAATAGTTGTGGATTTTAAGAATGTTATTTCAGCTAAAAGAAAGCAGCATGCTATACAGGTTAGAAGCTACTATTATTAGGAAAATGCTACAGGCTTTGTAACTAGTTAGACATTGCATTTAATTAATGAAAAATAGTGAGGACCAGCATTCTTTATAGAGAAATGTGTTTAGCATAATTCCATTCTTTAAAATAGATGCCGTTTAATAAGTGAGGTGTCCTATGATTCCTGTCCTTAACACATATGTAAAATTGATAACCTATTCTATACAGAAATCAGCGTGGCATATGGAGGAAGTTAGAGACACTGGCATCACTGTCTTTGAAGTGCAGGCATACATAGCACTTTAAGAAATTGTTAAGAAGGTATTCAGCTTACAAAATGATAGACTATAAATGAATAGTAGTATCCAAGAGGAACTGTAGTCTTATGAGGAATTTTTCTATTTATTTATTTATGTATTTAGACGGAGTCTCGCTCTGTCGCCCAGGCTGGAGTGCAGTGGCGCTATCTCGACTCACTGCAACCTCTGCCTCCTGGGTTCAAGCAATTCTCCTGCCTCAGCCTCCCGAGTAGCTGGGACTACAGGTGCGCGCCATCACTCCCAGCTGATTTTCGTATTTTTAGTAGAGATGGGGTTTCACCATATTGGCCACACTGATTCTCGAACTCCTTACCTTGTGATCCACCCGCCTTGGCCTCCCAAAGTTCTGAGAGTACAGGCATGAGCCACCGCACCTGGCCCGGAATTTTTCTTTAATGCAAATTGGTAAGACTTAGGGAGAATTTTTTGCATTCTTGCTTGTTTTGTGTATGTTTACTATTTGCATATGAGTTAGAAAAGTCTTGTGAAGGTAATATACTGTCAATTATGTTTATCATTGAATTAGTGAATTTTTACATACAATTTTATCTTGTTAATCAAAGTTTCTTGGTTACAGTAGTTCCTTCTTGTCAATGGGAGATAGGTCCCAAGATCCTCAGTGGATGCCTGAAACTTTGGGCAGTACCAAACCCAATATAAACAGTGGTGCCTCGATGTCTGTCAGGTGACTGGTTCCAGGACTCCTCACCGATACCAAAATCTGCTGATGCTCAAGTTCCTGATGTAAAATGGTATAATATTTTTATAGAACATATACATATCCTTCCATATCTTTTACGTCATCTCTAGATTACCTATAATACTTAATGCAATTTAAATGCTATGTAGGGTTTGGTGCAGTAAAATTAGCCAGGTGAGGTGGCATGTGCCTGTAATCCCAGCTACTAGAGAGGCTGAGGCAGGGAGAATTGCTTGAACCTGGGAGGCGGAGGTTGCAGTGAGCCGAGATTGCAGCTTGGGCAACAGAGTGAGACTCCGTCTCAAAATGAATGAATGAATGAATAAATGAATGAATGAATGAATGAATAAATAAAGTACATGCAATGCAAATAGTTTTTAGACAATGCAAATAGTTGGTTCTTCAACTTGTATTTTTTGATTGTTTTATTACTTTTTTATCATTTTAGCTTTTTTGATTGGTTGAATCTGTGGATACAGAGGACAAACTATACTGTTTTTTTCCTGTACATGCATACCTATGACAAAGTTTAATTTATGAATTAGTCACGGTAAGAGATTAACAATAATAATAATAAAATAGAATAGTTATAGCAATTTATAATAATAAAAGTTACATTAATGTGGTCTCTCTAGCAAAGTATCTTATTTTACCATACCTGCACTTCTCGTTATGTTGTGCTGATAAAATGCCTACCTGATTGGACTGAGCAAGGTGAATGGCACAGGCATTGTGACGTAGTGTTCGGTCAGAAGGAGGATCATCTGCTTCAGGTGATTCTGGATCATCCAGCCATGAGCATGTTCAAGTTTCAATGTCAGGAGCAGACAATGTCAATGACTAATGGGCAGGCAGCAAAAGCAGGGTGGATACGCTGGACAAAGATGATTCCCATCATAGGACAGAGCAGGGTGGCATGAGATTTCATCATGCAACTCAGAGTGCTGCACGGTTCCAAACGTATGTATTGCTTATTTCTGTAAATGTTTCATTTCATATTTTCAGACTGCAGGTAACTGAAACTGTGGAAAGCAAAACTGCAGATAAGGGAGGGCTGCTATACCTTTGAGAAGATACGATTCTGCCTGTATTACGTGAGCATCCTTTAGTGACATACATGGCCTTCCTAGGGGTACTGTTGCTAGACACCGAATCTCCTGCTCCAGTGTCCTCTTTGTACCTTCCAGAGGATTGTCTGTGACCTAGATTTCCAGGGATCGCATCCGTAGAATGCTCACATGGTCAGCCCATGGCCGGCCTTTGTGGATAAACCCGTGAGCTTTGCTATAGATGTGTCTGATCCTAGCTAGACTTTCTCATCCAGCATTCTTAGAACCCAAGAAAGACCCTAAGTGTTGGAGTAGTGTATCTACTCTCAAATTAGATACACTAATGTATCCACTCTCAAATTAGAACAGGGGATGGGGGTGTCCAGAGCCGTCCTTGGCTTATAGACAGGAAGGATCCTGACAGTGATTCTGCATAAGGTGCCTCTGCTTTTGACTAGTCCTTTTTATTACCTCTTTTTGATAGAAAGTGCCCTCTTAAAGCACAGTCCCAGGACAGCCAGCTGGTTTAGGCAGGTGTTTTTTGGTTTTTTTTAGGCTAATGTGGTCCTTTTTTCTGTCTCACACATACAGATGTTTCCTTTTCTGAAAATTATTTTACTGACTTGGAAAGTGGAGATCATTGCTAGCATGATTATTTTTATAGCTTTACTGAGGTACAGTTTGACACAGTGCTATAAGTGTATATGCTTTTATATATTTTCATATCTGTAAATACCTGTGAAACTCACTGCTATCATAATGAACATGTCCAGAACCAGGAATGTCTCCTGCTGCCCTTCAGCCATCCCTCCCTTTCACTCCTCTAGTCCTAACATTCGTAGGCAAACACAGCTTGGTTTTAAGTCACTATAATTTGCATTGCTAGAATTTTAATAAGCATTTTCTGAATGACTAATACTATTGACCATCATTGGTTGTGCTTATTTGCCATCCATATATTTTATTTGTTAAAATTTAGTCCACTTGAATCTTTTGCCTAATTTGTATTGAGTAGCCTAATTTATTATTATTGAGTTTGGAAAATTATTTATAGAGTCTAGATGCAAGTTCTTCATCAGATTTATAATTTTTAAATATGTTCTCCTAGTCTGCGGCTTGTCTTTGCATTCCCTAAACATGTCTTTCAAAGAGCAGAAGTTTAAAATTTTGATAAAGTCCAATTTATACAATATTTCTTTGTGGATCATTCTTTTGGTGTTATATTCAAGAAATATTTGCCTAGTTCAAGGTCACAAAAATTTTCTTCTTGGTTTCCTTCTAGACCTTCATATTTAGGGCTGTGAAAAATGTTATAAGGTATAAGCCATAGATCAGAGTACATTCTTTTTGCATGTAGATATTTAATTGATCCAGAGCCACTTGTTGAAAATATTATCCATTCTCCACTGAATTACTCTTGCATTTTGCCAAAAATTAGCAGATTAGTATTTGTCTATTTCTGGACTGTTTGTCCTGTTCCATTGATCTCTTCCTCTGTCTTGATGCTAATATCACACTTTCTTGATCACTTTATTATTTATTATAATTTTATAATAAAACTCGAAGAAAAGTAGCAGAAGTTCTCCAACTTTGTTCTTCTTTTTCAAAGTTATTTTGGCTAGTTTGGGTCCCTTTTATTCCCATGTGAAATTTAGAACTTTCTTGCCAATTTCTACAAAGAAATCTGCCTTTTGAGATGTTCATTTAAATGACATTATATCTATAGATCTGTTTGGGGAGATGTGAACAATATTGAATTTTCAGATACTTGTAAAAGACATACTTACCATTTTATTTTGGACTTTCTAAAAATTTCTCTCAGCAGTGCTTTCTGGTTTTCAGTCTATAGTTCTTGTCCCTAAGTAGATCAGATTTTTACTGTATTGCAAATGTTATTTTTAAAATTAAATTGCCAAGTGTGTGTTGCTAATACATAGAAAAGCTTACTAAAAAAGAAAAATATGGCCAGGTCTGTAAGAAACATTAAGTTCTGTTCCATCCTAGAAAAGCAGTGCTCATGTATGAGTATCTATGTGATTCTCATAGATGATGAGTAAATAGAAAACAGTATTTACGATGAGAAGATCAGTAGAATTTAATAGATAGAGATAGGCAAGGCAAAGGCATAAAGGTAAGCAAATCACCTGGTGTTTTTGACACAGAGCCTGGTCCAGAGGGGCTGTAAGGGTGAGTGTAGGAGGTACAAACACAAGTAAATGGGCTCTGACTAGGCTTAGGGTTAGTGTTATGTGGATGGCCCTGAATGCCAAGGTGGAGATGGGCTTTAATGTGGTAGTTAGTGGAAGGCTCATGAGCATTCATGAACAGGGGAGTAATGTGAATGCTATTGAGCTTTAACATGGGCGCACTAGCTACAGGGGCGGAATATGGACTGGAGACAGAGGAGACTGCTCATACGAGAATAGTTTGGAGCCTACAATAGTCCCAAGTAACAGGGACCAAAAACCGTGTCGGGTGAAGGTGGGAGGAGGAAAGAAAGGAATAGGAAGGAGGCAGAAGAGGAACTACCAGCTGGGCGTGGTGGCTCACACCTGTAATCCCAGCCCTTTGGAAGGCCAAGGCGGGCGGATCACTTCAGGCCAGGAGTTCAAGACCAGATTGGCCAACATTGTGAAACCACGTCTCTACTAAAAATAAAAAATTAGCCAGGCGTGCTGGTGCACAACTGTAGTCCCAGCTACTCTGGAGGATGAGGCAGGAGAATTGCTTAAACTTGAGAGGCAGAGATTGCAGTGAGCCAAGTTCATGCCACTGCTCTCCAGCCTGGGCAACAGAGCGGGATTCCACCAAAAAAAAAAAAAAAAAAAAAAAGCTTTGGTCTTTTACACTCTACAAGATAAATGTCCTTTGTCAAGAAGAAAGAAAGATCTGGACAGCATGTTTTCAATATTCAGGAGCACTGTTCTGGGAGACAGACGCTCAGTGTGTAATGTTTCTTGAGGAGAAAGAAGAGAACAACCATTGAGACAGAAAACTGAATTTATTATTTACAACTATATGATAGATCACATCCATCACCCAAACAGAAAACCTTCCTGATGGTAATTCCTTTTAAAAATTTTCGTTAACAGACCTTGTATTATATTTCCTATCAGTTAAATAGAAAATATGCCAAAAATCTATTGTACCCTGACATTTATACTCTATTTCATGAGTTATCTTCTGATAGGTGGCTGAAAACAGCAGACTCCCAGAAAAAAAAAAAATTAATAATCTCAAAGAAACATAGAAGACTTTAATATGATTTCAGGTATTAAATTAAGAAGTTTCAACAAAGTTGCAACAAAATGTTGAGACCAGAGGACTGAAAGTATTATTATTGTGAAAGACAAGCTGTTGATAAAATACAGAGAACATTAAAACCTGAGATCCATAGTATGCATGCCTAACAAGACTAAGGAATTCCATTTGGCTATGGTTGGAGGGAATGAGAAGTCTATCTGAGTGTGTCTGGGGTCCGTTTTGCATTGTAGTCTGAGAAATATGTAGTAAAACTGCGGTAGAGCATTTTGAAATTAATATAGTCCACCATCTGCATTTTATCATTTGCAGATTATAAATTATCCTGAAAGAGTGTAATTGAGGCCATTTAAGATGTCTTTTAAATTTCCCCTGTATTAATTGCATTTCCTAAGCATTTCCTTTAGAGTGCCTTTTATGTGAAGAAGCATTTTCTAGGCTCTGGTCTTGCCGTGCCAGTTGCATTTTTGTCAGTACTTTTAGAGACCATCTTTTAGCTGGAGCAGCTTTTTGGTAAATTTATATTTCCAGAAAATTTAAATTGTGCTTGCTACAAATGAGGCATGAACAGAACACTTAGTAACTTTGATGAGAAAGTGAGCCATTCTCAGTGGGGGTAATCAGGAGAGTTAAATAGGGAGCAAGAAGGGAAGGGCATGAAAGCATTACATGTGAAAATGAAACAAAACCAGGAGCTAGCATGGAAGGGCAAAGTGCCATCCTGTCTTTTCTGTGCGGAAGGGTTCCTGGAGCTGGAGCAAGGGGGACAGGGGTGTGTTGGGGAAGAGGCAGAAGAGAAGAGAATAGACGAAAAACAAGAGTAGGAAGGTAATTCATGATTAGGAAAAAAAAAAAATACTACATGTGGCTTTCCAGTAGTTTTTTTTTTAATCAACCAGATTAAAATGTGTCAAGAGGATTAAAAATATTCCTGTTAACTCAGTTCTTTATTCCACTTCTTCCATGAAGAAATAACTAGAAATGAAAGATTGATATATAAAGGTATTCATAAAATGTGATTTGCACCTGGGAAATGCTGGAGATGACCTGAGTGCCCAACATTGAGGGGATGCTTAGGCAAATCAGGCTCCCAAATAGGGCCACGTGGTCTGGAGTCTTTACAAACCCCAAATTGGTGATGTCCATCTCTGTTCCACCTGTGTGCAAAGGGGGAGAACATTGTCTGCTAATCAAAGGTGATGGTTCATATTGAGTATCAACTTGATTGGATTGAAGGATGCCAAGTATTGTTCCTGGGTGTGTCTATGAGGGTGCTGCCAGAGGAGATTAATATTTGCGTAAGTGGACTGGGAGAGACAGACCCACCTTCAGTCTGGGTGGGCACCATCTAATCAGCTCCCAATGTGGCCAGAATAAAGCAGCAGCAGAAAAGGAAAGAGCTGACGTGCGGAGTCTTCCGGCCTCCATCTTTCTCCCATGCTGGGAGCTTCCTGCCCTCGAACATCAGACTCCAAGTTCTTCAACTTTTGGACTCTTACATCTGATTTGCCAGGGGCTCTTGGGCCTTCAGCTGCAGACCGAAGGCTGCACTATCAGCTTCCCTACTTTTGAGGTTTTGGGATTCAGACCAGCTTCCTTGCTCCTCAGCTTGCAGACAGCCTGTTGTGGGATTTCACCTTGTGGTCGTGTGAGTCAGTTCTCCCAATAAGCTCCCTTTCATATATACATCAATCCTATTAGTTCTGTCCCTTCAACGAACCCTGACTAATATACCAAGTAATGTTACTTTTGGACGATCAGATACAATGCCATTATTCAATGGCCTATTCAGTGGCCTTTGACTGTCATCGGTATCCAATATCGCTATATTAGTTGTTTTGATTACGATGGCATAGCAAAAATATATATGGTACATAAGGATGTAAATATTAAAATATTCAGTCTAACCAAGGAAAAATGAGATGTGGGTGAAGTCATATATTTATGACTCATTTTCCTCATTTCCACTATCCCTCTCCTGAATTTTGTGTCTGAAAGAAATCAAAGGGTATTAAAGAAGTGAGTGCCCTGGGCTCCTCCATCCTCTTGCATTCTTTAGACATTGTGCCTTACTCTACATATCTTATTGAAAATGATTTTATAATCACTTACCACCTTTTGGTTTTAGTTCCTTCTTTAGCCAAATTTGTGTTTCCTTTGACTCTGTTTTTTGTTTTTTTTTTTTTAACTGAAAGTTTCTGAGCACTGAGCCAGTGTCAAGATTTACAGAATGTGGCTTATATGATGGACTTCAAAAATGGCTCCTTAGAATTGGATGAAGGCAAGTTTTTCTGGTCATTGAGATTAATAGTCAACATTTTAATTCTTTGAGACCATTTAGTTCTGTTCTTTTCTGCTTGATGAACTTTACCATGAATGTTCTGAGATTGCTTTTATGAAACTATGATATTCTACTTGCTGTCTCTGATGTTGGGATTCAGTATTAGTTCTGTCTGTATTCCTGGCAGTCTCATAATGCTGCTTAAAAAAGAAAATTTAACTACAATCCCAAATTCTCTGATGAGAGTAGATAGGGATTTTGATGTAATAAACTTGTATTAGACGAATCAGGATTAATTTGCCCTTGACTTACTTGATTATTTAAATTAGTTTTCACTTGATTAGTTTTTTGTAATTAAAATAGCAATATGCCAAAATATCAGACATGTGCTAACTAAGAACTGTGTAGATGCAGAAGAAAGTATTAAGAGAATGATAAGCCACTGCCAGGGATTAACCAAATGCTACATTTTGTTCATCTCCTAATTTTTCAGTGGAAACAACTGCGTAAGTCATTTTGGTTTTTTTAGGTTTTTTTTTTTTTCCATCTTTGATTTACCATAGAGACTGGAAGTCATTTTGTGGATGTTTTGCTGAAAAGTACATAAATAATCTTCAGAGTCCTTTTTGTGCTTTTTAAAAATTTTTTTGTTTTGTGCTTTTTTTAAATTTTTTTGTTTTTTCACATCAACTGAAATCCAGAGTTGAATTAATGTCCTTCATTTTGGTAACCTGGTTTTTGAATTAAGCTATTTCCTTTTATACTGGTGAGAGAGAATATCTATCAAAGAAAGAAAATATATATGTATGAAGTTTTCATTAATATAAAAAATAAAAACCATGGCTTCCTATTAAGATAGAGTACATGAGTTCATAAAGAAAATACAATGAATTGTTTTGATTATTTTTACTACCTGATGCTCTTTTACTTTCTGACGCTTAAATAACAAATTATTTAACTTGTATTTCATATAACAATTATTTTAGACTGTCTACATTTAATGGTCGTGAGTAGTACCAAGGCAAATGCAGTTCAGCAGAACTAACAGGTGCTGAGGATAATAACCAGACCTGGGCAAGTGCCATTTAAACACACTTCATCTCGTTTCTTTTCCGTTTTTTTTTTTTTTTTCTCCTTTTGTACTAGTGTCACTAGAGTATAGAACATTCAGTATTTTCTTGATCTACTAACATTTTTTATTGTAACATATCTACTTCACAAACAGTCCCCTGAGAAACCTATATTAGATTTGGGGGCTGAATTGAAATGAATTTTCCATTCCTTATAACATGAAACCAAATTTTCAGGCATTTTCTTATTATTTTTTCTCCCAGATGTTCTCAGTGTTTTTCTTGCTCACTGATGACATCCCTGTAATCTAGAATGAGCTTTGCTCTGCAGGGCAGTCATATGTCAGAGGGGAAATCAGACGGGAAATGCAGAGGCGATACCTGTGTCTTCAGCAGCACTGGCTTTGACCACTGTTTTTCAGAGTGTGGTGTGAGAGAGGCTAGTTCCTCCACCTGCCCTAGGTTTCATGGCCAAATAGTTAGAATGTGCTTTATACTGATAGAGACAGGAGGCAGACAAACTCTAGGCAGACAAGGCAGGTCCCTGGCAAAGCCCCACCTTTAAGCCAAAAAGCCTGAAACCCATGGCCCAAGGTGAGAGCTTCTACCCCTGCTTGCCCACTCTCTCTGGATTGGTTCTTTCTGAATACTGTCTTTTTACCAATTGAATGTTGACTTTTCCAAACTACTTATGGCCCACCCCACACCCATCCCGTGCCCATAAAGACCCTAGGCTCAGCTGGTAGAGAGGGGAAGTGGCTGGACATTGAGCAGAGGCGAATTGACTTCAGAGACACTGCTGGATGTCATAGAGAGGCAATCTGGTCTCAGAGGAGAAAGGAAAAGAGATGACCTGACTTCAGGGGGCAGTGACCTTCCCTTCCCATCCCCTTTCCAGCTTCCCCTTTGCTGAGAGCCTCTTTCGTCACTCAATAAAATTCTCCGCATTCATCATCCTTCCATTTGTCTAGGTAACCTTATTTTTATAGTGCACCAGACAAGAATTCGGGATCCAACAAGTGTGGGTACCCCCAAAAGGGCGTTACAATGGCCCTTTGCCCTCACTGGCAAAGGGAAGCCACCGCACTCGATGAGGCAAAGGGCCCACTGAGCTGATAACACACTGTTGTCTGCTGACAGCAGACCTAAGAGAGAATTGTAACACGCCCTCTGGGGTCTTGGGGTGACAGTAAGCCCCATCTGGATGCCGCCACAGGGCCTACACATGATTTGCTCCTGCTGGGGCCAAAGAAGCTGACCATTTCCTGCCCTCACTTCCCTACATGTTTCTTCCCACAAGGGGTGGGGCACAGCAGGCCCGAGTGAGTATTTGGAGTTTGTTCCTGCTGGTGCCGAAGGAGCAGGCTTGTCCCTGCACTCACTCCCATGCTCCCTTCTGTGAGGGGTTTAGCATGGTGGGCTGAGTAAATGGGGCACCTCTGTCACAGGTCCCATGAAGGGGTCAAGAAAATATCCTGCATCAATACTATTTTCTAGCCTTGAACACTTGTGATCATATTAACATTTTAAAAGCCCTAGTAATTCAGGCATTTAAAATATCTGTTTAATTTGGTTTAATCTACTATTTTTGAACATCATCAACTTTGGAGCCCTTTTCTGCAGGTCACATTGGCTTAACTGCTTTTTTTGTGGAACACATTTTGAGACAAATTAAAGCAGTGTATTTTAAACCTCTTTGACCTTGTCTCAGAGTAAGAATAGATTTCATATCATTATCCACCACACACATATATGTAGCTGAAACAAAGATTTTAGCAGTTTACCCTTTTTATGAGATACAATCTGATATTTCCTAGTCTAGTCTATATAATTTTTAAAATGCTGCTTTCTGTTCATTTGTAGACCTCACTCTCCTTGACAATATTGGGAAGTTGGTCTTGTGTGTCCTCATCTTCACCTTGTTATTCTTCTGGGGCTGACTCCACTCCTATTGCCGGCAGATACCAAGTCTTCCTTCCTCCCAAGAGGATCACTTGTTATCATGAAATATAGATTGTGTTCCTGCAGTATGCAAGTGGAAGAACTGTAAACTACCGTTCCTGATGCCTTGGTCATTTCAATCATTTTCACTTAGTTTCAGTGACATTGATTGAGGAGATAGGGTTTACCACTAGAGAAATGATAGCAGGCCAGTTAGATGGAAGTTATGATGTGGCTGAGTGAGCCTGGTGAGCTTGGGGTAGGCTAGTCAGGAAGGGTGTCATGGAGAACAGTAGTTCCACTGGTTCTAGAAGCTTGAGGTGACTTTGGACGAAAATTAGGAAGGATTTGGAAAATTCGGGAGAAACACATTCTGAAATATTAGGAAACGATGTGAGCCAATCACATTAAGACCTTACTTAACCAATGAAAAGCTCCCCCAGGGTTGCTTGCATTTGGCAGGAGAATGTTTTATTTCATTGGCATGCATCAGTTTGGGAAGGTAAAATCAGAGAAGAGCCTTTCTTTCCAATTCTACCGTCTGAGCAGCCACAAGTTATGTCTTGGTAAAAAGTGACCTTTGTTATTAGAAGCTCATGCAGGACCCTTAATAGAAAATATGTTGTCTGTAATGGATTGCTGCTCATTTAAGGGTACATCAAGCATTCTAATTATTTGATTTTTTTTTTTTTTTTTTGCTAAATAATGTTTTTCACAAGCACTTTCTGTGTTTTAGTAAAATAATCAATGTAAATTAATTATCATGTAACTCTGGGCAGTTTATGTCTCTTACACTTTTCACCTTATAAAGTGAGATGACCTGACTTCAGGGGACAGTGACCTTCCCTTCCCATCCCCTTTCCAGCTCCCCCTCTGCTGAGACCCTCTTTCGTCACTCAATAAAATTCTCCACATTAATCATCCTTCCATTTGTCTAGGTAACCTTATTGTCTAGGTAACCAAGAATTCGGGATCCAACAAGTTTAGGTACCCCAAAGGCTGTTACAGTGGCCCTTTGCTCTCACTGGCCTAGGGAAGCCGCAAGTTTTTCACCTTATAGAAATGATTTCTTACCCTATGTGAATAAAAAAATTGATTGTTACCTTATATCCTCTGAAGACATTTTTATCTTTATAACTTTTTCACATACCCTCTCTCTCTTTCTTTTTATTAAAGTGGGACTGGCAAGATGTGAATCAGCCTGTGTTCATTGGTTATGGTCCATGGTAGATTTTTTTCTGTAAGACAGTGTGTTTGGAAGAGGAAAATTTTCTTGTAATTCTTAAAATAGTCTCAGACATCAAAATATCACATTATAAAATTGTCACTAACTCGGTTTTCTTGTGGCTGCTCAGTTTTCTCATGAGAGATTTCTATAGGCTAGACAAGAAGAGGAAAAGATGACTATTCAACTAAACATTTTAGCTTCAACCACAAGCTATTTTAAGAAAGGGACTGGGAGGTGAAGAATTGCGAAGCTGCAAATATGTAGAAAGAGACTGGCATATGTTTAAATCATATGTTTCTAAAGTTTGACTGAGCATGAAATTTCATTTTCTAAGAAGGTGCCCTTGGGAATGGAGGAGGGAAATGCTGGTGCACCTGTTTGTCTGATGGAGCCAAACCTTGAGAGAAACTCTGGGCCAGCCAGCTTGCCCATCCATGCTGCAAGAAAACCCTCTGACCCACTTACGAGTGTGGAGAGCATGTTCCGTTTCTTGAAAATTCAAGACAGAGGAAATTTCAGGTCATCTGCTGAATCATCTTCAGTTCTTACATTCTTGAGTATTATGGACGGCCTCTGATTTTCTTCCCTCTTTTCTCTTCTTAATTTAGGATCGTCCCTGCTGTCTTTATTGCCTCATATAGATCTTCACTAGCGGATTTCCTATGCTTTGCCAATTTCTCTTTTACTTTTATTAGAAACTCAATTGTGTTATATAGCCCACAGTCTCAGGTGACATTTGAGCATTTTTTTCATAGTATTCAACGACCACGAATTGAGGTTCAATAATTACTTGATTCACTTCATATGATGTGGGGTGGTGGGGGAGAATAAACAATACTAGACAGTTTCCTTAAAATAGATAAATATATCCAGTTTCCTGTCTGTGTCAATATCAGAGAACCAGAGTTCCTTCAACATTTCTTCCTTTCCAGGTACCCAAACACCAAGAATATTTCACCTTGAAAAAAGCTGGGAGGGAAAGCTGAAGTTCATTTTACTCTTCCTTTACATCTTTTGAATGATTTAGAGGTTAATGAGCTTTTATAAAGGCAGGACCCAAATATAATTGAGCTGGATTTATTTTTCCCCAGTGTGAGATCTGTTGCAAAATCCATACTGTGCTGCCTTTTCTGGAGTGCGTCAAAGTAACAGCTTTGATGTTCTTTTCACCTGAGACGAATCCTGCCAGGGGCTCTGTGCTCTAGAGCGGCCCTGCAATAACAAAGCCTTGTGTGTGGGAGCAGAGGAAGATTCTGCCCTCAGGAAATCATTTGTACCCTCATGCTCTGGAGACAGCATATAAATCAGGAGCAGAAACAGAGAAGGCCCCCAAACTCAAAAAATTTTAAATTCACATTAGAAGCATTTTGCCACTGTCTTCTTAGGATAAATGTGTCCATTACAGATTAGCCCACACTTGAGTTATTGCAAGAACGGGTCCTTTTCACTGTTGTTGTCCATCAGGTATTTTTAAAATATCCATGTGTTTCTGTATTTCCTCACATACTTATTTTCTTCAATGGACACTGTGATGGTAGTGGATCTGTTTGTTACTGGAATATTACTGCGAAATGAAGTCATTAAATTCCTATTGGATTTTACTGAATTCAGGAATCTGCCTGTGAAGAAGTGAGATCTGTCCTGAGGCTTTAGGTTGGGGATTAAGATGCTTGTGATAAAATGCGGGAATGTACAGTCTTTATACCATTCAAGGCTTTCCAAGACAAAACATTCAGTCCTGGGGGTTTATGTATCAGGAACCTTGCATCCCGCTGCTTCTCTAGAATCCCAGCTCCCTGTTCTAGGTCCATCCGTATCATTTCCTTAAGACCCTCTTCCCCTCTCGACTGCCTTTGCCCTTCCACATTGGTGACACTGGCAGCTGCAGTCCCTCACCATGGCACTAGACAGTTGCGCGTTCCTAGCCCAAGGATCAGGTTATTTCTGCATTTCTGGCCCCTGATAGTCAAACTACCAGACCCTAGAGACTTTGGAGTATCTGCACTCGCTTTTTGGCCTCAAGACCTTCATTTTGCCCCTAACAGTACAGGATGGCAACCTTCCTGGTTTCCATCTTGACTTAATTTTACTTTGAAAAATGTACAGTCTTGGCTGGGCATGGTGGCTCATGCCTATAATCCCTGCACTTTGGGAGGCTGGAAGAGGCGGATCATTTGAGGTCAGGGATTTGAGACCAGCCTGGCTAACATGATACAATCCATCTCTACTAAAAAGACAAAACTTAGCTGGGTGTGATGGTGCATGCCTATAGTCCCAGCTACTAGGGAGGGTGAGGCATGAGAATCACTTGAACCCGGGAGGCAGAGATTGCAATGAGCAGAGATTGTGCCACTGCACTCCAGCCTGGGTGACAGAGTGAGACCATATCCTAAAAAAAATTATGAAGAAAAAAGATAGAAAAATGTACGGTCTTATATTTTATTTTATAAATAAAATAAATCATATATTTTAAGGCATAGCTAGCCTTCCTGGCTATTGCCTCTTCCCTAATATGACATTGAAGGTGCAAAGCAACAATGAATTGTCCTACTGGGTGATGGTGACAGCCGCAGAAATGGTCAGACGCAGACACGGGGATGTAGTAATATTTCACTTCTCACTGCCATATTAGTGCCAAGAAATCCAGATCTTAAGTATGAATGAATAAGAAGAATCTGTCCTGAAAGTCTCCCCACTCTGGCCACACATACAAGCAACCATAGCTGTTAACACACTTGGACCTGCAGTTGTCTATAAAAGAATATCCATTTTTGTCTTGTCAGAAAGTATAAAAGGAAGCTTTATTATAACTTTTCTTTCCCTCTCAATTTCTACCCGTCCTTGAACTTTTTGTCTTGTATCTGAGAACTTCCTAATTTCCTGACTGCTGGCCCATCTCAGAACTCTACTGCCCAACGTTCTTTGGCTCTTTGCAGGGAAAACTAAAAATATATTTCATATTATGTTTTTTTTTTCAGGCTTTTGCTTAGATGTTAGTCCTTTATTTTAGGCTTTTTCCCACACTTTAAATATGTACTCACTGATTTTTTTTTTTTTCAATCTGGCTTATGTCACCTTGGCTTTTACTATTTCTTGTGTTTGTACTACCTGCATAGGACCTTTTAAGGATTGAATGAGGTAGTATCTGTGAATTAGGATGCAAGTTATGCTGCTATTACAGGGACCTCAAAATCTCCTGACTTCATCTTGATAGAAGTTTAGTTTTCTCACCTGTGACAGAATGGTCCCCATGTTCTAAAGCCTTTTTTTTCAAGCTGTTATGTATGGAAACCCAAACATTGGTGAATTCAGAAGTCATCAGCTTTCGCAGAGCTGAATCATGAGGGTCAACCTCATCAGATAACTCTGTTTCAAAGGTGGAATACTGGTTGGTTAAAGTAGAATAAGAACCAAAACTAACAAAGGGAGAAGATACTGAGGTTTACTCATCAGCACATCCTCTACTTATAGATAAGTTATTTGGACAGCTCAATTATTATCCAAAGGTTATTTTATAGGCACAGAATCCACAAGGCTAGTCAGGTGGATTACGTTAAGCAGTGCTGTCACCAGAACTGTGGTACCCTGATGTAGCTGACTGAGACAGGCCACTGTAGGGTCCTCCATGCTGGTTGTTGATTTGCGGCTGAGGTCATCTCTGGGTAGTGCCATAGAAATATTGTATAATTTTTGTCTCCTTGGAATTCTCTTTTATGCTGTTCATGACCGTCTACCTTACTTTTTTATTAATAAATTATTTCTTTGGACAAGTACAATATAATTACCTTGACTGAATGTTTTGTAGTTAAAATTATAACCCCGTAATGCCTCTGTGAGTATCAGTTTATCATTACCGTATATGAGATGCTCACAAATGATCTCTTTGGTTATTTCTAATATCGTTTTTTAGAGTATGACTTTAAAATTGTGTTTAGAAGTACCCTTCCCTTCCCTTTATATACTAACTGCCCCTTAAAACGAAAAGTTCAGTCAGTCTTAAGAAGTTTACTTTCTATTTTATAAAGAAAAAATATAAATCTGTAAGGTATCATGAAATCATATTTAGTAGGGTATCCAGAATGCTGAGAAGAACTCACTAGGCTAGATCTGCTTTAAGATGATATTCACATTATCACATTCATTGCTAATCCCTTCCCTGTGTCAGATGTCATGAGAATGTCCTGTGTTTGTTCCCTTGAGGTTGCAACATCAGTACAAAATCAACTAAAGAAAGAGATTGGAAATAGCCAACATAGATGTGGTACGATCCTGTATCTTTTTTTTTTTTTTTTTTTTGAGACAGAGTCTTGCTCTGTTGCCCAGGGTTGAGTACAGTAACACAATCTTGGCTCACTGCAGCCTCCACCTCCCAGGTTCAAGCGATTCTCCCACCTCAGCCTCCCTAGTAGTTGGGACTACAAGTGTATGCCGCCACGCCCAGTGGGTAATTTTTGTGTTTTTAGTAGAGATGGATTTCACCATATTGACCAGCCTTGTCTTGAACTCCTGGCCTCAAGTGATCCTCCCGCCTCAGCCTCCCACCTTGGCCTCCCAACGTGCTGGGATTACAGGCCTGAGCTGCCGCACCCAGCCCTGCATCTTTTTAGACAAAATTTTAAAAGGCCAGGCACAGTAGCTTAGGCCTGTAATCCCAGCACTTTGGGAGGCTGAGGCCTGCGGATCACCTGAGGTCAGGAGTTCGAGACCAGCCTGACCAACATGGTGAATCCCTGTCTCTACTAAAAATACATAAATTAGCCAGGAGTGGTGGCGCATGCCTGTAATCTCAGCTACTCGGGAGGCTGAGTCAAGAGATCGCTTGAGCCCAGGAGGAATAAAAAGAATATAGGCTGGGGCGGTGGCTCACACTTGTAACCCCAGCACTTTGGGAGGCCAAGGTGGGTGGATCACCTGAGGTCAGGAGTTCTAAACCAGCCTGGCCAACATGGTGAAACCCCATCTCTACTAAAAACACAAAAATTAGCCGGGCCTGGTGGGGCATGCTTGTAGTCCCAGTTACTTGGGAGGCTGAGGTGGGAGAATCACTTGAACCTGGGAGGCAGAAGTTGCAGTGAGCCGAGATCATGCAACTGCACTCCTGCTTGGGCAACCAAGCAAGACTGTCTAAGGAAAAAAATATATATATACACACACACACACATATATATATACACATATATATATATGTGTGTGTATATATATATTTACTAAACATTTATTTTAGTTTTCTTACGTTATTTCCAAGAGGAAGGTAGGTTTTCATAACAAAAACAATTATAACACACTTGAACAAACCTAGATATTACCCCAAAAAATGCAAAAGAGTATAAACTGAGTTCAGAGGTAGAGAGGTAGAGAGGCTTTGGAGTTGAATAACTAAATTGTTCACGGGTATCGTCATGGTCCAGATTGTCTGTCTCTTGTCTATGATCTTTAGCATGTGTTTGCTTCATGGCTACATGGGTGCTATATACAAAAAGAGATAATCAGGCAGGAGAATAGGGTCTGGAGGCAGGGATCCTAAAGCCGTTTCAGGCTGACTTCCTAGAACTAAATTGAAAGAAAAATCCTAACATTCCACACCTGAGTAACAAAAGGACCAGAGGCTACTGTCTTTGCGAACACCAACCTTTTCTTTTTTCTTTTTTTTTTTTTTTGAGACGGAGTCTCGCTCTGTTGCCCAGGATGGAGTCCAGTGGCCGGATCTCAGCTCACTGCAAGCTCCGCCTCCCGGGTTTACGCCATTCTCCTGCCTCAGCCTCCTGAGTAGCTGGGACTACAGGTGCCCGCCACCTCGCCCAGCTAGTTTTTTTGTACTATTTAGTAGAGACGGGGTTTCACCATGTTTGCCAGGATGGTCTCGATCTCCTGACCTCCTGATCCGCCCGTCTCGGCCTCCCAAAGTGCTGGGATTACAGGCTTGAGCCACCGCGCCCGGCCACCAACCTTTTCTGTGAGGTGGATGGGAAATTGAAGGTACGTTTGCATAGTAGTGTCGCTTTGTATCTTCACTTCAGCCTCTGATTGGTTGCTGTCTGCAACAGTCAGACGGATTGCAGGCCAAGTCTTCATTTGCATAGGAGCGCAACTTTGTAACTTCACTTTAGCCTCTGATTGGTTGCTTTCCACAACCCATCCAATGTTTGTATAGGAGTTTGACCTTTGTAACTTCACTTCAGCCTGATTGGTTGCTTTCTGCAGCAAAGCTGATCAGGATGCTGATTGCGGGCCACCACTTTTATTTACATGAGGTGTCCACCAAGTGGCCAATGGGAAACCTCTGGGAATATTTGGACCCGAGAAGATTCTGTATCTGGGGTCCTTGAGCTGCTGCTTGGCCCACTCCCACACTGCGGAGTGTACTTTCGCTTTCGCAAATCGCTGCTTTCTTTGCTTCATTCGTTCCTTGCTTTGTTGTACATTTTGTCTAATTCTTTGTTCAAAATGCCAAGAACCTGGACAACTTGCAGGCAAGACTCTCTACCGGCAACAATAATTCCCTCCAATGTGTAAATATGCCCAGGCACAGTGGGCCTGACACGGAGTCTGAGGCACATTATGCTTAGCACAAAATAATGAGACGGTCCTTACTTATAGGCAAAGAATAATTTCCCCAAGCCACCCAAATCACCATTTGGGGAAATCCCTATGTTTTATTCTTCATATATTTATTCTGAATGTGTTGTCTTTATCTGTTTGAACGCTGGTATGAACTGTTGACATCCAGGTCATTATTAGACAGCTAAATGCTAAGAGCAACAAAATTCACAGCTGAGAAACTGGGATTGCTTGTGTGTCTACACACCTGAAAGGGAAATCGAAGGTTGCTTTTACCCATCATCATCAGAAGAGTTCAATTTCCTTAATAAATTGCATCGAAGTGAATACCTTGACTTCAGAAGTCATCAGGGACTTTTCCTCTTTGGAAATTTAATCTGTGATCTCTCTTATAATTAGTGATTAAAAAGAAATGACCAAGGGGAGTTCTACGTGAAAGCCTGAATCCTTGATTAGGTTCTGGGAACTAAAAATGATGAGTTGGTGCTATGCTCCTCATCCCTTAATGTGCTAGGTCTTTTATGTTCATCCTCCTAGCTTCACTCCGCTGTAGCCTTAAACGTTACTAGATAAAGAAGCAAATGTGGTTCTCTCACCAAGGCCTATCAGTGTTTATTGCCCATCGGGTCTATTTATCTGCAAGGCTGAATGCCACGAAAAATAGAAATATGGCCGAGTCAGAGCTGAAACCTAAGATCGCCAGATAATATATTTACCTTAGCCCTTTGGAGTACAGGCTAATAGACTTTTATGGTGAGCAAAAAGCACTTGAAGCTGACCTGGATGCTGTTTTTGAGATGCCAGTGGTCAAATAGGACATATATATTTAAACAGCCTTGCTGCTGTTTACTTAATAAAAATTGGCTCCAATAAAGCAAAAGTCTAGGAGAAGACATTTATTCTGATGGCAAATATAATAAAAGTAAACTGTATCAAAAATATTAGTTTGACCATTATTTAGCAATAACACAGAAATTCATAAAGAATTTTTATTTAGTTTGTTTTATTTTGTTTCTTCCACGTTTGTTAATTTTCCCCTGGTCAAATTATTAAATCATACGTATCCTTCAACCAGTTGCCCACATGCGTTATTTTCCATGACATTTTCATGATTTCACTTTACCTCAAATCAGGTTATGTTCATTTGTTTATTTTTTCATTAATTGATTGTCAATCTGGTTTCCCTAAAAGGTAGTGTTGGGAGCAGGGTTGCTATCGCTTGCCAACATTGCTTGCTGAATGATACAAGATTCCCAGTTAAATTACTATTTCAGGTAATTAACAAGCAACTTTTTAGTATAGTGCATTCCATGCAATATTTGTGTTATACTATAACATTATATGTTCTGTATCTGAAATTTAAATTTAAATACTCTTCCTTTATTTTTTTTGTCTGGCAACCTCCTGGATGGTGTCATGACTGAAGACAAGTTAAGACACTCTTCAAATATTCTAGGTGATGGAGACCTCAAATAAAACAGGGACCAGTTAGTAAATAGGAGGAATATAAACAACATTCAGGATGTAAAATTAACAGAAAGTGATAACTGATGAGATACTAATGGATAAAGGTAAATGGTTAGCGTCCTCATTCTGATGACCAGGTAGATGGCTGTTTCACCCATTATATGTTTCTGTTTTCTCTTTTTTGTCTCTATAATCTCTCTGGGTGAGTAATTCTGCTCACTCGTCATTGTTTATTAATGCCTTTAACTAGCAGTAAGTGTGATCAGGTGTGCATCTCCGATGGTAGACGACCTGGGATCACTTCTTGGCACTGCCACACACTATGTAACCCAAGGTGAGCTGTTCAATATCTCTGGATCTCTGGTCGCTTTCTCTGTATTAAAAAATATATATACTTGGCAGGGCGAGGTGGCCCACACTTGCAATCCCAGCACTTTCGGAGGCCGAGGTGGGCAGATCACAAGGTCAGGAGATCGAGACCATCCTGGCCAACATGGTGAAACCCCATCTCTACTAAAAATACAAACATTAGCTGGGTGTGGTAGCATGTGCCTGTAATTCCAGCTACTCGGAAGGCTGAGGCAGGAGAATCGCTTGAACCTGCGAGGCAGAGATTGCAATGAATTAAGATAGTACCACTGCACTCCAGCCTGGCGACAGAGTGAGTCTCTGTCTCAAAAAAACAAAAACAAAAACAAAACTTAAAATATGTATAGTAAAACCGATTACCACCGTCTGTTATAACTTTTGCTTTTCATTTTTTTGTTTATCTGTGGTTTGCAGATTTTTCTATAATGCATATATATATATTACATTTAAATAAACATTTTAAGACACTATGCTTTGTTTGAATTAAATTTTACTTATTTATCTATTAAAAGCTTTACTGAGGTATAATTGATATATAAACGTTGCACATATTTAAATCTATATTTTGGTATTTGGACATATTCATATACTTGTGATACCATTGCCACCATGAAAGCACTAAACATTTCCATCACCTCCAGAAACTTTCCTGTGTGGTTTTATGTTTTTTTATTTGTTGGTGGTTTTTTTGGTTAACGCTGAACTATTTTCTTTACATATTTTAAGATGTACTATAACATACTATTTTGTTATTAACTATAAATAGGTTTAGTTATAATTGTATAGCAGATCTCTAGAACTTTTTCTTCTTGCGTAACTGAAAGTTTACATCTATTGAGCAGAAATTTCCCATTTCTTCCCCACAGCCTCTGGCAACTACCATTCTTTCCTCTGTTTCTATGAGTTTGATTATTTTAGGTACCTACAGAAGTGGAATCATGCAGTATTTGCCATTCTAGGGCTGTATTATTTCACTGAGAATAATGTCCTCTAGGTTCATCTCTCTTGCTGCAAAGGGTGGGATGTCCTTCTTTTCTATAGGCTAAATAATATTCCACTGTGTGTGTGTGTGTGTGTGTGTGTGTGCATTTTCTTTATTCATTCACTTGTCGATCAACATTAGATTGTTGCCATGTCTTGCCTATTGTTAGCAATGCTGTTAATGACACCAAAAAGCTGTGATCCAGTCCCTGCACTACATGCAGGTATTAACTCAACTGGGATTATAGACTAAATGTAAAACCTAAAACTGTGTACGCTTCTAAAAGAAAACATAGGTGAATTGTTTTGTGACCCTTGCTTAGGGAAAGATTTCTGAGACATGATACCAAAAGGACAATCCATTTAAAAAAATAAGACTCCCTTGAAATAATAACTACTGCTCTTCAAGAAATACTAATATTGTTAAAAGATAAGCTAACCACTAGAGAACATATTCACAAATCATGTATCTAAAGACTCAAAAATAGGAAAAAAAATGAACCGATCTGAAAAGGGGTACAAGACTTTAATAGACATCTCACCAAATATATAAAAATAGCAAATAAGGGCCTGAAGAGATATTCAACATTGTTAGTCAGAAGGGAAGTGCAAATTAAAACTGCAATGAGGTACCACCACACAGTGATTAGAAAGAAATTTGACAAATCGAACAGCAACGCTAGCAAGTGTGAGGAACAACTGGAACTGCTGGTGGGGATGCTAAATGCGGCACAGCCATTTAAAGATATTCTTCACAGATGAGCCCACCATTCCCACTCCTAGATATTCACTCAAGTGAAATGAAAACTTCTCTTAAAAGCAGCTTTATTGGTAATGACCAAAACTAGAAACAACCCAGATATTCTTCAACTAGTGAAGGGGATAAATACACCATGACACATCCATGCAATGGAGTACTATGCAGCCCCAAAAGGGAATGAACTATTGATACTCACAACATATGAGGTTATCCTCTATTAATCTCGTATGTACTCTCCTGTGTCAACCAACTCATGCTCAGAGGCTATGTACTACATTAAAGACAAAACTAGAGGGACAGAAAAAAATTCAGTGGCCCCCAGTGGCTGGAAGTGAAGGTAAAGGAGTTGACTACAAGAAGCGCAGAGGAATCTGGAGGGTGATGGACATATCTGTAACTTGATTTTGACGTTGGTTATACAATGGTATTAATTTGTCCAAATTTGGATAACTAGAAAGGATGATTCTTAGCCTATGTAAAATATACCTTAATAAAAAATGAGAAATATCAATTACTTTAAAAGACACGTGGTATCAGTGGCATCACTATTCAGATTAGATTTATTGTAGACAAATGGGAAAAGGACTGAGACAACATGTGGCAATTGGAATAAAGAATTCATGAGAGAATATAAAGTGCGATGGAGAATAGAGGAGGTAGGGCTCCCTTGGGGAGAGCATGATGAGTTCTGTATTGGGCATGGAGTTTGTTTTAGCCTTGAAATATTCAAGTGGAGAATAATAGCTTTCTCTTATGTATTCTCTTAATGCATACCTTGTTGCTGTATTTAACATATATTTAATTCTGCCTTTTTATATATTTTTGTTTCCCCAATGACACTATAATCTGAGTGGGAAACGAGGTTTTACTTACATTTATCTACAAAATTAACAATTTTTTTTTAACAAAAGCTATTTTGAAAATGTATCATGATTATATGATAGGATGTAGTTCTTAACTTCCAGGGTTAATTTAACTTGTTCATTAAGGGTCATGTCTCCCAACCTACATCTCCTCCCACATTTTTATTTATAATATTTCTAATACTTTTTTTGGGCCACAGAGTCTTGCTCTGTAGCCCAGGCTGGAGTGTAGTGGCGTGATCTTGGTTTACTGCAACATCCACCTCCCAGATTCTATGCGATTCTCCTTCCTCAGCCTCTGGAGTAGCTGGGATTACAGGCGTGCGCCACCAGGCCCAGCTAATTTTGCATTTTTAGTAGAGATGGGGTTTCACCATGTTGGCCAGCTGGTCTCGAACTCCTTACCTCAGGTGATTCACCCGCCTCGGTCTCCCAAACTGCTTGTATTACACGCGTTAGCCACCACTCCCGGCCTCTGATACTTTTACTTGGTCCATTAAAGTGATCTTTACGAGGCAAACCATACCTGTCTTTCTTTGAAATAACCTTGAGTTCAACTATTTATCAGCCACTGTCCCAGCCCTAGGTGATAGGTGGCAAAAGACACTGGCTTTGTTTACATGGAGCTTAAGACAAGGTGGAGACAGCTAGAATGGTCCAGTCCTTGTGTGGTAAAAGCAGCATGAATATAATTTATGGAACTAGAAATAAAAGACACCTAACTCAGCCTGGGTGATATGGTTGGAGGTTTTCAAAAAAGAGCTATCTCGGCAATGAATTTTGAAGAACAAGCTGGGATGGTCTATATTGAACAAGTGTGAAAAGACGTAAGAAACAGGAAGCAGAACCAGCTCTGAAACAGAGCACGGACACCTGAGAAGTTGTGGGGGACAGGAAACTGTAAGTGCCTTATCATGGCTGAAGCAGAACGCTGACGATGGGACCTGGAGAGACGAAAGGCGGATAGGTCGGCCGCCATATTGTAAAAGTCTATGCAGTGTGGGTAGAACCACAAGACTCGGTGACTGAGTGTGGGGACTTGTGGTAATAGTGCAGGGTGCGTGGGTTTCTGCCTGGGGTGTCTGAGGCTATGGTAATATGATCATGTGTATGGTAGTTTCATTTCTGTAGGAAAGAGCAGATTCAGAGAAAAACGAGATGAGTTCAGCTTTGGACATGGGTAGTTGGCCAGGGCTGCCCTAAGGGTGGCGATGTGTGTGTAACTGGAATGCAGGAGAGTAGTCTGAATGTTGATTGCCCAGCATCCCTTACTCATCTGTCAGGTCTTCTCTTGGGTCCTGTTTCTTTTACGAAGCCATGAGAATATTGATTCATTTAGAAAAACATTGTAGTTAATCACTGCAAGGCATTGTTTTTGGCACTAGTGAGAAAAGTAAATATTATCCCTGTCATCAAAGAACTTAAAAACCCATGGGTTGAATGAGGGCAACATAAAATAAATAAGTGACAGTATTCAGAAATTGCAATAAGTGCTAGGGGATAATAAAAAGCGTGAGATGATAGGAAAATATATGGAGTACTTTAGATGGGGACCCTATAAAGGCCGTTCTGAAATGATGGTTTTTAAGCTGACATTCGAAGGAATCAAAGGAGCTATTTGCATCCAAGCCCAGGAAACCTTTCACACGGGAGCCCATGAACACTGGAGTATCCAGGGCCAGGATAGAAGAGAGGCCGCAGTGAAGCATTCTACAGTATCCATCGCCCAGACTTGGCACACATTTTATCAATACAAAATATAACATTCAGGTTATTCACAGTATATGATAAAAAATATGAGAAAACATTCTTAGAAAGGTTAGTTAAAATTACATCTTAAAAGTATACCTTTCCATCAAAAGTCATAGTCCTCATTTTGGGAAGTTGGAGACAGGACAAATATATCATGGAATAAAGGAAACTTCTTCTTAAACCTAAACCATGGTAACAAAGTTGTCATGGTTGTGAGTTCTAAGAAAAAGAAAACCTACGTGTGGTCTAAGTTATTTCTTGGGGAATCACATTAAGAGCCTGGAGTCTGAAACCGGATTTTCTGGGCTTTCATCCTGGTTCCTTGTTAAGTATGTGTCCTTGGGCAAGTCACTGAACTCCATCTCCATTTTCTCGTCTGAGAAGTCAAGCTAATCAGTGTTTTGTAAATGAGTTAAATAAATTGGTTAGTACTTAGAGAAATACCCAGCAGATTGGATGTGCTAACAAGCGCTTATTATTATTATTATTATTATTATTATTATTATTTTTAATGGGTTGATAAAATAAAATCTATGGGAATGGTTGCAATGCGCTGCCCAGGTGGCTGGTGGTTGTCACCACGTCACTAAGTTCTGGGTTTTGGTGAGACCATTTACAGGGACTTTCCACTGTGCCGAAGCTCACAGTCAGGGTTAGCAACCCAAGCAAGCTGTTTGCTTTTCGCTCATGCCAAGCTAAAAATTGGTGCAATTCTCAGCAGTCAATTAGAACTACCAAGAGTTCCTGAAATCCACTATGTAAGCTGTCATTATGCCCCTTCTGCAGTGGTGAAGCTACCACCAAAGGTTGACCTGGGGGTGGGCCTGTGACCACAGGTCCTACTGTTTGTGTGCACCTACCTGCAGACATTGTAGGGAAGCCAGTGTTGATAGACCAGCTCCCAGGAAGGCTTGGAGCACCATAAAGCTACACCCGATGATCATCTGAGAGCATCCTTCCACCCTTGGTCCCGTCTGTAAGTTATGGTGAATAATCTCTGCCTCCATTCTTTCTTACAAGAGTATTATAAGAATTCATTAATGCTGAAAGTACTTTGAGCACCTCTACAAAGTGCTTTTTTGTTATCTTATTACATTTGATATCTCACCAATCTTGAAAGATGTGAGTCATGAATATTAAAATCCATCTTGCATATTTTATGTGTTTTTATCATGATGAGAGAATATTAATTTATTGGAGATTTGTGCCTTTCTAAAGGTTGCCTTTAAAGTTCTCTCAAGGTGCGCTTTGTTAACCTCAACCAAGTGTGAATGGTAACAGGGTCAAGATGGGGTAGTGAGCAGCTGCATTTTGAGAGAGAGGCTGTGATGGCAAAGCCCCATCACCAGCTCCTTTCTTAGCCTTCTTAAGTGTCAAGCACTTTTAAGCATATTACACAGAAGAATATGTAGATTTCTTTAAATGAACCAAATAAGTTTATAATGTCTTAGTCAATCAAATATGCCATCCATTCTGTATGAAATTATATATTTTTGACCCTAATGACTAATAACAGTTTGATTCAGAAATATCTAATTACTCATGTCTCTGTGTGATTTTTTTCCCCATGAGTTCTCTTTGCCTGGAATGGCTGCAGCCTGTCGCTTCACTCCTGTCTTCTTGAATCAAATGCCTTCCCATTTTTCAAGACTCAATTCAAGCTTCATCACCTCTAAGAAACCCATGCAGACAGCATAAACACTTTTCTCCTGGGCAATCTCATTATATCCTGTGCTATTTATTACCTAATATGTGCAATGCTTTATTGCATTTAATTATTTGCATTCTTATTTTCTTCAAGTGTATTTTGTTTGCCCTTGATGCCCTTGATGTTCATATAGCTGCTCATATCAGCATGAATTGCATTCATCTCCTAGGACCAGAGGCCAAAAATTCCAGTGAATTTAAAGCTCATAGAAGTGTACTTTTTTCTCTGTAGTAGAAGTCTGGTCATAGGTAGTCTAAAGTTGACATGCATCACCACTGAGAACCAGGATTTCTGCCTCATTGCCCTTAGTGCATGGCTATTTTCCCAAGGTCACCTCTTGGTCCAAGACATTCTATGGCACATCAGCCATCAAGTCCATAGTGCAAGCAAGCAAGAAGAAAGGAGAATTGCTGATAAAGACTCATACCAGCCAGCTTCATTCTTTGCATTTAAGGAATAAATTTAACCTTCTGCCAATATTTCATTGGCCAGAAATTAGTCAATGATACTTCTGGCTGCAAGGGAGACTTGGAAATCTAGTGCTGTGGGTGGGCATTTTACCACCTTAAATATCTCATTACTCAACAAGGGAGAAGGAAAAAAAAGTATGTATCACCAAGACAACTAGCTAGCAGCCTCTGCCAAGGTGTTCAGTAATTCTCACATGTATAAATAAATAAAGAACATCTCCTAGAACAATTGGCCATGTATTGAGTGCCAACACTGCAAATCATCTTGACCAATTCAGTCACAAAATTGGGAATTGACCGAGAAAAAAGTCCAAAGACTAATTAATTAGGTTGATTGCCTTGGTTTATAAGTAATTTTTTATTCAATTCTAGTAGCTTTCCTCAGGCTAGTAGTATTTATCATTATTATTTAACCTTTTTCCAATTTCCCACCTTTGTAGTAGAGATGATGATAAAATCTTCCTCATACATGGTTGTTATGATAAAATGAATTAATAATGTAAAGTGCACAGCATGGTAGGTGTTTATTAAATCTTAGCTGTTTCTTCACTAAAGCAATACTGGATTGTAACTGTTACTGTTTATTATTTGTTTACCATGTTTTGGTCACTGTGGGCAATGATGTACAAATATTAACTCAAATAATTTGATTATAACTGCCTTTTGAGGTCCGTGTTGTTATCTTTATTGCATAAAGAAAAAATCCAAGGGATCAGGATGGTCATTCAGTTGGGAGACACATAACGCTTACTATGTTCCCACCACAGTTCTAAGACCTTTATGATCGTTAACTGCTTTAGTCTCCATAACAAGCCTATAATGGAGGAACGATTAACATCTCCATTATTCAAATGAGGAAACTGAGGCAGAGAGGGTTTAACTTGCTTGACCAAAGCCATACATTAAGTACCTGGCAGAGACAGGATGTGGAGCCAGGAAGTCTGACTGCTGGATGCAGGCTCTTCACCACCGGGCCGCCATCTCTGTTGCACGAGCCAAGGCTAGCATCCGGGATTCTCTGGTGCAAGTAACCCCATCACCTGGGGTTGTACTTTTAGCCAGTATAGTATCCCTTCTCACTATGCATTTTCATTTCTTTTTCTATCCATTTCTTAATTGGCTACTCTCCTTTTCTCCTGCCTTACTGCTTTTCAGACTTACTGCAGTTTCGTATCTGAGTTTTGTGAACTAAAATCATTTAAGCAGCTTATGCATGGATATTAATGTAAGTGATCATGTGTTCGCATACTCTTGACATTTAATATGAGTCAAAAGAGTAAGCGGGACAGCTCTACAATGGTGCATTGCAGACTGTATTTGTGGAAAGGGCTTGGTGATCATCTTGCCTGAGTGTGCTGTTTTCAGAACAGATAACACACAAATAATCCTGGTTAGACTGACTCTCCTTTAATACTTCTTCTCTAGGGAAAAAGACTACTTCCATCAAATGGGACAATGGGCAGCTAGTTCTTTATGCCTGTTCTTCGTGTGTGTTAACTCCATGTGCACAAGCTTCTTTTGCTCCCCCTACTTCCCAACAGTATACACCACTTATGCAAAGTATACTACATAGCAGTGTTCGACATTTATTTGAAATCAACTGGATGCTTTTTAAGTTTCTCTATTACCAATATTGACTGCCAGGGGTAATTTGTATGTATTGCCTCCAAATCAAGCATGTTTTCTTTCATTTTTATGTTGTCTTAAAATACATGATCAATAAAGCAAAATATGTTGAAATTTAAATTATTAATTTGAATGTTAATTGAACAGTAAGACAAGTGGACTGCACTCATTTGAACTAGAATGTCTCTGAGTACATTAAACTGTAGATCGCACAGTTGAAGTATTTCAAATATATTTAACTTGATTTATCAAAACCCATTGAAAAATAAAGCATTAGGTAAATTTGATTTGATTTTGAAGGCTTAGTTATATAGTTTCAAAGTTTTGAATTTTAGATACTTTAAATAATTTTTACTAAAAACCCAGAAAACTTACTTTATGTAACACATATTTTGAGAGAATTTTGGGGAAGTTGCATGAAAGTCGTAAAAGTGTATAAAAACATGTGAGTATGCTAGCATGTTTCATTCTGAATAGTCACTATATCATAAATCATCTTACAGTCTTCCCGTGCTACCACTTAAAAAAATTAATATAATATAGGCTCTTGTTTCAAAAAACCTGGCCTTTACAATAGTAAATATTCCTGACCCAATCCATCTGCATGTGCTGGATTAAATTGCTTTCATTTGTGGAACTGTTGAGGGAGCTCCTTTTAAACTGGTTTGAGGTCATTTGGCAACGCTCGGAGCTGTGGCAATTGTCTCTTCCCTCCAGTGGCATTGCTTTGCTATAAAAGGGAACAAGGAAACCAACCAAAATAACACCATTCCTCTTTGAAAGAAAGCCGGAAAAGCAGAGAGGTGCTCCTGTCTAAACCACACACACATACACACACACACATTCTCTCCCTCACACAGGCACATTTGTTCTTTATTTTTCAGTTGTCACGATTGCTTTTCTTCACTGTACTGCACTGCATACCTCTGCAGCCAAACACAATTTATATTGCCAAGATAGATGTTATAAAACGAAGTTGAACATGGCAGGCGTTGAGAGAATCGTGTGTTTGCAAATGATTACCTGCCATAATATGTTTCTCAATTTCTTTTTTTCCTAAATTATCATGAAAAGCAAAAGACTAGAAGGGCAATTGTGGCTCTTAGTCTTAGGAATTATAATTTTAAACAGGAAGCTAGAAGGAAGTTGGATTTTAGAGTGCGAAAACTGAATCATAATGAAATCCCCAATTGAATGTTCAGAATCGTATTATCAAGGACAGTGCTTTTATTCTAATAGCTAATCCTGCTGAACTGTTTTCACAGAACTATTTACTGGCTTAAAATCATTCAAATACCCAACTTTATCTCACTTGCAAAGTACCTTTTGAATAAATGAAGTCATTGGTGACACTAAGTTTTCAAAAATATAATGGACTTTCCTTTATTTGGACATTTGTACTAAGTAGCATTTATTCAGTATCCGGGCAGGTTCATAATGTTTAAAACAACTCAGAGTAGGCTTGCAGGCAGACACCTTCTGTTCTTTGGAGTGGGCCATTTCAGATCAATTGGTACCTACAGATATTTCGTTTTATTCCTATGTATAGGTGTGGGGCTGTTTTTACACTTTTTACTCATGTTCTCTGAGGCTGATGTATGTTTCTGCTTTATGAAACCTAATCTCTAAGTGTGAGTCCACAGCAAAGCTGAGAACAAGCTCTTATTCCCAGGCAAACTGACCACCACGGCCCACCTATGGAGATGACTGTGATGCTGTGGAGAGTGCTATGGGTGTGTTTCTATCATACTGCCATGCCGATTCTCTTTACCCTGCAGTGGGCACTTCCCACACCTGGCGTCATCATATAAGCCTCTGTTCGAATTGTCTCTTCCCCGTGTCTGTATTGGTCTTTCTGTGTCACTTCACTTGTTAGTGGATTTTTCCATCCTTTGTATATTTCCACGGTTGTCTGCTCTTCAAGGGGAGGTTTTATATTTTTGTAGATACTTTATTCTAAAAATTTTCACCCAATTTTAATCTACAAGGACTTAAGATGGTGATAGGGTAATTAAGGCGTGTTAGCATAGACGCCAAGGAAACACCATTGTTGATGCCAAAGGCATTAAGAGCCTCCTTTGGTTTCTGCCACCGTCCCCTAAAATAATGACAGCACAACGTACAATATATGCATGAATACAACTTCATTTTCCAGTACTGTGTGAAATTGAGTTTCATTACTTTAAACTTCTTTTTTAGGAGGTAATGGCCCATCTCTGGGTATCAAGGAAGGACTGAAGGCATCGATCATGTCTTCCCTCATTCTTAGCCCCCACTCTTGCTTTCTCTAAGTCATCTTCAGACTTCTAAAAATTCTCAAGCTTTGCTTTATCTCCCCTTGTTATTTCCTTGCCTGAATGGGCAGTACCAATTTGTCCTGTGTTGGACCACTTGGTATTGCTTCGTAGGTCACTGATACTCTGTCCCTGTTTTCTCGATGAGATATGAATGGGTTCTCTTGCTATTTCTTCACATTCACTGCCTTTTTCCCTTCTGCATCATCTAATCAGTTTTTAATCTCTCTAGTGTATGTGTATTGAAAATATGGCATTTTTTTCTCTCCATATATTACATTTGAGACTTTCAACACTCACTTTCCTCCTCATTGTGATCCTCCTTCCCTCTACTTCCTTGGACATATGGAACATGTTTGTAATAGTAGCTAAATATTCTTGACTATGAATTTCATTATCTCTGTCATTTCTGGATCTTTTTTAATTGATTGATTTTTCTCATGGTTGTGGTTCCTATTTTTATGTTCCTTTGCACAATTCATAGTGATTTACTAGATTCCAGACATTGTAAATTAGGTGATGGATTTTGTAGCATTCTGTTAAAAAAAAAATTTGTCTTTATGCAGGCAACAGTTAAGTTAGTCGACATCAATCTGATCCTTTTGAGACTTGCTTTTACGCTTTGCTGGGGCATCCAGAAGAGCCATAACGCTATGGGTAATTTAACCCCACCATGATGACAGTAGTCTTCTAGGAACTCTACCGGATGCCTCAAGTACCATAAGGTGTCTCCACTCTGTCTGGTGGGAATGCAAAATATCCCAACTCTGTGTGAGCCTTGAGAATTGTTAACCCCATGCGTGTATGGAAAAAAAAAAAAAAATCATCCAGGGATTCAAGGTAGCCTATCCGCAAATTTCCAGAACTCTCTCTGTGCAAATCACTTCTTTTAGGTATTGTGTCCTGAAAAATTCTAGTTTCCTTAACCTCCCTAAACTTCAATTTGTGTTTCCCCAATTCACCGAGACTTCTAGGCTTTGTTTGGTTTCTCCCTTCCTCTGCTATAGCTAACAAGGCCAAACCTTTGTAGGTTTCCTTCACGTTGGGATCAACGTCCTGCATTTCCTGCAATCCAATCATGTGTATTATGTATATAACTTCTATATATCCACTATGGTTTGAATGTTTGTCCCTTCCAAAACTCACGTTGAAATTTAATTGCCATTGTAACATGTGAAGAGATAGGACCTTTAAGAGGTGATCAGCCATCAGGGCTCTGCCCTCATGAATGGATTCCTGTCCTAGAGTAAGTTTGTTATCTCAGGAGTGGACCCGTTATAAAAGAGCACATTTGACCCCCTTTGCTCTCTCTTGCCATTCTGCCATGTGATGCATTTCACTACATTATGACACAGCACAAAGGCCTTGCCAGATGCCAGCACCTTGATACTGGACCTCCCAGCCTCCAGAACTGTGAGCCAATACATTTCTGTTCTGAATTTACTCAGTGTCAGGAGTTCTGTTATGCTAGCACAAAACAGACTGAGACCATCAGAAAACAGTTGTTTCTCTATTTTTCTAGTTGCTTGTAGTGTGAGAGAAATTTCCAAAGCAGATAACCATTAAAGTGAGGAACTAGGTGTCTCAGGTAGTTTTAGGACCCCAAGAAAGTTTAAGTAGCTGCTAAATGACAAGTCATGATTTCAGTCCAGACTTGTTTGATTTCAAAGCCTGTGTAATACAATAATATTCTTTTATATTCCCAATCAGATTTCCAGATTAATTGGAAATAAAATCATTTATTTTAAGAAGTAACCCACTTGAAGCTAAAGGCTTTTAATAAATGATTCTTTGATAGCCATGTTACTTTATTTTTCTTAGAATAGATTGAGTGTTGCCTTTAAAATCTCATTAAAAAATGAGGTACTTGCAAGACAAATCCTTTTTCTATACATTTTCACACGTTCCTCTTTATACATCTGCCCACTTCATAAATAAAATTATATTTAAGTTTTGCCATACTGGCATACAAAGTAAGTATTTTAATAAATGTGGATAAATAAATAAAATTCCTTTATTTTGGAGTTATCTGTGTTGTTACATGAAGTGGCCTTCCCCTCATTTCACGTTCAGGCAACTGGCTATAAGCAATATGCTGAGGCCCTAGCTTTGTTACTTGGAATTGATCCCCTGAAATAATGAGTACGTAAATGACTCAGGACTTTTCCACTCAGGACTTTTCTACTCAGGATTCCTGTAGTTAAAGCAAAAATCAGCAATTTAGCTGATCACAGTGATGATGCTCAAAACAAAGGCTACCATTTAATGAACACTTCCCCAATATCATCCCATGTCATTTTCTCAACAATCCAAGGAGGAATAGACCCCATTTTAAGAAATGAGGCAACTTATGCCTAGGAAATTTAATTAACTTACTCCAAATTACATACCTAGTACATTCTAGATTCCAAATTTAAATCTATAACTGGTGGCTCGGAAGCCAACACATATCGCTTAGCAATGTATTATTGGCACCAAGTAAATAAATGAGGTGACATTTACACGAGGCAGAATTCAGAAACCTAAGGCTTACTTGGGCTGATTCAAAAAGAATTAAATACTTGCAAATGTATTACTAAGTAGTTAAGTCATATTCAAACAGCTGAAATGCATCAAATCATAGAGTTCTCCTTCAGTGAATCCTACTAAAGGGGAAGGAGTTTTGCCTGGATGTTCCTTTTTCTGTTCCTGAATGAGATATGTATGTGTATAGGAACACACAATAAATATGAAATGAATTATACCTATATGATTTCTATATTATAGAAATTGTATAGATTATCTATAATTTATAAAAATATATATATATTTATATATACATAAATACATTATGTTTTAACAGAAATTAAGAAAGTAGAACATGTTTCTTTCCTAAAATATATGTACAATGTATTCTGGGGACTCAGGGCTGAGGGTGAACGCCTGTTGAGGGACTCAACAAGGCTTCAGTGAGAAAATCCATCTGAGTTGGGCTTTTGAATAAAGACTATATTTTGAGCGCTTTTGTAGAAAGTAAATATATTACTTAGTTCATCCTAATATGACTTTTATTTTGTTCTTCAAACAAAGTGATTTGCAATCCCAAGGAGTCCCTTACTTTTGTGAGCAGAAATGATCAGTAATGTCAGAAAAGGAGACTGAAAATGGCCCCTCCCCTCCCCCGTTCCTGCAGCCTTTTCACCTTCTGTGACCAGCCCATTACAAGACCCTCTCATCTGCAGATCCACAGTCAGCCACTACACACACCGTCACTGGCCTGGAGACAAGAGTCAGGGCAAGGAGACAGATGGCCTCAGGACTCCAGCAGATTTTGTGAAGTGACGATTTCAGCTCTGATTTAAAATTTTGAGCCTCAGTGTATTATTAAAAAGCACTTTTTCTGTTTCTGTTGCCCCAGTTGGTCTGTGAGTATAAATAAATGTCAGTTTAATAGGTGAATGAAGTATGCCCCTTCCAGCCCACTGAAGAACTAGGACCTAATTTACTGTTGTTTTAATTTCTCAGATTCTATATTCAGTGATTTCTTTTAAAATTTCAATTAGGACAACTAATCGGGAATAAAAGTAAAAATGTTTCAGTGCCTTTAATCAGCGATGTTCTAGCCAGTCCTGGTGGCTCACACCTGTAATCTCAGCGCTTAGGGAGGCTGAGACAGGAAGATCTCTTGAGCCTAGGGGTTTGCGACTACACTGAGCAATGATTGGACCACTGCACTCCAGCCTAGGAGACAGGGGGAGACCCGGTCTCTAAAAGCCAAACAACAACAAAAAAACTAATATTTTATTATTCCCTAAAAATAATATATTTTGTGAATTAGCAGAATTTCTTTATGTAAAAGGTGATGCTACTGATATGCCATCAGTAAGGTAGGATGCACTGTGTTACTACCCAGTCGTAGTGATAGGTTTTGTTATAACATGTATATTTCTTATTAAAAGTATTAGAAATAATTGGCTTGTCATAGTTTCAGTATGAACAGTTTCGATTAAACCTCGGGATTTTTTCTCTTGTAAAAATAGCTCTATTGTAATAATGGACTCTAATCTTTAGTTTTCAACAGTGCTAGCATAGGGTCATTATTGTAATTACTTGCCAGAAGAATGAGCTGACATCCACTCTTTCTTTTTGGCACTCTCTGCCTCCATCAAAACCTTTTTCCAATCAATTCTCAATGCTGCTGTCAACCTTTCTTTTCACCTATGGCTTTGATCTCAGAGTAGCTTTCACTCTGAAGAGAAGCAGGTCCAAATCCTCACTCTCTGCTTCAAAGCCTTTAACTAGATCATCCAAGATTTTTCAACTTTCTTCTGCCTTCATTTATTCCTACTCAGACAGTCTAGTTAAATAAATTCCATGTCCTTGAAGTGTCTGGCCCCATTCACTTCACTCTCTCCCTTCTGAAACTTCTCCTGGCCACCTCCCCAGCACTGAAATATTCTATGCTTGTATCTGGCAAATATTCGATGTTCTCCTCCATCCGTAACTTATAAAACAAGCAAACAACCAAATAAACAAACAAAACAAAGGAAATCAAGGTTTTCCAACTAATAAGAGATTTGGAGATTTTTTCCTTTAACCCAAAGTTTGGTACTATCTTACTATCCCTGATGTGAGTTAAAAATGATTTTATTGACATTGTATGTGTACTCTGGTGGCCCAAGCTTCCACTTTAGTGTTCGGTTAAGCTGCAGTTCCTTCTCAGCTCCAGCAGTTCACATGCTGTCTTGGCCCATGTGTCTCCCTTGCAAATCCATTTTCTCATCTCTAAAATAGTGATAGCACCTACCATATAGACTTTTGTAAATATTTAATAAGAGGGCATATACTGGGTAATTCATTCGTATCAGACAGAATTTTGCTGTAGAATCTCCTAAGTTACATTATTTCATAAATAACCTTCCATATTTCTTCACACTTACCATCTACTACCCAAATTCTCTCTTTTTTTTCCTACTAAAAACTCCTCAAAAAACATCTAGGCTCAGCATCTCTCCATGCTCACCTCCCACTCTAGCCTGTCATTTCCTCCTACCGCTCTTCAAAATGACTCCAAGGATCCTCACATTCCCCAAATGACATGGTCATTTTCTTTCGTGACTTCTGGGACATCAGAGTCCACTGAATGCACACTGGCCACATGGGCCACTTCTCCTTGGGTGCCCTGCCGACTCCTCCTCCTCTTCCCAACAACCCAGAACTGAGAATCCAGATCTCATTTTAAAACTCTTCTATATTATTATGCATTTTAAATTATTGTCATTTGGGCCCATGGTTTTCTGTGGTATTATACATGGATGACTACAAAATTGATATTTCCAGCCCTATTTCTCTCCCTTTCTCCATCCTTGTATATTTAGCTACTCATTGGATAGTAGGGTGGGGAACTAGCATCTCCAATATTACATGTCCCAATCAGAACTCTAAATACTCCCTGGCAAACCTGCCCTTCCCTGAAGAGACTTTACCCCATAGCACAGCACCACTGCTCTCTCAGTTGCTGAGGACAAATATCTTCAAGTCCTATCTGACTCCTGTCTTTCTTATCAGGCCCCCATCTAATCCATCAGCAAACTTGCCAGCACTCCCTCCAGCTAAACTCTGAATCTGAGCACTTCTCAGATCCTTCACTTCTACCCTCTTGTTCAAAACCCATCATCCCTCATGGTGCCTCCAGGCAGCAGCCTCCTGCCCAGTCCTATTCCTCCCACTCTTCAGTGTTGAGAATGTTCTCAGCTGATTTTTCACACAGCAGCCAGAGGGATGCTTCTAATGTTTTCCAGACATATCTAAACCACCTGCCTGCCCATCACATTCACAGTAAAAGCCTAAGTCCACTGTGCCCATGGGACTGTCCTGATGTGATTGTGACCGTCTCTCCAAGCACATTTTCTGCTGCCCCGACCTTGCCCACCGTACTGTGGCCAAATGAGCTTCTAGACTGTTCACTCAGTACTGTTACTGAGCTCCTGCATCAGGACCTTTGTACATTCTGTTCTTTCTGCCTGGAAGGCTTTCATGCCTTTAAATCTCAGCTCTAAGGCCATCTCCTCTGACATGGTTTCTCTGCCCACTTATAACCCGCTATCCCACCGCTCTGCTTGATTTTTTTCCACAGAACTTATCAGAGTAGATTTCAGAGACAGAGATGCCCTAGTCCTGGTCCTGTTGCCTTCAACTTTGAACTGTCCTTTACCCCTCACACCAGTCCCTGCCTCCCCACTTCCACTTCCGGTGGTCACCACCTCTTATTGGAATAATTAATAGATGTCATACTGGTCTCTTCTGAGCTAGTTACAATGTCATTATTATTCCTCTACATTTCAACAGTGATGATTGCATTTGAACGTCACAACTACCCTGTAGATAAGATAGTTATTATATCCATCTTGTAGATTAAAATATTCTTTCTCAGACAAGATACTGTATGTACCCAAGGTCATGCTAATTATTAGGAGGAGACTCTGAATGCAGAGTATTCTATTGTATGCCTTGCTGCCGCTGGTATGACTTGTCCGTGGTCGAGGTGAAGCTCTGGCCATTTCATTCCTCACATTTTTATTCAGCAGGTACCATATGTCAGGCACTGTACAAACAATGAGGGTTTCTTAAATAGAGCCCAGTCTTCATGACCCAGAGTATGAATCTGCAATCCAACACCAATCTGCCTTTTCACGACTACTTCCCAAAGTTTCACATCAGTCACCTCTCAGCAGAATTTGTCACCTTCAGAAATGTTTGTTCCCACTGAATAAGATGTTCTTTCTCCTCTCTGTGTCCACTCCTTCCCATCTTCAGGGGTCCACTCAAACCTCGTGGTAACCAAACCCAGCTCTATGTAATGTTTTATCCTATTAGCTGTCATGGCGTGTTATCTGTAAGTGATCAGTTAACCATCACCACACATCGGCGGTATTGGTGTGCAAGTCCACACTCTATGCCCAGCCCATGATGTCCTTGAAGGCACAGACCATGACTGAAGCACTTGCCAACCCCACCCCATACAGGATCCTGTAGATCATAGATTCTACCTTTACATTTGCTGAAGAAATGGATGATGAATAAATATTTTAAAGTGTTCTCTTTTGTTTAAGTCTTTATTAGAAGATTGGCAGTGCAAAAATTCTTATATTTTTATATCTGAAATATATGAAGTATCTTTGGAAAAATTTAAGGCTTGTTTCTAAGTCTCAGCATACATTTGCAGCTACTGGCTTTTTAAAATTAAAATAATCATTTTCTCCTCCAGGTACCAAGAAAGTAGCTCAAGGGATTGCAGAATCTAAAGACATAGAAAAAAAGATTTATAGATACATTATTTCATTCCTGGATCTTATTTCAGCTGTTATCCAAATAGCTTCATTAATTCAGTCCCAAACCCCTTCCACATCTATAGCAATCCTAAGGGAAATTGAGTTACTAATATAAACTAAGATAACAAATGTTGCTTTTCATCATTGGCTGCATTTTTATAGAAACCTGGAAATGTGTGCTATGAAAACAATGTGAAAAGAGAGAACATTATACAACCAAAATTCATTTGGCCATTATTGCATTACTGTGTATTCTGGTTGGTATTTTAGATGTTATTTCCCCTGTGAAAACTTTCTCACTTGAAGCTGCTGTTCCTCCCGCTCCTGTTGAGAGGGTGTCATCATGGGATCTCCTAAAATTCCTGTGTATATAATGCCCAGCATCTGATGCGTTCTCAGTCAGTCATTATTAAGCTGAACCTGCAAATATTTCATGACAGAGGATGTCATGGTGGTGGGAATTGCCTCATCATTAATGAATGCCATGAAGCTGTGATTTTCAGGGAAAGGAAGGATTTTGAAATATAAATGATTGTGAATGAAATATAAATTTTAAGAAACGTATTTTGAACTCAGGCATCGTAGAGCAAAAGGGAGCATCAAGCTGTTAAGAAGATTATCTAAACAATAAACCTTTCAGCATTGTTATCCTTGTCATTATACCATCTATTTGGTGAGGATCCATATTTTATCAGACACTAGATACTTTTCATGTTATTCTTTAATCCTGTGACAAAAATATTATTTATCTCCATTTTACAGATGGGAAAATTTAAGTTTAGGAAGAAATAAATGTCCTAGTATCACACAGCAAGTGTGTACTAAACCTAGGAGTGAAACTCTTCCTGGTTGCAAAATATAAATTGCATTCAGTATGTATCATACATAGCATGATACAGGTATCATACATAGCTTCCTGTATGAAGGCTTAGTCACCATAGATGTAGCAGTGTCATTGATTTCCTCCTGCTACTATGTAGGTCGGATCCATGTCCCCAGAGAGAGTGCTATTCAAAATATTTATCAACCGGTTGTTCCTGGGCACCACCCAATGTGAATGCATACTGCAGCCAATCAAAATGGACCCTGGCCATATTTTACTGGCATTCTAGCCATTCTGATGCACATTCGTTTAACATCAGACCTGGACCTACTCTGTAAACCTTGAAATGCATACAAAATTACATGTCCATGTGTGCATACATACGGTTGTGACCTGTGAAGAAGTTTGATTTTATTGGGTCATCGCTGAGATTTTTGACCTCTAAAAACAGAAAACTTCTGTTGTGTGATAGATGAAATAAATGGGTTTGACTAAAGAAGATATTTCTATTTAAGACACAGTGTCAAGACAAAAAAGAATTTCTGAGGTGAGAGGCATTTGTGGGCATTTGAAAGGTATTTGTGGGGCAGTGTGGCAGAAGAGAAGTGAAGACAGGCTGCAAAGTGGGAGATTCCTGTGTTTGGGGGCCAGAAAGATCATTCTTCGTTGGGTAGGGGCTGTACAATAAGAAGGAGCCTTGTTTTGGAGAGCTGTTTTGTTCTTTATGATTTTTCCAAAGCTGATTGAGAAGCAGGCTTCATTCTCTGCTCCTCAATTCTAAAGCCTCTGAGACTGTGAGGCTCATTTTTTTCTTCCTTTAATTAGTACATATTATTTCCTATTTTTATATATTTTTAACTTCTATAATCTAGCTGCTTTTTCCTCAGTGTAAACATTCTACAGGCGAAAATTTGTTTCTCAGATGTTGTAAAAATAGTTTTGGACTTAGTATGTATATTTACTCTATAATTTGAGAAGTAGGCCGTTATATATCATTTCAAAAAATATTTATAAAAACATTATAAATAACTTCATGAAGTTCTCTGAATCAGTCCTCACATCAGGAAAAGTATTTTATATTAAAGTGTTAAATATTTGAAAATGAAATTACCATATTTAACTTTATTTTCTTAAATAGAATGCTCCGCCCTCTAATGAAGTGGCATTTTCACACTCTGTTTGGTACATTGAGGAACGTTCCAGATTTTTCTTACTTAGCATCCTTGTTTGCTTACCATTTTCCTTGCGTGCTGACTAAGGAATATATAGCTCTAGAAAAAAAATTACAGTACTTATTCCATGCGTGTTTCTCCTTGCTTCTGGCCCATATTAGTTCTGCTTTATCTGTGTTAGTAGTAGCAAAATGTTAAGTTGATAAAATGCTTCCACAAAGATGACATTTTATGCCAGTTGCAAACATTCATTTATATTTGAATCTTTATTTAATTAAAGCTGTATTCATATTACTTTCTCTAATATTTCCCAGAATTTTTAGATGCCAACAAAATATTATCTATTGTAAATAAAATTAAAGCTCATTTAAAAAACCTTAGATATATTAATGATGATGAAGTACTTAATATAAAGCTACCTGGTAAATGCTGATAAAATCTGATCAGGAATTGTTGCTCTTGAGAGTGTTGGCAGCCTCTGGTTTCACATTCATTAGGATCATAAAACCCTTTGATCAGTCCCTGTATGATGTTATCCTTTAGATGATTCTCAAATGTTAGTTGAGTATACATTTTAAAGCATCCATTTACCATTTAAGTGAATTAGGGCTTGTTAGTCACCTCAGACTGCTAATAACAGAATACCATAAACTCGGTGGCTTAGAAACCACAGCAATTCTTTCTCAAAGTTCTGGAGGCTGGAACTTCAAGATCAAGGCGCCAGCAGATTAGGTGTCTGGTGAGGAGTTTCTCATAGATGGGCACCTTCTTTATGCATCCTCTTAGGTGGAAGAGGCAAGGGAGCTCTCTGGGGCCTCTTTTATAAGGGCCCTAATCCCATCCATGAGGGTTCTCCCCATGTGACCTAATCACTTCCCCAAGGCCCCCACCCTTAATGCTATCACATTAGGGATTAGGTTTCCATATATGAATTTTGGGGAGGTATACATACATTCAGAAAATAACAGGGCCCAAAACAACTTTTCTTACCAGGATACTTGTAGTATAAATGCACTACTGAAAAGATCATGTGGACTTGCTTTCTCTCCTACAGTAAGGTGTGAGATTGTATAGTCGGCTGGTGCTATGGCTTACAGATGCTGTCTACGTTTGGCCTCTTTCCCATCTCTCTCACTTTTTGCCACATACTATGATCTAGATGTTGTTCTTCTACCACAGAAATCCAGTGCTTTGATGCATTATCTGCAGTTCAATATATATAGTATATCCTCAGGCTGTATGACCTCTTAAAAACACAAATATATACAAAACAGGTAAAGGAACACCTTTAGTGGTTTACTATGATGACATTTTACCATCCGCTTCACACTTACATTTACTAATTTGACATCTACATATTTTCTGTTATGTGATAGGCATTGAGTAAGGTACTAGCAATGCTGTTGTGAACAGAAGAGACATGGCTCTTGCCCTCTGGAGGCCCATACCCTAGCACTGAAGACATTCAGTAGTTACTGCAGTAAAGCTGGGGGAAAGAAAACAGAAAGTTCTGGAGGAAATAAGCATAGGGGAGCCCAATGGAGTTTTTTGACTATAAGAAGTCTCACTGAGGATGTGACCTTTCAGTTGAGTAAACATTCTTAGCATTCTTAGGCTGAAGTAGGGGAGTTGTATCATGCAGAAGAAATAGTGTGAAGAGGTGAGAAGGAAAACAGAGCTCTCATAGTGCCATAGCTGGAGTCCTGCAAGTAAAGGGATGAATACCTACTGGATTTTAATTGCTTATAAGTATGCTAGTAAAGATACCTCTTAAGGATTATGGGATCCATAAGGCTCCATAGGGATGGGACAATCAAAGAATTCTCTTAATTTGCCTTTTTATTTAGTCAAATACTTTTAAATTGCAATGTGTTATTCAAAGTAATGGGCAGTTTTTATAATTTCTAGGAAAAGTTTTGAATGCAGATTTTCCCGATGACTCCACAATGCATATTTTATTATAATGTTTCTTTTCTCATTCGGTTCTCTCAGTGTTTTCAGTTTTTTCCAACTCTTTCTGTAGCTATTCTTGGCCATTGATTCCTGGGATGTGAAATTACGGTACAAGGTACTCATTTCTTTCACTACTTCTAGAGAAACATAGCAAAGAAGAGAAATAATGCTATTTCAGTATACCTACTGATTTTGAACCTTTGGGTGTTTAAGTTTCCCTTGATTTGTATTTTTAACTTATCTTTCGCACTCTTTAGCTCCTTTTTGCTAGAGAGCAATGAAAGGTGTCATATTTGGAAAGCCAAGGTTGAGTTGGTAGGCTAGCACCTTTTCGCTAACAGACTTTTCATGTTGTGTCTGGGAGAAAAGTCATTTGGCATTGAGTGTGTTAGGCAGGTAGTCACAGAGGCAGCGTACCTTGCCTTTGCAATTGAGTATGAACATTGTATAATTGATTTTGTTACAAATTTCACCAATATTATCTGACAGTAATTTCAATGTATGTCTTAGAATCCTTCTAGCTTTGAATAAATATCCATTTTATTGGTTTGGAAATCAATAATGTAAAAAGGAAAAGAACTGGGAGCTTATAATTGAGTGTGACACTACATTGGTGCAGATAATATCTGTTCTTGATTTCAGTTATTAAACATGTTATGTCGCAGTATGTACTGCAAGCAATCTACATTTAACTGAATAAATGCAAAGTGTGGTTCAGTGAGAGAATATGGGAAAGTGTAAAATGTAATATGAGGACAATATTAGATAAGGGAATGCTCATACTTCCTAGAAAAAAAAAAAACAGGAAAATGAATTACAGCAGAAGAGGAGACTGTTGGTTGAACAGACACTGGGGCATAGAAGAGAAATATTTCTTGATAGATCCAGAGAAATTCAAGTTTTAACTCAACGTGGACCAAGAGTAGCTGCAAAAGCTCAAGAGAAATAAACATTTGGTAGCTGGTCTGCACGAGGCTTAAATGTGGATTGGAGCCTAGAGGAGAGGAGGGGCTTCTCACAATGAGAAATCTTGCTAAAAATGTGTATTTATTTAGTCTGTCAGTGAGAAAACTTGTGAAAATGTGTGACTTTGCTATTCCACAATGAACCATGGCAACATTGACCACATAATTTGACCTTTTCCTAAATAACGATAAAGTAAGTGAAGTAGGGTTGTGAAATCCATGGAAACCAATTAAGCCAGTTTTCGGCAGTCATGACTGAAGGATAAGTAACAATCCTTGAGGGCTTTAGAAAAACAAATTTCAGTATATTAATGCACCAGCTATTTTATGAGTTCAGAAATGACAAGGTACCACTGGCTAAGCCCTGATGCCACATCCACATGCAGAACTCTGTTTAGAACTGCTTCCCATTGGGAATGAGAATGAGAAGTCTGTGTCTCAGTCTTTGTTTCTGCAGTGATAAGCATCCATATAGCACAGCCATTGTTTCTACCTCTATCTCCCACTGTGCTTTTTCACAGTGTCAAAACGGTAAATAGGCACCCCAAAATATTATTATGTTAATCAAATTTGCATCCATGTGTCATATATGGAGTTGACCTGTTAGACATCATAATCTACAGAAGCCCTGCTTCTGTGGCTGCTAATTTTTAGGTGAAGCTGTTTCTGGCAATTAAACATCATCCATATCTTATAGATCCGACGATTTTCATAGCAGGTAGTATCTCTGACAATTCTCTAACTGTTTTAAATACAGCAATTCATCCTGCAACTGTAATGGAGTCACAAACCTAGACAAGACATGTCTTAGCTGTCAAACAGCCATTTACACCTTCATTCAACACATATTTATTGAGTACCTGCCATGTATCATCTTTAAATGTGAGTTGTGCCTCTGTTTGAAAATTGCCACCAGCTCTACCAGGTTCAATAATTGACTCTTTTATGACTTTGACCATGGTATGTTACCAGAAATAGAAGATGTTTTGCACAGTGACTGCTATTTGTTTGTGTATAAATGACAGGTTGTGAGTCATTGGGTGGGTAGAGACAAGAAAAGAGGTATAGGATCCTTTCCCCAGATTTCCGCAGGGGTAATTGTGCTCTAATCCTTTCTTCTAATCCTCCCTAGAATTCCTGAAACTGAAACAGTGTTTTATTTCTTTCAGCTCAAGTCTTTTGTAGGGAAAAAAAAATATTGTCCCTAATAAAGGAAGATATGATGATAATATTTATATGTTGCAAGCAAATAGAACAAAGTTCTGCGCCAGTGAAGAACTCAAAGGAAAACAAAAGATCGAGAGCAGCGCCTCCTTGAGAATGTAAGGGGGCTGTGTTTCTCCCTCTGAGGTGCGGTGCCGCCCGTGGACTCACATGCAGTTATTCGTGGAGCTCCAGGGCTGGATTCTGAAGCATGTGGAGACAGTCCCTATGGGCTGTATTTAGGGATGTGCTACACGATGTTGGCAGCGTTTTTCCCGTTTCTATGTTTGCTAACTGTTAGTGTCATTCTTATTAAATCAGAACTGAGGACTATGTGTCACATTCCCACAGGACAGCTGGCAGGTTGGAAGGTGGCATTTGAGAGAATTCCTCACTTTCTATAATAATCGTACTTGATGCCGGCAGAGCTTCCTGTGCAAGCATTTGGCACCACTGACCCTCGCTTCCTCTCTAGGCTCCCCCTTTCTGAGACTTCCCTGACTTCTTTGACACTTGACTGAGGGATTTCGTTCCTTCTTAGTCATTCTTCCATGACTAACCCTGATTCATTGCTCTGGCTGACTTGCCATGCTCCTCAGCACCCTAACCGTGGATGGTCCCGAATGTTACTTCTTGGCCTCTGTCTTTTCCTTCTTGAAACTCTCCTATCTAGTTGTCTCATACTCCCTCAGAGTGAAATAGACTTATCTGCAGATTCTCCTCACCTCTTTATTTTTAATCCTGTGGCACTTTCTTGGATGTTAGACGGTTCTCACTTGCTTGTGATAAGTGTTCATCTTTATGCTCCCCAGACACCTCGAATTCAATGTCTCCCAGCCACACCCACAATCTCAACGTTCATGCTCCATTCACCCAGCCACAGAGCTTGCGGTTATGTTTGATTGTCTCCCTTTTCAATTGCATTTCAGATCAGATTCCCTGCTTAATGGGCTTTTCTTGCTTAATGTCTGCTGTTATTCATCCCTGGCTTAGGCTCTTTACAACTTTGTACTTAATGTAGGGTATTGAACCCCCAACCTCACTGATTAAAACCCTGCTCTGTCCCTTTCCCAGCGAGGGAAAGACAGATCCCACTGGGTTTTTGTAGAGGAAATTTTAAGTAGAGAATTCATTGCACAGAGTTAGGAAACTGAAAAGCAAAAATGAAATATTAAGGGAATTGAGAGATGGTAACAGCAAGAAGCTCCCACCAGCCCTGGTGTTAGTGAAAGAAGGTGGAAGAAAGTAGGTTTATCAGAACCTGAAAGCTCACAGATGGAACTTTTCTCGGAGCTGGGGTTTGGATCATCAAAATGACATGATGAGGCTAGTTCTTCTTGCTTAAAACAAACTAGAGGCTGGAAACAACAGCTGGTGCTTGGACAAAGTGCTGCTTCTGGGAGAAGCAATTGTTGCTTGGGTGGTGCGCTGCTGCCAGAATGATACTTACAGGGCAGTCAAGTCAACGGGAAGAAGGAAGTCCCTTCTTCCTTTGTCTTGTTTTCCAGTCTCCCTCTAGTGCCTCCTCTTGGTATAGGCTAACAAGAAACTAGCTGTTAAGAGTTTTGAGTAATTTAATGTCAAATCCCAACCAAAACATTAGAGAATGGAATACAATGGTAAGTTTTGATGTTAGAAACAATATTTATGTAATTCATATCGACCAACCCTTTGGCCACACTGAGCATGTCTTTTGAGAACGTATACTGTTTTGCACATACTCGAACTTCCTTTTCATAACAGTAAATACTCCATGGGTATAACTAGTAAAAACATAACTATTCATTCAAAGAGACTCTCTTGGCCTCTCCTAAACAATGGAAGATACGATTTCCAACCATCGTACTATCCATGTCTAAAAGATATTAATTTATCTTGTAGTTTCTTCTTAATTTCAACAGAATCTTATAACCTAAAGAATAACTTAAATGATAAAGTTAACCACAAATTTACAAACATATAACTAACTAGTGGCAGTAAAGAAGAAGTGAAATATTAGTTACTATATACATACATGTATTTACACTGTATTCATATGACTGATACGTTTATATTTGTTTATAACATGTTTTCTATGGTTCATCTTCTACTACCTTTTCGCTCAACTGTAATCTGTTTGGAGGTTGCCTTTTTTTTTTTCCATTGTGTAATGTGACCCAAATCTTCATTCCTGAAAGCTCTAAATACCCAACAGTTTAATCTTTATTGGTTGCCATAGTTTTCATTAACTTGTACTTTTGGACATGGAAATACCATGAGGTGCCACAAGAATTCCCCTGTACATGAGATCCATTTCTCTCGCTCACTATTGTGTAGTAGCAATTCAGTTTTCCCCCTAGAAATTATGACCAGTATCCCAGGCAACATAGTATCCCTCTTTTTTTCTTGTTACTTCAGTGTTTAAGGAACTGCAAATGGGCAGGTGCCAGTCTCAACTTTTTTTTTTGAACTATTTTTGTTTCTCCTGGTGGAAACCTTGCCCTCTTGGGTACAAAGACATTTAATCGAGCAGAGCCCAGAGTTGAGAAGACAGGAATGAAACATTCTGTGCTGGGTTATTAGATGTAGTCGTGAAAGTGGCCACTCCCACATCATCCACTTGATTCTGCAGGTGTGTTTTCTGGCAGTGAGAGAAGCAGCACCGTATATTGGTTGCTGGATCAGAGCATACATAAGAGTTCAAATATATATCAGAGATAGATCGATCGATAGATCAATAGATAGATAGATCGATAGATCAGATTGAGCCCCAGGCTATCCAAATGTTGTCACCTAGTGACACCACCACTAAGGCTTTTCTAGGTCAATCAACAGTCCATCAGCCCAGCTGCTTCTGGAAGACTTGGTAATAGGAGAAAAGCCAATGGACATGACCCCATTGCCATACTTCTTTTGCAGCACAATGAGTTCGTTGTTCTGAAGCATGTGTGTGAGCACCATATTGTGACTAGGACATTCTATAAACCTGTGGACAATGATTTTTCTAGAGACGAGGCAGACAGGAGCAGTGAATCCATACCCAAAATAAATGGCTTCCAGCGAGGACCCTTTGCTGCCTCCTGCATAATGTAAGGGTCCAAAGTAGCCAACCCACTCCTAAGGGACCCGTTCTGGGAGAATTGTGCCCTGTTCCATGCTGAGCACTCATTTCTGCTGCAGGAGATGAGCACCCAGGAGTGTTGGTAGCAGATCAGCCTCGGCGAGAGGAGGTTGCATGCTGTCTGGTAAATAGGAGAGGCTGAGGCAAGAGGCTCTGTGACATTCACATAGCAAGTCGTCTTGTTGGCCTGGTGACTGACAGCCTCCTCTGCAGTGAACCCCCTTTAGTGAGCATTTCTATGGAGTGCCGATATCTTTACACTCAAGATTCAGTTTTGAGGATTCAGTAAGAGCAATTTCTTTTCAGCCTTCTAATCCCATTCTTTCCAAGCCCCTTACATTCCAACCAGACCCTTAATGATCACCAAATAATCACTGTTTCCTATACTTCTGTCTCAATCTTGACCAAGTAAATAACCACATGCTGCATCAACCAATGTTTTAGTGACAGAATATTGTACTACCTCATCTGTAAATAAGGCCTGAGGTTTTGTATTCCATGGCATTTGGTCAAAACTCTCTGTCCTAGGAGTCCACAGGTATGAACTGAGCCAGCAGAGATGCAGCAGGTCAGCTGTCATCCCCTTCTTCATGGCCATCCCACATGGTCTCTTTATGTTCATAGAATTAGGTGTTTAGTCTGTATCAGGACCCAGCAGCTATCCATAACAGAACCGCTGTTTGTCATAGACATTGACATATAATTATATCTGTTGGATCATAAGGCCCTTGTCATAAGGCAAAGCAGCTTACCCTGCTATCTGAATCAGCCGCAGTCCTCTCTTGCTCAAGACTCCAATCAAAACTGGTAGTCTTACACATTTCTTGATAAATGGGTGAAAGCAGTACAAGTGACATATAAGCCCAAAGAGGCCCATCAAGTACTATCCTTCTTTTTTAGTGGTAAGCACATTGCAAGTTCCAGAAACTTGCCTTTTAACTTGGTGGGTATATTCTCACATGCTCAGAACCAACCATTCAACCCCAAGAACTTCACTAAAATTATGGTCCCTAAATTTTCATGGGCTTTATTTTCCACCAGTTGGCGTATATCTTATTCAGACATTTAAGGTATTTGCTATTTTCTGTTTATCTGATCTGTGTGGTACATATTGTCAGTATGGTTAGTTTGAGGTAAACATGATTGACATTTCTGCAAATGTAGTCAGGACAAAGAGCAGGCAAGTTGACATCACCCAGAGAAAAGGGAAGGTGCTATGTGGACCCAACCAAGCAAAAGCAAATGGCTTTTGGTGGTCCTTGAAAGTTGCTATAAATTAATTTGCCTGATCAAAAGGTGTAAACTGCCAGATGCCAGGAGCTGTGTTTATTTGTTCCCGTGAAAATATCGTATCTGGAAGAGCAGCTGCAATTGAAATCACAAGCTAAATAAATTTATGGTAATTCACAATTATTCTCTATGTCCAACTAGTTTGTGCATGGGCCAAACGGGTGAGTTAAATGAGTATGGAGTAAGTAGATGAGACTTGTCATTTTAAAATCTTTGACAGAAATATTAATCGTAGCCCTTCCGCCAGCAATATTAACATCCTGTGGCAGGAAGGTGATACCTTAGAGGCCTCGTGGCTCTGGTTTAGTATCGCTCACACCAAGGGGGAGAGAGACATGCAGGAATTCTGCCAGGTGCTGAAAATGTCTATTGCAATTACATATTCAGAAAGTAGAAAAATAACCAAGTGATGCATTTCTGAATCTTCTGGAATCTCTGTGAAACAGACATGGGCCTCATCCATTTATCACCTTATCACCACAAGCCTCCACTTGAGTGACCAAAATGGAGTTTTAGTTACCATGAACTGGTTGCAGTTCAGAGCCGATAATCCTGAGCAGAAATGTGTTTTTCCCTTACTCCAGCTCACAGTTGTCCTATTAGGTAAAAGTCCTTGCAGTACTTACCAATGATGATAGAAATGATGATGACAAGGACTATGGGGTTCAATGTGTAGAAGTTTAGTGACAGAAAATCATAAACTCAGGATCAACACTGTGGGAGGATGAAGCAGGTGAACTGCTTGAGCCCAGGAGTTCCATAACAGCCTCGGCAACAGGGTGAAACCTTGTCTCTGCAAAAAAAAATAAAAATTAGCTGACTGTGGTAGTGTGTGCTTGTGGTCCCAGTTACTTGCTGATGTGGGAGCATCACTGGAGCCTGAGAAGTTGAGCCTGCAGTGAGCCATAGTCTCGCCACTGCACTCCAGTCTGGGTGACAGAGGAAGACCCTGACTGAAATAGCAACAAGAACAACAACAACAAAACAGAGAACTTCTATTTTGGCCTGAAAAACTAAAAAGATAATAATAACTTTCTCCCCTCTTAGTCATAGGGCTGACTTGCAGAAAATAAGATCCAAAATGTTACAGAATTACAATTAAGTTCAAGAACCTTCAAGCAGCCCTGTGTGTGAAAGTTAGAGGAGTGATTGGCAAGACATTGGACCCTGAGACTGGAGTGGATCATCTAAATAGATTCAGACAAAGCTGATTTTGAATTTCCAAATCTCTCTGATTCTCCCCTCCCAGAGAAAGCAGCCCCTCTCCCTTCCTTCAAGCCTTCTTGCCTAAAGACCTGCTTGCTACTGTCTCCTTAGAGGGGCAAGAAAAACTGTTCTTGGAAATGGCAAAAGAAGCCAGAGGTGGGAAACCACAGTTGCTTGTGGGACAGTGTGCCACTGCTGCAGAACTTGTTTTCATGTGATTTTGCTGACACAGACAGCAAGCAGACAGGAATAGGGATGTTTCCTTGCCTCTTCTCCTGCATTGTGAATTCCTGCCTCCTGTTGACAGGAGCTCACCAAATCCAGCTGGCAACAAATTTTGGGAAAAGTAGTTGGCATAGTTGTGTCTACAGCATCCAGAGCAGAGTGTTGAAGAGTTTGGAGGTGAGAGAAAATGTCGGAATACCTGACAGCCCTGCACAGCCTTCAAGGCAAAACACAGGTTGGCAGCTTATTCACAGTACTTTCCCTGATCATCCCGAGGTCCCTTGATTTAAAGCCCTGTAGACTTTGTGCCAATTGTAGGATTACCGAGCACTTCCTGTAGTGCTCTGGAATAAAGTCTGTCATGTTTTCTCATAACTAATAAGGTATCTTCAGTTCCTTTCTAAGAAGAAGTGTGCTTTTTCTTTGGGTCTACCAGCATCCACAGCAACTTGTTAAAGGAAATCTTTGAAGGTATCTATTCTGAAGTAGAAATCCACCCTCACTTACTACTATAATATCTATCTGGTTAGTTCACTTCCCTGTGCTTATTCCATAACCAATAGGCATACCTCATTTCAACCAGCCATTTTGAACATGTATGCTGTTGGTCACAAATGCAATGGGATGACCTGCGGATGTGGCCAGATGAGTTATTATCATAATTAGAAAAGCAAGTCTGTGTGTCCTCCAGACAGGCTGCACGACAAGGAAGACATCATCATCTTTGTGTTCAAAGGCCAGGGCACCTCCACACCCATGTTGCTAATGTCCAGTGTTGCTTATAGGAGTTCCGAGTTATTCAGAATCGTAAGCTTTTTCACTTTTTTGCAATGCACTGGTTGCCTTGTAAGTGAAAGCAAATATTAAATACTCTTTTGGTTGTGGCTGGTTATTTGGCTGTAAAAGAGTACATGTTAATGTTGCTGATTTTATTAACTCGTCATTGGGCATTTCAGGGTTAGAACTCCAGGCCCTTTGCTTGGCATTGCCTGAGCAGCCACAGCTTCATGTATACCTGCCATGTGTCTGTAAAAATGAAGTAAATGCATTCATGTATAGTATTGAAAATTATGGGAAGCATTTAATTTTTAAAATGTAGTATGCTCTAAGCTGAAATGTTTACTTCTTTTTAGTGTCACCTTACTCTTTTTTTTTTTTTTTTTGAGATGGTGTCTCACTTTGCGGCGCAGGCTGGAGTGCAGTGGCGTCATCTTGGCTCACTGCAAGTTCTGCCTCCCAGGTTCACACCAATATCCTGCCTCAGCCTACTGAGTAGCTGGGACTACAAGCACCGGCCACCATGCTTGGCTAATTTTGTTTGTTTGTTTGTTTGTATTTTTAGTGGAGACAGGGTTTCACCATGTTAGCCAGGATGGTCTTGATCTCCTGACCTCATGATCCACCCTCCTCAGCCTCCCAAAGTGCTGGGATTACAGGCGTGAGCCACCGCGCCCGGCCTGACCATACTCATTTTTAGAATTTGAAATGTAAATGAAAATGTTTCACTCTTGTCACCCAGGCTGGAGTGCAATGGTGTGATCTTGGCTCACTGCAAACTCTGCCTCCCAGGTTCAAGCAATTCTCCTGCCCCAGCCTCCCAAGTAGCTGTGATTACAGGTGTGCGCCACCACGCCTGGCTAACTTTGTACTTTTAATAGAGACAGGGTTTCCCCATGTTGGCCAGGCTGCTCATGAATTCCTGACCTCAAGTGATCCACCCACCTCAGCCTCCCAAAGTGCTGGGATTACATGCATGAGCCACCGCATTGGCCTGAAAATGTTTACTTTAGAATATTTGATTTTCATCAGTTGCATTCACTCAGATGTTTCTCTCCGCACATAGAGGTAAAAGGCTTGTCCTCAAACCTGGCTCCTGAAAGAATGGAGCCTGCAACCTGTGTTGGGATTCTGTCTTGAGGCCATTGTTCATGCAGAACTGCATTAGTGTGAATGAATCAAGCTGCAGTGGAGAAGGAAATCAGCAGGTTCTGACACAATCTCAAGAGCTGGTCGGAGCATAGGAGGTACCGAGCAGCCTTTACGGGGACGTGGTCTGTACCTTCATCCCGACTTTCCCCACCTGCCGAGGGAGACTTGGCTTGGAAATGCATAGATCTTTCTCGCAGTCTCATTCAATTTCACTTTTACTCTAGTTCACATGGCCGGGGTGCAGGGAAAGGGCCACAGTGTGGGGTCTGTGATTAAGCCTCCCCAAGGCTTAGGCCCTTAGGCAAAGCCTACGCCTAGTAGACTGCAAGCATATGTCAGACTGCCTGGGTATCTCATCCTAAACATGACTCCTACTTGGTATCACATACCTTTCTCTAGAATTGTCTGATGCAAAACCATTTACGTGCCAGCACAACGAGATTTAAAATCATTCTTCATTATCTATTTTAAGCCCCACCTTCTCTCCCTTCCCACTTTTAGAAGCTTTTTCTTTCCCTGCTTTGTGTTTATGATTTAAAGTAGTTTTTATATCATCATGAATTACAGCTGCTTTCCCACAGTGATTTACATTTTTATGTGTTACTCAGAAACCATCCTGGACAGTTTGATAAAACATACTTCATTGAGCTGAAACTCTGCCTTCTGTCCTGTTGTCTTATGAACTTTGGAATGGGTGCTGTCATTCAGTTAAAAATCCTTCAGTTCCTCTGCAATATAAGCAGACTAAAACACACATCCTTTATTTGTTATTATTTGATCTTTGCAGTCTGGTGCAAAGTATTCCTTTCCAACATTTGCCCACATTTCAACTCCATCACTCAACTCAAAACTCCCCTATGTTCTCCACCCCTCTAAATTCCTTTAATGCCTGTGCATATCTCTGCAATTTCACTTACTCTAGTGTATTGCTGTTCTGTATTTCCTATTCTCTGCCTGTCTAGACTGTGAGCAGCTGACATAGAGCTATTTGTTTTATCTCTGAACCTGCTGTGACTTATGGTAGTGACAGGCACACAGTACACGCTCAGTCTAAATGTGCAGTGTGAATGTATACAGGATCTAATGAACACATGTGCTCTCGTCCCTTAAGACACAGTAAATGATTATCAGATTGGATTGCAGCCTATTGAAAAGGGCATGACAAAAACCCCGTGAGGCCAGGGCTCAGCCATCTTCTTTTTCTTACACACCTCTTTATGATATATCTTCCCTTTCCTAGAGAACTGTTTCATGCCAGAATCATAATGCAGAAATTGATCAGCAATTGAAACCCAAATCTGCCACTAAGCCAGTGAGATTTGGGGCACTCAAGTAGGAATTGTTTGCATGTTGTGATCAATGGATCGCTTGTTGACTTTTCTGTGGATTCAATTAAATAAGTCACATTGTACAAGATCCTCATGTGGCCTGCAGTTTATTAATCAAATTAGACACCTTGCAATGGATTTTAAAAGCTTGTTAAATCAAGTAAATTGAAATATTTGGTGATTATTCTTAATGATTGTATATCTATACCCCCTGCTCAAGGGTAATGTGTCAGCCCATGAAGTTTGCTGAAGGGTAAATTTGATCTACAAATAAGGAGGGATTCTTATTTTTCTGAATTCCTATCTCTGTATTTTAAAGTATGAAGAGTGGGCAGTGGCCCTGTAAATTGTGAGGTAGCTTTTTATAGACACGGGAAGTAAAACATCTCTGAATTCCCAGTGGAAAAAAGAAGCTGTGGAGAGTGTATTTTAAACTCTAAAATAAATGGATAACTCAGATAAATCCTCTTAGCTAGTGCTATTGATGTATGCAGCACCAAACGATATTTGGCCCTAGCAAGATTAATCTACTACCAGTTACAGCTGGGAAGTAGTGGGTCTACTTCAGATGCCCACTTTTATCTAGCTCCGGAAGCCATCTTGACCCATATGGGCTCCTGCCAGCTGGTTTTTTCATGGATTTATATGATCCTCTGAATACTCAAGGCCCCTGATTTGGACAGAGTTCATGACAAACACCCCTTGCTTTCCTTCTCTCAAAGTCATCTCTCAGATAACACTTGGGAAATATTTTAAAATCTCATTTGACTTTTTAATAACAACTACGCTGTCCTGGGGTAACTACCAGTCCTGGGATAATTAAGAGTCCAATATTTTAAGCAAAAGGAGTATTTGATTTTCAGACATAAATGAAAGATCGGGAGTGAAAATTGTGTACATATATACATATACATAAGCATAACTCTTGCAAATCCTATAACACGTGTACTACACACCCCTCTTCCTTCATTGACCACAGTGCTTATTTCCAACAGGTGGAGGGTAATTTAACTGATGTGAAACACTTAAGAAGATTCTCTGTTCATGTCTGGTTTAATAGCATAAATTCTGATAAATGGCATCCTGGATCATAATGTTGACTCTATGGGAAAGGAGACATTACCTTCTAATGAAAAATCTGCCATGAATGAATCATTCATAATTTGTTGAATAATCATTTACACTTGGATGCATTTTACAGTGTGCAGCAGAATGTAATCATGCTTGATGACCTTTTTCTTTTAGATCGGGTCTTTCTAAGTGTAGCCTCTGCTCAGCAAAGACATGATATTTCATACGGCTTAACCCATAGAAATGGTCAGTTACATAAGGCACAGCTTCATCTCATCCTTTTATAGGATGATGTCAGATCATTTGTCCAAAATTTCTGTAGGATTTGTGTCACATGAACTTTAAGCCTGGTTTCCTGAAAGCCTGCTTCCATTTTGATGAAAATGAAAGTGTTACCTTGATTTTAAATGATGACATCGGTGAATCAGTTCTCTGAGAGGCAGATATATGCAGGACATCACGGTGTGTTTTCTTTTCTCTAAGACAGGCTCTTCCTCAGTTCTGCAGGGTGGAGTGCAGTGGCGCGACCATGGCTCACGGCGGCCTTGACCTCCCCACCTCAGCCTCCCGAGTGACTGGCACCACAGGTGTGCACTATGATACTCAGATTTTTTTTTTTAATTTTGTAAAGATGGGGGTCTCACTATGTTTCTGAGGCTGGTCTTGAACTCTGGGGTTCAAGTGATCCTCCTGTCTTAGCTCAAGTGATCCTCCTGTCTTAGCCTTCCAAAGTGCTGGGATTATACACACGAGCCACTGTGTTTGGCCTAGGACATTATCTAAAGTGTGATGGAAGACCTAATTACTATCCTCAAAGTGCTTACAATTCAGGCTGGGGAGCGCATATCCAAAGCAAGCTTTATGTTTCTGTGATGACAAGCACTTCTAGAAGACACTGTGATGGGCCAAATAAGGCAAAAAAAAAAAACTTCATTTTTTTTTTTTGTGACTTTTTGTGTTATTTTATCTTTTTTAATATGTGGTATTTTAATGAGAATCTTCAAAATGGTATGAGAAACTTAGGTATTCTGTGTTAAAAAAAAAGTCCTAGTAATTGTATAGACACAAATACCTATAAAATATTATCCGTTTCATAGCAAATCCTTTCAAAAAAAATTTAGACTGGGACATCCTTTTCCACATGAAGAGGTCTGGTCTTTAAGAATGTTACCACAATGTTTAGCATGAAGTTGGATTTGTAAATGGATTTTGAATGTCAAGTGTTGTTTGAAGAATGCAAATATCATTCGCGTTTTCACATCCCTCTTCAAATTTTCCAGTGTGGAAATGTGCTCTCTGTATTAGCCCAGTATGTTTGTAGATAAGTCTTGAGAGTGTTGAATGGAGATAAACAATTTGGCTTAAAAATCAGAAAATTGGTTTAGATGCATAGGTCTTTCTGGTCATGTCTTGGCTACTGATATTCTGGATGACTTCAATGGCTCATTTTGATTCTCTGTATCTGGAACACAGTTTCTGCTTTCAGCGACATTGGAAAGAACTTTGGATTCAACAATTAGTGGTAGAATTCTGTTGAGTTATGGAAGCAAGACTGGGAGGCCCCAGGGCAACAAATCCAAGGTGGAAAATCCAGCTACTCAGAGGCTTGGCATACTGAAAAATGATTTAATTCAATCATCAGAAACTTCCTCTTGTTTAGTTTCTCTCTCTCTCCAGGAAAATTTTTCTCCACCTTTTTTTTTTCTTTTTAATTGCGAGACTATAGAAAACTTGAAAGCCTAGTACAGTACCACAGTCATTTACTCTATGCACTATTTCTTTATATTTTGACCCACTTACCTTCCTTGTCACACACAAATACCCGTGCTACACACACCCTACACTCACATGAAACGTGATACATGTGTGTATATATGTGAGTGTGCACATCCGTGTGTGTGTGTGTTGGTGGATTTGTTTGAAAATTGTAGCATGCATCTCTTAAGTGAAAAGTCATCCTGCCCCATCACCATGCTTGTACATTGACTCAGTGATATTATTTCATGGGCAGCCCTTGTGCACATCTTCCCATCCATCTCCGAATGTCTTCTGTGGACATCTATTTTTCTTCTCCCAGTTAAGGCGAAGCTCACACGTTGCATTTGGCGGTCTGGTCATGTCAGCCACAACTTTCTGCCACTTTTTGTCTGTCCCTTCTCTGATATATTTAAAGATGTCAGGCCAGTCCTGTTTTGGGATGTCCCACAATCTGGATTTGTCCTGCTGTTTTCTTCATGGTATGTCCAGGTGAAGCGTGTGTGGCAAGACCGTTTCCTAGAGGGTGTGTACTTTACATTACATCCCATCAGCAGCACAGAACACCAGCTCATCTGGTGGCATTTGTGATCCCCACTAGCTTCCGATCTGATGAAGTCTCTCCCTTGTGAGTTTCATACTGGCGGTGACGTCGCCCCTGTTTCAAGGATGCCTTTTTCTTAGGTAATTAGTAAATAAGATGTGGGGAACTGCTTTCAGACCATGTCAAGATCCTATTCTTCAATAGTCTCTTTAAGGATTTGTCTATATTTCTGCCCAAATAAATAATTGTATTTGTGATTTCCAAAAACAGAAAGATTTATAATTATATTTTTTGTTTACATTTACCATTTAGCATTCTTCTTTAAAGAAGAGTTTGAGCAAAACGAACCCTTTTAAATCAGCTCCTACATAGTTTTGATATGTCTACACTGGTCTTTGAGTCCTTGCTTTTTGGCACAGAAGTTCCAGGTTCATCTTCTATTTACCAAACCCTAGAATCTGGCTGTTAGGTGTAGACATAATTGTTACTACCGATGTCTTTGCTTCTAGACCATTTTACTGTATGGTAGAGTATGTGTGTGTGTGTATGTGCATTAATGAGTTCATTCATATAACTTCAATAATACCATAGAATTTTCTATTGCCTTTCCCCATTCAGTATTCGTATCTACCTTTTCCCATAGTGAGAACCCACATTACCATAAACATCAATATATCAATTTATTTATTTTATCCTATAGTACACACACACAGTACATTCAAAAGAATTTTGAAATTGATTAAGACTCAAACTGTTGCAAACAACAAACTTATGAACAGAATTCAACACAGTGTTCAGTAAAACACAGGATTTATGTTAATATTTCTAGACAGTGTTTGCTAAATGATTCATGGTATGTAATTGGCATATGATGTTAATTGAATTTGACAAGTGAAACAATGCCTAATTTAAGCTTGGGGATATTGTATATGCTTCAGATCCTGAATAATGTGCAATATACACCTACAACAACGGTACCAGGAAACAGTTTGACTCATAAACAGCTGAGAATGTGGTAAATAAAATAAAAAGCAATTTTTTGTGTAAGTGCTCATTGGATGTTGGAAAGTGTTTAAGGGATAGCATCTGTAGAGAGGAAGAGCTTGGCCAAGACAGCTCCTGTATTAATATATCAGACTATAAATAACAGAGGAGTGCACACTTTAACTCCTAACTTCTCACTAAGAACTGGTGAAAACTGCAAACACATAAACAGATGCCCTATTCCTGCCCAGCTCATGGAGTCAACTCTGTTTGCTCATCTGTAGCTCTCCTTCCCTTGTCCGGGATCTGAGGAGCCATAGCCGGTCCCTGTATCATCCCTACCCCTCGTTGTCCTTGCCAGAGTTGCCTTGCGTCCTCACTCATTGTTACTTGTATTACGTCCTGAATTTCTGCATATACAGTGTTTCATCATTGACTATGACTAAGTCAGTTATATTTTCCAGTGAATTTTATAGGGGATCGACTTCCTGAATACAGCTTTTATCTTTCTTTGTGTATTCTTACAACCTTGCAACTTTCTTTGTCTCACTAATGTAGGAGGTGGAGGTCGACTCTGGAGGCAGGGCTCAGGCAGTGGACCAAATTGAGGACTAGCTAAAAGAGGGCTGGGCTGGAAGCAGCTTTCCATATGACACACCCACCTGGGTGTCATGTCAGTTTCCCGTTGCCATGGCAATACCTGGACGTGACTGCCCCTTTTCATGGCAACAACCTGGTGACCTTTTTCTAGAAATTTCTGCATAATCCACCCCCTGAAATTAAAAGTGGGTATAAATATGGCTTCAGTGCTGTCTCTGAGCTGCTGCCCTGGCACACTGCCTACGGGGTAGCGCTGCTGTTGCTGTACACGGCCACTTCAATAAACATTGCTTTTGAACACCACTTACTCGCCCTTCAGTTCCTTCCTGGGCAAAGTCAAGAACCCTCCTCAGCTAAGCCCCAGTTGTGGGGCTTACCTGTCCTGTGTCACTGCTACTACAGTTAGTAAGTTTGTTCCTGCGATGGTGATTAAATCTATCTAGTCCTACCCAGGACCATCTTGTGAAGACTGACTTCTCAACGGTGAATGCAGGAAAATCTCCGTCCTTCAGAAATAGGTCCTCTGTTCGCCGTTCTTTGTCACTGCACTCGGCATCTTTACTGGCTGCTGGGCCTATGTTTAACCCCTGTCACACCAACAATGTAATGACCTTTTTAATATTACATACGTGGTAGTTAGAGAACTTTAGAATTCAGTCTAATTATCTATTTTAAATACTCTGCAACTTGAGTTCCTGCTATATTTCAGCTTTTGTTGTTGTTTTCACAGTAGTTGGTAGGAAACACTGACATTTCATACAGTGTGCGATTTGCTAAGGAAAGGGTTTTTGAAAATTAGTTCAGACGAAATATGCATGATTATAGTAAATGCACACAGGATCTGGATGTAATGTGTGCATTTAGTGAAGTGAGCTGATTCCTAGTGCATTTAGTGAGGCTAGGTCACAGAAAGAAGCAGTTCTCCCATACGGAAGCTCCCAGAGGAATGGATTCAAAGGGCTGAGAAGGGCTGTGTCTTCTGGATTAAAGGCTTGCTTGTCTTTCTCTTTTGGCTTGGCATTGACATGTGGAACCTTTTGCACAGATTCCCAACATTAAGCATGACGGCAAATCCTCCCCGGTGAAGCCAGAGTGTGGGACGTTTGAAAACCAGGTTCATGTTTGGAACAAACTGAACATAGGTGTTCCCAAGCAAAGGCATTTGAAATATCCTTTCTTTTTTTTTGAGACGGAGTCTGGCTCTGTCGCCCAGACTGGAGTGCAGTGATGCAATCTTGGCTCACTGCAAGCTCCGCCTCCCGGATTCACCCCCATTCTCATGCCTCAGCCTCCTGAGTAGCTGGGACTACAGGCTCCTGCCACCACACCCGGCTAATTTTTTTGTAATTTTAGTAGAGATGGGGTTTCACCGTGTTAGCCAGGATGGTCTCAATCTCCTGACCTCGTGATCCGCCTGCCGCGGCCTTGCATCCATATGTAATAAGTAATATATTAAAGAAGTGCATAATATATATAAATATACATAATATGTACTTCCTTTCTTCTTCCCTTTCTTCATTCCTTCCTTCTTTCCTTTGCAAATGAATTTTGGGTTTGGAACTTAGATTCTATGTGGTTTTCATTTAGAGAAAAAGTCAAAGACTGATGTCTTTTTTTGACAAACTTGGGAGTAAGAAATGGGAAATGTTTATGGAAAAGCTGGACAGAATCTTTAGGATCTGGGGTTTGCCTGCCCTGGTACACCCATCTTTGTGATTTTCCTGATAACTTCACACACAGCTATGCCTGACACCTGGCTCACAGCAACAGGAAAAGAGAAAAATGAACAGGGTTGTTGAGGAGACACCTTAGCGATTTACCAGTAACAACAGCTGGGGTTAATAAAGGTGTGTACCATTAGCTGGGCATGGTGGTGGGTACCTGTAATCCCAGCTACTCAGGAGGCTGAAGCAGGATAATCACTTGAACCCATGAGGCGGAGGTTGCAGTGAGCCAAGATTGCGCCACTGCACTCCAGCCTGGGTGACAGACTAAGACTCTGTCTCAAAAAGAAAAAATAAAATAAATAAATAAATAAATAAAGGCGTGTACATCTCCTGGTCAGCGTTATAAAGTTACTGACTGGGCTGTGCTTTAATCTCCAAAATGACAAACTCTTCTGTTTTCTCTCATTTAAAAGATTAGTTATTTGCTTTATAAATTAACTGCTACGTGGTACAAGTTTTTATTCATTTAGTTATTTTGAGATGGAGTCTTGCTCTGTTGCTCAGGCTGGAGTACAGAGGTGCAATCTTGGCTCACTGCAACCTCTGCCTCCCACGTTCAAGCGATTCTCCTGCCTCAGCCTCCCGAGTAGCTGGGATTACAGGCGCCCGCCACCACGCCCGGCTAATTTTTGTATTTTTAGTAGAGACAGGCTTTCACCATGTTGTCCAGGATGGTCTCGAACTCCTGACCTCAAGTGATCCGCCCCCTTTGTCCTCCCAAAGTGCCAGGATTACAGGCCTGAGCCACTGAGCCCGGCCCTCAACCTTTTATTTTTAAGCAAGGAATCTCGGTACTCACTCAAGAGTTGCACCTGATGGGGGTTGTGAGAAACTGTTTAAATGAAAACTGTTCCCATTTTTTTCTTCTAAACCTATGCTCACCTCTGAGTGAGACTCTTGGAGCGTGGGGAATATGGATAGGTTGAGTGGCACCAAGCTCCTCGTGGGTATTGAAAGAGCAAATGCACGGGTAGCCTGAAGCTTTTGAACTGAGAAATTTCCCTACTCATAAGAATTCTGGAAAGTGAACAGTCAAGGCTGGACAGCAAGACCAAGCCCCTCACATTGCCTTTTTGCCCTTCTGGGCTAGTCAGTCAAGACTGGAGTGCAGACACCGTAACACCTGTGTCCAGAGTAACACAGGAAATGACTCTAGTTCAGTCCCCAGCACAAGGTCAGACATATGCCAGGGAAGGTGTTGGTTAGAGGCATGGAGCTCTATTTAGAATGTGAATGGTTTTCCTTTCCGTGAACGTGTTAAAGTTGTTCTGTGCTGCCACAATATTGCCTTGTGCAAATCTTCTACTGATTTGTGCAGAGTCCCAGAGGAAATGACGATAGAATGCTGCACTCCTCCTAAGTAAAATGAAGAAGTACATAAGAGAAACAGATTATTCAAAATGCTTTTAAAAATAAATATTCATAAAGTTGAAATGTTTAGGTGATTTCAACTGCTTGGTTGTATTACCATTTAAAATATCTTTAATTGTGGATATAATACATGCTTTCCTGTTTTCTTCATAAAACAAAAGAATTCACTCTCTCACTCCCTCAGTTCTGTTCCCCAGAGTCAGCCACTTGTACACGTTTCTCCACTTAGTTCTTTTGGGGATTATCATCATTGTGGAGCTATGCATTGATTTACCAACATTAAAAGATGCACATTCACCCCCCACCTCGAAAACCTAATAATTCGGCATTCTCTGCCTCTCCCAGCCTGTTTCCATTGTTAGTTAATTTATCCATCCTCTACCCATACTTCCAGGAGCTGTAATCATCAAGTGCATTGTTACTTTGAACGAAGTACTTTAACTTCGATGTATTCAACCGACTTTGATGGAACTTATCAACCAATCATTTTCTATCCACATTTTTCACAACTCTTTTCTCTCCTCCTAAATTCTGTCAGATGTGTAGTATAGTTACATTGACAAGGTTTATAAGATTGTATTATGTGGCTGGCAAGTATTCTGATTATTAGATCCATGAGAAAGAAATTATATTTGAAAGTCTGTACTACTCATTAATAATGTTCCAAACCTCAGAGTTTATAGGAGATATCAGTTACTAAAAAATCTTACCATATTTTAGTTTGTTTCATATTTGGTTCAAATGTATGCTCTACTTTTCTCAGAGAAATTGATTTTTATTTTTATTATTGTTGGAAAAACATATGCCTTTATGTTATAGTTAAGAATATCTGGGCCGGGTGTGGTGGCTAATGCCTGTAATCCCAGCACTTTGGGAGGCCAAGGTGGGCGGATCATGTAAGGACGGGAGTTTGAGATCAGCCTGGCCAACTCAGTGAAACCCCATCTCTACTAAAAATACAAAAATTAACCAGGTGGTGGCACACGCCTGTGGTCCCAGTTACTTCGGAGGCTGAGGCAAGAGAATCGCTTGAACCCAGGAAGTGGAGGTTGCAGTGAGCTGAAATCACACCATTGCACTCCAGCCTGGACAATAAGAGTGAGACTCTATCTTTAAAAAATGAATATTTATATTTGTAGAATTTGTTGTCATGTAATCTCCTTTCTCCTTGGAGGCATTATCTGTTCCTTCCACTCTTTATTATGATGCGATTTGGCTGTGTTTATAGCATTTCTCTCCCAATTTGAAGGCACTGCTCTTCTAAAACTTGGCACTGCCATTGAGAAGGTGAATTCGATTCTGGCATTTGTTTCATGTGTAGGTTTCAGGTGTTGTATTTCTTGTAAAACCTCTCGGATTTTCTATTCCCGTTTAGAGCCATAGAATATGTCAAAGGTGGGTTCTGTCTTCTTTTCGCTGCATAGCCTTTGGGCTGTTTTACTCTAATGGGTAACCAGTGCTTCTCACTTCACTATGATTTTACAAACACAGATACATAAGCTATGCCTCCATAGATTATGGCCAAACAATTGGTATTTTTATTTTTAAAATTATTTTTAATCTATTCAGTTTTTGAGTTCCTTATATATTTTGAATATTAACCTCTTATCAAATGTATGGTTGGCAAACATTTTCTCCCATTTCACAGGTTGTCTCTTCACTCTGTTGATTGTTTCATGGCTGATACAGAAGTTCTTTAGTTTGATGCATTCCCATCTATTTTTCCTTTTGTTGCTTGTGCTTTTGGGGTCATATCAAAAAAATAACTGACCATATCAATACCATGCAGCTTTTCCTCTGTGTTTTCTTCTGCGAGCTTTACAGATTCAGTTCTTACATTTACAGCTTTAATCCATTTTGGGTTGATTTTTGTGTATCAGGTCAGATAAGGGTCTCATTTCCTTCTTCTGCTTGTGGATATCCAGTTGTTCCAACACCGCTTATGGAAGAGACCTACTTTCCCTGTTATGTATTCTTGGCGTCTTTGTCAAAAATCAATTGACTGTATATGTGTGGATTGATATCTGAGATCTAGAGATACTATAACTCTCTACATAGATCTACAGATCCATATAACTCTCTGTATCTCTAGAGATACTCTAACTATGTGGTATATATTTTAAGGCAGGTAGTGTGATGCCTCCAGCTTTATTTAAATAACTACTTTTGGGAGTAACTTGCTGCCATGATGCTCCATCATCCCGGAAAACTTTGCTGTGTATTTCCTAAAAATAAGACATTCTTCTACACAATTGGTCCATTCACCAAAATCAGGAACTCACATTGATACACTATTAGCATTTAATCCACAGGCCCAATGTAAGTTGGATCAATTATGGTCTTTTTAAAAATGTTTTTTATTATTCTAATTTTCTCTTTTTTAATTAATTTTAAGTTCCAGGGTCTATGTGCAGGATGTGCAGGTTTGTTACATAGGTAAACATGTGCCACGGTGGTTTGCTGCCCCATCAACCCATCACCTAGGTATTAAACCCAGCTTGCCTTCGTTGTTATTCCCGATGCTCTCCATCCCCCCCACCCATCCCCCAATAGGCCCCAGCGTGTGTTGTTCCCCTCCCTGTGTCCCTATGTTCTCACTCTTCAGCTCCACTTATAAGTGAGAAGGTGCGGTGTTTAATTTTCTGTTCCTGCATTAGTTATGCACCAGCTAAGACTATGCCTTGCATTTAGGTGCCACGTCTCTTTTGGTCCTGGCTAAATTTGCATATAGGCAAACAATGAAAGTAATGTCAATAATCAATAATTCCTGCATCTAGTTAGGTTAATTTAGACATGGTTTATAAAAACAATTACATTATTAATCTTAAAAGATAAGTAAAGCACTCATGAAAACAGGGAAACATATAAGTATTTTCTTCGACTGCTCATGCTGTATTCTGGAGACTACCTTTACCAGTTTTTGCACAAATATCTGAAAAACATATGCATGTATTTTATTTAAAAGATCCATGCCTTCTTAAAGCATGAAAGTTGGAAAGGTGGTTGTGGGTCCACCAAACTATAAAGCCCAATTTCTAGAAGAAATAGAGGGCATGGCCCACTGCTGATGAAGAACACACAGGGCAGGAACAATAGATCTAGGCATTTCTTATTGAAATCAGCACCATTTGCCATAGGCATTACTGAGCCCACAAGTTCAACGACTTGAAGAAATACACATTAAAGACGCTAAGAAGACAGAATTGCTTCCCTCATCCTCCGCTTTCCTGAAGTACCACAAGTTATTTACAGTGTAGTGTCCAACACCTGGGATGCATCATAAATTACACCTGTATACCATACCCATATTCTGCTAAACTTTCATCTTTCTGCAGCACTGATAGTGTTGACATTGGCCCATGAAAAACACAAAGGATGAGAGCCCAAGGCCCTGGGAAGGAATAGCTCCAATGCTTCCCTGGCTAAGCAACAGGGTTATGGAGTACCCAGCTAGGCAGACACAGCGGTATGCTGGAGATCATCTTTGCCCCATTCTTTCTTAATTAAAAGTAATATAGTTACAAAGGTAGTCTCAACGGAGGGAGGGATACAAAAAGATTCACATAGTAATTTTTCTTGGCAAAATTCACCTTCTTCTTGGCCCCAGAATTATTTATATTTAGAATCTTACTTTGTGCCAGGAAAACCACAGGTAAACCTCAGCAGGAAATTTTTTTTTTTAAGATGCCTTCTCAAATTTAGCTATACATCACCCATTTCTCCTTGATTTAACTAAATTTCTAAATTAAAACCAGCTATACACATCTAGATTTGCTCAGCACCTTGAAGATACATAAACACTTTATTTACAGCACCTACATTTTTTGACTCCAATAATGATGCAGCAGGCATTTGCCAGCACTGAGAGAACAAACTCACCAAGACTGTAAAATAAGAGGTTCCCAGACACTGACTGTTCTAATTACAGAGGAAACAAGAATCATGCATGGGTCAGAGGAAGACATCAAAGCACATCTCCTGTCCAGGGATAAACAATGAGGCTGCAATGGGCAGATGAGCCATGTGTGCACCTCTGAGGCTAAGAGCAGATCAGTGGGCCAGAGATCTCTAGTCATATCTGTGATCAGCCCGAAAAAGCAAGCACAGCGCACATGACTTCTGCCTGCCTTATGTCTGTCACCTCATATTGCTTTAGAATGAAATCTGTCTTTTATTATTTTCCCATACTTCTGTTGGATGTCATTATGGAGATGCGTGTTTAAACAGCATTGCCCACATAGAAAACTGCTTCTTCACATGTTAACAGCTCTCTTCCCTATAATATTGGCAGCTTCTACATAAGCCAGCAGCTGAAATTTTTGGTAGGCTTATTTTTACATTTTTTTGTTGTTGTTGTTTGCTTCTGATTAATGAATAAGAAGAGAAAAATTCACTGTCTCTTCAACAGATAAATTTATCATGAGCTCATTACAGATTTTGTTTTTTGGCTTGCCAGTTTCTTAACTCATGGCACCAACATATAGAAGAAAGATTAGTTTATAGAAGAAAGATTAGTTTATAGAAGAAAGATTAGTTTATGTAAGATTAGAGTGACATTTGAACATTTTTTCTCACGCAGATAGCAGATAGCAGTATAAAACATTTTAAACAGGAGCAACTGAGAGCTATTTTCTCCCTTCATCTGATATGCTGAAATATGTCCAAAGCAATCTTCTGTTCTCCAGCAGCTTCCACATCCAGCCAGTTTCTAGATTCAGCAGGGCATCAGCTTTCCTACAAATATACTTTAAATTGATAACAGGTAAACAGGGAACTGTATGTGGCCTCCTAGCTTGAACACAGTACACACCACAAAGCTTCAAAACATCTTCAAGGCAGCTTATTATCTGAACCCTACAGAAGCTAAAGAGATTTCCACTACATAGCTCCACCTTCGTCGTCAATTCAACACTACAGCCAAGGTCTCAGCATCTCAGCATTGCAAGCGACGGCCTACAACATCTAGCTCTTCCCACCCATAGTTGATGCCAAACATTTCTCTTTCAATATCCCTTTGTAGAGGGCTAGTCTGTCTCCACACTGTTTCCACACTTCTTAGAATGTGGATTTAAAACATTACTATAGGCCTGTATCCCTTATAGATATGTTTGATCATCACAAATGAATCTCCTGTCACTGATGGACATTTGGGTTGATTCCTAGTCTTTGCTATTGTGAATAGTGCCGCAATAAACATATGTGTGCATGTGTCTTAATAGAAGCATGATTTATAATCCTTTGGGTATATACCCAGTAATAGGATGGCTGGATCAAATGGTATTTCTAGTTCTAGATCCTTGAGGAATCGCCATACTGTTTTCCACAATGGTTGAACTAGTTTACAGTCCCACCAACAGTGAAAAAGTGTTCCTATTTCTCCACATCCTCTCCAGCACCTGTTGTTTCCTAACTTTCTAATGATTGCCATTCTAACTGGTGTGAGATGGTATCTCATTGTGGTTTTGATTTGCATTTCTCTGGTGAGTGATGATGAGCATTTTTTCATGTGTCTGTTAGCTGCATAAATGTCTTCTTTTGAGAAGTGTCTGTTCATATCCTTTGCCCACTGGATTAAGAAAATGTGGCACATATACACCATGGAATACTATGCAGCCATAAAAAAGGATGAGTTTGTGTCCTTTGTAGGGACATAGATGCAGCTGGAAACCATCATTCTCAGCAAACTATCGCAAGAACAGGAAACCAACACTGCATGTTCTCACTTATAGGTGGGAATTGAACAATGAGATCACTTGGACACAGAAAGGGGAACATCACACACTGGGGTCTATTGTGGGGTGTGGGGAGCGGGGAGGGATAGCATTAGGAGATATACCTAATGTAAATGACGAGTTAATGAGTGCAGCACACCAGCATGGCACATGTATGCATATGTAACAAACCTGCACATTGTCCACATGTACCCTAGAATATAAAGTATAATAAATTTTAAAAAAAAGAAATGAATCTCCTGTATTGGGCCAAAATTAGTCGTTTGGCAATTTATACACGTTCAACCTAGATTGACCCACAGGAGTCCGAGAGATTGAACATAGACATTTGTCTTCATGGAAACAACATAGTGCTCTGCCAGCTACATCAGTCAGCTACTCCTGCCAGATCCTCCTTCTGTTTCAGGCTAAACCCTGGCAGTGGAACATGTGAGTTGGAGATTTCTTTTTATTTATTTATTTTTGTTTTGTTTTCTTGAGATGGAGTTTTGCTCTGTTGCCCAGGCTGGAGTGCAATGGTATAATCTCAACTCACTGCAACCTCTTCCTCCCAAGTTCAAGCGATTCTCCTGCCTCAGCATCCCAAGTAGCTGGGATTACAGGCATGCACTACCACGCCTGGCTAATTTTTGTATTTTTAGTAGAGTTGGGGTTTCACCATGTTGGCAGGCTGGTCTTGAACTCCTGACCTCAAGTGATCCATCCACCTCGGCCTCCCAAAGTGCTGGGATTTGAAGATTTCTCAGCAATATGATCTTGAAGGGTGCCATTTTGTATCAGTGTTTGATTTAGTCTGAAGGAGGGAAATCTTGCTATAACACTTTGCAAAACAGGCTTTGAGAAAGAAAGAAATAGTACACAAAATAATTCAATAAATAAAATACTAAGAAATAGAAAAATGTGAAAAATACGAATTTTGAAGACTAATAAAATAGACAAAGCTTTGACACACTTGATCAAAAATATAAATCAAACAAAATCATATCACAAAGAAGAAATATCTACTGACAAAGCAGAGGTTTTCTGGAAAAGCTATTGTCTAATATGTCTAACATTCTAGAGGACTTGGATAAATTCCTGAGAATGTTTTTTAAAAAGCCAAAATTTATACAGGAAAGAAATACATAACTTGAATGAAAATGTGTATGTATTACCTAAAAAAAAAAAGGCTCAGAGGGTTTTATAAGTGATTTCCATCAAACTCTCAAGTGACATTCCAATTCCTTTATGTTTAAAAAAAAGCAAAAGGAAAAGAAAAAAAAAGCTGTTCAGTTTTGTTTGAATTAATTTCAAAATAAAACAGGAGCAATAAGAGAAAATGAGGATGAAATTCCATTTCACTTATAAGTATATATATGTATCAGAATCCAAATAATATCCCATCATCAAGATTCATCTCAAAAATGTAAGGATGGTTTATCATCTCAAAAATCCCCATCAATGTAATTCAACATAGGAACACACTGAAAGGGAAAGCACTTATTATCTCTTATAATATGGACACAATGACTTAATAATAGTCTATACCTTTACTATTAAAGTAAACAAAAAAGAACAACAGAGTAAACCAGGATTGGAACAAAAGTCGGTAACTTGATAAGTGCAATATATCAAACACTGCAAAAAATGTTTAAATTTCTGGAGAACTCTTAGCTACATTTTAACTTTTGAAAAAAAAAATAGAGAATGATATCAACAAACAAAACAAACTCCGGAGATGAGAAATTGAAACAAGCACTTAGAGGAACACCAGGGCAGTGGACCTTCTGAGCCCAGAAAGGCTCGGATTCACAATGAAGGGACCCAGCCTCAGAGAACAGGAGAGAGTAGCAGGCAGTGTTTAGCACTGTCCTTTAGGAGATGCTCAGTAAAACGCCTCTGCCAGCTGCCTGCTCTTCCTCACCTGTATGTAGCTGTGAACCTGGGAACTGTTCTCGAAAGAGCCTAAGATGCTCCAAGAGGGTCTGCCTTACAGGACTGAAGCTGGGCCAAGAGGGCGAGTGGAATCTCAGGGGATGGCAGCCTGTGCTGTGAATGTGAGGGCCAAAGAGCAAAGCCCCTCCATGAAGGGCTCAAAGCAGGAGAGGCCTTCTGCAACGCGGCCATCAAGACCACGGTCTGGGAAGCCAGGCTGCCTGGGTTTGAATCTCAGCTTTTCCACTTACTGCGTGACTCAGTTTGTTTGTCTTGTGTCCTGCTCTCCATGTCTCCACCATAAGCTAATAACAGCACCTACTTCAAGGTTGGTTGGAAGGGGTGAATGAATTAATCCAGGTAAAACATGAGAACAGTCTCTGTTCTTCCTCAAGGGAAGCCTCCTGATGCCTGAACACACACATTCCGCTGGTGTATTTCCGGGACAAGATTCTGGTGTGTATAGGCCTACAAAATGCAACAGGGAATCTATGGAACCTTCCAATACTAATTAACATATTGTTTCGCCACATATATTAATAAACAAGCAGGAATCATCAGATTTCGGAGGTAAGTAAATAACATGACAAAGAAATGCCAAGATGCACAAAGAAGACAATTAATCATATTAATAGAAGGACTGTTTATTGGAAGGTACATGAAAGAAGAAGAAGTCAAAGAACCGGTGCATCTCAGACTCTGCCGTGCAAGTGGATTACCAGGAGATTTGTTATTAATAAATAAATAATAAGAATGAAATGCAGCCTTGGTAGCAGGCCAGGTGTGGACTCTGGGATTTGGCATTTCTAACAAGCCCCACCATGTGACACCAATGTTGCTGGTCCACATTCCACACTTTAAGGGGTGGGGATCAAAAAGATAAAGTCAAGAAATGTTTCGGGAGTGGGAGGAAAAAGACAAAAATATACAACGAAAGAGAGATTTTTACAATAAATGCAAAATTAAGACGTAAAATAATTCTAATAGGCATCCTCAAAGAAGATGGCAGAAATCACAGAGGGGAGAATATAATTTTAAAAATAAGGATATTTTCCTGGGCGATAAGGATAAAAGGAGTGGTCCTCCAGGCTGGCTACATGCGCTGATTTTGGGTGGCATCAAAGAATACCAATTGTTTGGCCATAATCTATGGATAAATAACCCAATTCAAAAATGGGTAAAGAAATGGAATAAACTTTTCTCAAAAGAAGTCATACAAATGGCCAACAGGTATATGAAAAAATACTCCACATCATAAATTATCAGGGAAAAAATTATCATTAAAACCACAATGAAATATCACCTCACACCTGTTAGGATGGCTGTTATAAAAAAGACAAGAGATGGCCAAACATGGTGGCTCATGCCTATAATCCCAGCACTTTGGGAGGCCGAAGAGGACGGATCATCTGAGGTCAAGAGTTCGAGACCAGCCTGGCCAAAATGGCAAAACCCTCTCTGTACTAAAAATACAAAAATTATCTGGGTGTAGTGGTGGGTGCCTGTAATCCCAGTGACTCAGGAGGCTCAGGCAGGAGAATCACTTGAACCCGGGAGGGAGAGGTTTCAGGGAGCCGAGATTGCAACATTGCACTCCAGCCTGGGTGACAGAGCAAGACTCTATCTTGAAAAAAAACAAAAACAAACAAGACAAGGAAGGCAAGAGATAAGTGCTGGTGAGTATGCTGAGAAAAGGAAACCCTTGTACACTGTTGGTGGGAATGTAAATTGGTACAGCCATTATGGAAAACAGCATGAAATTTTCTCAAAAAATTAAAAATAGAACTGCCATATGACCCAGCGGTCTCATTTCTGGGTATGTGTCCAAAGGAAACAAGCCAACATGTCGAGGGATGTCTGCACTCCCATGTCCTTTGCCGCGCTATTCACAATAGCCCCGGTAGGGACCAACCTAAGTGTCCATTGACTGATGAAGGAATAAAGAAAAAGTGTTATATTTATACAGACAATAAGATACCATATGGCCTTCTAAAAGAACAATACCCTGTCGTCTGTGACAACATGGATGAACCTGAAGGACATGATGTTACATAAAATGAGCCAGGAACAGAAAAACAAATATTGCATGGTTTCACTTATATATGGAATCTAAAAACACTGAAATCATAGAAGTAGAGGGTAAAATGCTGGTTGCCACGGGCTGGAAGTTGGGGCTGTGAGTGGGGAGGTGTTGGTCAAAGGAAGCAAACTTTGAGTGAGTCAGGAAGAAAAGAGATCTATTACACAGTATTGCACAATGTGGTGGCTATAATTAATAACAATGTATTGCATTCTTGAAAATCACTAATGACTAGATATTCGGTGTTGTCACCACAAAAAATAAGTATGTGAGGTAATGCACATATTATCTCAATTTAGTCATTCCACAACATATGCATATTTCAAAACAACATTATATGCAATAAATAGATATCATTTTTGTTGATTTAAAAATAATTATTTGTGGCCAGGCGTGGTGGCTCAAGCCTATAATCCCAGCACTTTGGGAGGCCAAGGCGGGCGGATCACGAGGTCAGGAGATCGAGACCATCCTGGCTAATACGGGGAAACCCCGTCTCTACTAAAAATACCAAAAAATTAGCTGGGTTTGGTGGCGGGTGCCTGTATTCCCAGCTACTGGGGAGGCTGAGGCAGGAGAATGGCATGAATCCGGGAGGCAGAGCTTGCAGTGAGCCAAGATCGCACCACTGCACTCCAGCCTGGGTGACAGAGTGAGACTCCATCTCAAAGAAAAAAAATAAAAATAGTTATTTGTATTGTGCTTGCAATGCTAAGTTTGAGGTTGTTTCATAAAAGACATACAAGTATTATACTTCAATTAAACATTTCAACAAAGTATTATCCTCTTGCCTCTGATATGCCAGGAATTACAGTTAAAGACATTAGAAGTGAATTTGTAAAATTAAAAATGCTAGAAGTCATTGGTGTTACAAATTCATAGGTTCTGGAGAACTGTTTCTCCAGAGAGGGGTATGCTTCTGTCAAAAGCTGACTTTCAATAAAAAACAGTTTAACTTGTTTCAGTATGAAATTTAATTATGTTAAAAAGAAATTACAAGTTTAACAAAACTAGTCATGTAGGAAAAAACCCTACTTTAAAAAATATGCCTTAGAATAATCTGAAATGTGCTAAATGGTCAAGGTCACTGGGTCTTCACAGAGAGCCCTTAATCCCAAGGCTGTACCTGACTGCCCATGGCCAGAAGTGATTCCATGGTAACTTCAGACTGAATTTAAAGGAAGTATGGGCTCAAATTTCAACGGTGTTAAAGTTGGAAATGGCAGGGAAAAATGTATGCTAGCCTCAATTAATTTTCTTCTTTTTAAAAAACAAGTATGTATATGTACTGTTATCCAACACCCTCTCCAAAGCCCAAATAATTTTTATTAAAAACTATAGTACCTTGAAAAATGCATGGCTTCTGTGTGTGAAAATGTCAAGTGTAACAGACTCCAGATTTTGTATATTAGTCATGATGACAGAGTGACAAGTCCACGTCTCATGCCACGTCCATCCACCCCTCTTCACTTGCTGCTTTAGAGTTCCTGATAGGGAAACACCACTCTCTTTCCTAGGCTTGCAAGGTTAAGTCCTTTCCAAGCCAACCTACTAAGAAATGAGTACCGGACAAGTTAACCCTTAATTCTCACAAGTACATGGAAGAAATGTCTTCCAGTCACTCCGAATCTGACTTTTACAGGATAAGTAGAAATAATTTAGAAATTTTAGATTAAGAGTAAAATATAGGAAGGAAGGATTTGCTAGGTAGGGAACTCAGCTTGAGTGCCCCCATGACCTGAAAGGCTGTACGTAAGCACAGTAAGCTACAGATAAACATTGATAAAGGTATTGAGAGATGTAGCTGGGAGCATAGGCATGGCCTTTCTGGGAGTCCTCAGTAGCAGCTTAGTGGTCCAAATAGCTTAGACTTTTTCTGGGCTCCCAAATCAGTTGGTGCATCCCAACAGATGCAAAACACACCATCGGTGTGCAGGAATAAAATACTAGGACTTTTATTTATATTCATTTTTAATCAAAGCAAATAGGAAAAACCCCTCACTTTGCTCATGGTATGCCCACTCCCACTTGCCTGAATATTTCTAATGGTCACAGGTGACATTTGGGAACAGCGGACATTCCTGTGTGTCAGCATTGATTTGTCTACTTTAGCACATAGCAGTGTTTTGCAGTTGACACGATCCTCATTTAAACTAAAGCAACTCTTACAAAATGAAATAGTATTGAAGACTCTACTAAGGCACTTAACCAGCCACATTAACAAGCAAAAACAGAAAAGAAAAAGATGGTTTAATCAGATCTGACAAGAGTCAAGCATTATTTGAATTAAGAATTCATATCCCCCATTATTAACCACGAGCCTCGTCCTCAGGGAGTGTTGTGCAATGTGATGCTGACTGCCGACAGTGTGAGGCTGAGACCATGAGCAAGGCTCTTACCAAGAAATCACCCAAAACTTGAGGACAAACTTTGGTGAAGTCATCGGTGATTTAAAAAAATTCACCAGCATTAATGAGTACCATCGGAAGCTTTTCGCTGGTTTCTTACTCAATAGTGAAAAACAAGTAACCACATGTCAACATGGCAATTCTCTCATTTGGATCTATTCTTAAATTCTAAGCAGTGTGTATTTTATGGTGTACTTAATATCTTAGTAGAGTAATGCATATAAAATTTGTGAATAAACAAATAAGATATTTTAGTGCTCACATTTCTTACCAGTTAGGATGCCTAGTCAATAACATGTAGAAACCACCATGCAAGGTAGAACCACTAGAGATTTTAGGCAGAAAAGTGAAATGGTTAGCCTAGAGATGAGAAAGTAAACATTACAACTATTTAGCAGGCAAAATTTATTTCCTTAACCACCATTGTGGAGATTCTCCAAGTTGCATTGACTGACATTTGAATCCTGTTTCCACCACTTGCTGTGTACTTATTTGGGAAAATTACCCCAACTTTCTAAGCCTTAGGTCATCCATTTGTCAAATGAGTGTGGGACTCTCCTCTCATAGACTTTAGGACAGCTCATGTGGATGATGTATGTGATGTGCTTGCACACAAGACACATAATACGTGTTTCAGCATAATATTCTCTTAAATTGCATTTACCTAAACGGTACACATTAGCTATATTTTGACAAACAGTTTTAGCTTTTTTCCTTAAAAAAATAAAAATCATACTATATGTGTTCTTTTCATGTTAAATAATAATTTTTTGGCCAGGTGCAGTGGCTCATGCCTGTAATCCCAGCACTTTGGGAGGCCAAGGCAGATGGATCACGAGGTCAGGAGTTCGAGACCAGCCTGACCAACATGGTGAGACTCCGTCTGTACTAAAAACACAAAAATTAGTGGGTGTGGTGGCATGTACTTGTAATCCCAGCTACTCAGGAGGCTGAGGGAGGCTGAGGCAGGAGAATAGCTTAAGCCCAGGAGGTGGAGGTTGCAGTGAACTGAGATCATGCCACTGTACTCCATCATGGATGACAGAGCGAAACGAGACTCCAACTCAAAAAAAAAAGAAAAAAATATATATATCTATATATTTCCAGCTGTATGAGTCCATTCTCACACTCTGATAAAGACATACACAAGACTGGGCAATTTATAAAGAAAAAGAGGTTAAATGGACTCACAGTTCTGCATGGCTGGGAAGCCTCCCAATCATGGCAGAAGGTGAAAGGCATGTCTTACATGGCGGCAGACAAGAGAGAATGAGAACCAAGTGAAAGGGGAAACTCCTTATACAACCATCGTGAGACTTATTCACTACCAGGAAGATAGTATGGGATAAACCACCCCCATGATTCAGTTATCTTCCACCACATCCCTCCCACAACATGTGGAAATTATGGGAGCTACAATTCAGGATGAGATTTGGGTGGGGACACAGCCAAACCATATCACCAGCTATAGTAGGATTAGTCATTGAATCAGGAGTGCTTTGTAAGTGAAACATACAATGTGAACCAAATTTTCATCAGCTCTAATATATTGATTAAAAGGCTAAATGGAACAGGTTGGCTTGCGTATTTTTATATGCTTGTACTTTTAAAACCACGCAAAATTGGATGTGAATGGAGGATTAAACATTAATAATTTATAGCTAATTCTTAGGGTTAAGGAGCAGAGTGAGAAGCAGCCTGGACATTCTAGAAGGTGTTTGAGGTGTACCCTAATCTGTGGTAAAACAAATCCTCAGGTTGTGATCTGTTATTAATACTCCAGAAGCACCAATCTTACAATCTATACATGTGTAGATATCTCTGTCATTATAGTTGGCAACATACCTACCATCTTGCTAACTTGTCTGATCCACATATGAAAGAAGTGCTCCAAAGGAGTAAGTACGTTCCCTGTAGGGGCACATTTTTCACTCCGTGCACTCAATCCCAGCAAATAACCGAGATCTCTTCTGCAGGTGGAATGCTGTTAGGCACTGTGGGTGTGTGTCCAGGATCTTCTTTAACTTTATCCTCTCAACAACACTCTGAACTTAGTATTACTGTCTTTATTTTACAGATGAAGAAACTGTGGCCCACTGAGGGAAATAAAAATTGTCCAGGATCTCAAAGCTATGCAGGATATGAGGTAGCCTGGAGACCCACCCCTGTCCACCTCTGGAGCCCATGTTCTTGACACTAAACCATTCCTGCTCCGGAATTCTTTCTGAATATTAAGTTTGCATCAGTATACCTCCTGAAATCATGAGAGCCTTTGAAAAGAAATACAAAATGAGTAAATACGGATATTTAGGCAGGTATCAGAAACATTGCACAGGATTATGAGTTAATCTATAAAATTCATTGCATTATTATTGAAATTAATTGGTCAGAGATCATAACTGCTGAAATCTCAGCAATTCTTACATAAAAATAAAATAATTCATCTCTCCATGTAAACTATAAAAACATTAAAATAACCTCTCAAAATACATGGTGTGCTGCATACCAAATTCCAAGCTCACAAGTTCATTCTAGTCAGCTCCAAGCCAACATTTACCTCTAAGCACCTTCCCCTCAAAAGGCAATAAGAATGAAACCCAGAGTTTCACAATCTGCTCATCTTATTGATTTTTAGAGAGAGTCGGGGAGGTGTAGTAGGTCTTGTGAGGACTAACCTAAGACAGTGGCTTATTTGTGACCAGGACCCTATTTCTTTCCAAATATATTTGATCATCTCTAACTCTAGAAAAGTTAAAATTCCTATATGGATAGAATTCACTTGTAGCAATTCTAAAGCCACCTTGTCAAAAAGCCTTCCCCTGTGAACCCTGTAGAAAGTGTCTTGCTCCACCAGCTTCACCCCAACCATCTTCCGCCTCTTTGTTTTTCTTCGTAGTGTCAGTATGTCCACCTGCCATCTCTCCGTCTGTGTGACTAGAGTGTACCCATCTAGCTCTAGCATCTATCTATCTATACATCTCTGTCAATACTATTTCCATGAATACATACACATATTCATAATTAAAAATCCAGACTATACACAAAATAGAAGGCTTCATAACGTTTCTCTGAATAAGAAATGTCTAAATACATTTAACAGATTAAAATTTCCTCCTAAATTTACGTAGTTTATTTCAGGCACAGTTTTAACTGTGGGTAAACTACGTCGTGGGACAGGAGTTAAATTTTACCACAATTTGTTTTAAAGTGACTTAAAACTAATAATGGAAAATTAAACCATGTTACTGAGAGAGCTTGACAATTCACAAATTCAGATCTCGCCATGGTAAGAATATGAATAGTCTTTCCGGTCACAAGAGAAACATCCAAAGTCCTTCAAATAATGATACTTCCTCTCACTATGTCAGGGTCCTCCCAACACAGCCTCACCTTTCCAAATTAAATTTAATTAATTTATTGATTGATTGATTTACTAAGACAGGGTCTCGCTCTGTCACCCAGGCTGGAGTGCAGTGGCAGAAACACAGCTCCCTGCAGCCCCAACCTCCTGGGCCCAAGCAATCCCCCTGCCTCGGCCTCCCATGTAGCTGAGAACACAGATGTGTGCCACCACACCTGGCTCACTTTCTTTAGTAGAGATGGGATCTTGCTTTATTGCCCAGGCTTGTCTTGAACTTCTGGGCTCATGCAGTCCTCCCACCTCAGCCTCCCAACGTGTTGGACTTACAGGCATGAGCCACTACACCCAGCCACCTTTCCAAATTTTCTTTGTGCACCCTCAGCCCACAGATAGGCACTGGGCTGCTTGTTGGTTCTTGACTTCCACCCGCTGCTCTACCTACTCAGTCAGTGTCTGTGTTTTCATCGCGTCTTGACGTACTGCCTCGCTCAGACAAATGGAACTGGTGCCCAGTGCTTGTCTTGCTTGAGCCAGGTTTTCTTTGTCCCGTTTTGCATTCCCAAGGCACCTTGTCTTCTGCCTGATTCTGCACAGAGCGTAGTAGACAACGTTTGAAGTTCATTTAATGTGTTCATGTATCCATCCTTTCTTGTATTCAGTGAACATCTATCCTGAGTCTGCATGTGCTCAGCACGAGGTAAGGTGCAGAAGAAACAAGAAAGACCATGCTTCCAGGGAACCCCTAGCTGCTGAGAAGCATGGATGCACAGCGAAGCTTTTATGAGTTACGGGGGATTTAAAGCAAATGCCTGTGGTGCTGTTCAAGAGACACTTCCCATTATATATGTGTGTGTGTTTCAGATATGACAATTTCATGTACATGTTTAGGGGGTACAGGAGAGCACAGCTACCCCACGCACTGACAAGAAGGTACATTCAAGTACATCTGTTTTGAGGTGAAATCTGTTTGAATCAAAGTAATGGGCTATATTGTGTAACTGGGTCTGTATCTTTCTTAGAGAGAGAGGGGCACGCAGGGTAGTGTGGGAGAATTTTACTGACAAGGTGTTAAAGAGAAAATATATGAGTGTGCCTCTATTACCGGTAATACACAGAGATCTGCAAATTGGTAGTAACTACAGGAGAAGAAAGTGCAGGAACTGCCGCCTCTGGGTTTCCTTTGCCCCATGAGGAGCGTGATGCTAGAGTTCCTGCTAGAGGCAAGGAAGAGGAAGTGCAGCTAATCATTTAAAGATATTTACACCTTTGCTAGTCTGTTTCGCAGTACAAAGGCATTAGTGGGAGTGACAGGAACAAGTTATAGACCATTTATTTAGGCTATCTGGGAGGATTTAATCTCACCTGGGTCATGGAGTTGCGTATTTTCTGGGAATTGGGGCTACTGTGATAGCCCTATCTGTAGGCCTGGCATCCAAAGATAAGAGTATAAGTCCGACTGGAATTAGAAGCAACAGAATTAGCTAGAATGCAGGCCTGCAAACCTTTAGGTTCAAATTGTGAAATGCCTCTGGGTAGCAGTTCCAATCTGTCCTGATGGAGCTTTGGCTCTGAGAGCTAAGCGTGAGGCAGACATTAGTAACATCAAGGACGTTTCTGCAGTGTGCACAGAAAATCCAGCCCTGGATGATGCAGTTTATACTTTTCATTGATCTTAAGGCTCCATCCTAATGTGTCTCCAGAAGACGAATTTGCTACTTCATCAGCATCCAAATGTTTATTTTTTAAAAGGAACCCACAAACATGTTTGAAAGGCCAGTGATTTTAGAATCTATGAGGTAGCTTTGTATAGAACTTGCTTGTTTATATGACGTTGAAATATCAGTAGTAGAAGCTATTAAAACATAAAACAGCAGATAATGATGATACTAGTATATTAGTTACGTATACCTTATTGGCCCCTTAAACTGTGTATTTCGGACATATGGAGTATGACCCATATTTATTTACCAGGTAGTATCAAAAGACCAATATAATAATGCATGCAATTAATACTTACAGTAGGATGGGAACTCAATTGTGAATGATTTAAAACAAAATGTTTTATAATAATCACCAACTATAAATGTTACTTCGTCAAAACAAAATTTATTGCTTCAACTGTTAGTGGTAAACTTTTTTTTTTTTTTTCATGACACTCGCTCTGTCACCCAGGCTGGAGTGCAGTGATGCAATCTCAGCTCCATGCAACCTTCGCCTCCCAGGTTCAGTAATTCTCCTGCCTCAGCCTCTCGAGTGGCTGGGACTATAGGCACTTGCCAGCATACCTGGCTGATTTTTGGTATTTTTAGTAGAGGGTTTCACCATGTTGGCCAGTCTGACCTCAAACTTCTGACCTCAGGTGATCTGCCTGCCTCAGCCTCCCAAAGTGCTGGATTACAGGTGTGAGCCACTGCACCCAGCCTATTAGTGGTAAACTTGTATGAACTTTTTCATTTCTTTGAGACAGAGTCTCTTTCTGTTGCCCAGGCTGGAGTGCAGTGGCCCAATCAAAGCTTACTACAGCCTTGACCTCCTGGGCTCAATGGATCCTCCCACCTCAGCCTCCCAACTAGCTTGAACTACAGGCATGTGCCACCATGCCTGGCTAATATTTGTAATTTTTGTAGAGATGGGGTTTGACTTTGTTGCCCAAGCTGGTTTTGAATTCCTGGGTCCAAGTGCTCCTCCCACTTCAGCCTCACATGCTGGGCTCACAGGATTGAGCCACAGCATTTGTCTGGCCTTTTTCTTTCTACTCATAAAATTAAATAAAACATAGTGCTACATAATATGGTGGAGGCAGAAGATTCAAATATACCTGGATTCTCTGTTTCCAATCAAGGTGAATACCCTGTCTGTCTGCCCTGTATACTTTTAGAAAACCAGGCGAGCGGTGCCTGCAGAGAGTTCACCTGTCCTTGTGATGTTCATTTTCACAAAAAAAAATTGTTCAGTAAGAATTGCAAAGGATTTCTAGTAGGTCATAGGTCCCTACATAATAGGATCCCAGTCCTAGACATATTCACACTTTCTACATTTTAATGTAGAAATCAGACTTACAAATGATATTGGTAAGTAAATCTTAGCTTAAGTGTTTAAAAGCCTCCTTAAACCAAATGGGAGAAGTATAAGCTCGATTAGTAAACTGTATTCATTCCATCTTCTTCCATTTTTCAGCTCATTACTGTCTTTTTGTAGGCAGTTATGTGATGTAAATAGCTATCATCTTTATTACTAAAATGCATTCTTTAATCAGATAGCACATTTTTAGATGTCATATAACTACAATATAGTTAGATCATGGCCCTGCCTATAACTTTAAAAAATGCTTATAATCATGTAACAGTAATATGCCTTAACAGAAAAAAAAAAGCATAGCAAGAGAAATAAATAAATCTGTAACAAAATGGGATGGTATTTCTACTAACGTATATATTGTGAATGATATTTCAAGAGCTCTCAAGAGAGTTAGCAAGGCTATTTAAAGTGAAGCCACATGGTTGCTTAATTAAGAATCTTGTATTATAAGGGCAAGTGTAAATAGCTGGAAAGCAATGAGGGGTGCACTTTTGTGGCCATTAATTACCAAATAGAACTCAGACTGTGGCGTCTGCCTCTTCATGTTCACTATGAGTCATCAAATTCCATGGTAAAGCTTAGGGTCTAGCATTTTCCAAACTTTCAGCACTAGAGAAAAACGCATTTACATTTCTGTCATTCTAGATAGGAAATGTCAGTTCAGATTATATTCTGCTTTTTTTGGCTTCATGTTTTGTCTCAAACATCATTCTACATCATTACAAAGTGACCGCGACTCTTTAGTCATAATATCCTGGTGTATTGCAATGAGACACTTGTATGCTTGGTGTCGTTGTGTAGCTAGAGCTTTTGTAATTTTCCATATTTAAAAAAGAAAGAAAATCACCAGACCATAGGAGAATATTAAGAGAAAATGTGGCTTCTCTGTATTTAGTTCAATGGAGAATATACATAGCCAAAACAAGTCAAACGTAAGCAGAACCAGTGACCTCTTCAGTAATGTTATTGCCTAATTTATTTACTTTTTTATTCTGGTCACTACTTTCTGCCACTAGGAAAATGTAGAGCGTGCTGATGGAAGGATAACTATTTTCAAATAAAATGTAAACAACAGTTTTCCAGAAATAAACTTCAACTGGCCAACTATATGTTACTTGTGTCTAAAATATAAATCCACTATAAGTTTTTATAACGTTATGGTAACAATGTATGAAAAGTATGTGAAGCCTAACATGACTTCTCTAGACGTACATCCTTTGTTATAATGGTCTGTTACACACACACACACACACACACACACACACACACACACACACACACACACAAATACTGGGTGGCTCCCCAGCACTTTTAGATTGGCTTATGGAATCTAAGATACCATCACCTTATCTGCTTTTTCAAAAAATGATAGTTGATTGACTTAATTTCCGTAACATTAAATTTACCATCTTTAAGTGTACAGTTTGGTAGTATATTCATAGAGTTGCATAATCATCAACACCATCTGATTTTAGAACACTGCCATAATTCCGAAAAGGAAAGCCTGTACACATTAGAAGTCACACCCCACACTTCTGCTCACTTTCCTCTTCCCTGAGTACCTGGCTACCACACGTTTACTTTGTCTCTATGAATTTGCCTAATTGGGAGATGTATTTAAATGGAAACATGTAATATGTGGTCTTCCGTGACTGCCTTCTTTCACTTACGACGTTTAAAAGTTCATCCATATTTGTGGCTTGTGGTTCATCCTTCCTTCTTATTGCCAAATAATATTCCATTGTATGAATATACTGCATTTTACCTATTCATCAATGGATGGGCATTTGTGCTGTTTCTACTTCCTTGCTATTAGAAAAATGCTGCTGTGACTGATCATATACAGGTTTTTATATGGACATACGTTTTCTTTTCTTTTGGATATATACCTGGGATGGAAGTTGCTGGAGATATGGTAACACTATTTTAAGGTATGCCAAACTCTTTAAAAGTGGCTGTACCAATTTCCCTTTCTGCCAATAATGAATGAGGTTTACCGTTTACCTATGTTCTTGACAGCACCCATTATCCTTTTCTTGTTTGTTTTAAATTTTGGCAATCGTTGTAGGTGTGAAGCAACATCTCATAATTTTGCTTTGTATTTCCCTAACAATGAATGATGCTGATCTTCTTTTCAAGCATGTATTGGGCCATTTGTGTAACTTCTTTGGAGAAATGTCTACTCAGATTCTTTGCCCATTTTTTAATTGGGCTATTTGTCTTATCCTTGTTAAGTCACAAATGTTATATTCTGGACACAAGATTTTTATGAGCTATGTGATTTCCACATATTTCCTTCCTTTTGCTGGGTTATTTTTTACTTTATTGATGATATTCTTTGAAGCACAAAAGTTGTAGTTCAGTGTATCTATGTTGTCTCTGTTCGCTCTTGTTTTTGGTGCCAGATCTAAGTAACCATTGCCAAACCCAAGGTCACAAAGATTTACTCCTAAATTTTTTTCTGAGACTGTTATAGTTGTATCCCTTGCATTAGGCCTCTTATCCATTTTGACTTAATTTTTATATGTAACGTGAGGTAGGAACTCAGGTTCATTCTTTTGCATATGCCATTTATTGAGGGGATTATTTTTTCCCATTGAATCATCTTGTTACCCTGTTGAAAACGAATCAAATGTTTGGTTGAACTTACCAAGGTATCCCCTGGACCTGGACTTTTCTTCTTGGCAGTTTTAAAATTAGTAATGCAATGTCTTTCCCTATTATGGGTCTATTCAGATTTGATAGGTTCGTCTTGAGTGAGTTCTAATAGGTTGTGTCTTTCCTGGAATTTACCCGTTTCATGTAGGTTATCTATTTGTTGGTATAATCTTACCTGCTTTTACCAGTGAACTGTCAGGATCCAGATTCTAATCTCTTTGTTCATTTCCTAAACAAATACACAAAATATTGACTAAAATTTTACTAAGCCAATTTAATTGTTTCTAATAAATGCAGTTTTCTTAAGGATTAGAAAGATATAACAAGTAGCTTGGAAAATTGACAATATCCAGTAAATTTTAAAACTGGCTATCTGTTATTCATTTACTGTTTTCCAATGATGAGAAAAACAATTTTTTTTCTAGCTCCCCATTAACTCAGTAACTGCTGAGAGATAATAAGGATAATGAGGTCTTGGGATGACCCTAGATCTCACCCCGTTGGTCATCAGGGTGCCCTTAGAATACTTAGAAATTTTCAGGGACATTTATCTTACTGAATCATAATATGAGCTCAGAATCAACTTAATCCATAGTCACTTTTTTTTTCTTTGCCCAATTCCCTGCTGAATTATGAGACTGTGGATAATACTGTGCCCTCTCTAAAGGTCCTCTTTGATGTGGGACAGAGTTAGAAACGAGCCTGTACTGGATTGCGTCCCTTGCATACCCTAATTTGTCTGTCTCCTTCTGTCTTTGCATTCCGATGCCTCTCTCTCAAGCCAGAGGAGCATTAGTGCTCCTGGGTTTAGGAAGCTGGAATGTCCATGCTGTGCATACTCTATTTGCATTATTGTTGTTTAGAAATTATTCTATAAGCACCTTCCTTTAGGCCCCCTACTCACCGACTTGAGGCAGATGCTTCCTTTCATAGGGAAGCACAGTGCCTAGCATACAGTAGGTGCTCATTTCTGGCCCAAATTTTTAAAAATAATAATAAAATTCTAATCTGTGCCAACTCCAAGTCTATTTTGATAAACTTCAAATGTATATTTGATTTTTCTTTCTGCTACCTTTTCCTTAAGGGCATTCTCATGTTCTCATCTCTTTTATTAAAACTGATTTTCAGGAAAGTTTTTGATACTATTTATACTGATATCTTAATGTAATTTTAGTCATTATATTACAACCAGGGGCATTTTCATTTGAAACATTTTCTAATATCACGGAATGAGAGAGTCTAGCCATAGGTGAAAAAGGTAACTGGTGCTTACATTAAAACACAAATAGAACAAACACTGGCTTTGCCTTCGGGATATATCTGTATTTTCTGAACCCGTATCAGTGATGACCTGAGCACTGGGCGGCTGGGGGACCTTAGGAAATGAGGTCCCTAAATGAAACGAGTCAAGTGAATTATACAATTGGGAACATCTGTGGCACATTATTTGCTTTCTAAAGTTCATATTTCTTTGTATTTTCATATTTGTATTAATGTCTCAATTTAGACTTGAATTTCCTTCATGTATAATTAATTGTTCAGCAATTTCGTTGCACAAATATGCACTATGAGCTTGCATGGCAGAAAACTAGTTACTGGAATTCAGACAGAAAAGGTCTGTTCTCTCAAGGAACTTACATTCTAACCAGAGAGAAAAATGTCCTATAATTAATGCATCAATGACATAGTTAGGATCGAGATAAATGCTACTAAGGAGAAGTATTTTAAGAGCTGCTAGCATTCTCCTAGATGTGTCTGTGAAAGTGTCCTTTTCCACCTGCTCAACCACATTTTCCTCTAATGTCACACAGCTTCTCCTTGAGATGCTGATCTTTGTCCAGGGATTCAGTTTTAATCCCCAGTACCTGATTTGAACTGGCTGTGGGTTTATCTGTTGATAAATACAGAAAAGACGTCTTAACACATTTTTTAAATGTTATATTTTGTAGTGCTGACATTGCTAGTATGGTAACAGCAAATCGTTTTGCTCATCCATCTCTTCCTCTTTTTTCTCTCCATTGGTGAAAAAGGGCTTACCTTAGAATGTGCTTGTGTGCCACACAGTTTTCTACACTCTCAAGCTACCTGCTTGTTTCCTCTTTTGCTTATATTCCTAGTCTTCTTTGCTTTCAAAACAATAAATCTGATAACATAAAGAGTCCCCTCATGCACTTAGAGACTCTAAGTTTTGAGAGATGCCCAGACTAATTATGAATTCATTAAAATTTTAAGATAGTTGTGTGCCAACCAGGGCGCCAGCATTGTGAACATTAAAGAAACGCTCCCTAAAGAATCATTTGTTAATAGGATAATGAAAGAGTATAATTTTTATTAAAAGAAAAGGGCATTAGTACATTAATTGTGAGCTCCTCCGTATTTGTTATGTGACTATTAAAATTCTCATAACATAAGGAATTCTATGTGGAAATTTCAAAGCCTTGAGAAGGAAACATTAGGAGGACTAATAGGATGGATAGAGTAGAATGGCACGTCTTTCTCATAGGTACTGTTACATGATGTGATCAGAACAATCGTTGATACTTTCTGTTGCTTCCCCCATCACTTTTATTTAACAATACAATCTCTCAGTTCTGAGAACAAAAGTACTTTTAAAACATAGGTAAATTTCTGTCATAAACATATTTTTCACTGCAGTGGGCGGTGGTGAGAACAGTAAGATGTGAATGTAACCTGCCAGTGCTGACTGAGCCAACTACCCACCTGATTTGAAAAGAGTAACCCTCACGAATTCTTGGAATTGACTAACTTGAGAATACATGAATAGTATCTTAACTCCCCTGTCTCACAGTTGGTAAGCATAGTTAATACCAAGTTTGTCTCTGACATTTATTTAAGTTCGAAACAAAATCATAGTTGGTCTTGCCATTAACTGAATTCCCTTAGTATGTTATGCATTTCTTTGTCAAATATTTTATATCTTTGTCCTTCACGAAACTATAGAATAATAGAATATGGTCCTGAATCTCACTCATCTTTGATTTCTAACATTTAATACAAAGTTTAACACATTGTAGATGCATGAAAAAATTTCAATAACTGAATAGTCAAATATGTATTGCTTATTTGAAATCGTATATAGATTGAAAGCTAATCATTAATATAAATTAATAAGTTGATAATACTCGTAAGGTTAGACGATCCATAATATAATCATACTTTTAATTTCAACTCAGTTTTTTTTTTTAGGGGCAGGGGTAATTCCTTATCTTTCATCTCCATTTATACAACATGGTGGGATTTAATCTAGAATTATATCCATTTCTTTGTGCAGGCTTACATAGGGTTTTTTAAAAAGCCTGTCTCCTATGTCACGTTTGGGTTTTTCCTCTTAAGACATCTGTTTCCCTATTTCCATTGTCTCACTGCTTGAGGAGTGCGTCTCTCTCTTTGTGTGTGTGTTTGTGATAGGACACTGATCAACTAGTCTGTATCAATATAGCAATGGGTCATAATAGAATAACACATCACTTTAATCTTTTTTGTTTGAATTTGATTTTGGAGACTCTGCCTTCACACTAAGTGAAGTTCAGGTTACTGGTTGTAATTCCAGGCTATCTGATTGTACAGAGATAGGAATATTTTGTCCTGATTGTGCCTTCTATATTATCATTACCTATTTTATAATTGAAATATACTTAGATCATAATTACCTTATAACTGAAGTTTGCTTGAGTATGTTTTAAATATACACTATTGAGATGCCACAGTGCCTGTAACTACAGTACCCTCTTAGTAATACAGAGTATAGGAAAATTTACTAATGTATACCTTCATTGAATATAGCAGTAGTGTAACTTATGTTTGTAAAAACGTAAACAACCCAGGTATCTCTCAGGTCATCTGCATAGCTGTGGCAAGAGTATAACACAATTACTTCATTACATCCATAAATGTATTCATTATGATTATTTTTGAACACTCCTGTAAGTCCTGTTCTTAATATCCAAATAATACTAAATGATACCGAAACTACAATTCATCAGAATTTTCTACATATGGGGAAACTTACTTCCCACAGCTTTATTGAAAGAAACCAGCAACCTGAATTCTTGAACTTGTTCTGGTCCCATAGAAGCAGCCTCTTCAGAGGTTTCCTGTAGAGATGCTGACTCCATGGAGCTGCCTTTTCAATGCATGAGTGGGTGTAGGTCGCAAATGTTAAGTTAAATTTAAAAAGATTACAGGATTTGGCTTTAGAGTACACACTGGTTTGGTGCAAAAGTAATTGCAGTTTTTGCTATTGCTTTTAATGGTAAAAAAACTTTTGCATCAACCTAATATTATATTTTAAGTTTGGAAAGAGAAAGTATGACCTACCCCTTCAAATATTTTCGATAATATGTATCTAATGCATTTAACAGTTTTTCCCTCTGTCAAAAACTAAATCAATATTATAATTTATGTTTTTATGAGAATGCTATGTGTATTTCACTTCTTTTAAAAATTATTTTTAAATTTTCAATTATAATCAAATTCTTAGTGTCCCTGGAAAAATATTAATTCTAGTAACCATTCCTTTTTTTTTTTGAGACGGAGTCTCGCTCTGTCGCCCAGGCTGGAGTGCAGTGGCCGGATCGCAGCTCACTGCAAGCTCCGCCTCCCAGGTTCACGCCATTCTCCTGCCTCAGCCTCCCGAGTAGCTGGGACTACAGGCGCCCGCCACCTCACCAGGCTAGTTTTTTGTATTTTTTAGTAGAGACGGGGTTTCACCCTGTTAGCCAGGATGGTCTCGATCTCCTGACCTTGTGATCTGCCCGTCTCGGCCTCCCAAAGTGCTGGGATTACAGGCGTGAGCCACTGCGCCCAGCCACCATTCCTTCTTAACATTAAATCTTTGAAAAATGAAGAAATACCAACGTTTCTGTTTTTAAAATGCTATCAATTCATATATAGGTTACAGATATCTGTCTGAAGATATTTTTAGTTGAGTGTCAGAATTTCTTTAACCTGAAATGCAAATCATTCCTAAGGTAAAAGAGAATTAAGGGTACTGTGTTTTGTCAAAATCTTTCTGGCGTCAAGTTATTAACTGCGTAATGATAAGTGGATTGTGACTATTTTTAATTCCTAAAAAGACAAGTTGAATCTCTGTGGAGACGGTTTGATGTTCTATTACTAATCAGAAGGACATATTTAGTTCATAATCAGAAAAAAATATATATTTCTCTTTGGGAAGTAAAAACCAAATTACAATAAAAAGCATTATTCATGCTACTCGAATAATATAGATGTTGTGCAAGATTCTTATGGTTTGGCTTAATGAAAATGAAAACAGTACAGGTGCACCTCACTTTATTTCATGTCACTTCATTGCCCTTCTCTGATATTGTGTTTTTTGCAAATTAAAGGTTTGTGGCAACCCAGTATTGAGCAGCAAGTCTATCAGCAGCACCATTTTCCCCACTGCATGTGCCAGGTTCATGTCTGAGTATCACATTTTGGAAATTCTCACAAAGTTTTAAACCTTTGCCTTATTATTAATCTGTTACAGTGATCAGGGACCTTTGTTTTCAGTTAGTGGTTCAGATTTTGTCTTTCAAAAGTATATGGCGGGTGGATCACCTGAGGTCAAGAGTTAGAGAGCAGCCTGGCCAATATGGAAAAACCCTGTCTCTACTAAAAGCATCAAAATTGGGTGGGCGTGGTGGCACATGCCTGTAATCCCAGCTACTTGGGAGGCTGAGGTAGGAGAATCGCTTGAACCTGGGAGGCAGAGGTTGCAGTGAACCGAGATCATGCCAATGCCAATGCATATAGCCTGGGCAACAGCAAGGCTCCATATCAAAAAAAAAAAAAAAAAAGACATATATATATAGAGAGAGAGAGAGAGACACATATATATATATATATATATGTCTTTTCCTTTATAGACAGAGTTTATTTTTGATGCTTAAATAGTAACAAAACACAGAATAATTTTTGTAAAAGAATGAAATTTGTTCTAAAATTTTGGGGTATCATCAGTGATCTTTAGTGTTACAATTATAATAGTTTCAGAATGCTATGAACTGCACCCATATGAGACGGTAAATGAGACTGATAAATATTGGGTGTGTTCTGACTGCTCCAGTGGCCAACCATCCCCACATCTCTCTCCCTCTCCTTGGGCCTCCCTATTTCCTCAGACAACACAACATTGATTGAAATTGGACCAATTAGTCCTATGGTGGCCTCTAAGTGTTCACGTGAAAGGAAGAGTGGCATGTCTCTCATTTAAATAAAAAGTTAGAGATGGTTGAGCTCAGTGAGGAAGGCATATTGAATGCTAGGCCTCTTGTGGAAAACATTTAGTTAAGTGGAGAATGCAAAGGAAAATTCCTTGAAGGAAATTAAAAGTGCTACTCCAATGTACACAAAAATGATTAGAAAGAAAAGTTTTAGTAGTCCGGACAGATGATCAAACCAGCTACATTTCCTTAAGCCAAAACCTAATCCAGAGCAAACCTGTATTAGTCCGTTCTCATGTTGCTGATAAAGATATACCTGAGACTAGGCAATTTAAAAAAGAAAGAGGTTTAATGCACTTACAGTTCCACGTGGCTGGGGAGTCCTCACAATCATGGCAGAAGGTGAAGGTACGTCTCACATGGTGGCCGTCAAGAGAAGAGAGCTTGTGCAGGGAAAGTTCCCCTTATAAAACCATCTGATCTTGTGAGGTTCATTCACTATCAAGAGAATACCATGGGCAAGACCTACCCCCATGATTCAACTACCCCCACCAGGTCCCTCCCACAACGTTTGGAAACTGTAGGAGTTATAATTCAAGATGATATTTGGGTGGGGGGGACACAGCCAAACCAGATCAAAGACCTTTGCCCTCTTCAATTCTGTGAAGGCTGAGAGAGGTGAGGAAGCTGCACAAGAAAAGTTGTTCACCTGGCAGAGGTAGATTCATGAGGTTTAAGGAAAGAAACCATCTCCGTCACAGTTCAAGTTCAGGGTGAGTGTGGATGGAGAAGCTGCTGCAAGTTATGTGGAAGACCTAGCTACGATCAATGATGAAGGTGGCCACAGTAATCTATAGATTTTCAGTGTAGATGGCACAGCCATCTATTGGAAGAAGATGCCATCTAGGGCTTTCTTAGCTAGAGAGAAGTCAATGCCTGGTTTCAATGCTTCAAAGATCAGGCTGACTCTCTTGTTAGGGGTAATGCAGTGGGTGACTTTAATTTGAAGACAATGCTCATTTACCATTTTGAAAATCCTAGATCCCTTAAGATTATGCTAAGTCTACTGTGCCTGTGCTCTATAACTGGAACAACAAAGCCTAGATGACAGCCCACCTGTGTTTACAGCACGGTTTAGTGGATATTTTAAGCTCACTGTTGAGACCCACAGCTCAGGAAAAAACATTCCTATCACAATATTACTTCTCATCACCAGTGCACCTGGTCACCCAGGAATTCTGATGGAAATGTATAGGGAAATGAATGTTGTCTTCATGCCTGGTAAAACAACACCCGTTCTGCAGTCCATGGATCAAGAAGTAATTTTGACTTTCGAGACTTACTATTTTAAAAAAATTTCATAGTGCTATAGCTGTCATAGATCACTAAAGATCATTAAATTCCTCTGATGGATCTGGGGAAGGTAAACTGGAAACTTTCTGGAAAGGATTCACCATTCTAGGTGCCATTAAGAACTTCATGATTCATGAGTGGAGGTCAAAATATTAACATTAATAGGAGTTGGAAGAAGTCGATTCTAACCCTCATGGATGACTTTAAGGGATTCAAGACTTCAGTGGAGCAGGTAACTGAAGATGAGGTGAAAATAGCAAGAACAGTGGAATTAGAAGTGAAGCCTGAAGTTGTGACTTAATTTCTGCAATCTCATAATAAAACGTGAATGGATGAGGAGTTACTTCTTTTGGATTAACAAAGAAGGTGGTTTCTTGAGACGAAACCTACTCCTGGTGAAGGTGCTGTGAACATTGTTGAAATGACAACACAGGATTTCAGACATGAAATAAACTTAGATGATCAAGCAGCCACAGGGTTTGAGAGACTGACTCCAGTTTTGAAAGTTCTGCTGCTATCAGACAGAATGGCATGCTACAGAGAAATCTTTTATGAAATGAAGAATTCATCAGTGCAGCAAACTTCATTGTTGTCTTATTTTAAGACATTGCCACATCCACCCCAGCTTTCAGCAGCCATCACCCTGAACAATCAGCAGCCATCAGCATCGATGCAAGACCTGCCATAGCAAAAAAGGTTATGACTTGAAGGCTCAGATGAGAGTTAACAGTTTTTAGCAATAAAGTACTTTTTAATTAAGACATGTCCATTCTCATTTTAGACGAAAGGCTATTGCATACTTAACAGACTACAATATAGTGCAAGCATACTTTTTGTGTGCACTGAGAATTCTCAGCTTTTTGTGACTTGCTTTATTGTGATATCTACTTTATTGTGGTGATCTGGAACTGAACCCACAGTATCTCCAACTTATGCCTGTAACTAACATTACAGTGTTTTAAGGGTGGAAAAGAACTTTTCATGTGTTTTGTTTGTTTTATCCTCACCAAAAAACTTACAGGATATCGAGAGCTGATATTATTTCTTGTTTTACACATAGACAAACCTGAGCATTATAGAATTGAAATTACTTGCCTAAGGGTGCAATTTCATATATAAAGTATTGAATCTTGAACTTACGTACTTTTATTCTAAATTCTGTATTTTTCTATTGCACTCTCTCTCTAGAAATCATCTCAATTCACGGGGTTCTAATAAACACACAGGATGATAGTCATTACTCTGAATCTTCATTTGAAACAGAGAAACTTTTTTTTCCATCAGTCTCAGTTGCTGGGGAAGAATCCTAAGGAAACACAGTCAACAGAAAATTTTCAGCAGGAAAGCAAAATGTGACAACCTGGACCTTAAGATAGATGTACTTGCAGTAGGCAATAGCACAGAGCAGGTGAGGAATATTTGAGAAAGTTGAGAATTCATTTTTCCAATAAAAGTAACTTAAATGCAGCATTATACTAACTCTAAATGCATTATTCTCATTAAACATTCCTGAGACCTTCTGATTGAAAGACCCCAGAAAGTAAAAAAAAAAAAAATTCTAAGCAAAGAAAGTTTCCAGGAAGATTCAAAATCACGCATAACTCTGTATTTCCTCATAGGTGTGCCTGTGGATTTCTATGTAGAGGGTGACAATAAGGTGGGTGGAGAGAGGTGGGGAAGGAGGGAAGTGGGCAGATGAGAAAAGACTTCCTGAGCTGTGTTAGGGTCCAGGGAGCATAAACTGTCCTGAAATAAGGAGGAACCATGAGAGGGGTTTATACAGGAGATGGGCAGGGTTTTGTTTTTCTTTGGAAATATTCCTCTGGCAGATATGTGAATATATTTGAGGGAACTGAGAGGGACAGCACAAAATTAGTTGACAAGTTGCTGCAGTCATCCAAAAGGGAATATGAGGTATTAATATAAGATGCTGGCTTTGCGTGTAAAAAGGAGGACACCGATTTACAAATTAGAAGAACAACAGCTAGTTAGAGGTCAAGATTTGGAGAATATGAATTCCCTTTTGAGTTGGGCAACAGAGTATCTGCCTGTTCTGTCTGTAGTGTTGCTAATGGTTCCCAACTATTGTCCTTGCTTTTCCAAATAGATTACTTGATTTCCTTGAGATCTCAGACTACAATTCATGTTCTGCTATGCCTTCCACTTGACCTTGTTCTCATAGAATGATGCCATCAGGGGCCGTGGAGCTGTGAACAGCGATTTCCAGCTTCTGAAAAGGCTCGAGTGCTGAGCTTTGGGAATTTCATGTTAACTTTCTGCCTCATTCATGGCTGTCAGGCTATCAACTGTCACCACTTATGATTCCCAGAATGGCAACTTCTGATGACTTCAAAAGAAATCTGAGTCACATAAGACTTTGTGATTTTGTGTGAAGACAGACTGTAAAGGAGGATCTGATCTGTTAAATCAAATCTTGCCCTAATCTTTTTTTAAGTATTAATTTGTCATCTTGCTTAGTAACCCTATTCTTTTCATTTAATGGCTCCCAGTTGTAATGTCCCTATCTTATTCACACCAGCAAAACAGAAAGCCTTTACAAGTTTATGGTTTATGGCACTCACATTTATTTCCAATAAATTATTTATAGTTTTCTTGATAAATGCCCAATTCAGCTCTCCTTTGCTTAGTCATTTTGAGGTAGCAGGGAGTCAAAGTGAGGCCCTGCAAAATTGCCCAGAAAAGTGGCTTTATTATAAAACTTAAAAATGTTTAACACTAAGTTCTAATTAAAATATTACTGCTTTCTTGGCCTCAGGTACACGAACGGCAGATGTCATCTAAATTAGCTAAAATTAAGTAGCATGATTTTGGGAAAAGATTTCCTTAAACCAGAGCCTAATTTGGGGTAACAAGCAAGCTCCGAGTTTCCCTTTGTTTTTTGATTCCTGAATAATATCACAATTACTAATACTTCTATGAATAAATGCATTAATATGGCATGTATCAAGATTGAGCATGAACATGCCTCAGCTTTCAGACTCATCTCAAGAAGCATAATCAGATGTTAGAAGCCGTGGGATACAACTGAGCAAATGTATCCATGCACTAAAGTCATGAGAAGTTAAAACCATGAAAAATGAGAGAATGTTGAATTTCTTCAGATGCTGAGAACCCATGATCTGTTGGCTGATGACATACATAGTTTTAATGAAGCCAATTTGAGCTGTTAACATAAAAGACCCACAGGCTTATGGAATATCAAATTTTAACTTATCCCATATGCTACAATCAGTTGAAATCTGGTATATGCTAGTATTGTGAATAAAAAATATGTATTTTTTTTTTTTTAGAGAGAGAGTCTCCCTCTGTTGCCCAGGCTGGTGTGCAGTGGTATGATCTTGGCTCACTGCAACCTCTGCCTCCCGAGTTCAAGTGATTATCCTGCCTCAGCCTCTTGAGTTAGCTGGGATTACAGGCAAATGTCACCATGACTGACTAATTTTTGTATTTTTAGTAGAGACAGGGTTTCATCACATTGGCCAGGCTGGTCTTGAACTCCTGACCTCAGGTGATCCACCCGCCTCGGCCTCTGAAAGTTCTGGGATTACAGGCCTGAGCCACAACCCACAGCCATGAATTAAAAAATAAACATTAAAAAAAAACCTCTTAATTTTTTCCTTACATAAACCATCCTGGATTTTTCATTTTTGTTAAAAATTATTCATGGAATAGATAAAATTAATAGTGGGAGTGGTGGGATGGGCTATTTTGAAAGAATATTCAGCTAATAATCATAGGCAATTTACAAGAGACTTCCTCTAGGTCCCTCTATTTTACTTGCACTAATTTTGCTCCATCAATAAAATAAACAGCCATTAAGTGGCAAACGTGCATGGGGCAGTAGAAGTACAGTCACACATTGCTGAACTGTGGTGGGATAGGTTCTAACAATGTGTTGTTAGGTGATTTTGTCATTGTGTGAACATCACAGCGTGTGCTTAGACACAGCTAGATGCTGTAGCCTACCAGACACTAGGCTTTCAGAGCAGTAGAATAGGCCTGCCTATTGCTCCGAGGCGTTGAACATGGACAGCATGTTACTATATTGAATGCTGTAGGTAACAGTAACACAGTGGTAATAATTTGTGCATCTAAATATACATAAACAGAAAAGGTACAGTAATAATATAGTATAAAAGATTAAAAAAAGAATTTTTTTTAATACCCCTAGATATGAATAGAACTTGCAGTACTCTCAGTTGCTCTGGGTGAATCAGTGAGTGAACTGTGTATGAATGGGAAGGCCTAGGACATTATTGTACACTGCTGCAGACTTTATGTATACTTACACTTAGCCTACAATAAATTTCTTCTTCAGTAATAAATTAACCTTAGCGTAGCTTTTTTTCTTTCTTTTTTTTAAATTTGATTTGATTTGATTTGATTTTTTGAGACAGAGTCTCGCTCTGTCGCCCAGGCTGGAGTGCAGTGGCGCGATCTCAGCTCACTGCAGGCTCCACCTCCCAGGTTCACACCATTCTCCTGCCTCAGCCTCCCCAGGTAGCTGGGACTACAGGCCTCCCAAAGTACCGGGATTAGAAGTGTGAACCACCGCGCTGGGCCCATTGTTTTATTTATTGCCATTTAAACTTTTGTTGTTGTTGTTAAAATGTAAAGACAAACATGTAAATTAGCCTATCAATATCACTGTCTTCCATCTCCACATGTTGTCCTCTTGGAAGGTCTTCAGGGGCAACGTCATGCATGGAGCTGTCATCTCTGAGGATAACCATGCCTTCTTCTGAATACCTCCTGTAGGACTTGTCTCAGGCTATTTTGCAGTCCACTTTAAATATATATATGAGTATATGTTAAAATAATATAAAATGATGATAAATACATAAACCAGTTACATTGTCATTTGTTGTCATTATCAAGTATTATGTGCTGTGCATGACTGTGCATGCTATACTTTTGTACAACTGGAAGTACAGTAGGTTTGTTTACACCTGCGTCACCACAAACAAGTGAGTAATGCATTGTGCTGTGACGTTATGATGGCTAGGCTGTTACTAGGTGATAGAAATTTTTCAGCCCCATTATAATCTTATGGGACGACTGTGAATATGCTATCTGTTGTTGACCAAAATGTCATTATGTGATGTGTAACGGTACTGTAGAATTGTCCTGGCGGGGAGCGTTTGGTATGCTGGGAACGGAAACAGGTATCAGTGAGTTTGCAGCTAGTGGGATGAGGTTTGCTTTTCAGAGCAGTAGAATAGGCCAATATTGAAGTCAGTAGAAGATACAGGCAATGAAGGCACCCAAGCTAAAGAACAATATGCATATTGTTCTAGCTCGCAAAGGATTGCTGATATTTTCAGCCATAGCTGTGCTCACAGGTAGCAGTTGTGGTACTACACGAGGTGTTGGGATATCAATGAAGTGTATCCTTTTATCTTTTGAACCAAGAGGGAAATGGATGTTGGATCACCAGCCTCCATGTCTGCCATGTGACTGGTGAAGGTAGTCTGGGGAATTTGAGTGCAGGTTTGCAGTCCCAGCAGCCTGCCCACTCTCTTCCCTCTGGCTGAAGTGACGCACTCATCATGCAGAGAGTTTATGGACGACGTTGTGGATGAGTGAGTGAGGCGGGTACTGAAGAAGGTGGGAGCTGCAGTTCTCTGAGCAAAGAGAGGCATGTGGGGGAAGAAAATTGTTCCCCTGAAAGTATTATTATTTCAAAAAGTTAAGAATGTCAATGATTTATAACCAAGAGCTTATTTGTTCTTCAGCACCAATCTTTTCCACTTCATTTGATGAAATCCATGTACATTGATAGAACAATTTTAAGAGAAGTTGCTTTTATTAAGTCCAAAACATCGATCAAAAAGGAAGATAAATAATAAAATAATAATTTGGGGAAATTCTTGCAGAAACCTGTGAGAAACTTAAAATACTTTCAGAATAAACTGTAGCTGGTTTAAATCATTGATAACAATGCCCAGATAACTACAAATTCAGTTAGCTTTAATCTAAAATTAAGACTTCCTCTTCTCTCTGATTAGATCATGAAGAAACAGGCCTGTATGATTTTTAGAGGTGATTGGACTTTGATTATAACACAATCAGGGGGAAAGATAGAAGAGAGGAAACAAGAAAGAGGCATGGAATATCTGGAAGTGAAAAGGCTCAGAGGGAAATTTCACTGATACACATCTATAGAATGTGTATTAAACCAGACCATGTTAAAACAAAATAAACAAATTAAAAAACATATATGTCTTTGCCAACATACTTGTCCAAGGGCAAAGTGACTCTTGTTTTGGCCAAACCTTTTTTGGATTAAGAAGGCCTTCCTCGGCTGGACGCGGTGGCTCACACCTGTAATCCCAGCACTTTGGGAGGCTGATGCGGGCGGATCACTTGAGGTCAGGAGTTCAAGACCAGTCTGGCCAACATGGTGAAACCCCATCTCTACTAAAAATACAAAAATTAGGTGGATGTGGGGGCACATGCCAATAATCTCAGCTACTAGAGAGGCTGAGGCAGAAGAATCACTTGAACCCAGGAGATGAAGGTTGCAGTGAGCCGAGGTCACACCACTGCATTCCAGCCTGGGCAACAGAGCGAGACTCTGTCTAAAAGAAAAAAAAAAAAGGCTTTCTCTTTTTATGTCTGCAAACCCTAGGACAGTAAGGGGCAAGAATAAGAACCCCTGCCGCAATATGTACAGTCCAGTGAAAAGATGGGGGATAAGTGTACCTTATAAATACGTGGTAGCATCATTAGCTCTGAGTTGGTTGGAATCCTGCTTGTTACATACGTGTTTCATGTTTCATTGGGGGCCTAAGTTCTGTTGCCCTTTAAGACTCCTGAAAAACTTTTTTCCTTATAGTCCCTGCTAAGTCATAATCTAGCCAGCTTCTCACTTCATTCAGTGCTACATGCCTTTCTCACCTACACCACTCCAAAACGTTGAGATTTTCTCCAGTGGTCAAGATAGCCCAGATTGATGATACATATTCATGGGCAGTACGTTATATAAAAGCAATAGAAATAAATACAATGTGAACTTTTTATAATTTTAACCGTAATCCGATGTTATTTGTACCTTTCCCTTTCTGAAAAGTAAATGTGGGCGATTGAGTTAAGTTTTAGTTGGGGATTTAGAGTACTATAGTACACACCGAAATGTGATGTGTTATTCATAAAGCTTAATTTTGAGAACTAAATAGTAATATTTCTATGATGATGATGGTATCTGGGCATTCACTAGAAATCTAATAAACTTCTTATCTCATTTAATAAGCATAGTTGAGTTCCAGTCATAATTATCAAGATAATAAAGCCAGCTGAGATAACTATGAATCTTTATATGATAATAAATGTTATTCAAATAGATTTACATGCCTTGAATTGAAATGAGTGCTACCATCTCAACAGCTAGAAACATATTTTGCTGCCTGAAACTGCCTCTAATCTGAGCTACGGCAAACTTTCCTCCATGCAACAGCCAGATTATTTTTAGTAAAGGAAGCTTGAACAGATGAAGATAATCATATGGTTCTCCTAAATTAAATCTGTTAAGAGTGCGTTAATGTGAATCACCAGATCTGTAAGGCTTTATTGTCTCCATTGTTTAAATTCTATGAAACGGAACAACAACAAAAATCACTGCTATTTAAATTCTGCTATCCCTGTGATGTACCTACAGCAAGGCTGTCAACACATAGTAATATAATTGAAGGCATCTTGTGGTTCAGGAATAGTTTGGTGACTGGAAGTTGTAAAAGGGGAAACACGTCGTTGGCATTTCATGCGTTTAACATGGGTGCACCCTGCATGGAGGGACTCGGTAAATAATGGTGGTGATCGACTGTGTCAAAACCCAGCGGAGCTGCATGTTCGTGGAGGAAGTCACTTCACTTACACTAATGAGAAATATTCTTAAGTGATGTGACTTTTTTTTCTCGTGATAACTTTCTCAGAGTGGGTAAATTCTGGTGTTGAGATTAGATCATGAAATGCTTGCTTTTTATGATACCAAATCCGTTTTCGTGTTGGAAGTGAATTATCTACAATATTGTTTTAAAAGCTGTAGAAGGCTGAGGGCAGGGCATCAAGCCTGTAATCCCAGCACTTTGGGAGGCCAAGGCAGGCAGACAGCTTGAGCCCAGGCGTTCCACACCAGCCTGGCCAACATTCCGAAACCTTGTCTACACAAAAAATATAAAAATTAGCCGGGTGTGGTGGAGCACGCCTGGAGTCCAGCTACTCAGGGGGCTGAAGTGGGAGGATCGCTTGAGTCCGGGAAGTTTTGGCTGCAGTAAGCCATATCGCGCAACTGCACCCCAGCCTGGGCGACAGAGCGAGACCCTGTCTCGGAAAACACACAAACAAAACAAAACAAAACATAACAAAACAGGAAACCCAAAGCTATAGAGGTAGTACTTGGGAAAACTTTCAATACCAGCTGAGATGTTCAAGTTAGGCCACCATTGAGTTAACTCGGCAGTACTGAGTGATCAATACAGGAATAGACACTTGCTCTGGTTAACGCTGAGGCCAACAGCAGCGGCAGCATTGTTTTAAGTTCACTTTTACTTCAAAGTGGCCCCAGGTTTGGGGTTGTTATAAAGTGCGGTAAGCGTGAGTCCACTTCTCTCTCCTATCAGATGGTTTCAAGACTACCCCTTGCTCCATTCATTCATTTACTAATGCCTGTGTGACCTGTTTGCTATAGCTTCAATGGATTTTCACATTATTAGCTCATTTGTTATCTTATTTGACCCTGAGCTGTACCCACATTTTACAGATAAGATAGTGAGTCATGAAGATGTTAAATCAATGAGGTGAAGCTCAAGTGAGATTACATCCTGAATATAGATCTTCTGAGTCTTTCTCTACTGAGTTCTTTCCATGATCACATTGTTCTCCTACTGTGGTTATTCAGTGTATGCACTAATATTCACTCTGTGTGTAGTATTTTGCTAACTGCTTTATCTCATTTAACGATCAGTTCTGTTTGTTAGGTGCAATTGTTATTTCCACATTATATATCATAACATTGGTGTTCAGAAACACCCCCATCCTTACCTGGCTAGTAGTGACCATTAGATTCGAAACCCAGTCATTCTGATACCAAGACACAAAACCACTGTTGATCATGTTGACATCCTCATTGCTGTGACATCAGGAACTTGTATACATTACATTCACATCTCCGTCATAATTGAATTTTGTTATCAAGACTAGTGGTATGGATGGAGATATTTAGGGAATTGCACTAATAAATATGGACTATTTATGGATTAATTGTCAGTATCTGAGAAATCATCTTGTTTGGGATCTATATTCCAAGAGTCATTCTCATGGCTGGTGGAATTTGCTCCTGTTCTCCATGCTCACAATACTTCTTCTTCCTGCAAAACCTTCTGATGCTCCTCATTCCTCTGCTCTCAGCTTAAAACACAGCTCCCTCAGAAGTCGAAGTCTCTCATCCCTCCAATTTATGCTCAAAGAATCTAAGTATTAATTGCCTGTTTAATTTTTTTTTTTTTTTTTTGAGATGGAGTCTCACCCTCTTGCCCAGGCTGGAGTGCAGTGGCACGATCTCGGCTCACTGCAAGCTCTGCCTTCTGGGTTCAAGCGATTCCACTACCTGAGCCTCCCAAGTAGCTGGGATTACAGGCATGAGCCACCACGCCCAGCCTGTTTAATCACTTTTATCCTCCTGACGTTCAAAGTCTTTTTCAGTATTCCATCTCCACAATCCTGCAAAATGTGTGTCACTTATTAGATGCTGATTATTTGTTGAAGGAATTAATAAATCAGTGACTTGAAATTAGAAACAATTAATGCTCTTTCAGAACTTTATGATAGTATTTGGTAGTGATTTCAAACACTAGGAAGAATGAAGGGTGTCTTTGAGAAACTAGAGTAATTAAGTAAAATAGGTTGACTGTGGTGGTTCAAGCCTGTAATCCTAGTACTTTGGGAGGCTGAGGTAGGCGGATCACTTGAAGTCAGGAGTTAAAGACCAGGCTTGCCAGCATGGTAAAACCCCATCTCTACTGAAAAAATACAAAAATTATTTTTTTGTGTGGATTTTATTTTTTTGTATGTATGTATACAGTTGTATGTATTATTTTTTATATGGATGTAGTGCCATGTGCCTGTAATCCCAGCTACTTGGAGGCTGAGGCGTGAGAATTGCTTGAAACTGGGAGACAGAGGTTGCAATTTGCCAAGATCGTGCCACTGCACTCCCACCTGGGCAAGAGCTCGAGACTCCATCTCAAAAAAAAAAAGAACAGAAAAGAAAAGAAAAAGAAAAAGAAATTCAGTAAAATAATTGGAAGCCACTGATAAGTTCACAGATACTGTCTTCCCATGCCCATGTGCTGATGGAAATTCAAGAGGGATCCTAATGACTATGGGAGAACCAGCAGAATTAGTGCTGTTGTATTGCTTATGTGTCTGTAAACTATATTCCATGAGATACACTACTGTTTCATGTTATTTAAATTATCTAAAGGCCTTTAATAAAGAATATATTACTGAGGTATTTTGAATAACAATAAAGGAAAATCAAAATGGGCCACATTGTCAGAAAGTGGGGAAAATGCTGGGAATAGAGTGACAAGAGATGAGGCTAAGAAGACCTGATCCACTAGGAAGGTGTTTGGTGCTCTCTGTGCCCCCATTTCAGAGGTATGAGGAGGAGCTGGTACCATTCCTTCTGAAGCTATTCCAATCAATAGAAAAAGAGGGAATCCTCCCTAACTCATTTTATGAGGCCAACATCATCCTGATACCAAAGCCTGGCAGAGACACAACAAAAAAAGATAATTTTAGACCAATATCCCTGATGAACATCGATGCAAAAATCCTCGATAAAATACCGGCAACCCAAATCCAGCAGCACATCAAAAAGCTTATCCACCATGATCAAGTGGGCTTCATCCCTGGGATGCAAGGCTGGTTCAACATACGCAAATCAATAAACGTAATCCAGCATATAAACAGAACCAAAGACAAAAACCACATTATTATCTCAATAGATACAGGAAAGGCCTTTGACAATATTCAACAGTCCTTCATGCTAAAAACTCTCAATAAATTCGGTATTGATGGAATGTGTCTCAAAATAATGAGAGCTATTTATGACAAACCCACAGCCAATATCATACTGAATGGGCAAAAACTGGAAGCATTCCCTTTGAAAACTGGCATAAGACAGGGATGCCCTCTCTCACCACTCCTATTCAACATAGTGTTGGAAGTTCTGGCTAGGGCAATCAGGCCAGAGAAAGAAATCAAGGGTATTCAGTTAGGAAAAGAAGAAGTCAAATTGTCCCTGTTTGCAGATGACATGATTGTATATTTGGAAAACCCCATTGTCTCAGCCCAAAATCTCCTTAAGCTGA